>NC_051072.1:39166141-39856141 GCF_004664715.2 Peromyscus leucopus
ATAGTTGAAAGAAAAAAAGTGGACACAGCCAAAGCCTTCAGAGATCTGTTAACTCTTACTGTTACAGGAGACATAACAAGTCCAGATAGATGATTCAGTGATTAAGAGACTCTGCTGCACTTCCAGAAGACCTGAGTTAGGTTCCCAACATCCACATGTCAGCTCACAGCCACCTATGATTCCAGTTCCAGGGGATTTGATACTCCCTTTTGGCTTTCTTAAGCAATTAACTCTCTCTCTCTCTCTCTTTCTCTCTCTCTCATACACACACACACACACACACACACACACACACACACACACACGCTCACACACACATGTATCCACCCATGCATACATACACACACATGAATTAATAAAATATAAATCTTTAATAAAATAAAATAAATAAGGCAAGACCTTCCTTTGGTTCAATCAACAGAACTCTGAAGTAAATAAAATCAATCACCGCTATAGTGTGATGATGCTGCCTTAAAAAATCACATTGTTCCAGAAGAAACTTTTCCTGTGTATCTCTAGGACTGAGGACCAGGGGCAGTTAGAGAAACATTAAAAGTGGGATCTGGGACTTTCATTAAGAGTTTCAAAGCATTTGCTTGAGGGCTTATATCTACTAGATTTTTCAGATTTAGTTACCACTGAAAGTTACTCAAGAAGCCCAGAACTTTTTAGATATGGGTAGAAAATGACAAACATTAATTTAAAAAAAAAAGGTTAATCAAAAGTTACAAAATTAAAAATAGTCACTTTCTATGAACTCCCCTTTTCAGGTGGGACTAAAAGTTTAACACAGAGGCACAGAATATTATGAAGATTTTCAGTTGGTGATCTATTATTTGCCAAGAGCCACTCTGTGATGCCTTTAACCAACTTATCTTTCTGTAACTGGTGAATGTGTTTAAAAACCTTCAGTTTTACTTTGACAAAAGACTATGTATAGCTCAGCGTCTCACACTTGGCCTAGAGATACAGGGAACACACACGGGAATCTGCAGTAAATGAAAGCTCTATGGGATGTTGACTAAGTGTCATGTGTCGTGTTGGCCCACAGCAACATGTGAAGTCAGAGGCATGACCTTCTTGATCTGGAACTGCCTAGACAGGTGTTTGATAGACATGTCCTCATTTAATCCCCCAACCCCCATCACCCTGATTCTAAGGTATCCAGGCATCTCCTATACACCTAAGTTGCCTATGACCCTCGCTGAACATGGGGTAACTAATGGTGGTATGAACTAGGAAACTCCAGGCCATTGGTTCTAAGGTTCAGAGCTATTTGATGAGGGTTCCACTTTCAGATAACCTTCATGGTGTGTCCCACCTTGTACCTGCCAATCAAAAATGTAGCCAACATCATGCCCTCTCCTGTAGTGTTGATGATGATTGTTACAATGACCGTGCCTTCAGAGCCCGTGTTCTTCCTGCTCCCTCTCTTCCATAGCCTCTATCTCAGAAGTAATGCCAGGACAGGGAGGGGATGAGGAGACAGAGTGTGAGTGTGGAGAACCCAAACAGGTTCAGAATGACAATAGACACTGATTCATGTTTGTCCTTGGTGTCTGAAAGACCAGGCCCCATGGCACTGGGACACACTGAAAATACAAAGCTCAGTCAAGGCAGCTGATATTTAATCCACCCTTTTATCTGGGTATAACAGACCAACATAGCCAGCTTTTCCCATTTGTGAAGCAATGATGAGATTTTTCTGTTTTGAGTGTTGCTTTAATTCGAAATTCCAAACACACTGCCTGACAGATTCTGTGAAAGCCAAAGAAAATAATTGGGGATTGGGGGGGGGAGGGGATAGCTGTGTTACCCACTTCTTTTAATCACTGTCTAAAATGCAGATGGCTATTTTATTCATCTTTAAGACATTCATTTGTGGGGAGTAGCTAATGCATCTGTGAGCTCATGTTTAGCTACTCTTTTAACATTTTGTGTTTTAATGATAGATATAATGAAAAGCAATAATGTAGCACAGTGGGATTAATTGTAATTGTTAACATTTCAGGCTTTCCAGGAGAAAATTTTTGAGTCAGAGAACGAACTCTGACAAAATTGGTGCCTACTCCCAGTAGAAGGGATCTTGATTTTAAAAATCCCTTATTGCTACTGTCTCACTAATCATTAGCCAACAACCTGAGTAACTAGTTGAATGAGCAATTTGGTTGGGTTTAACCAGATGAGGCAGAAGGAAAAACATTTATTGAACACCTCCTACCCATTTGGCACTTTATCTGAAGCTCCTTTGTGAGGTACTTGGGACTATTCCTTATTTTACAGCTTCAAAGTGATGTTTGAAGAGGGCCTGTTTAACTCCTGGGGACTATGGTCTCCCACTATACAAGGAATATACTGTGTTACCAAGTATTAACCTGGGGTTCTTACCAGGGGTGATCAGAAACACACACACACACACACACACACACACACACACACACACACACAGCATTTTCCAAACAAGATTAAATTTACTTCGGTGGGCGACATCAGCTACCATATGACAATTCAAAGAAAACATTCTGGAGTTGCTAGCCGGAGTCTTTCTGCCCGCCTGTGCAGTAGCTAGATTAGCTTCTCATTTTCCTTTATTCTCCCTAAAATCCAATGCAGGGCCAGATGTGATTAGATGTAATCGGATGGCTTAACCCTTCAGGGCCTTTTCTAAGTGCAGCAGGGGGGATCTGATGAGATGGGAGTGTGGGAAACAACAGACTGAATGCTTATCGGTCACTATGGCTAAGACAATCAAAAGGGGAAGTATTTACTTTAGAGAGTTTATAATAAACAAGGGGAGAGGGAGCCTGGTGGTAAGGTCTGTAACACCCACATAGCTAAGTATGGTAAGGAAGTTGTTTACATAAACCCTGTATTACTTGGTGTGAGTAGAACACAATAATGGGGCATTTTCATGGGTGTCGTAGGTCTGTTAAATCAATTATTGATCAACAGTATCGAATCCAGATATGGGAGTGTGGTTCTTAAATTGCCAGTTGTTTACAGCAAGAAAAAAAAAAAAGAGGACAGATTTCTTTCATTTGTTCTAGGCCAATAAAGAACCCTTTGCCTCTTTTCTTGTCCTCTCAACCAATAAGCAGGAAGAAGCCGATTGTGAAATTGGGAGAGGCCAGGTTGGGACACAGATATTTTGGTGTGATTTTGACCTTTATTTTCCTAAGTAGAGCTATGACATTGTTTGAAGGAGAGTGGCAGAGAAATGTGAGAGCCTCTTAGAAGATTTAAAATATTTCTAGACTTGGTCCGGGGAGGTTGGCTCAGTGGTAGAGGGTATGCATAGTACATATGAGTCCCTGGGTTCAATCAATAACTATAACTCCAACACTCCCTAACCAAAAAGAGAAAAATAAACAAAAAAAAAAAACCCTAAATAAACAAAACAAGAAAACGGAAAACTACTAAGTGCCTGATAAGAGGTATACAAGTATAATGGTTTAAATTTCAGTGTTATGAGTGCATATCATTTTGGTTTTATGGGGCTTTGACAACCAATTGGCAAACTGCTGATTTAGAATAGGTGTGACCATAAAGTGAAATTTAAAAATGACGTGTTTCGATATATAGTCTATGGTCACCAAAAACTGAATTCTTTTAAAACATTTCAACTAAAATTCCTCAGCCTTAGAACATGAAATGTATTTCTCTGTGTTATAGTGATCATTTAGATCATGATTGTATGGTAGAGAAAGTTGCTGCAGCTGTACTCCGGATTTGAACTGAGGACAGGGAAGATACAAATGATTCAGACAAATCCAATCGTATCTCTGGGCTTGTGTCCAGTGTAGCTATGAATGTAGCCCAGCATATCTGTAGACAACCATATCATAGAGCAGTTACAAAAGGCTGGCATAAAGCTTGAGTTTATTTTTGTTGTGTTCTTCATGTGTGTATAAAGTGTTCTCACATGGCTAAAAGTCAGGGGAGCATCTTGGTCCACGCGGAAGTGGAAGAGGCTATGGCTAGGTGATGGATTAAAGCAGCCCGTGACCTCAACAATGGCCCAACGGCACAGTGAAGTCTAGATGTGATTGGTGTTAGTTCCAGTTGTGGGGGGAGGAAAGAAACCATTATCAAATTCAGTTGCTGACTGTTGTAAACTTGGCACTGAGCCCAACTGAGGCAACCACGCCATGGTAAGTATAGGACACTTGCTCTCTTCAGCAGCATGAAAATTTCTGCTGCCTTATACATGGACAGGAGTGGAGAAATGAGAAAACCTGTTCTTATGCACTTTTTTTTTTTGGCTTAGCTCATGCCAGATTCAAGCCCTGCCTTCCTGCCTCAGTGGAGTATTTCCAAGTCTATGCTTGGTGCTAGACTGTGGTCACTCAAGAGACACTGATTGTGGCCTCAGTACAAAGGCATGTATCACTTCCTTCAGCTGTCACTCCATGGTGATAACTTGAAATATAGTAGCTGGTGACATTTGCAGACCACATACCAGCTGCTTCTAGACAGCGGTACACAGCTGAGCCAAAGAAGATGTTTCTGATACTGCCTAGGTGTTGGGATACCATTACCCAGGGCTTGTTGGCACCCCTGGTAAGAAAAGAGACACCCTGCCAAGGAAGGGGGGGTTTGGAAGGTCCTTTATAGAGCCACTGCATTCACAGCCCTCAGTAGATAAGGCCAACAATGTACGTATGCAAGTGTTATCTGCCGCCTTCAGTTTGTGGGAGGGAGGCTAGCTTACTTTTTTTCAACCCATTATCAAAATCAATTAGCGCACTGCTGTACTTAGATAGTCATTTTAGGCAGGGACTAGCAGGCTTCCTCAATAGCCTTCAGCAAGCACATATATTTCAGGCCTATACCATTTTACATGTCTACACTCTCAAGACATTGGAAATCACAGGCAGAGTGGTCTAACAAAGGGCTACAGCTCCATCAGGCAAATGGAGATAAATGATGCCCGGCTGCCTCAGCTTTTATATGCAAAAAATGACTTAAAACATTTTTGTTCCCTGTGTGAGAATTCAGCTTTCCAGACACAGGAGGTGAACCTGCAGGAAGACTACACAAAGGTATACGTGGAGATGGTGGGAGACAAAGGCAGGCAGTGCATTGCCTGGAGGAAATGAAAATCTCTAAAGCTGTCCAAGGCATTTCCCTTAATTTTTTTTTTTCCACACAGGTCCCCTGAGGTCAAGATGCTTAATATTCTCAGAGCTAGAAGCAGCCTGGACTATGATACACTGTTCATCCTGCCTTTAAATCATCACAGGCCTTTTGTGGTAACAGTTGACTTGGTCATTGCTCAGAGGACACACATGCTTGTGCTGTGTGGTCTCCATGTCTTGGAAGTCAGGGAGATGAAACAATGTTCGGAATTTTATTTGTCGCCAGTCTTACTTCCTTTAAGGGCAAGTCTTCTAAGTGCAGATACACAGTAGATGTATGAAAATTGTCCTACGTCTTTAGCCATTGCAGGAAGGCTCATCAAAACTATGGTGACAACCTACCTCACTCTAGTTAGTAGCTATCAAGACAAAGGACAACAGCAGGTAAGGATGCTGGGGAAAAGGATACATGCTTACCTTATACATTGCTGATAGGAATGTAAATTGGTACAACCACATGAAAGTCAGCATGGAGGCCTCTCAAAAAATTAATAACAGAATTATCATATGATCCAGCTGTATGAGTCCTGGGTATACACCTGAATGATTGTAAGTCAAAGTGATACAAACATCCATTGGCATCCATGTTTACCCCAACATGATTCATAATAGACAATATATGGAGCCGTCCTAGATGTCCTTCAACTGACTAGAGATAAAAGAGATGTAGTACACAGGCAACAATGTTGCTTTCTACAGCCAAAATTGGAATGTAATCATGGTCATTTTCAGGAAAATGAATAAAAGTAAAGATTATTCATGCTAAGTGAGATAAGCTGGACCCAGAAAAACAAATCACATTTTCTCTCCTATACACAATGTAGACTTTGGGAAAAGACAAGAAGACAGGAAGGTGGCTGTTAAACAAGACCAGGTAGGAGGCAGGAAAACAAGAGAGGCAGTGATGAATAGGTACAAAGTCCATCATCTGCATGTATGAAAATGTCAGGAGGGGCTTTAAAAGACAGCTGTTTTTATGCACAGCTAGCCTAAATAATTGAGTTTTGTTGAATGGGAGAGTAAGAGATAGATTCCTAATAGATGGATGCTTAATTTCCTGAAAAGGCACTTTTATAATTATAACATTGTTTACAATAAATCGAGTGAATTGTTGAAAATCAGTCCTTTTATTGTTTCAAATCAGGAAGTTTGACATTCAGTTGGTATTGACACCTACCTAGTCATCTATTATATGCTATGTATGTTACCTACCTTTTACATATGAGAAGAGTGAGGTAGAAAACAGTGGAACAATTTAATCAAACCACATGCTGAGAGACAGGTGCTTTTCCAATTAGAAGGATAAGAAACTCACTGGGGAAAAGCATGCAGTAATTATTTAAAATTACATAGCTCTATGTACTCACTTTGATTTGCTTATAAAGACAAAGATGTCTTTGTATCTATTACTGTAGTTTATACTACAGAGTTAGGCTAAAACTGTCACAAATATATCAAAGAATCTATTGAAGAAAATAATAAAAAGGTTCTGAAAGGAGAAAACTTGTTCATACATTCAAGATTCATAAAATATAACGTACAGATACAGAAGAATGTATAAAGGGCTATGGAGAACAGTAAGCATAACTGTGTTAGTGTGGTAGAAATAGAAGCAAAATGATTTTGCTTTTATTTATTCTTCCCTAATTTATGAATGCATTCTTAGAACTCACAATGAAACTACAAATAACTATCTAAATTCAACATTTTTTATTTACAGACAGTGTTTGCTGGTGTCATGCATTGTGACTCAATTTATATGCAAACAATTTTTTTTCTAATTATTTATTGTAATGAGACACTCAGGAAATGCTTCCCCCTTTGTCTTGAGAAGACAATATAAAAAAAAACAGCTTTTATGTCATTTTAGGCAACCATTAGTTAAGATAACATACACAGGCAAAAGAACAGGTTATCAAATATGACAGATATTTATTTTGAATCCCACGCTCCTCTTCTCCAAGCATTCCTAATATAAAGAAGGACGGGCTGTTCATCACAGGGATGCTGGGCTCTGTCACTACATTCCTGCCATTTCCACATTTATCTTTTTCATTGTTTTAAAGTATACTCCCCCAAGGGAAAATAATCTTTAAAAAAATGGGTTGGGTTTGACTCAAAGCTCTGAAAATACAAATTCTAGTTTCGTGTTACGTTCAGGAAATATCTACCCTCCTGGTGTAATACTTAAGAAGCGACTGGATCCTGTCACGCCTGTAACTTGAATCTCCTGACCTTTCATGGTGATTTCACCAACTGAAAAGAGTGTCACACACTCAGTTGTGGCAAGGAAACAGACATTTGCTCACAGTCTGTAGACTCTGGCTCAGCTGACAGGAATTTTCCATCAATAGTGAGAAAATCATGGAAATGACATTAGCTACCCTTGGCTTTGGATAGGTGCTATGGAAAATCCAGCCATAATCCTACTTGTATATTTGTGTCTGAGAAATCTCAGATAAATCTCTCTAAAAGACGTTTCTAATACCTGTCAGGGGACTTCTAGTTGCAGTGTCAGATAGGGTCCAGTCTCTGTATTGAGTATGTCCATCTTTTTGGTTGTGAGTCTTAACCTTTAAGAGCTAAGCCATTTCTCCAGTCCTATGTGTTTGTAATACATGACACGGTAAACATTTCTGTCGGGAGAAGCAATAGAGTATTCAGTTCTGTACTAGTTCCTACAAACGCTGTAAAGAGTATTTCAAGGGCTTTAAATTTTCCATAGAAGACCAGCTCTGGAAATGTATTTTTCCAAATGCAGGTGGGAGGGGCCTGATAACGCCTGTGTCAATTCTACAGGAAACAGGAGACTCACAAAACAGGAGACTAAAACTCTCCACACCACTTTTGAAGTAGTGAAGCGAAGCTGCTTGCTGAGGGTCAGAGGAGCAGCCACCTCATCTGTCATCAGTCACTTACAATGCTAGGATGGCCCTGGTCACATTCCAGCTACACCTCTCTGAGTCTCTGGCCAATATTGTGCTCTCGTGTTCATTCGCCAGGGCTCTAGTAGCTAGGCTACCAGCTGTAGAAATGTGTGTGTGTATGCAAATGTGTATGTAAACTCAATAAGTAGAAATGAGAATAAGAACAATACTAACCAAATCACCTAAGTAAATTAATACAGGTAAAACGCCTAGGGTATTATTTGACTTTTAGTCTAGAACCATCAATATGTCAAAATAGACATCTTTATTAAAATATAAAACATTTTTATTTATGGACCTTATGGATAACAATCTGCATGTAAAGGCAAGATATGATTTATGTGGATTTTTTTTCAATTGATAAATCTGTTTGTAGCAAATAAAATAGAGTAAAGGTAAATTTCCAAAGCCTGTTTCTCCAATGACACAGCCCATATCAGACACAGAAAAGCACTTTACCCACGATTGAAACACAGAGTGTTAAGGGCATTCATGCTAAGCCAGGTTGAACTCCATTTGTCCATCATTCCACCTACCGTGCATCTTTCAGGGTTTCATCCCCTCTTTCTCAATCCCTTTCTGCACTAGCTTTCTAAGTCTGCACCTGTGTTGGTTTGCATGAGGTTTGTGTCATGTTTCTTAACTCATATCTTCTTCTCAATAGAAGACACTGAAACTGCCTCCATCAGAGCTTTCTTCCCATGACATGGTAGTGATACAATCTCCAATCTGCTGACTAATATGCACAAGGTATATATGTGCTCATGGGTTGGATCGGATTCCTCAGGGATGACCCCTATGATCTCTAATATGTAAGGGTCCCAGCAGCATTTGTAAAGGAGTAATCAAAATCTAGTTTTGCCAGGCTTCATGCTTTTGTACTCGCTCTGTTATTATTATTATTATTATTATTATTATTATTATTATTGGGTTTTTTTTGAGACAGGGTTTCTCTGTGTAGTTTTGGTGCCTGACCTGGATCTCACTCTGTAGACCAGCCTGGCCTCAAATTCACGGAGATCTGCCTGCCTCTGTCTCCCAAGTGCTGGGATTAAAGGCGTGCACCACCACCGCCCGGCTCACTCTGTTATTTTTATCTGTTCTCAAATATCTCCTTCAACATTAAGAAAATGATAGAGTTGGAAACTGATCCTTAAAAGAATTTGGTGCTGACATGGCTAAGTAATAATGTGAAGGGAGCTATGGATGCTTGGAGGGGTACATCTTCCTTCACTGTCTGAATCCTCCCCAAGTCACTACCCATTGCAACAGCATCTAAGTCCAGCATGGAATGACAAAAAGTGCTAAGTGAAATTTTGGAAGGATGTAGAAGCAGGATGTGAGGGTCTCTGAGCGTGATGTGACCATGTCACTGCTGTCATACTATAAAACTGTCTCCTGAGTCACGGTATATTCATGTGTATCCAAACACACTGTACTCAAGCACCATGAGATTATTTGAGTTTGAAAATATGTACACTGGTTTGATATATCATAGCCATACATCTTTGATTCAGATATACATTTCTTGCTTTTATATAATCATTAGTTTATTATTTGGAGGCAATGTGATTTGAGGTCCTGAGTTCTCAGATGTGTAACTCAGTCGTACGACACTGGGGACTGCATTAGCATCTGTGGGGCTCACTCACAGAAATAATTAAGATACAATATTGGTACAATAATCAGCCCAAAGACCTGCTCCAGCTCCACTAAATGTGCTGGGCTTTTGGGAAGAAGCCCCTCAAACTATATAATTAGGAAAACAGTTCAATCTTTTTTATTGTTTTAGTTACGATCACTATTAGTAGTATGGGGACAAGATGCAGCACCAGCTGGGTGGTGGTGGCACGCATCTTTAATCCCAGCACTCAGGAGGCAGAGCCAGGGAGATCTCTGTAAGTTCAAGGCCAGCCTGGTCTACAGAGCAAGATCCAGGACAGGCACCAAAACTACACAGAGAAACCCTGTCTCAAAAAACAAAAAAACAAACAAACAACAACAACAACAAAAAAAGATGTAGCACCAACCTCAAGTAGAACCTGGGGACACGGACTCCTATTGCTCCATGAGACCAAACACAAGTAATTATGAACACAAAATGCTCCAAAATCTGCAGTTCCTATTCTGACCAGTTAACCCAGTGACCAGCTTATTGGGCAGCCATGCCTGTGGAGACTAACTGAAGTTTGGAGCAGAAAGCAATGTCCCTCTTCTGAGATTGTGATACTGATTGACATAAAGTGCATTGATCACTGTAGTTAGGAACCAAGAGGTACCCAAAGCTCTATAGCTCATAGGTCAAATCTGATGGCATCTGTCTAGCCCATTGTTATGTAATTGTACTATTGTTTAGCAAAAAGTAACCATCTCTCTATGCCCCAATTCCTTCCTCAATGACATGGGGCCTGGCCATATTGTTTTAATAGCTAATAGCATATGGGCACAAACAATATGACCTGTTCTAGGCTGTGGTCTTTTGCAGTATCAAGAGCCTCGCCTGCCACTCAGAGTTGCCAACTATTATGACAAAAATATGCTCATAGATAGATAGTCTGAGAAGGAAAACTCCAAGGGAAGACATGACAGCAACCTGTAGTGGGAGATAAAGCTGCCTCCTCCCCCAGGCCTAAGAGGGAGGAACCAACGTTTATTCTTGCACGCTACTGAAAACTTTAAAGTTGTTTCCTGTGCAGCATTCCTAAAGCAATGGCTTTATAAAACAGACTAGCACATCTCACAATTAAAGAGCAATGTAGGAAACGTGTTTAAATTGTTTCAATTCAACTAGTCCACCGAATTCCTACATTATTTATATATTCAAACTTGTCCTAGCAAGCTACTCCTTATTGTTTCTCAATTCTGTATCCTAATGAGTAACAATGAAACCCTACTCTCTTCTGTTCCCACTTTTTAATCTTTGTATGTGAGACTCCACTACAATTAGTATCTGTGTTTTTTCTATTTTTTATTATTAATTAATTTATTTATCTTACATCCAGACCACAGTCTTCCCTCCATCCTCATCCTCTCCTCCCATTCCCTCCATCCACTTGCCCTCCTTCCTTTCTCCTGCCCTCAATTCACCTCTACTCCCTAATTGCTCTCTTAGAAAGGGGCTGGCCTCCCATGGGCTTCTGCAAAGCATGGCATATCATGCTACCACAAGACCAAGCACCTCCCTGTATTCAGGCTGGGCAAGGCAATCCAGCGCAAGGAGTAGGTTTCCCAGAGCCAGTCAAAGCACCAGGGACAGCCCCTGTTTCCATTGCTAGGAGCGTCACAAGAAGACCACGTTACATAATACGCACATATACACAGGCTCCCTGGTTGTTGGTTCTGACTCTGAATTCCCATGAACCAGGCTAGTGGTTTCTGTGGGTTTTCCTGTGAAGTTCCTGACTCCCCTGGTTCCTACAGTCCTTTCTCCCTCTCCTCAGCAGGACTCCCTGGGCCCAGTGTCTCTGAATCTGCCCCATCAGTCACTAGATGAAGGCTCTCTGCTGACAACCAGGGTGGTCACTAATCAGATCACAGGGGATGGCTAGTTCCCTACTACGCGCACTGCTGCCAGCAATCTTGCCTAAGGCCATCCTTGTAGACTTGGGGAAGTTTCCTTTACATCAGGCTTCTACCTGGCTCTGTAAAGACCCCCTCCCACTCCCTCACTCCAGTCATCTCTCTCAGCAGTGTTCCCCTCTGCCCACCACCCCTCAACCCAGTTCCTCAAGTTCCCATGCCCACTCGCCTCCCGCCCACCCAGGAGATTGCCTCTATTTCCCCTTCCCAGGTAGAGCCATGTGCCCCCCCCCATTGGGCCCTCCTTGTTACCTAGCCCTTATGGGTCTGTGGATTGCAGCACTATTATCCTTTACTTTACAGTTAATATCCACTTATGAGTGAGTACATACCATGTTTGTCTTTCCGAGTCTGGGTTATCTCACTCAGGATGAATTTTTTTCTAGACTTTGTATTTTTAACAAAGAACTTCGGATTCCACTGCCTTTTTCCTTTGTTTCTTAAACACCGTGTGGCCCTCTTGCTTTGCTCATATTTTTTTTATAGCAAATTCTAGTGTGTCTGGTACTACTCTTCTATCATTTACCATTTATTATGTCACCAAATATAGAAATGTGCTCCCAGAAGCAAGCTATCACCCTCAATTCCAGACAGAATCGACCCTCCCACTTAGGTTGTACAGTTCAAATCAATCCACCTATAAACTGATCATCATGTGGATAGCCTACCTCTAAAAATGCCATCGCCATCTCCCTAGTATCTCAGCCAGACATCCGAGTGGACTGATCCCTCAGTCTCTCCTCTCCAAGTAGCCAGCCCCGTTTCCCTGAAAGCCCTGTAACACCACCCCTGCCTCTCCAGCCGCACGGACACTAGCTTAAGACACCTCGCCATTTTAGCTGTAATCAATTCTCCCAATTTCTCCCTGTCTGTGGCTTTGACTACTGGGAGTCCAATTCCCCACGGCAGACAAAAATACTTTTGTAACCTATGTATGGTGCCGCTGGATGCTTTCCACCTTCCATTGGCTCTAGGAGTTATGAGACCTTTTGTGATCCGCACTTTGCTCCCCAAGCCTTATTTCTGACTGGTCCTTCCATCTCTGACCACTGTACTCTGTAACTTAAGGCAAATTAAATTTTCTGTATCACCCCAGACTGCTATGTTTCTTCTTCTTCTCGGACTCCCTAATACTTTGCTTACCACCTTCATCCTATATCTCTTGGCTCTCTCCCCTTGCTCTACAAACCAGGCCAAGTAATGTCTTCTTTAGAAGTTAACTCGGACCCTCTCCTGCCCCTTTAGCCCTGGGAAACTGAGTCAGATGCTTCTCTGAGTGTACTGGTAGTCCTGCATCTAGGTGCTTCCCTACAGCACAATGTATGGCAATTTGACTTGTAACTTAATCTGTACCCCCCAGCAAGAGCCCCAGAAGCTCAGTGTGATGTAAACATCTGCATATGTTTGTGGCTAGGTATGGGAGGCTAGCCTCAGCCCCAACTTCTATGTGGAAAGCTCTCACAGCTTATCAAGGAGATATCATCTCATATCAGTGACTGCCTAAGATGTTGGCAGGTGTGGAAATTGGGCAAATTATTTGAAGGGAACTAACTGACCAGGGAGAGTTGCCCAGGAAAGGGCTTTTTCTATACTAAAAGCAGACATGAAGAAATAAGTATTGTTTCTCTGCTGACCATAGTGATTTGTGAAGTGTCTTTTTTTTTTTTTTTTTTTTTTTTACTTTTCTATTGCTGTGAAGGGATACCATGAACAAGGCAACTTATAAAAGAAAGTATTTAGTCCAGGAGCTTGCTTACAGTGTCAGAGAGTTAGGGCCCATGACCATTAGTGTGGGTATCGGGAAGGTAGGCCAGCATGGCATAGGAGCAATAGCTGACAGCTTACATCTGATCCACTCGCATAAGGCAGAGAGAGAGAGAGAGAAAGAGAGAGAAAGAGAGGGAGACACAGAGAGAGAGAGAATGGTGTGAGCTTTTGAAATCTCAGACCCCACCCCTGTTGATACACCTCCTCTAAGACCACACCTCCTAATCCTTCAAACGGTTCTAGGTTCTACCAACTGGGGATGAAGCATTCAAATATGTGAGCCTATGGAGAGCATTCTCATGCAAGTTACCACAAATAACTTACCTGGGGCATATACCTTGAGATGATAGGGGAATAGGCAGAAAACTCAGCATCACTTATGGGGAGCAAACCAGAAAGGGCTGAGTCTTCACCAAGCACTGGCCGCTAAAGGTCAGTGATGTTCCAGTTTTCTGCCGCTTATGGCCACAAACATTTACCCGTGTGTGTGTGTGTGTGTGTGTGTGTGTGTGTGTGTGTGGGGGGGGCGTGAAGAGTCTATCCTTCTGACTTCACTGATATGGATAAGAACTTAGACTTGGACTTAGAACTGCCAGGTGACTAAGACCTTAACTCAGAAGGCTGCGTGGTATATACTAACTAAGCAGTCAGAAAGCTTTCTTAATGTGGTATCATTGGCAAATCCCAATCAGCTTCAAGGAATGGCAACAGTAGTCTTTGGATATAAGGTCCGGGATTTATGAATTAAATGCAGAATTAGATGTAAACTCAGAGGCCACCAGAAATGTGGCCAATATCAGTGATTTCTGTGTACTACTCTCTGCCGTTCCTCTCCTCCTCAGCTCTGGTTCTGTTTCAAAAGCTAGGGATCTTAAACTGGAAGAATGCAGCAGTACATCTTTTCTAGACTCTGTGCAATTATTCAAGGGAGGGTCAAGATGTGAGTTGAAGCCACAATGCCATTAACTTTTCGTGGCACTGAACTCTAACTGACACAGTGGCCTTTTTGCTTTTGTATGAACGTATGAGAAACGGGTATTTGAAGAGCAGCCAGGCACACAAATCCTTTCTGTACTCTGGTTTTCCTGCGTTTGATATTAAGTATCTCTCAAGGATGACCTAAAGGGCAGTCTGTTGAATAATAGTGCGTTTCTGTGTCCATAGAACCAACTCTTCATTTTCATAAACAAATGAAAGACATGGGCCTGTGCAGTGGCCCAGCCACTCGACAGGTAAAGACACTGTCAAGGCTGAAAATCTGAGTTCAACCCTCAGGCCCCACATAGAGAAAATAGAGAACTGATAACCTGAAAATTGCCCTCTGACCTCTGTGGCATGCATATGTACACACACAGACACAAAATCAATAAGCAAATGACACAGAAAAATAGATAAAAGACAATTACGTGGAAAACCAAGACGGCTGTTTGGTAATATTTTTTAAGTTGGTTAATAGTTCATCTTTTATGCTGCAAAGGGACACACACACACACACACACACACACACACACACACAAAATCATCTTGCAAAATAAGATGTTTGGATAGGCAGAAGGTATTTCTTCCTTGAAAGTTTGGTAGAAGTTTTATCTAGGGCCATCTGAGCCAATAACTTGAAGCTTTGTTTATTCTATAATTTAGAGAGATGTGGCCTAAACTTGTTCTTTTACACTGAAATCAAACTTTAAAAATAAGTAGTAAAATTCTGAAGATTTAAAGTGCATGATCTTTTTTTTCTACTGTGATTCTAACACCACATCATCTAACAGACATGGAAAACATTCAGTACATGAAACACATATAATACAAATTGAGAGGTATCCAAAATATAATAAACAGTCTGATTTTGAAAGAACTAAAGAGGAATACATGATAACTAATAATTTTATATTAACTTAAAATTAATTAATCAACTTCTATTTATTATTGATATATTGTTGAAATGCTAATATTTGCTTAGGACAAACTTAAGGTCTATTTTTAAAATTAATTTCACATTTTTAAGTTGTTTTGAAAATGTGGCCTATGAGGCAATTTAAAACTGCATATGGAGTATGCATTATATTGGCATTGGGTATTCCTGACTCAGATCTTCTGCCAGCTCACGTGATCCACCTCTCATAGGATGCTCTGTGCAGCAGATATGGCATATGGGTGATCACCAACATATGTTGTATGATAAAAAGAAGCATGTAAGATATCTGATGTTGGAAAAAGCATTGCTTCCCCCGTGCCCCACTGCTTCATCTAAAAACAGAAAATCAGAGGGCAAGCTGATTGCCATTTTTTCCAGTTCCTATACATTTAATGGCTTTATACCATCCCTAATTTCAAATCATGGATATAATGAAAGGCAGTTCATTTCAGATTCCTAAATATTCCCGGATAATCTCCCATGTGCCAGAACCTGTGATGATATAATTTTACATCTACACTCCTTCTCCTGCATTTAGCATTATCCATTATTCTTGGGAACGCCGAGCAATTAAAGAATGCACACATGACTATTGTGCTCAGCTGCAGTCTCACATGTTAAGACAGAAAGTAAAACTCATACATATGCATACATGTACATACAGAGCTGACTCTGAATGAAGTATTGGAGAGAGAGAGAGAGAGAGAGAGAGAGAGAGAGAGAGAGAGAGAGCAGAAATGTAAACGTCCATGCAAAACCCTGCATCTAAAAATACTCTACTCTTCTGACCAATAGAAAGTGCACTGTGAATCTGCATTAAAGCCATCTTTGTCCTCTCTGAGATTTGCCTGGGTCTACAGCAAGCAACACAGCTTCTAGGACTGAGGGAAGCCTGTGGAAGAGCGATGAACCACTGCAAATGAGCTACCTGTAAAAGGCCATACCACAGAGCAGAAGGACACCTAGGACTTTGCTGTCAAAGGTGCTCAGATTGGGCAGGCCAAGAAATGAGAAATGGAACCGTGATGGCTGCACGTGTTCACTTAAAGAGGCTTGCTCTCAATGCAAGCACATTCTCCTGTTACTTTGGTCTGTCTCTAATTGTTTTAAATATTTCTTTTAGAAATGCTTCCAAAATTTTACTGGAGTTCTTAAATTTTTCAATTTTATTCTATATTTTGCAGGAAAGAAATGATGAACCAATCTGATATGCTAGGAAGAGTGCTAAACTTTACCCCTCCCCCCCCCAAAAAAAAAAGCCAGGGACTTTCTAGTGTCAGGATTACTACAAGCTTCTTAAGTCTTTTTAGTCAGAAGATAAAGCTATTAGTATTTTCATGGTTGGTAAGAAGATCAAACGACAAGAAGAACACATTTGCAACTTATAAAGAATCTGCAAATGAAAAAAAAAAACATTTTGTCTATAATCACCGGATGAGCCTCTTAGGAACTGAAATCCAGTGAAAACCAAGAGGAAGTATAGACAATGAAAATAGTGTATTTGCAGTAGAGATAGCAGAGCATAGTATACAAGACGCTAAGTTTGCTGCAGGGCTGAGACAGACTAGAAGGAGTTCACGTTGAAAAGGTCATTCACTTGCTATGTGATTTGAGGCATATCATTGGACCTTTATATGCTTGTTCAGACATTCGTAAAGTGGGGGCAATAATAACACA
Organism: Peromyscus leucopus; assembly: GCF_004664715.2. NCBI lineage: Eukaryota > Metazoa > Chordata > Mammalia > Rodentia > Cricetidae > Peromyscus > Peromyscus leucopus. The sequence continues at coordinate 39,183,145 of NC_051072.1, forward strand.
TCACTCACATGTTTGCCTTGAGGATTAAATGACTTAGTATTTATGTAACATGAGATTGGTGCTGGCACATAGTAGGCATTATGTAATTGCCAAAACCAATAACGCAGATGCTCGCATCCACATCACATCTTGGAAGTATTGCAAGCATGTTGTGGGAGAACAAAGAAAAGCAGTGTCAATGCTGGAGTTCCCAAGGAGAGGCGAGGTGAAGCAATGGAATGAATCTGAACTCTACCCTTTGCAGAGAGCTGTGTTAAGTGACAAAACAAAGTCCTTCCATGTAGGACCCGAGTACATGCTTGGCTCTCTCTGTTTGACATTCTCTTCAGGTACTGAAAGAGCGAAGAAAAATGACTTGTGATTGCACTGTATTTCTAAAAAGCACTTTCCAATCAATTATCTCATTATGAGTTCAGGGTCATGAAAGGTGAATAGTGGACTTTCTTTCACCTTCACAAAAATTGCTTTGAGGAATCCAGTCAATTGCATATTTGTCCTTGAGAAAAATAAATGATCCCTTTGCCAGATATTTTTTTTTTTTTTTGGCACATCTTAAGCCCAAGCTGTTTGGTTGGAGCCAACCGGAAGAAGGGCTGACGAGAGACTTGCTTGCTCCCTAGCACTGGCCACTCCTTTGTGGTGGAAGGATCCTTGTCTGCCATGCACAGCCGTTGGTCAGTTAGTCACTGACTGAGTCATCCTGGATAAGAATGCAACTTTGAGTATCTCACCAAGGAAATCTAAGCATGTGAGGTGGAGAAGGAGGCCAACTAGCTGAATACTGACTTTTTCCAGATTTCCCCAAGACAACACCCCATTTCACCACGCCATTTACTGGGGTCAAAGATGATTCTCTATGAGTGTACACCTCCTGGAAAGCAAAGTATTGATCTGGTCCTTATCTAAGCAGACCCTCTTACATCAGCATTGATTTAAAGCCAAAAGTTAGGGAGCTATGTCAGTGATGAGAACTTGGTATGAATGTTTGTATAGATCAATTGCTAGGAAATCTAGCACCAAGCTTTGGAGAGTACCTGTTAATCAGGCCCCAATTAAATATAATCAGGTGGCTTTCTCCAGGAAAAAACTCTCTTCAGACATGATGTCATCTGATCACATTTATCTTGTTTATATAAATAACCCAAATACTTAAATATTTTATGGCAATGTAATACATTACTCACAAGTAAGTCTTTGCAAGTCTAGAGTCGTGTCTGAAGGTCATGATTTGTATTGTCATAGTAACATGTCAGGTATTTAAAAGTCCCCATGAAAATATATCTGTATTCACTCTTTCACAGAACAAGGTTATTATTATTATTATTATTATTATTATTATTATTATTGGTTTTTTTAGTCTTTGTGTAGCTTTGGAGCCTTTCCTGGAACTCACTCTGTAGCCCAGGCTGGCCTCGAACTCACAGAGATCCACCTACCTCTGCCTTCCAAGTGCTGGGATTAAAGGTGTGTGCCACCACCGCCTGGCTTGAACAAGGTTATTTTTAAAATTAAAAAAATCTTTCATCATTTGTTACTTGTGTCCCTTCCTTCTATAAATTTGGACTTAAAACTGTAAAAGGTAAAGAAGAGATAGCATAAAACATGAAGGCACATGCTCACTGTCGTGTTGTAAACATAAATAATAATAATACCCGAGATGCATGTATAATAATACACTAGACATGCACAAATAATTAGGTAATAACTGAATAGCCATGGAGTTTGAATGGTTCTAACCACACTAGTAGTTTCTATTTTTATATAGACAGAATGGTATCAAACACATTAAAGGTAGTTAATCAATATAAATTATATATAAAAGTATAGAATGTCAGGCATGGTGGTGCATGCCTTTAATCCCAGCACTTGGGAGGCAGAGACAGGTAGATCTCTGTGAGTTTTTAATTTGTAGGAACGTAATGCTAAATTACAATTTTACAAAGTCAAAAAGTAATCTACCAATCAATTACAAAGCACTATTATTAACAAGTCAAAGCCACTCTATAAATAAATCATGCAGCATTTTTTTTTTAAAGGTTGGTGATGTTACATGTAAACCCTCAGGAAGAGGGAGTTCACCTTTTAAGAGATTCATCACTTTAATTGATGGACAATATAAACAATTCATGTGAGCATGTCAGCCAACTATTACTCTTGGGAATCAGAAAGACATTTTTGCAATAAGAGCTAAAAGCCAAGAGCACCCTCTTGATTTAAAAAGTCCTCCACTCCCCCCACCCCCAGCTCCCTAAAGGGTAGCATTTAGGTACCACTTGGCACAGAAGCAGAATTCACAACTGAAGCCAACTCTTGCTTTGTCAGTTAAATCTGATCGAAAACTGTTGTGAGGTGGTTTGTGCCATGTCCCCGAGCTGGCCTCAGGCAACCTGCTCTTCCTGGTGTTTTCATCATTTCCTCCTGCACAGGATGCCCTGTAGATGGAGGGGCCTCTGTCTTAATGTCCTCTTTCTGCCCTGCTGTGCTCTCAAGTGCTGTGCTCGAGAAAGAATCTGATCTCAGATACTGACACTCACAGGAACCCAAATCGGTATTGACCTTCTCTGTATGTATTTGCTCATTGGGTCTTACACTGAATACACCCATAGAGAAAGTAAGAAAAATAACTTTTATTTTCCATTTGGGAAGAGAAATTTTAAGCATTAGACATCAGAATAATAACATCTAGTTTACTTGGTTTTCATGTGGAGGCTTTTTGTTTCCCGACATTGAATTGGCATGTGTACACTAATCCTACCATTTCGGTTTAATTATTGACACTATTTAAAAGGAACGCAACACCAGCTCATGACCTCTTTGGGCCATGGCACCTCTCTGTTTATGTTCACCATTCTTGGGCGTGGCAGGCTCACCATGCTTTCTGTTAGAGGCACATTTTTGTATTCTTGGATGGATGCCTGTATGCTGAAGGCAGCACCTTTTCTGGGGGAATGGTAGGCAAACCACACCCACCATTTCCTTTGTTGACAGTCCAGATTGCCTAGGTCCCAACCTTGAGAGCTCAGCTTTCACCAATGCATTGTAGAAACTTAAAATGTTAACCACGGACACCTATGCGATGTCTCCAGAAATTGTCCACTCCCTACTAACCATAGAGGTAAACTTACCTCTATGAGTTAGTTTATTATTCTGTTATTAATTAAAGTAAGATGATAATTGGTCACGGCAGTACCAGCACTGTCATGTCAAAACAGGCTGACAACAGAGACTTCTTTTCTTAGGGTTATGAGACTAAAAGTCTGAGATTAAGTCTCAGCGGGTGAATTTCTTCTGGAGACCTCTGTTGGCTGCAGATGGCTCTCCCTATTTCCTTTGACTTCATGTGGTCACACCTGTGTACCCTTCATATAAGTGTACAAGTGACATATTAGCCTTCTTTTTCCGTACATTGCAGTCTACCCACTGAGCTCATATTACATTAACAACAAAAGCAATACAGTCACATCTGAAGATGCTCCATTCTGAGATACAGTCCAGTTCTGAGATACTAGTATTACAATTTAAACAGATAAATCTTGATGGGATACACTGCAACCCATAACAATCATGTTTTCTGTATGTTACATATAAGTAAACCCAGAATGCCATCATTTCCAGATCCATTTTGGACTCCTCTTTTCAAAATCCAAAGCAATGATGTCTCTCCCAAATCCTCCATTCTAGGTACTGTATAATCCAAACTTACATTTACAAGTTCCCTTTTCTATAATTATGAAAAGACACAATCACCATGGATTGAAATTTATAGTTTTCCATAAAGAGAAACATTTCATCCATGGGACATTCTCCTCAATCAAAACCCAGCTACAAATTAACAGATCACATCCTATTGGCCAAAAGGAGACAGAAGAAGCAAAATTAGGCGTTTTAATATAGATGACCCACCCCTAAGAGGTCTCTAATAGCGTCATTCTTTGTAGATGAACAGCAGTATTTTTCTTTTGGTCTCATGGCTTATTAACTATTTTCTGCATGTGTCATGAAGAAAGAAAGTCAATTACAAGCTGCAATGAAAGAAGAAAGCCTATGACAGTGTATATTTGCAAAGTATTGTGATTTGCTTCCCACCAATGAAGAAGGTACAGAATGGCACAGGATGTAAAGATCCGTATGTTTTTATTTTTGACACCCCCAGTGCAGAAGACCTCATAACTGTGACCCACGATTGACAAGAATCAACTTCATTTCCGATGGAAACTGAGGAGCCTTGTGGCGCCTCTCTCCAGATCATTACCAGTGTAATTAAAATCCATGGTGGCAATGCTTCTCTTTGGGCTTCAGATTTTGTAATTTGTGTAGCCTAAGGCAGGATTCATTTCTTGAAGAGATGTTGGTTTCAGCCCTGCTGTGCTTTAAAGAGTTCTAATAAAACACTCGCAGGGAGTTTTTCCTTGATCTATTGGATTCACCATTCTTTAGTAAATAATCGCCCACCCCCACCCCAGATTTTTTTCAGGTGATAAAAATTTATTTTTAATTTTAATGTCCTAATTACATTTTATACATTTCTGAAACCCCAGGACGACAATTTCATTAAGTAAATATGCAATTTTCTGCCCCACAACAAAAGCAATACAATTGTTAAAGGACATATGTAAATCTTTAAACCTGGAGATATTATTTATGTTGATCTAAACCTAAGGTTTCTGAGATGGAATAGCATTGCTGCTTGTTTGAATGACAAAGATACCATGTGTTTCAGGCTAAGACAGTGGACCCTATTTTAGGTACAATGTTCATAAAATACAGAGTGTTACTGTGAACTTGGTACAGCAGCATTCTTTCCATAGAAGTCTGCGGACAATTGGAGGATTAGCAACTCCAAATGGGGCTCTTAGAATTCTAAGAAACAATATGGATGAATGGATCTAAGAGACTTTATTTGAATTTTCTCTATTTATTTATTGGAAGTTGAATTTGCTTGGAAAGCACATTGGATTTCCTGTATATTGATTTTATGTTGGTTATATGTACATTGGGGAAGTCAATGCTTCCCAAACACCTTTTGTTACCACATTGTTTTACTTAGCTTTACCCAGAAAACAGAAATGTATTGACATGGGCATATAACTAATCAAGGTTTCTCTTCTTTTCTCCATTTCTAGAACTGAACTTTCACATTTAATTAGCTAATTACATTGTTTGCCTATCATTCATGGGGGAGAGAAACTTATCTATCAATTACTCTTTAGAAAGAATGATGGAAAGTACCTGGTTCATCCTCTTGGGATGTCCTTGCACATATGTTTCCAGTTGTTGAAACACTATTCACTCTGATTTGCACTTGGCTAGTTTCTGGCTAGCTTTCACTTTTGAGTTGCAGTAATATTTCTTTCCAGATGTCTGGATTCCCCACCCACATATGAAGTGGGCCCTTCATTTGCTGGCATTGTGCTTCTCGGTCGGTGTGCTTTATTCAATTATACATTTAATGGCAGGCTGTTTAGTATTTGTCTCCTCCACTCCTGTGTAAGCATTCATGATGGTGACAGCAGAAGCATGTCAGCTCACTCTCTTCTTGGCTGCTGTATCCTCAAAGCCCAGCTTCATCTCATCGCGGCGGAGCACAGGTGCTAAAGAAATGCTAGTAGTGAAAACCTTGGGTTGTCTGTGTGGGCCAACGGCATGAGAAAGAATTCTGCTCTTCTTCAGACCCTGAGGTACCCTTTGGACAGATGGATCAGATGTAAAGATGGAAGTGTGAGGACTTGGGAAAAGAGGAAATGGTAACAAAAATTGCATCTGTTTCACAGTCTTGCTCCAGGTCATGAGAAGACTCCACTATGCATTTTCTTACCCCTACAGGGAGGCAACGCTTACTCTTTGCAATGAATTTGAGCTCCACATCTACGTTGATCATTTTAACCAAAGGAATAAATGAAAAGGTAGGTACAAGCAAAATAATGATGATGTATAATTTATACATACATGTATACATATCACATATATATGTATGAAAATTTGTTCTTTTAAAACACATCTTTCTGTGAGTGGTGAGATGTCTTGGTTGATAAAGTAATAAGGCTTTCAAGCTTGGAGAACTGAGTTCAGATCCCCAGAACCCATGATTAAATAAAGATAAACCTAGACACAGTTGCACATTCTTGTAATCTCAACCATGGGAAGGTGGATCCCTGAACTCACTGGCTTGCCAACCTAACCTATTCAGTGAGAGCTCTCTCTGTGAGCTCTCGGTCTCTCTGTCTCTCTCTGTGTGTCTCTCTCTCTGTCTCTCTCTCTCTCTCTCTCAAACAAGCCAATAAAAAATCATGGCAGGTACATGAAGAACAACATTTTAGTTTGTTCTCTGACATTTGTGTGTATGCACATGTTCACAAATACACACACACACACACACACATACATACACACACACCACCCACACACACACACACACCACACACACACTTTTCCATAAAATAATGTGAGAAATTCCTAAAGATGGAAGCAGAAGAAGTTAGGTGGTAACAGATTATTGCCTTTATCACAAACTTTCTATACCCCTGTTGCGTCAGAGAAATAAATTTGCTAGTGAACGGTGGCAATCTTCATATGAACAAAACAAATAGTTCAAAATGCTCCATAAATATATTTCTAAGCCACTCTAAGCCTTTGGCATAAGTATAGTTTGAAATTTCCCCCATCTCTGTAATTTTGAGAAAATGGTACATACTAAATGTCTGTGGCTATGTCCAGATGATTCCCATTCAGAAGCAAAGAATACAGAAAATATCAACTTGCCGAACACCACTAGGAGAACAAATTTATTTGAGAGGTAAGAAGACCAGTAAAGAAAAGCCAGGGTGGTACTTTGAGATAATCAATTTCCTTGTATTGCTTTTTGCTGTGACGTTCATGAAAGCTAATTTGATGTCTGAAAGTAGTAGCTTGCTGCCTGGAATTGGTACCCACAAGCTTCAAATAAACTATTCAATGAACTTGAAGCTGTCCTTCACAGACTGACGGATACACTCAGCTCCAAGCCATTAGGGAAGGTCTAATTTCACGGGGCCAGACAGCCAGGAAAAGTGATCCTCAGAGGAAACCCTTTGTAGAAACACCCTGCATTGTCCTCTTGCCAAGCATTAGTAAGCTCAATAGGCCCGTTTTTGGACTGTTCTTCCGTTTTTGTTTTTTTTTTTTTTTTTTTTTTTTTAGTATATTATCATATCTTGTGGGGGGAAGAAACCTTATTGTTAGTTATTCAAAGCAGGTGTAGTTAACAAGTTTGATGGCGATCCAGGCAACTCTGGGTTCAAACCTCAGCTCATTAGCCACTTCTGAGCTGTATAACCTTCGGCCAGTTGCTGGTCTACATGACCTCTATTTTCACAGCTGTGGGAAAAAAAAAATGGCCATGGGGATAATAATTTCACTTCTCAGAACTGCTGGGAAGATTGTGAAAGTTACTACCAAAAATGCATGGCCTAAGGCCAGGCCCAGTGCAGGCTTAATCAGAAAACTCTGCTTCGTTCATTTCTTTGTGGCCTTCCATTCTTATCCCCTCTCCTCCATGCTTAGGGACCATCTTTCATAGGTCATGGTTACTCTATACTCTTCCTGCTGAGGTCCCTGAACATGAAGATGCTCGGTGGTCTGACTGTTCAGTATAAGGCAGCTCACTAGGTATTTAGTCTGTTTGCTCAATATTGGATTGCAAATGTCCTAAGGGGGGGAAGCATTAATTTCTGTCTAGTTGCTTATTTATGCTGCTTTTCATTGTGCTGGAAGATCAGATTCAGGACCTTGCACATGATCTCTACCAGTGACCCACATCCTTAATGTCCTTTTTATACTTTCATTCTTACAGTTTTCTGTGAGTATATTCTACCAAGGTAAACATGGAAAACAAAACAAGGCCTTGGCTTTGAGCAGCAAAGATGTGTGCATGGGACATGAGAAAAATGAAGAAGACAAAGAGGTAGCTTTCCAACACCAAACTTCCTACATCAGTAATTCTAGGGACAACACATTTGCTACAGCAGTGGGAAATAAAGCTTGCATGTTCCTTGAATTGCTACCTGTTTGCATTTCAATTTTTATTCGAAAAACACATTTCCGAAGACATTAGCATAAGTGAAAAGCATTCATAAATTACCATGTCTGATGATGGTGGCTGCCAACGCTGCCGCTGACGTGGTAACTAGCACTTGCCAGGCCTTACACCAGGCACTTCACACAGTGAATTCCCATAATTCATATGACGCAGGCACTGTGATTCCTTTTTACAGATAAGGACACCGAGCCAGAGATGGGGGGAGAGTAAAGAAAGAAGGTGGCAGACTGGGCTAATAAGCAGTGAGTCACCCCGTCTGAAGGCAAAATCTACAGTACTTAGTCTCCCTTGCATGAGCAGTCACTGAACTCAGTTAGGACTTCCAGTTTGTTCTACTGCACTGTGCAGTATAATTGCATAACCTAATGCCTTTATTTTCCTCCAAAGTGAGGCTTGGGGGATTGTGAGGTAACATAAAAAGGTCCTAGGATGTAAGCTTAAATCCTGAATGGCATGGGAAGCCTCACCCCTTTGTGAACATTGACAACCATCCGTCAAGTCATTCAGGGCCTTGTCAAGATGTATGACTGTGTGGGAGCTGGACAGACAGCTCTGAAGTTAAGAACATGTGTTGCTCTCACAGCGGACCTACACGTATGTCACGGGGCTCACAACAGCCTGTAACTCAAGCTCAGGGGGATCTGACCCCTCTGGCCTCCTCAGGTACCTGCACGTATGCACACATATCTACCCCCACACAACATTTACACATAGTTGAAAATGTAAAATAAATCCTTTTAAAATTTTAAAATGCACACTTGTAAATTGTTTTTCTTTAGTCCCAGGAAGAGATGCCGCAGAGTTAGGATTCGGAATATACATATGTTAAAAATGATTGTGAGAACCACTTGTTTCATGGGTTCTTCCATGGAAATGTTGAAAACCGCTTCCCAGGAAGTCCTTAAGGCTGTCTTAATCCATGCCACATCCCCAGAATGTTGCCTCATCACAGTATTCCCATCAAAAGCACCTTTCATTTGTTCCTCGCAGCCCACTTGTGGGGTGACTGAGGCAGCCGTCTTGCTTTGTAGAGAAAATATTGAGATCCAGAGCTCTGTGGGATATTAAGAAATAAATGGCAAACTGGCACCAGGCTCCCAAACCCAGCTAGCAACATCACCAAGCAAATGGCCTTCTGCTTTGTGCAGTGGTGTATGGCTTTCTTGATTAAAAAAAAAAAAATCATCTCAGCGAACTAAATTTTCATGGTGAACATACGGGATCAGTGACCTCATGCCACAGTTTGGTGTGTCTGAGGAATAGGTTACGTGTGGCATCTGAAGGAGCTGTCTGTTTGAAGGGTGTCTGTGGAGCTCTGTTGACAGACTGCATGCCATTAGCTCTTGAAGCTCCTCAGTAGCACACTCAGGCTCCTACGCCACTTCTTTCTCTGAAGAAGGAAGAGGGCTGTATGTTCAAGCATGACAGACATGAAAAGGGCACCACTAGCACACGAGTCAGGCAGGTGTGTACCAGTGTGTGTCAGGGTGGGCAGAGGTGGGGAGGTGGTTTGTTGTCTCCAGGGAAGAGGCCAATGATGGGCAAATTCTGAGAAATGTAGATTCCAACTGAAGAGCTAAATAACCAACTCTTGCAATTATTAGTGAAAGTCTACTGTAATCTTCCCTGATGGCTTACTTAACAAAAATTATATAAAACACTAAGAAATTAATAAATGATGTAAACAGAAAAAATACTTTATGAAACCAGTATTAATTTCCTATATTGACATCTAATGATGGTGAGGGCTCTATCTTGCTATTGTCTCTCTGGATCTTAACTCTTTACTGAGAACTGTAGCTTCAACTATAAGACAAGTCCTGCTCTTTGTCCATTGCAGACAGAGTCAGTGCTAGGTAATGATGAGCATCAGAATAGATTCCTTTGAGTCACTCTGGCCACATGTTATGGATATGAGGGTAACTAATATATGCATACTGGTATATTTTTAAATCTGAAGTTTAATTGCTTCAATTCAGCTAAAAGCATGTTATCTTAACAGCAAATTATATATTTCTCTAAATATTTTATGTTTTCATGGCCATCTTTCTCTAATAATCAATAAAATGCAATGAAAGGAGGTAACAGACTATGCCTAGACTAGCCTGGGCTCTAGGGAAAGATTGTCTCTGAACAAACAAACAGATGAGAAACACCAGGCATGGCCACACATGTTTGCAATCCTGGCACCTGGGAAGAAGATGCAGGAAGATCCCGAGTTTGAGGCCATCCTGGTACATAGCACATCCCAGGAGCCAGTTCATCAGGGCTAAAGACTGAAAACTCACCTAAAAAGGACAGCCGTGCATTTCAGCTATTCCAGCATTTTCAAGGAGTGTTCACAGAAGACCAGATATTGCATCCAAAGGAAACTTTAAGAGGCACTCAGTGTGTAAAAAATCTCTGAAATCCTCTGTGCATTTGACCCTTAGAGCATTACCTCTTTTCAAGCATGCTGGCATGCACTTGTCTTGCTAGACAGCACAGGTCTGGATGAGCCTTCAGCTCTCATGCAGGTCACATTCCTACACAGGTAAAATGTCTTTATTACCCCAGACTCCCGGTCTAGTGAGCCATTTGCAGTGTGGCCATTGGTGATCTGGAGACCCATCCAACACTTAAGTATCTTAAAACCACCTGGGAGTTCTGTGGAAGTAAGATCAAATTGCTACCTGTGGAGAAGTACCAGAATGCCTCATAATAGCCATAACAGCTAGAGTATTATTGCAATCATTTTGAAAGTAGAAAAGGTAATAGTAGTGATTTGATATAAAACATAATTTCCATAAAAATATTGGAATCATGATTGTGCACATAATACCTGTCTAGGACTTAAACACCTCAGCAAAAGTCAGTAGATATGAAACATATTTTTTTCAGAGTGAAGCCACAATATAATTATGCAAGCATATACATATAGTCTATATATTTTATATCCAAATATATATAAAACATGCATAGATTTGTATAAATGACATGGATTTGATCAACTCCAGAGGGTATGTTCCTTTAAAATGATAGTTATTATAGAGAAGCAGAAAATTCTTCTTGTTCTACAAGCAAACTTCATAGTACTTCACTTCTCTTTGATAGAATGAAATTGAAAGAAATGGGTGATGACTAATCGGTAAAGTGTTTGCTGCCCATGCATGGGGGCCTGAGTTCAGATCCCCAGCATCACTGTAAAAAAGCTGGACATGGTTGTGCATGTCTGTATGCCCAGGGCTGGTGGGGATGGGGCAGCAACAGGCAGTGATCTTTGAATTTGTTAGTCAGCTACTTAAACAAATTGGTGAGCACTGGGTTCAGTGTGAGCCCTTGTCTCAATAGACAAGGTTGAGAGTAATTAAAATACCTGATGCAGACCTTTGGCTTCCATATGCATCCATGCACACCTACACATACATGTACACACACATACTACACACACACACACACACACACACACACACACACACACACACACAGATATTTGTAGCCTACTTTTTTGAATAAGGGTAACCAACATGAACTGACTGTATTAAAGGAGGACTATGCATCTATCAACTCAAATTACACTCAATACAAAGTGTCTGAGTGCACAGATAATTCCAAAAGCACACCCAAGAAATTTAACAAGTGCCATGAAAGCCTTACGCTGTGAGTTATTTGCTTTGTTTGAGATGGAGTTCCTCCGTGTTGCCAAGGTTGCCTTCAATACATGAATTCCATGATCCTCCTGCCTCAGCTATCCGAGTGTCTCAGACTATAGATGCACATAGTATTAATTATCTTGGAGGTACTGTGATTTGAACTCAGATATCACAGCTCAACCATGAGACCAAAACACTTAAATTCATCTAAATACGTTCTTCTTTGGAAACAGATTGCTAATGAATTAGAGTTAGGCACTCAAAACACAGTTCTCGTATTTATTATGACTTCAAAGACCCATGGGGAATTTGTAAGGGTATAGATTTATACTTAGAATGGCATTCCCTTTTATTTTATTATAAAGTCCATCCAAGTAAGGCTCAGCCTCATGGCTTATCTCTGACAAATGCCAGAGTCCACAGCACAGGGTCTCTCTTACCTGCACATGGCCGCCGGGCCTTCCCTCTGCTGTAATGTTGATATTTTATGGTCTAGTGGCTTCCATGAGATGAGAGACACCTTTTTCCTTTGAGCTGTCAAAAACCAAATATGGACTAGCTTTTCTGAGTGGCTTTTATTAGGGTATTTCCCCCTTGTATATAAATGGAAACTTTGGAATGAGCAAGAGACTCTATATATTTGTTTTGGTCATGCTACAGAGTTTAAATTATGAAGAAGGGTACATTATCCACTTGAATTCATGAGGCAAGTAAATAGTTAATTTAATATCACATTTATCTCTTTCTTGGAATCCTAAAAAATTTGACATAAGAAAGGATCTAGACTTCATTTTCATACCCTTCCTCATTTTCTAAATTTCATTTAAAATATCTGACAAAATATACACATTTATGTTTATATGGGGTATAAAATGTTTTAACACATGTATCCATTATGGAGAGACTAAAGCAATCTAGTTAATACATGCATCAACTCATATAATTATTCTGTGGTTTGAATTCTTTACATACACTCTCTTAGTCAAGAACCCAACATGATGTTATTTACTACAGATACCATGCTGTATAATATAACAGATCTCCGGGACTCTGGAGACCATCATTGATTCTATGTTTATATGACTCTGATTCTTAGCTCTTACATGAAAGTGAGATCACACATACCTGTATTCTTTGCTTATGCTCACTAGAATTCATTCAAAAGAATAATATCAGCAGGGCTGGAGAGATGGCTCAGCAGTTAAGAGTACTTGGTCCTCTTGCAGAGAACCCAAGCTTGCTTTCAAACCCTTACATGGTAGCTCACAACTATTTGGACTTCTAGTTCCAGAGCATCAGATGCCTCTTCTGGCCTCTTACAGTACCAGGCACATAAGTGGTGCATATACATACATACCTAGGAAAAACACTCACACACATAAAATAAACAAATAGATTTTTTTTTTAAAGAATGGTGTTAGTACTGTAGTCACTTGTGAATTTTTTTTCAATCCCTGATTTAAATAATAAGAATCACAGTGCACAGCTTAAGTTCTGGAGTTTCTATAGTATAACAGCTTATAAACACTCAATATACATTTGCTGCATGGATAATTGAATCATGTGTAAGTTCACAGTGGCATTGGCATTGAACTATCCTTTGTCCTTTCCTGGACATGGTATTGATTTCATGAATACATGCTTGATATATGGTGAAATATTTAGGCACATATCAAATTGTCTTATTTTTAGGTCATGTCAAATTGTCTTATTTTTTCCATAATGCTATTTCTAAAAGAAGGGAATAATTGTATAGTCTATATTTGAATTTCAAATGAGAAGACTAAGTGTCTGAGAAACTAAGTACCTTGTCACAAGGGTTGACATCTGCTTAAGCTAGCTGATGCTCTTCCACTAAAAACTAGTAGGTTTCTACTTATGATGGTCAAATGATAGGGCCCAAGGAAATGTATGCTGGTAGTTCACTTATTTAATAAAGAAAATTCATATTAAAAGTAAGAAATTATAATTTGCATTGTCAATTACAGAGTAGTACGTGAATGAAGTCTCAGGTTGGATTTGCATGTCAAAACTATATGCCATGCAATATGCAAAATATCCTCTAGGAAAGATTTTCCGTGGCCCAATAGTTAACTTTCTATCTACCTCACTGTGAGTGGATATGATCAGTGTTGTAGTAGTTCCTATCAACCAAGGGAAGTAAAACAATAAACAGAGCCAAGCTCTCCCAAGTTCAATGACTGAGTAATGTGTGAGTGAACATGCTTAAGGGGGCCTGTGCCCACTAAGTAATCCCATTTTTAGCACAAACTCCAGCATATCTCAAGTGGCACAGGATGTCTATCAGAAGGATAACATGTATGGCTGTAGATCTGTTAGGTGGACCAGAAGTCAGGCTCAGTCTTTTAGACTCTTTAGCTGTCTCTGGGCTCTTTAGTAGCTTTTATCACTCACAGAAAACCACAGTTCAACTGACTTGTCTTTTTGTGTGGAAGCAGATACCCCTGAGGTCTCATTATCAACATCTCAAAAAAGAGCGCTCACATTTTCCCCTGCCATCCTCTTTACTGTATGTTTTATATGAATTTTCTCTTCTCAATACAAACTCCTTAAAATAGTTTCTGTACACAGAATCAGGGGAGACTTCAAAAATATGGCATCTCAGGGGTTAACTTAGATTTACTTAATCAAACTCAGCAATTTAACAAGCTTTCCAGGAGATCCATGCCCACGATCATGTTTGAGAAACACCAGCCTAAACCACAGGATTCAGCATTTTTAATAAACTATCCTGTTCTCCACAGTATATAGTGGAGATATGTAATCAAGTACCTTAAATGATTTAAAAGGAAGTCTTCCAAAAGTAGAACTACAGCCTGCAGTGACCACGCCTTGCCTTTTTGTTTACTCTGTTTTCTAACATTTTGATTGGCTGTTGGTCACATTCCTCACTACAGTCTCAGATTAAGTTTCCCATGGAGGTCAAAGTCCACTGTGTCAAGTGACCACATCAGTCATTCAATGAATACAAGGCTAAGTGTCTGTTTAGAGAATGAGTCTCCTCTCAGTTTCTCCCCTTTCTTTCAAATAAGGTGTTCCAAATCTTGTCATCCCAGGCTCTGGGCAAAGACAATACTAAGACAACGGGGAATTGGAGACAAAGACGAGACAATTCTGCTTTTCTTCAGTAATTTTGCTAAACAATTTAGTGGCTGGGACATAACTTAGACAATAAGCCCTCTGAAGCTGTTGGAATAGACCAATTCTGCAACTCCAACACTTAGGAGGCTGAGGCAGGGGAATCACATAGTGAGAACCTGTCTCATAGTAAATAAACAAACAAATAAATAAAATCAATTCTGTGGGAATTTAATTTGCCACATCACCGCTGTCACTGAGAAAACCATTAGCTGTTGAGATCACCATTTACAAAATAGTAGAAACAAAATGAGTGTCCAGAAGGAATTAACAGGACTTAGAACTAAACCTAGAAAATTAGACACCAAGGAATGTTGCTCATGAAGATTACTTTTGTAGGAAAACCTCATTTGTGAGCAACCTGAAGGAATAAATCAAGTGCAATACCACCAGCACCCAGACCTCCTCCCAAAGGAGAAGTTAAGAGATAATGTAATGAATTATTAACTCATTTCTAATTTGCTTCTCCTGTAGGAATTACATACTTTAAAAAATGAATATTTTGAATAATTGGTGTGCTAATAGTAATATATATTGCTTTCTGTGATAAAACCTCTAGAATACATTTATGCTGTCTTGATGTTTCTATTTATCCTCAATATACCATGAATCAGAGAGCCACAGGGCTACATTTGATATTGTTGGCCTCAGGTTTTCTATGTGGCTCACAATTGGCTTGGCGTCTCCATCCCCTAGTCCACTGTCTCTATCCCCAAGAGCTAGAATTAGAGGTGTTTATCACCACACTTAGCTAAAATTAGGACTAGGCTTTGAAAGCTTCCAGAAAAAGGACCTGGAATAACAATCCATGTTACATTTAGACATCTGCAGACACCACTTAGAAATTAATGATCACATTTGGTATGGTATAAGCTGAGCCTGGGTCAACATGCTTTACTTGATGGATAATGCTAAAAAGCCAGACTGGGGTCATTGGTGGGGTTATGATGAACTGTAGAGGAAATAACACAGACAGGAGGGTGATGGATCAATAGAATCTTGACACTGAAATGTCAGTAATGGCAATAACAAATCAAGAAAGGGGAAAGAGTACAAAGGCAAAAGCTGCTTTGCATACATGAATAAAAATATTTGGAAGAGCAACACCCATTTATAGTATTATGACACATTAGTCATGTATTTGCTGATGTGTCAAAATGGATTGAGGTGGTTTAGATCAAGTCTAAAGCAACTTTTCCAAGACAAAGTAAAATCCTGACTTAATGTGGTTATAGGATGTTACAGCTAGGACTTAAGAGTCAGAGATCAAAATTTTAGAAATAAAACAATTTCACTATTTTGATTAATTAGGATTCTTGTTGGATTAGGAAGTTAATCTGGACACAATGTAAAAATATTATTATAGCTTGAAACGGCATGTAATGGTTAGCTTTAGTCAACCTGGCATAATACTGAATCACTGGGGAAGAGAGCCTCAATGACTGACTGTCGAGATTAGGTTGGCCAGTGGGCATGTCTGGTGGGAATTGTCATAATTGCATTGATGGACATGAAAAAACCCTGCCTACTGTGGGTGACACTGTTCCCTGGGCTTGGAATCCTATATAAGTACTGAAAGAGCATTGAGCATGAGCAGGCATGCATACATTTATTCTCTTCCTTCTTGGATGTGATGTAACTAGCTGCTTGAGATCCTGCCTTGACCTCTCACATTGATGGACTACAAACTGGAACTATAAGCCAAAGTAAACCCTTTCTCCCTCAGGTTACTTGTTTTTGTCAGAGTATATTATTACAGCAACAGTAATGAAACTGGAACGGCCCTAAGTCTGGGCCAAATAGAGGGAAAATTCTATTTTTGTATATCCGACCAAGTCTTTTCAATATAGTCATTTTTAGTCAATAATGTACTATTCATTATGAAGAGACATAAACTATAAATGGATCACTGTTACCCATGCTGTTCCTGGGCAAATATCAGAACACTTAGCTCTGTAAATGAAAAACATAATAGCTTCATTCATCAAAATGCTCACATTGACAATGAAAACCCAAATAGCCTATACTTTGTTGAGTGTGAAGAAAACCAGAATACTACTTTGGGGAGTATAAAAAAGTTGTGGTACTTTGTCATCCTGTTTGTCAGTGTCAAGAAACACACATAAGACTTACAACTGAGAAATTCTACCCTCCAGAATATACTTTATTTCTGTGTATGTACACAAAGCTACACAAACTGCCTGCACATTGGTTCTAAATTATTTGCTGCAGGTCCAGTCACGGTGGCTTCAAACTGGAATGCACAAATATGCTGTGGGATGGTCTTTCTGTATGAAGTGAATATATGTTACTCCCACTGATTAATAAATAAAGCTGCTTTGGCCCATGGTAAGGCAGAATAAGAGCCATTTGGGAAATCTAAGAGAGATATAAGGAGAAGAGGGTGGAATCAGGGCAGACATGATCCAGCCACCCAAGGAGCAAGATGCCAGCAGACCGGTAACACCACAGCCACGTGGCAAAATATAGATTAATAGAAATGGGTTAATTCAAGATGTAATAACTAGCTAGCATATGCCTGAGCCATAGACCAAACAGTTTGTAATTAATATTAAGCCTCTGAGTGATTATTTTATAAAAACAGCTGTTGCCTGGGTGGGACTGGGCGGGACCAAGAACTTCAGTCTACACAAATATTTACCAATAATAGGATGGATAAGCAAATTACTTTGATCTGCTTTTATGGACTACCATTATAGTTAGAAAAGTCTACAACCATGCACAGCAAAGTGGAAGAAAAAGCCCAAACCCTCGAAGTTTGTTGTTGTTAGCTAATTGCATTCATGTAGAGTTTATTTTGAGTGTGTATGTGTGTGTGTGTGTGTGTGTGTGTGTGCGTGTGTGTGTGCATGTATGCATACATGGAGGCTGAGAGAGACATTGGATGTCTTCCTCATCACTTTCTCAACTTATTTTTTGATACAGGGCCTCTCACTGAATCTGGAGCTGTCAGTTTTGCCTACGCTGGCTGGCTAGTGAGCTTCAGGGATTCCCTGCTCCATTCACCATGTCCCCTCCAGTGTGTAGGCTACGGGTGAGCACAACCGTGCCCAACAGTGTACATGGGTGCTGAGGACTGAAACTCAGGCCCTCATGCTTATGCATTATGCCCTGAGCCGTCTCCTCAGCCTTCATGTAGAGTTCAAAACCACTCATCACGCACTGATGTTATTAGAAGTCAGAGTACCGGTTACCTTCTTGGTGACTAGAGCAGATCCTGAAGGGGCATCCTTGGAAGCAGATATTACTTTGTTTAGATTAGGGTGTGGTGCTATTTCTGTGAGTGAACAAAAACTGGTATATTTCTCAATAGTGGCACAGTTGCATCTTATATCAACTAATCTCACAGAAAGTGAAGGGTCATAAAACTTAGGCGAAATGCATTATAGAAAGAAAAATCAGAAGTAATATAAACATTGAGCTTGTGAAAACTCTCCTTTCATAACCAGTCATTTTCCCCATTTCCTTCTCAGGGTTCTTGCAAAGTGCATCTCGCTGATGCCCATGTTGTTTCAGTCCACACAGATTTGATTTGGGAAAAGAAACTGCATGTTTCTTTTCCCTATGCATGTCAGAAATCAGCACATAACCCAGCCGTTGCACAAGGTCCCTTTTCCTCTTCATAAGGGAAGCCAAAGGACACACATAATTCCATCAGAGTTAGGGTCCCTCACAATCTCTCTACCACCCATGGTCAAGGCATCTTGAATGTTTGAACAGGGAATGAAGAAGCAGAGTTGGGGTGGAAATCATCTCATCATTTTCCAAGGACTGTCAGTCAGACATGAGACAAAGTTGTTTTCTGAGTATGAGTAAGGGGAGATTTCCATCCCTTAGTGCCCAGGTGTGAGCAGCAGGCCTTCCTCAAACAGCCCAGGAAAACTTTGTGTCAGGTCTACCCAGAGATGGCAGGAAGGTGACTTTGTCTTTTATTATGTCTTCTCTCTCCTGAAGTGACCATCCTTTCACTAGAGAATGCACTTACATCATCAAATTAATGTGACTGCTCAACAGGACATAAATCTTCCCTTCGGATGAAAACATGGATCAGGTTCAGTTAATTTTTCATCCTCTTTCTAAACAATGCTATGATGCAAAAAGAAAAGAGTGCCCCAAACCAAGAATATTTTATAGACTTAAGCCTCTCCTCTCAGTCAATCTATTTTGCTTTCCTACATAAACAAAGCACACCACAGCATTCTTTAAGCATAGCATGGTTCAGTGGATAATCCACAAATCAATTAAAGACAAGTTAATTGCCAAAAGGGATCAAGTGACAAGCCTTAAGAGGATAATATTTACAGGTTCCATGCTGAAAATGTATGTGTTAGAGAAGGTTGCTCTGGCAAGCTTCCTTCTAACGCAAGATTTAAAACTTGTACGATTACTTTTTTTTCTTTTCTTTTCTTGATGCAAAGACTCACTACATAGTCCGGTGTAGACCAGGTTGGCATGGAACTCATAGAGATCTGCTTGCCTCCACCTCCCAAGTCCTGGATTAAAGGTACACATGGCCATACCTAACTTGTATGATTAGTTTGGAAAATGGAGAATGCATTACTTCATTGACCCTGCACCCTGACACCTATGTTTTGCAGAAAAAAAATGTGCAGAGAAACCTAGTAAGCCCCAAACCCTAATACTATGGGCTCCACTGCTGCTGTGAAATTTTAACTTCCAAGATTTTTACTTTAATATTTCCACATGTGAACCTTTCAGAAGGTTACAAGAAATAAAGTAGCAAAAAGCATATAGGAAACTGTCTCCCCTCCCACCTTCTCTTTCTTTTGTACTTCTGCGTTCTCTTTCTCCTTGTAGCTTTACAGTGAAGGAAAAGCAAAGTCATATTCCTTCACTCATGAGGCTGCAGTCCGATCTGGCTGAAAACAAAGTCAGTAATGAGGTTGGTTTCCACATGGTTCCATTGTTGTTGTACAGTGAATTCTGAGCCACAGGTTAGATGCCAAGACCTGCAAATGTATTCATGGATGTATGCAATGGATGGTTTGATTAATAATTAAATAAGTGATCACTTTCTTGATGAAGGCTTTACTGACTTTCTCAAGCAAAACCTCCTGTTTAGATTCTGTTTCTTTCCTTATTGTTAATATGTTAATTTTTCTGTAGAGACCTCATCCATTTTAACCCCTTACTGTAACACTATTGTAAGGTGAATGTTTTCAAGGGCTAACAATATATCAGGCATAAAGGTAAGCTAAAGTGCTCTGTCACAGTTGCTGAGAGCCATTACATTTAAGGAATATTTATGTTAGTATATTCAGCAACTATTAAAAATTACAGAAAGTATCTGAGCAGTGGTGGTGCATGCCTTTAATCCCAGTACTCAGAAGGCAGAGGCAGGTGGCGCTCTGTGAGTTCAAGGCCAGCCTGGTCTTCAGAGCGAGTTCCAGGACATCTAGGGCATCTCAAAGAAACCCTGTCTCAAAAAACAAAACAAAAAACCAAAGCCAAACAAACAAAAAACCCACAGAAAGTTAGAATCAAATAAAGTATACTTAAATGGCAATATTTATTCAACATTCACTACTTCTAAATAATTAGGGTATACAGCACTATCATGTGAGTTCTGAGTATCTGCCCTGGGTGTGTGACTGAAGGCATTGAAGTAGACAATTTCTGGGCTGAATGGGGCTGACACACGGGACAAAGGTTTTTACAGGACACAGCCTACAGGTTCTTAATCTGTCCAAGAGAACAGTCGGGTCCCATCATTATTAATCCTTCTCTACCATAAAGGCAACAAAGAGAATCAGAATGCCCCATGCTTAGCAGGGGGCTGAAAATACCTTCTATTAGTTTCACTAATTCAATGCATATACCGAACATTGACTGTGTGCCAAAAGCCCTTCCTGGGAGTGGAATACACAAGAGGAATAAACAAGAAAAAATTCATTGTTAGGCTGAACCTATGTCCTAGAATTAATAATAGCTAGCGGCTACCTTAGTGCTGTTTATGAACCAGGAACTTTACACAGGCAACACAGTCCACACCACGCTCTGTTTTACAGATGAGGAAACCAAGGGACATGGAGTTTGGCAATTTTTCTAATGTTAAATAGCTGTCTGGAGGTAAGGATGTGGACATTTGAACTTCAGCGTTACGGCTCCAGTGCCAGCCAACTTCCTTCGACTTCCAAGGTAAACTTGTGTGCACGCGCAAGTGTCTGTGAGAACACTGTCTCTAAGTCAGCTGAGTTAGAGGATTCCGAGACCAGAGGTGGTCTCAGGAATGGCGACCAGTCTCTAAACACATTTGAGAAGGGACATCACAAAATTCATGAAGTGCCAAGGGAAGTGTGGAAAATGTTATAAAAGAGGTGGCAGGAAGGCCTGTCTTTGTGCACATATTTTCACCCAATCTGCACAATGACCTTATAAAGTAGGTGTTTTTCATTTTCCATTTATAGACATGGCATTGGTTTCTGGAGGCCCGGAGAACTGCCCAACTGAGGAATCAACGGAGCTGGCATTTAAGCTTGGTGTTTGGCTCCCAAGTCGCCTAGTCAGTGTTATGCCTTGCCATAATGTCAATGACTGATAATATTGACATTTATTAGGTATAAATGTTAGCTATGCATGACTGATTTTTCATTGTCAGCTTAGCAAATATTACTCACAATTTAAGATACAATGAAAAGATTAGTTTTCTACTCAAATTTTACTCACAATTTAAGATACAATGAAAAGATCAGCATTGTGCTAGCAGAATGGATATGCGTGCCATAGGATGGTGCTGGCCTCTCTAAGTGAGTTTCCTGGTCTTTGAGAAGCTGGCCAAGGAGCAACATTTTTGCAACAAAATTTTGACTAGTTTTTTTTTTTTTTTTTTCTTTCAGATGAAAAAGTCAGATGAAAGCCCAAGAAGTGAAGAAAAAAAATCCTCAGGGAAGAAATGGACCACATAAAAACACAGCATCATTCCCTCCCTCCCTCCCTCTCCCTCTCTTTCTTCCCTCCCTCCTTCCTTCCCCCCTTTTCCTCTCAGGTATCTGAGCTGTAGGATGGCCTGCCAGAGCTCATCTTAGGCAAGCTTTTATTACCCTCATTCATAAAAGCAAAGTGCTGCTGAATCCAGTGCCTGAGGTTGTTTTGTAGGTCTACATGTATGAGATGGTGCACACCTCTGGGAACAGGGTAAGCACCTGCTATAAATTGAGCTCCCGTTCTTCTTTTTTCCCTTAAGACAGGGTTTCTCTGTGTAGCCCTGGCAGTCCTGGAATAAGCTCTGTAGACCAGGCTGACCTTGAATTCACAGCTCTGCCTCCCGAGTGCTGGGATTAAAGTCCTGCACCATCACACTCTGTCTAGCTTCTATTGTTCTTGATCCTGACTACTTGACTTTTTATACATGGTCTTTGGTTTCCAAATCCCCCATTCTCCCTTTACTATTTGATAGCAATTGTACCCATCCCTTTCACTTAACTCTAAGAATAAAATGAGGTGATCCAGGGATCACTAGAAACAATAGAAACAACCTGAGACATTTGCAGAACTAAAGAAATGCCATATGGTAGCTGCTCCTTGGCTGTGGAAAGTCATGTTCCAAATCTACTGACTGGCTGGTAGCATTCACTTCCTTCCTAAGAGAAGGAATCCGGCCAATGTTTCCAGGCAGACACTGACAATCTTGATTCTATGGTCACTGATTCCTGTCTATTGCTTAGGTATAGTAAGAGGCAGAGAGGAGCCGCAGACCATGCACTTTCCTAAGAGCTTCACTCATTGTGAAACCCACAGTTCCAAGAGGCAGATTGGAGCCCTCTTGTCAGAGTCCAAGGGGGTACTTGCAGACATTAAAGTTTTCTTGCTTGAACAGATATTACTTTCTCTTTTCATAACTCAAGACCACCTGTGTCCTAGGCAGTGTGCAGCACTCAGTGCCACTGTGTGGTGGTAAAATATTTATTTACTATTCCTGTGACAAGAGAAAGGCTCTAGTACACTCAATGTGTTCAACGAAGTATTGCCTTGGCAATTCTGCTAAAACTCTGGGGAGAGAAAAAATGTTGAAACAGTTGGCAAAATCAAGTTCACCCTGTTTCCTGAGAAGTTCAGTTTTGTAGGGTACCTCACAACTGCTATCGGGACAGGGGAAAGGACAGCCAGATGGCATTTTCTGCAGCAGAGACCTGGGTGGCCCTGCAGTCACCTCTGTGCTACGCATGGCTGTTCTTTCCATAGATTTTTATTCACATGGTACCTATCCCATGGCCACCATGTAAAATGTCCTTGTGAACATCAGTTTCTGAGAAGCCATGAAGACGAAAGCTGTACGATCCCTTCAGGCGGGAAGACAGGACAATCTCTAGAACTGTAACTTTTTATTCACTACGCTCTTGAACGGTACTGTAATTTTCAACACTAACATTTTTAAAAGCAAAAATAGGTGTTCTCTAGCTAGCCTTTGCTGAGTTCCAAAGCTTACCCTTTGATTTATTTGTAGCTCCTCACACCGTGGTCCCCTCCCTACTCCATTTTCCAAGACACTAATTTTAAATCACACAAATAAATGGCTCACATCATTTTCATAAATCTAACATGTTCTTCTCTCTTCTCCAAAACAGGTGTGAGAGGCCTCTCTAAGCGAGGCGAGTCTTAAACAAGTGGGTCCCAACCTCCAGGGCCATCAGTGAATGTCCTTGAAGACAGAAGTCACCTTTGCAAGCAGCTCCCTGATGCTGACAGTGAGCCTATGGCTTTAAACATCGTTGGCACGCCATTCGGAATCCAGAGAGGAAAGGTCGTCATTATGTAATCCCCTGTTCTGCTCCCCCTCCCATGCTCCCTCCCTCCCTCCTCCCTCCGTCTTCTTCCACTCCTGTGTCCTTCTGCCTATGCTTCTTCCCTACTGTCTTTCCATCTCCCCCATTAAAAGCATGTTTTCATTACATTTATATATTTATGTGGGGTGTGTGTGTGTGTGTGTGTGTGTGTGTGTGTGTGTGTGTGTGTGTGTGTGTGTGTGTGTGTGTGTGTGTGTGTGTGTGTGTGTGTGTAGGTCAGTGTGTACATGGAGAGGTCAGAGGACAAATTTGAGAGGTCTCTCCTCCCCCCACGAGGGTTGGCAGGACAGAAATCCTTCAGCTTTAGCTCCTGAGCCTACACGTCACTTTCTCCTTTTGTATGGAATCAAACTCACTTTCAAAAGCTATCTGTGAATATTTGTGCTTTTCCCAAAAAAATGTATTTTGCTCGCCAAAGACTTGTCACTACTGAAAATCAAATTTGTCTATTTTGTATAATCTGTATGATTATCTAAGGATTTATTTCTCAAGGGCCACCATACTCACCACACGTTCCAGTCCTTGGACAAATCAGACCCGTGAGCTGAATTTTGTATCTCACAGATTTTCCTCTCCTATAGCCTGCATGCCATCATGGAGCAGAAACTCAGTCAAAGAAATGCATTTGAGCGTATGCTGTGTCCCACCTGCATCATCTATTAATATCCATTCGATATTCAAGGAAAAAAGTCACACTATGCTAGGCATATTTGAGAATTATTACAATATATAAATATACATATATAAATACTGTCCCCAGAGAAATAATCTTACATGGGAGAAATCTAATGAAGAAATACTGGCTAATGGCCAGGTCCTTCAATTGCTTCAATAGTGGAATCATATCCAACACCTCTTAAAGGCCAAGAGAACCTTGTTTTTGTCATGTTTTAAAGGATAGTGTATATTAAAAAGAAAGTGGAAAATTCATGAAGTGTTTCGAAGTTAAAGTAAGTTTTAAATGTTTTCAATAAACGGTTTATTGCTTTGATTTCCAGGAATGCTATGCAATCAGAAGATAATTGCAACATGTAAATACATATGCACACACACACACACACACACACACACACACACACACGTGTGTGTGTGTGTGTGTGTGTGTGTGTATACCTCTGCAGATTTACAATGACTTATAGTGTACAGTCTGCTTCAAATGTAAGGATATATATATGTAAGGATATCATGTGTCACTGTGGCTGCATGCACAATCTTTTGGGGAGCTGAAACGACTCTGGGGGTAGCCAACTACATTCCCATCTCTTTGACCCTCCACTCAGTTTGATTTGTGAAAGGCATAAACATAAGTGTAGGTTAAAAGAGAAGAGTAGATTACAGACAGACAGTAGCAGTGGCACCAGGTAAGAAATCATAGCGCCATCCAACCTACAGAAGTCTCTTGACTCCAAAGTGTTTGCATTCCAGCTGAGATGGTGATGCAGGACCCCCAACAGTGAACACAGTATGTATAAAAGTTTAATTTGTCATTATGCCAGGAATTGGTTCAAATCAAGAGAAAAATAAATGAGTGGTGAAGTTGTTCAGGTTTTCCAGAGGGACTGGGCCTAGATGGCTATCAGAGACACTATCTTCAACCTTCAATTTATTACAAATAAAGCATGCAATAATTAAACTGTGGCACACAGATGATGGAGAATCCTTCTTCACTAATACCAGGACACATATTTGTAAAGGACCAGAGCTTGACCAAGGAAATGCCTATATCTTTGATGGAAAAAAGGGGGGGGGCACATTTCATAAATTATTGGTAAATCAAGTACAACTTCAACTCTGAATTTTTTTAAAAAGGTATCTCAGATTCTTCAGTTTACTGAGTCATAGCTTTATCCCATTCTATCTACTCAGCAGGTAGACATCGATGGTACCAAAGAGCTTGCTTTCAGATCTGAATGGTGAAAAAAACCTAGACGCCACACATCTTAGACACATGCACAATAATGTTCGAGACTCTGTGGTAATGAGTTCTGAGCATGAGATGACACATAACTAAGTGTAGCATACCAATAATAAGCAAGCAAATAATATTCCTTGACACAGAGTTTCATGGGTGCATGATTTAGAACACTCAACCAAATGTCTTAATAAATTAACATCATTAACACAAATGCTTGCTTGCTTGTTTGTTTGTTTTTACTGAAGTTAGTGAAAGTACTACCTACACATTTTGCTGGGAACCCCTTTATCTCTTGTCAATAATTGCCTACAGATTTAGTATTAGATCTTCGTAATTTGCTTTCTCTGACTTTTATAGTTTAATCAAAAAAAAAAAAATTATTGGTCCTTTCTGGTTTTAAGCAAATAAGCCATTAATATTTTAATCCAAACTTAAAATGTTTTCTCTATAGACAACTTAGAACATGATTTAACTCAAAAATAGTGCATACTTCTTATATAGATAAGCTTGGCACTTTTAAAATTTGTTGTAGTTGACCTACATAACAAAGACCCATTCTTAAGATTATGCAAACAATTTCACTTTTGTTTACTGCTGCTGCATTAGCTTCCAGCAGTACTGCCAGGTATTTGGTTAAAATTAACTAACCTTTGCTGTAGAACAAAGTTGACAATTTGTAGTGGGCATGTAGTTGAGCGTGTTCATACAATTTCCAGAGAAATCATTAGAAATACAGGAGTAAACAAAATATTAACTTGGAACGTATGTTATCTCATTCTGTGGGACGCATTTTAACGTGTGAATCACCATGGGGACCACAGACAGGGTTAGCTTCAGCTTTTCAATGTGGGTCTTAACCTGTGAATTACACTTCTGTGGTTTTGTGGCTGTTCTTTGCTGATTTCATTAAATCAGACATTGTTCTCGGTAGCTGAAGAATTATCTTACAGCTTAGCAAGGCCGTTTTTCAAAGACAGTAACTGAGCAGGCAAATTAGATCTAGATCTGAGTACTGGAACTGAGACTCTTTGCAAAGTTTACCTCTCCATTCTCAGAATGAGCTCTGCAAGTTAGGCAACTTCCCCCGACTTCAGGAGGTTCCCACACACCCCTGACTATTTCGAATGTTTACAATAACTCAGGTCCTATTTCAAATGCTGACAATTACACCAACCTTGTGAATTAGGTAGATCCACAAAGCGTACTTGCAAGGGACCTACAAGCCGATGAAAATACCTCCCCTGCTACAAAAAGGAAATTGCGATACCTGTAGGACTTCGAGAAACGCAGCCTGGTTCTAGTTCTTGGAGATGGTCCTGGCACTGTGACTCCCAGTGGATCCCAAACAAAAGCCATTTGTAAAGAGGGTGCCAAGATCCACCGGAACAGTTGAGCGTCAGAGCTAGAACAGGACCCTGGGGCGGGAGGGCCCTCCAAGCTGCAAGAGGCACTTGTGGCTGAATGAGGGCATTTCTTCAGTATGGTGGTATGTGCTGACAGAGAGGTGGCAGGCTGGCTGAGGCAGGGCTGGAAAGGGAGGCCAAGCACTTCCTGCTGTGTGACACTTGCCCTTTGCGACAGAGCTTGCTTCACCCAGACTTTCTCTCATTATTAATGTGAAAACCACTCGCTTGAAAAATGTGCTTTTTAAATAGAGCCCGGATTAAATAGCCCAGCCCCATGCAACTCCTGGAAAGCGTATCACCCACATACACCTGCAGACACACCAACTGGGAGGTATGATTCAAGCGGGTCTACTTTATATTAAGTGTGAATGTTAAAAAGTAGTGGCCAGAGGGTGTCATTATAGAAAAAAGGAAACACGAATCCATGACTGAGAAACTTGACAAGGAGTATTACATTTCAAAGTTAACTACCAAAAATCATCTTCCTTCTTCCAAATCCTCTTAGATACATGGATGAATGTCACTATTAGCAAGGCTTCCATGAGGACTTAGCAACTGTTAAAAGCCACCACCTCCCTGTCAGTCAGTCAGACTGGGAAGAAAACAGGCAGATCACTTTCGGCACCTCTGGCAGCTTTTCCCTCAAAGAGATGCCACCGTGTCACCTTGCAGAGTGAGTTGTAAGTGACTTTGACAACAGAGATCAATGTCTTGTCTGTTTTCTGTTCCCTAGAAACAGTTCTTCAATCTTGCACAAATCCCTTAAAACAGCTTTCCTTTAAGACACATAAGCGGTGAAAGCAGAATAGGGCTCAGTTGCATGGTTGACGAGTCCAGCACACAGCAGGGAGACAGATTTAAAGATGTACTCAAGGAGTCCAGGGATCCTGGTGTCGTCATCACCTCTCACAAGCCAGTGGTATTTAATGTTGACAACACAGCATAATTCCATCAGTCCCTGTCCAAGCACTGCCCTGCCTGTGACCTCTATTGTAAACCAAGGCAGAGCTCCACTTGTCCAGGATAAGATTAGAGAAGCTTGGAGAACTCTGCAAAGAGGTTAACCCCTTCCCAGCTGGACAAAATTGACCAGTTACCCTAAGGAACCATCTCTATGTCTGCCAAATTTCAGGACCCCTAACACTCATTCTTCTAGACCAAAATGTTCTCGTCCATGTCTGACTAAGATATTAAGACATTAAATGAGGTGCTTACTTTTACAACACCATCCAGCACAGTAGGGAGGTTCTGAGAAAGCTACATATTTGGAGATGTGCAATACAAAATGTTTGGACAGTTGCATGCCTTTGTTACCTGACTTGCATACTCCACGAGAGCAGATGAGAGATGGCTGCCTTGCATATCAACAGCCTGGAAGTTCCAATCTGAACAAGCGCTTCTGGAATCAGCCTGCACTATTTTATTGATTAACGAATGGCCTTTGTGATTTCAGGTGAGGATTTTTATTTCATACTAGGAAGGCAGGTCCTAGGATTCTAAGAAGGTGTCCAGACCTAGGCCATCTGTCTTTTTGGTGTGTGAAATTTCACAGTTGACACTCTGTTCACATTGATCCATTAGATCCACTCATCTCCATGTAGGGATAGCTTTTGGGCAGTGCAGCCCCACTCCTAACGTAGAAGCACATAGACGATACTATGTTAGCAGAATGGCTTTGTATGATACTAAAGCAAGGCAGTATAGGAAGGCTGGTTGACTTGCTAGGTTAGGGAGGGGTCCTGAAGGGCTCATGGGAAGAGGCGGCTGGGTATAAAAGGGGAAGAACAACACACAGAAACAGAAGAATCCCAGCGGAGCTGATATTTTCATCTCTCACAAAAAAAAAATTGAAATCTTATTCCTTCCAGGAGGTTTTACATTTTGGAGGTGAAACAGCATCACTGGTATATGGTGCCTACAGAAAGCTTCTGAGCCCCAAAATATCACCTGTTATCATAGTTTTACTTTTATAATTTTAAAAATACGATGAAAATTTAAAATTTTAAAAATAAAATAAAAATTTTATTTATGCACATGCATGGTGTGTGTGTGTGCAGCACACACATGTCAGAGACTAACTGGTAGGAGGAAGTTGGTTTTCTTTCTTTCCACCATATGGGTTGTGGGTTTTAAACTCACGTCATCAGACTTGGTGACAAGAACTTTAACCCACAGAGTCATGAGGTCAATTTTTCTTCCCCATAATTTCATTTACAAAAGATAAACCCTATCTTTCAGTCCAAACCAAATCTCCCAAATAGATTTTCACTAGTAATTATTTTCTTCATTTTCACACACACTTCTGTGTGTGTGTGTGTCTGTCTGTCTGTCTGTCTGTCTGTCTCTCTCTCTCTCTCTCTCACACACACACACACACAAACACACACAAACATATTCACTATGAAGCCTTGGCCTGGAACTTGCTGTGTAGATCAGGCTATTCTTGATTTCATAGAGGCCCTGCTTCCCAAGTACTGAGTTAAAGACATGCACCACCATACTCCTAAATTTATATTTTAAGATGCAAATTTCAATATTGTTTTTAGGGACTGGCCATTACTCTAATGATATGAGAATTTGGGCAATTGGAATCTCAAGCCACAACAAAGAGAATGTTTTCTAGACCATACCTTGACTGTGTTTCTACTCTTTCCAGCAACTTACAACTTTCACTTCATATGTGTAAGGGTAGAAAGAAGTAGAAGATTTTATATAGTTGAATGAATTTAGCATTTTCTTCCTTAATTCTTATTGTTATATACAGTACTCATGTATGACATTCTCAAAAAAAAAAAAAACAAAACCCACAAAAATCTAACTAAAGATTAAAGTCATCTCAATACATAGAAGATACAATTGTTATCTACATGAGTCCTACCTGCCCCAAATCTCCTCTAAATACCCACCTCCTGCAGCAACCTAAACCTTTTGTTCTGCAGCATTCCAAATAAGGCGGTTTTTTTTGTTGGTTTTTTTTTTTTTTTTTTCTTTTTGGTCTCTTGAATAGTTTCCCCAGTTTTGTTCCAAAATTTCATGCTGCGAATGACAGATTTGGGTTTTGGTGTCTGACCCAGAAACTCAGGACTTCTTTTATAGGAGCCAGCCACCCTAAGTGAAATTAAGACTCATGGGTATAAATGTGGAAGAATTTAAATGGAAGCACACTCGGATTCATTTACTTACATACGTAGCCCTTATGAGGGAACAGGACAAGAGAGGACTAGGGGATGTGAAGAAGACCAGAGAAAGAGAGCTACATTCGTGGGGCTGTGGTATGTTGAAACATATTGCCTCCGGAAGCCAGAGCAGTCAGATAAAGGGGTTTCAGGATAATGCTTTGTTTTGAAATAGCTGTTAGTCAAAGACTCAAAGCTAGACGTTAAAGCAGTGAACATTAGCTATATAACTATCAGCTACCTCTGATGAGGGCAGTATTATAATATTTGGATTTTCAAGACCTGAACACTGGCAATGGCAACAGTTGTGTTCATGTAGAAGGGGGAAATCTCTTGGTGGTGTGGGGGTCAGGGTGTTCCAGCCGTAGTCAAAGAACTATGGGCAAATAATGACTCCTGCCAGGTGGGAAATTAGCCTCCCTGAGATGAACTTCTTAATCAGCTATCCAATGCAAAGTGGTGAGCTCTGAGATCACAAACACATAGGAGAAAAGGAAAGACTTGGCACTCAGTGGGTTATGTTATGTGTTTATGCATTTTTATGTATGTAACAGCAAAGAAAAAGAGAGGCCATCAGGTTGAGAAGGAATGGGGGGGCAGTGAGGAGACCAAGGGAGTGGCTACAGGAAGGAGTTATGGGAGGAGAAGGAGCAAAGGTAAGGGGAGAAGTGATTTAATTATGCCTTAATTAAAACATAAAATCATAAAAAGTGCATTTTCAGAGCGATCAATTGCAAAGGCATGTAACAAAAGGAAATTCGATAGTCCTCCGGTACTTTTATTGAAACTAATGTCTATTCAAGGCCAGTTATTGTGGTTTATAAGCGGCTTTATTACATTAATAGCTTGTGATAATCAATGATTGTTTATTTCTATGAATGGAAGTTTTGCAATTCAAAGAAAATCTTAGCATTATTTTGTAGCAAGCACTTCACTTTTATTTACAGATATAAACTATCTTCATTCCAAGCCTTATGTGAGTTTAGTTGATATACAGGTCAATAATTCCAAGTTATGAAATGGAGACCAATTATTTTATGTGCTGGAATGCAGTTGAGAGCATTAGAAGAGCATGGTCTGTATTTTAATTGGCTGTAAATATATTCTATTCTCTTATATGTCCCAGGATGCAAATAAATACCTTGCCATTTAAATGTGGAGGTCAATAGGACATGATGTAAAACAATAAGCAAAAGAAATGCTTAAATATAAGAATAAAGGATTAATTCCACTGTGGATTGTGGATCAAATACTTTACTTAAGCTCCCCTTCTATAATGAAGTATATATAGAAATGATTTAGGAATTTGAAAGATAATTAGATCAAGTCTTTGATGTTAAGGCACTGGAACTCCTAAATATTTAAATAGGGTTGGAAGAAGGGCTGGAAATATAGTTCAGCAGTTAAGAGCTGTGTGTGTGTGTGTGTGTGTGTGTGTGTGTGTGTGTGTGTGTGTGTGTAACTTTAATTATCTTCCCTTTCCTGAAAAATAAAAAATAAAATAAAATAATGAAGTCAGAAAGATCACCATCACTATTACAACCAAACTGCTGTAACCCTCAGGGAAGGGAAAGTTCAGGGAAATTGACATTAGAGCTACAGTGATACACATATATGTCACATGATCTTGCTGAGTTTCAATGGCTAACACGTCCACATGCCTAATACATCAAAGGGCCTTTGCAGAGTTTTTGAGAGGAACAAAACGGTAATTTGTATAAAAGTGTCGTAAACACACACACACACACACACACACACACACACACACACACACACACACACACACACGTGCATGCACACCAGGTACTGCCATTAACAATGTAAGCTTTTAGGAGAGGAGTGAATGTACTTTTATCCTGTTAAAAGCATTTTCATTTTTTAAAATGTCCTTTAAAAATGGTTACTTCATGAGCAAAGTACTGTTTGATCTTTTTTAGGCACCAAGCTTTAGCCCTGATGGGTAATTTTGCTTCTCTATTTTTTATCTTTTTTACCTTAAGTAAAAATAGGATGTATGTGATTAAGTTTTAAAAGGTTAATGTTTTGTTTGCAATACTAAAATCCTCTGTGTCTTATTTTACAAAGACGTAATAAAAACAAAACAAAAAAATCCAAAATCAACAACAACAAAAAAAAACCCAAAGAGGTAAAATATACTACCAGAATTAGCTGATGGAATCTCTCCCAGTTGTTCAAATCCTATACTTTAAATGAAGGAATATTCCCATTTTCTTTTTTTATTTGAAAAATATATGGGATCTAAAGGTGGGTTGTTTAATTAGTAAGGCATTTGCAACACTGAATCCAACTATGCTTCTCAGTTGACTACACATAAAATAGTCCAGAAATGGCTTTCCCCCTTTTTAGAGCCATATTAATAAACAAGAGAAGATAATTTTGGAATTACCAGGCTGCAAAGCAAAATTGCTCCCTCAGGAGTAAGACAGAAAGAACTCAAATACCAGCAGTCTCTAAATAACAACAATCCCAAGTGTTCAGTTTTGATGACATGACTTCTTTCCATGACACTGCTTATAAAGCCAATGGTCATAACCCTCCTATTCTTGATCTCTAATTGCTGACCCCTCTCCACCCTGATCCATCTTGGGCATTGATTAAGTGGTATACAAATATCGCCA
Organism: Peromyscus leucopus; assembly: GCF_004664715.2. Taxonomy (NCBI): domain Eukaryota; kingdom Metazoa; phylum Chordata; class Mammalia; order Rodentia; family Cricetidae; genus Peromyscus; species Peromyscus leucopus. Next base: position 39,215,971 of record NC_051072.1, read on the forward strand.
GAACGTCAGAATGCTTTTCTCTGGTTTCTCTTTCTATCATTATGGTTTCAATAACTAATTGCTGCTTATTTTGCAATAAGAACATGATGTACATTATATAACTCCTAATAATCAATTTCTGGGCTTTTATCCTATTTTGTCACTGAGGTAATAGAGGCTCATGAAGTTTGAGTAATTTGTTCCTGTGAACATAAAGCTAACAGGTAGCAGATAGACGGTTAAAACTGAGGTCCCTTTCACTATAAAACCTAACGTCTATTGTGCCTAGAGAGTAACCAAAAAAAAAAGAAAAAAAGAAAGAAAAAAGAAAAGAAAATGAATGGGACCAGGCTCCTCCTGAAGGAGCGTTAAATCATGGAGGAAGCTTTAGGTTTTCACAAGGGAAGAACCAGACATCCTGTGCATCAGTTACCTGATCTTACATAGCTGGACAGTTGAGCTGGCCATTATTATCAACACTTCGTAGATGGGGAAACTGAGACTCTGAGGGCTTAGTTAAGTTTCTGCTATTGTAATGTCAATATATGACAGGTGCATGAGTACAAGTTCATTCTGTTTATTTCTAGATCATGGCTTTTCTTTCACTGGCAAATGCTCTTTAAATTCCTAAATCCTGGGGAAAGACTGGGAGCTTAGGGTGGTACTGAAGCTGAAGGTAAAGACTGGGTGGACCCAAATGTGAGGAGCCTCAGAGGCTGGGGAAGAGGTGCTTAGTGAGGAAGAGCTGAAGAGTGCCAGCATCAGCCTGTGTGTACTCCTCATAGTTCTGCATTTTCAACATGGGAGAGAAATAGAAATCCCTTTTTCATCCATGTAGCCAATGGTTGCAATTCACCAAAGGCTCAAAAGGAAATCTGAACATCTGATTTAGAGTCAAATATAATCATTATATATATATATAAACATGCTAATGGTTTTTTATTTCATCACAGGACAAACAAAACTCAGAGGAGTGTTTTCTAGCTTTCTCTCAAAACCACTCAAGAGATTTACAACAGACCTTGACACAATCAGGCCACTAATGAGGCAGTAGGAAAGGTTCAGAGTTTTGTTTTGGTCATGGCGTCTTATCACAACAATTTAAAGTAACTAAGAGAACATCAAATTAATAATACTTGTGGATTTTACCTTATGTTGAACATAACTTATAATTTTCCATCCTTTCTTATAGAGTCCATTTTAAAGGCTGTACTTATACCGGCAAAGATAAAGATAATGTGTTGTCATCCCCCCCCCCCCCCCGCGTGTCGCCATTTTTTGCAAAGTATAAAACAAAACAAAACAAAAGTGAGCTCTTAAATTTTACTTACAAAAATAAATCAATTAAATGTTAAAAATACACTCAAAGATTATAAATTTTAAACATCAATATCTACCTAAGTGATAAAAACTGCTACTCTGTGATTTGATTCCAGGTTTTTTTTTTTTTTTTTTTTTTTTAGGTAAAATTCTTTCTGAACTGTGTGATACAGGAAAGTTCTTGGTAAATATTGAGTCAGTCAAGTACCGGGTAGTGGATGAGTGGGAATTTTCCAGTTGCTGATATTGTACAAAATATCCCCTAAAATTCATACAGTAAGGGACATTTCAATAACTGAGAATTATTGTGCTTTCTGTAGATGCAATTTTTCCTTGACTTTTATTATATTTTATGTGAATGTGGTATAAACACGTGATTCTTTTTTTTTAAGAAATGAAAAAAACCCCACATTTAATGTCTAATGTTTTTAGCAATCCTGTCTTGTGCTCCCATTGTTCAAGTCAGCTTGGTGTCTTCTGAGTAGTTAGAAATGCGGGTCATGATCGGAAGGCATCATAAGACTCAGGGGGAAACCAGGTCCGTCTCCACCAATGTGAAGAGCTCGCAGATGTGATTGGAATGTGCTCAGCCTGTCTGGAGTTGCCAAGGGGTCCAGTGAATAGGCAGGGATTTCAGCGATCTCTGGAAGAAGCTGGCAAGCTCTCAGCTACTCTGAGGGCTATGGAGTGTCCCACAGCCGACAGCAGACTTTTTAGGAGCACTCAAGGATGGAGGCTCATAACCTTCAGTAAAGCTGTTCAGCATGTCAAGGCACTGGAAACAGTATTATGAAACATTGTTGTGAATGCCTTGTCAAGAAGTGTATCATCAAAAGGACAATAAAAGTAGAATCTTGAAAATCATTTGCTAGTTAAAATTTATTAATTAAAATGTGCATCAAAATATTGACTTATTTTTTCCTGGGCAATAGAATCATAGGAATTTTTATTTGTGTTTCCCTACAGTAGCTGTCATATCCCTAACAATGACTACAAATGACTGCTATGAGCGGATAAACCTGGATGGATACATGTTAATAAAAACTTGAGTATCAAAGTTGCTGTTTTCCCCACTATGAATTTTAAATAGATTTCAACAAGAGTCAGGAACAAAGACCTTCGGGTCCATTTTTAAATTAGGCATTTCTCATAGACATTTCACATGTTGCTGAGATGTTAAAGGTTCTGAGAGAAGTGCTCAGAAACCAGACAGGCCCTTACATCACTTAGCATCTATAGTGGTGTGATGTGAAATTAAATTAGAAGCAGCAAGGTGAGTCTGCTGAAGCAGAATGGTAAAATACAGAGCAGTCAGTCTCCCAGATGTGGATTAGTAGCCATGGCAAGGACAGAGCAAAGGAAAGAAAGAAATTGAGCATCCCTTTAGGGGTCTAAAGGGATTTGCTAGGAGGTCTAAAGAGAAATTTTCCTGCAGAAAGTGTATGTGTGGGGGGGTGGAGGAAGAAAGAGAGAAAGAGGAAGAGAGAGGAAAAGAGAGAGAGGGACAGAGAAAGAGGAGAGGAGAGGAGAGCAGAGGAGGGGGGAGAGGGGGAGAAGGGAAGAGGGGGAGAGGAGAGAGAGAGAGAGAGAGAGAGAGAGAGAGAGAGAGAGAGAGAGAGAGAGAGAGAGAGGATGTTAGCATAGTGCCCCCTAGTGAAGACATAGTTTCATAACTGTCCCTCCAGGTCTGCAACTGATCCATGCAGGGCATTTGCTTCCCTTTATTCACTCAAACCAAGATCCAGGCCTTCAGTGGAGGCAGATGTGAACAGTACAGAACCAGTGATACTATTAAATATTTACAGAAAGCCCAGAGAGAAGGCTCAGCCAGTTAATGCCCTTGCCATCAATCTGGAGTCTTGATTTCCATTCCTCAGGTTCTCTGATGAAAGCAGACTATGAATTCCTGCAAATTGTCTTCTGATCTGCACATGGGCACACACACACACACACACACACACACACACACACACACACACAATTAATTTTTCTTAAAGATTTGCAAAAATGATCCATATAACTGTATGTCTTAATGATAATGTCTTAAAAACAACTTTTAAAAATACTAAATCAGCATCAGTGTTTCTAGCTACTATATGTGACATTTGTGATTTTCTCTAATAAACGTTCTTTGTTCATTTTACAAAACAAAGTTTTGAATATTGAAAATTGCAGGCAACACTAAAGTTAAAATACTGCCTTTTCATCTTAAAAGTTTAGAGCCTGCAGGATATAAAGAAATCAGTCTTTAACTGATGAGGAGATTTGCTCTCTGTTGGCTAGCTCTTATAGTGCTAGAAGATGCCATACAGGCTGCTGGGGGAAAGTATATATCATTGGGCTTGTCCAGTGCTGGTACTTCCTTGCACAATGTAATACCAACCTGCCAGACACGGCAAGCCTGCTGGTGTAATACTGGCATGGCTGTCATGGGGGTCACTAACTGATTTGAGACCTGCACCATAGGAAGAAATTTCATGCCTGGTCCGGTTACCGGGTCCTGTTACCAGCTCATGGCTGGGGAGATCGCAGGCCCTAGAGCAGAGCCAATCATTGTACTTTTGCTAAATGATGTTGTTGTCAATTTATCAGCTAAACACTTTAAGTTTACACCCATAAACCTGGGCTGTTTCAGTCTTGGTTGGAGAAGCTTCTTTTTGCACTAGGGCCAGCAGCCAATGGAGAGACTCATAACTGGGAAGAGACTAAGTGTTTAGCCTTGAACAGGACACCTTTATCACCCACCCACTCCCAACCAAGGCTCAGGGAACGTCACCGAAGAGAAGGCGGGAACACTGTATAAGACCCAGAGGATGGGGAAGAGAACTGTGAAATGCTGTGTTCTGAACACGACACAGTTGCTGCGCTCATGAACTCACAGCATTTGTGATTTTCTGTAGGAGAACCGCATAAGATCAAGCCAGCCAAAATATTGGCACCAACTGGAGAGGTGTTTTCCATGTTCAACCCAAAAAGTAGTTATTGATAGCTGGCTCATTATGTGGAAGATAGGATAAGCATGTTCTAGTGACCAACACTGATGCACTTGTGGACAGCACTGATTAACTTATTGAGTTATACATACATAAAGACATGAAGTTGGAAGGGCTTATTGTGGGGGGCAGTATGATGGAAGTTGGAGTGGGAAAATGATTGTAGTAAATGTGGTCATATTTCACTGTATATACATGCAAACTTCTAAAGAATAAAATTTAAAGAAAAAGTGAAAAACAGCCACCTATTTATGAAGTATTAATATGTTTAAAATGGCATTTGGTAATATATTGGTCACCTAAATGAATATGAGTATGATGGCCCTCATAAGACATCATTATTTATTTGTCAGAATAAAAACTTAATTTTATGTGAAAATCTTGATTTTAATGATATGGTACACCTGGATAACTGCTTAACAGGAAAAAAAAAGAGCAAAATTTGGATGCATTCATCCTGCAAAGGAAATATAATATACTGTATACCAGAGGAGTTGTGCTTTTTTTTTTCTGTTATTTTGGTTCAAACAGCAGAGAAAAATGCTTGGTTCCTGCCTTAGGGCAGACTGTGAAAAGTGAGTAGTCTCTACTCTGCCTGCTACTGGCTGTGCTTCCTGGTTAAAGAGGGAGCATCCATCCCCACTCTCCTTGAAGGTGTCCTGCAAGCAGCACTATGGACCCCAAGTGGTTGAATATGTGAAGTGGAGTGCTTCCCCCACTGGGATCCCCTCTTAATTCCCAAACCAGCCTTGAATCAAATCACTATATTTCAAAAGTTGAAGCAGCATGCTGCTTCTGCAAAATTAGTTTCCAAACAAGTTATGTGCAAAGGAAAACCTTTCAGAATAACAGCAAATTTCTCAGTAGAAGCTTTGAAAGCCAGAAGATTTGGAGCTATGGACTCTCATTTCTAGAAGACCATGACTGCCAACTTCGATTACTGTACCAAGAAAAACCATGCAAAAGATTGTAATTGCCATTAGATTTGTTTAATAGACACAAGACTGATAAGATTATCAACTTGTTTGGGTGTGTGTCATAAAAGGGGATATGACGAATCAACAACTATTCAAAAACCTCACTCAACACAGTTCATCAATAAGTATAATAGAAAATCATAGGTCATTTTAGTAAATGCAGGAACAATAATTTCACAAAGTTCAATAATAATTTTTGCATATATGTATGTGCATCGCATATATGTATATGCATTCTCATACGTGGGTGAATGCATGTGTGTGTGGATACACATCTATATGTGTGGAGGCTCAAGTGTGACATCACATATTTTTCTCGATTACACTCTACCTTATATCTGTTTTGAAAGACAGGGTATCTTAGTTGAACCCAGAGCTTACCCACTGGGCTAGTCTAAGTAGCCAGCTTGCTCTCCGCCTCACAAATGCTGGGATTACAGGCAGGACTTCAGACTGCCTGCCCACCATTTGTATGGATGCTGGAGATCCATACTTTGCTTTTCACACTGTTGAGGGAAGAACTTTATCCACTGATACTGCCGTGGCTCTACATTCCATCTTAGTTTATCAGGAAAGGAGAAAACACAAAACAACTATTTGCCAACTGTGAATAGAAAGAAGCTTCAACACAACAGAGTAATATCAACCAAAAGGAGCGAAGGAGGGAAGTAAGATGCCCCCAAAGGTTTCAGAGTAATGAAAGAAATAATAGAAGCAGAATTTTAAAATAAATAATACTTTGATTCTATTTACAGCAGTGGTTCTCAACTTTCCTAATACCGCACCCCTTTAGTACAGTTCCTCATGTTGTTGTGATCCCCCCTCCCCAGCCATAATATTATTTTACTGCTACTCCATAACTGTAATTTTGCTACTGTTATGAATGACAATATAAATATATGATATTCAGGATATCTGAAATGCAACCACCAAAGGGATAGCAACCCACAGGTTGAAAGACTATGTTATGAGGTCAGGATTGCCCATCCCGCCCCCCATCACTTCTCCACCATCAAAGATGTTAGAACACATAATACTGCTTGCATCTTTTTTAACATGGGTTTTTAGATGACTATTATTGCTGGGTTTTATTCTGTTAAGCTTTTTGTTCCAACCGGAGATGTTAACTGACATCGTTTGTTTACCTGAATGAGGATGCTTCTTTCTACAGTGCCTCTGGAATTGTGAGTAAACCCTATTACAGGTGTGAAAAGTTTAGATTCATTACCTTAGAACTCATAGCGAAAGTGCTGAATCAGATGAGGCTAGATAGGGCAATGCTTCTGTTATCTGACTAGAGGTAGATATGAGAAAGAACTGACCAGGGCCAAGGCATCTGGTGACTTATGGAGGCTTCTTTGCATCTTCAATTGGTTTCTTACCTAGTGTAATGTAAGGCATATTACAGTCTTCTGTTATCTGAAAGACTGTATACAGAAAGAACATACTCTGTGTTCACTTTTCTATTGGGCTCTGAACTTTCTGTGGCTTTGATTCTCAGGGACCGTCCTGTACAACAAAGCTAAATAAACTCATTAAACGAATTCTTTCCGGGTTCTTAGAAGACAATCTCAAGAAATTTCATTATTTTGCTCCAAATTCTGCCTTCCTTCATGTAATGAATATTTAATTCTCTCTTCTTCCAAAAAAAGACTTGAGGCTACTCCATTTCCTTTAGCAATTAGTTTAGATAAGCTGTATTACCCATTTGTTTCAGCTACACAGTGGACAGTCACAAATGCTTATAATTTTCATAACTCTATTTGTACTTTAGCATGGTCAAGAGTGTTTCACAGATGTGAACACGCAATTATCACTTGAGGGTATATACATACACTCATAATATCCAACATGTTTTTTTAAAACAAGTCCAAATGACTGTGTAAATCAGTCATTTTATTTTATGTTAGTTCATTCAAGTCTTTTAAAGGAAGTGAAAAAAAATGCATAGAGTTTAAGACCTTAGAGATATGTGAACAACGGTTCCTGGAAAGAGGTTGTACATTTCACTAAACCTTCTGCAAGGCTGATAAGCTGATTAAAACTTCAGTGACTGTGGAGGGTTTGGAATGTAACAAATCCAGAGCCAAATCATCTTGGGCTCTTCTCAGCTCTCTTAATAACCATTTATTGCCATTGTCTGTACCTGACCTAACATCTTTCTGACAGTTAGCTGGAATTTGGAATGTTCAAACAGACACTAGCTGCCACAGAGCTAAAACTAAGAACGCCATCGGCCTTTAGCTCTGTATTTTTATGTTGATGGTTGTTGAATGGAATTAGCTGGTGTAATGGTTACACTTCTATTGCTGTGATAAAACACCATGACCAAGGCAACTTGGAGAAGGAAGGGTTATTTGGGGCTAACAGTTCCAGAGAGTTAGGGTCTGTAATGATGGGGACAGCATGCCAGCATGAGCTGGAAGCTGAGAGCTCAGAGCTCACATCTGGAGCCACAAACAAGAAACAGAATGGTATGTGGCTTTTGGAACCTCAAAGTCCAGGCCCAGCAATTTACTTCCTCCAGCAAGGCCACACCTCCCAAGCCTTCCTTCCCAACAGTGCCAAACAACTGGGGACCAAGTATTCAAATGCCAGAGACTTATGGGAACATCACCTTCAACCTTCCACAGCTAGATAGTTTCCAGTCTAGCTTTTCACTAAAATCAAGTTGTCCAGTTTTCTCAATCTTTCAAATATTCAAAAGCTTCAAAATATTCAGGCTCCAAGAATGAGTTTTAAAAGTAAAAGAGTTTTATGCATTTAGAAGATAAGTCCTGTTGCTTAACAAAAAAAAAAAAAAAAAAAAAAAAAAAAGCAGCTGAACCGAAGCTTGCCACAGCTTGCCACAGCTTTTGCTTTGTGCTACCCGGTTTTTACAGCACTTTACCAGTGTGATTTATGAGACATCTTGTCATCTTTGTGCCGGGCTAGTCTTAAGGACTTCTGGACCAGAAGTCCAACTTAAGATAGTCCTTGGCTGACTTGTTGCCTTTAGCTTCTCTGCATATGCATCCACACATAGGGAAGGGCAAGGATGGGGCATATATTAGAGGAAAAGATGCATAATGAGAGAGGAGGGAGAGAATGAGGGAGCGGGATTGTGAGGGAAAGAATGGAAGATAAAGGAAGGAAGAGAAAGATGGGGGGAGAGGGGGAGACAGAGAGGGGAAAGAGAGAGAGGTGAGAGGGGGAGCCCAAGAAAACACTATCTCTCTTGGCCACTTTCCAGGACTTGCCACAGAACACAAGGACAACATGCACTAGACATTGGTCCTGTAGGCCTTTCTAGCTGGCCCTTGCTTTCCTGGTCTCCTCTCTCTGGTCTCTGGCCCCGGTCATTGCTTAGTGTAGGGTAATTCTTTCACAACATAGAACCTAAGACAAATCACTCCTTTCTGGGATTGGCAAGCTGATTCTCACAGTGTATCTGCGTAGCTACAAGGGTCCATGTAAGTAGTCTCTGATGCATAATACAGTCGTATACCCTGCTGCTTTTTTCCAGCGCTGACCTAAGAATCACATACAAACACAGAGATTGGAATGCTAAAACAGGATTCTGTTTGAATAACAGATATTAGTCCTATGCAAATGGTGAATATTCATGAAAGAATGTTCAGAAAATACAGAAAAATGAAATGAACAAAGAAAAGAAAATCATCCTTACCCAGAACTAATTTGGAAATCTGGCTCATTTTCATTTTTATGTGTAAATACATTCATCTGTACATCTAATTTTAAGATTTAATTGAGATTTGAATGTCTAGGACTGATTTTAGACCCTATTTTAGTTACTATTTTACAAGAGGCACTTTCTCATATTATTTGACTTTATTTGAAAAAATAATTAATGGTTGAAGAAATTCCATTGCCTTGAGATAATGCCAAAATTTATCTAAACATTAGTTCATGTGGTATATTCATAATATATATGTTATCTGTGAGAGCCAAAGTTACATTTAAGTTTTAATGACTATGTCTTAGAGATCCACAAACCAGAAATATCTCTGATCTACAAGCCTCTTGCTCAAGGACAGATAGGTCCTGAAATGCTGGAGGCTGTTGTTTATGGGAGATAACAAGCCACATGCTTTCACTTCCCTAAACAAGTTTGTTTGACCCATCTGCACTGATGTGCTTGATCACATATAGGTGGGAGGTTCACAGACAGGGAATATGTTAGGGTGTATGCTTGCCCCTGATTGGATGTAGGCTAGAGGTACATCAGGATGTATGCTTGCCCCTGATTGGACCTGATGGAAAATATTTAAGCCCCTGTAAACTGTGATTCAGGGCCATTTCCTGGAAACCTGTGGGAGCTCATTCTCGGGTTCCTCGTGGCTTTACCCAGCAGGTCCGAATAGAGGATGATCAGGACCACGGGCTTGAGTGCAGGTGTCTGAGATGGTCTGCACTTGGCAGTGCTGGGGAGGAGTCTTTTGCTCCACCCTTGGCGTCTCTATAAAAACCTGGGCAGAGACAGTCAGAGCCCGTTGGAATAGGTTCCAGGCCCTCTCGAGGCTATCCTTTATTTTCTATCTGTTTATCTCCGCAAGAGTCAACGCTATAAATCCTTCTATCTAATATTTCCTGCTGATTGCACTCAAGAAAACTCTGGGGAACTGTGGGGGTGGTGGGTAAACGCCCCACAGAAACCTGGGTATAGACCTAGCCAGAGCCCATCTACCTGGTCAGTATTTAATTAAAGCTTGCTTCAAATTTGACTTTAAATTGTGGCAGTGGTCTTATTCTTGACCAGTGGATTAACAATCAATAGTACAACTAATTTTGTATGAACATCTTTGAACACACATCTTCGTGGTGTGTCAAAAGACCTCTGTAATCCAAATCCCTTTAAGTAGAATTACTAAAGTGTAGGGTTATTTTTGAAGCCTGAGGCAACTAATTATTTTTATTCATTTTCCTCAGGAAAAAAAAATACCTTGAGTTGGTTCAAAACCTAAGGTAACAAATTACATTTGAATGCACAATTGAACTTTAAAATATTTTTGTAAAAAATATGATCAGCCGGGCGGTGGTGGCGCACGCCTTTAATCCCAGCACTTGGAGCAGAGCCAGGCGGATCTCTGTGAGTTCGAGGCAGCCTGGCTACAAGTGAGCTCCAGGAAAGGCGCAAAGCTACGCAGAGAAACCCTGTCTCGAAAACCAATCATATATATATATATATATATATATATATATATATATATGATCATTTTCAGTAACTTGCTATGTGCTGCACAGGAGCAATTTCACTCCATGAAACTTAGTACTTAAAACAACAGGACAGTGATGCCTCGCTTATGAGATAGGAAAAAAATTCCACCATATAAGTAGTTAATTTGGACCATATTTTATACAAGGTTCAGAGCAATAAAAATGGAGAGAAAGAAAGCCAGGAGGTTATTATTAGAGCAACACAGAAGTGGTCGGCGGCTGCCAGTTCTTGTGGTCAGTGAGGTCACAAGAGCTGCAGGCCAGCATTTCAGACAAATTATGCCCATTGAGGTCACAAGGTTCTACTTGAGGCAGTTTTTCATAATTGTAATGTTCTGTTTACAAAATGTCCTTGACTTAAAAGTATCCTTTTGTGCCCTCTAGTGTTGGAATTCACCAAGACTTTTGAGAAGTTCGACTCTGGGATTCAGATAGACCCCTTTCACTGTTTCCTCACTCTCTATCTCAAAATCTTTCAATTCAAAGAGAACACAAGTTGGAATATTACTACAGTACAATTCCTGCCATGCCTGCCACCTTTTTTTTATGAATAAAGCTTTATTGGCACATCTATAAAGGATGATCTGTGGACAACTACATTTTCTCTCTACAGCAAAGCTGAATATAGACTTCTGAGCTGACAATGTTAAAAACTTTACCATCTAGATTTGCACCAATTGACCATTACTTGGGCCAGGGAATTCAATATTAGGTTAGAGACTGTAACATTGTAGAGTGTTTTAAAATACCATTCTTTTCTATCAACCACTAGGACAAGAACAGACAGTTCTAAGTCAGTCAAGTGGCTTTTGCTTCAGTGACCAACCTCTAACTTCCTTAATGAAACAAGAGTTGTCTTAGTTTTTGTGATATGTACTCACAGAGATGATATACACCTGATCCCGATGACTTTGATATGATAACATCAGGGGGAACAAAATAAGACTGAATAAGGTTCTTAGCCAATAAGACCTCACCCAATAAGACCAGAACCTAGAGAGCGTTCAGATCTTGTGTTAACTCTCTGTCCTCACAGCTTCCTGTCGTTAGCACAGTACCCAAGGTAGCCAGCCAAGTTAGAAAGGTTTCAGGCCTAATGGTGGCTCACGGTTTGGGATGTTCTTGGGCATTCTCCATTGGCTCTGTCGCTTTGGGTGAGACAACATACCACAGAAGGATTGTGGGTGAAAAAAAAACCACTCATTTCATTGGCAGGAAGTGGATAAAGAGAAAAAGAACTGAGGTTCCAGCATCCCCTTTAAGGATTCATCCCAATGACCCAAAGAACTTTGGTAGGGATTTATCGTTTCTTTTTTTATTAAGAGATTTTCCATTCATTTTTATATACCAACCACAAATTCCCCTGTCCTCCCTCCTTCTGCCCCCCAGACTTCCTCCCCAACCCCTTCCCCTGCCCATCCCACCTCCTCCAAGGCAAGGTCTTCCATGGGAAATCAGCAGAGCCTGGTACATTCAGTTGAGGTCCAAGCCTCTCCTCCCTGCACCAAGGCTGCGCAAAGTGTCTCACCATAGGCACTAGGCTCCAAAAAGCCAGCTCATGCACTAGGGACAGATCCTGATCCCACTGCTTGGGGAATTGGAAAAAGTACAGAGACAACTAGCCAAACTAGTGGAAACACATGAACTGTAGACCAATAGCTGAGGGATTTATCTTTTAAAGGTTCCACCACTACTGTCTAGATCAATCAGGTCTTTAATACAAATGCCCTTTGGGGACACTACAAATGTAAACTGTAGTATCCATCTATTATTGATTAGCCAGAACACAACTGATCAACATCTCCATTTTAATGCACTTAAAAAGAGAGCATTATTTTACATTTAGATACACATACAGCATTTCTTCACTATAATATACCATCTGCAGCAAATACAGAATGCATTTAAATTTGTGTTTGAGTCAATTCAAACATGATTGCTTATTGAATATACTAATAAGGGTATAGGGCACCATGGGAATCTGATAGCCCTATGTGGGAACTTGACCGGCTACTCCACTTTTCTGGTTTAAATCTCAGATCTTCCTATGCCCCTGAGGCACTTGACACTCTCTTTTTTTGTATCTAGCACCTTTATTGAAATTTCCTCCTCTTATTTGAAATAATTACTACATAGTTTATTCAAGCTTTTCATAATACTTCTCAGGAAGGGAATCTATTTCTCTTTCTAACTTAAATTTGATTTCCATTGCAATCCTGGTCAGCATTCTTTTTTTTTTTTCCCATAGACATACAGAAGAAGCAACAGCCTGGCCAGACAGTTTACTTAGTCCATTAAACACAAGTCCAGACACAGACATTGCATAGACTTACACACAAAACCTCTGAACCAAGCAACATAAACCAACAACATTACCTCTAATCTGCAGTAACAACAATGAATCTTGTTGTGAAGTATTAACAGAATTAAAATAAAATTCAGGGCAAATTAACAGCATACCTCCATTCCATGAGAAAAAAATGTATCCAAACTTACCTGAAAAAGAAAAAGAAAAAGCAATAAATCTCAAATGAAAGAATACTTCAACATTTTCAATAGATCGGGCAAACTTTTTATAACAATGTGGTTAGTTCCTGTATATATTATTTTCTGTAAATAACACTTTTAAAGCTTTGATTGATGCCAAAACAGCTGGTAATGATATTTTCTAGTAGTCAAATCTGCTAGTGGGGGAACTTTTAGAGCCATTTTTAAAACTCCAGCACCCAACTGGGCATTAGATGGCAGATTCAGGAAGGTTAAATCCAAACAGTGGGAAAATAATATGTTTAACAGTCAGACTGACTTAGATTTAAATCCCAGTTCTATTATAGGCCTGGTGCTCCAAGTCATGTTAAGACTTTGAGCCTCAGTATTCCTATCTGTAAAAATAGGAGCATTATATTTACTTAACAGGATCATAGTATACAGTTAAGTAAAGCCACTTTATATAACCTCAATGACCTTATTTGTCTTAAAGCTTGCTCTCATGCTAATGCTTTGCAGTTTAATGTACGGATGAACTTTATGGAATTTAAAATGAATATAAAGAATAATATAGTTCTGTGTTTTTTGCTCTTCTTCATAGGGTAACCAGGTTGGTTTATACAAAATATCGACCATCTAAGTGCTGGGTGGTATAATTTCCCAGTGAAAATTCAGCCACTTTCACTCAGAGTTCACTTAACGTAGACTACAGTAGGCTCCAGTAAGGCCTCTGTGTCTCATATAAATCCCACAATGTCCCTGACTGTGTCTGTTTCCTCCTCCCCGCAGCCTCACTAGCCTTCGAGGCATTCCTGGACAACAGCAGAGATCTTCCAGCCACCCTCCTTGCACCAACCCCTTGCTTCTCTTTGCCTCCTAAGTCTCGGTGTCTTTGAGCCATGCCTCTAAGGGGGCCTTCACATTGACAAAGACTGTTTATGTCCTTTCTGAAAATCCCAAGTGTCCCCCAAGCCTGGACTTCAGTTCTTCTCCACCTGCACTACATTTTTCACGCATTTATCGCCCCATAGCACATCAGATACATCTATTTAATTACATTTATGAGTTTACCGGTGTTTACACAAGTTACACTAAATACTACCTTCCTAGATAGGTTACACAAAAACTGGGGTTTCCCTGTGTTTTGTCCATTATTGAACAGCCAGGACTTTGAAGTGCATAGGGAAGAAGCTGCTCCAAAAAACAAAACAAAACAACAACAACAAAAAACCACTTCTTTAAAGAATGGATAAAATACCCTTGAAAAAGCCAAGCATACTTAAAATGTATATAATAAATTTTCATTTATATGAAAATATGCCATTTTATATCCATACCCAACTTGTATGTTTATAATGCAAGTATTCCATATTTATTACACATACACACATTTAATTAAATTACTAGCTAGAGATAAATCATTTTCCTGAGTAACTTTCATGAGGGAAAGTGTGGTCATGATTAGACCTGTTGTCTCTAAGTGGACCAGTGCAGGCATATGACACACCAAGACCAAGTTCTCAGCACAAAGGAGATTTATTCACCCCAGAGGGACAAAGGGCAGGGAATAAGAGACAAGAACAGGAGATGGAGGATGAGGAGAAGGGGAAGGGAACAGGGGAGGGGGGAGTATTTGTTGGGGTGGGGTGAGGGCAAGACTGTCTCTAGCTAGAGAGAGGACCAATGGCAGTTTATAAAAGTATAAAAGGAAACCCAACCCCATGTTAGGATGAGGTGTTTAATTTTAATTGGGCGTGTTAACTAGGGCAGCCAAAGCAGGTTTTTGATTACTGGATTTTAAACTTTGATAGATGGACCTTGGCAGTCAGTTTCAGGGAGAGGCCAAATAAGGGAACAGGCCTTGGTGGCTAGCTTTAGGAAAGTAATCTGATTTTTTTTTTTTTTTAGCAAGGCAGAGGGAATGGGGGGAAGGGCAAGGCCTGCCAGAGCCATGTTTGCCATGCTTGGGCTAGCTGGAGTCCCTTCTGCCTCAGGCTTTCACTCCCTGCTTCCTAATATCCCTTTTGTAGTTGAAGCCTTAAGACAGTTCTGGCTCACAAAATACACACACCAATAAGAGAGTTGCTGGTATAGACACCCTGCTGTCCCTCCTCCATCCCTCTACTAGGGGGACCAGTGAAGCCCACTAGCATAACTGGCCACTTTCTGACCTCAGCTCCCAGCTGATGATGACAGGTAGCAAGAGGAAACAAAAAGAAACTTTGTGTGCCAGGAAGATGGCTCAGGAGGAAGAGGGTTAGTCCCTCAAGCATAAGAACTTTGGTTCAGTCTCCAAGAGCCCAGCACACCACTGCTTACCCCAGAGCTAGGGACGGGGGAGGCAGAGACAGGAGGAGCAGGGCACCTGATAGCCTCCTCTGGATGTCACAGGCAGGTAAGTACACTGGGATACTCATTCACATATATTCATGCACCCTGCCCCCATCAACACACACGCAGAAGATACAAGAATAAAGGAAAAAAACCCTTTCCTGGTATATGATATGGATGACGGTGTTAAGGCAACAATATACTCATCATAATGAACAGAAGAATTATGTACATTAAATTTGGAAGAAAAAAACCACTATTATATATGTGTGTGTATAATGTATGCATGCATGCATACATACATACATACTTTTTAAAAAAAATTGGGTATATGTGTATGTTTGGGGTAGGGACATAAACATGCCATGGCACACATGCGGAGGTCATGGGAGTTCTCTCCTTCTGCCACGTGGGTCCCAGAGATCAAACGCAGGCTGCTAGGTTTGGTGGCAAGCACCTTTACTCACTGAGATACCTAGGCAGCCTCTCACACTGTGTTTCTTCTGGGGTTCGAATCCAGACTCTTACACATTCTGAGCAAGCTCTATCAACGCTCTCTATCCCCACACTCTGTCTCCTCAGAACACACATTCTTAAGTTCCTTTGTTTCTGTTGCTACTTAACTCCATAATCCAGGCTTGTTTGCTCACATCTTGCTTTTACTTTGGGTAAATTTAACTCCCTCTTCATTCTTGTTGCAATTGGTAAGGATCCAACCGAGTCTTTTCTGATCTCCCGTCCCCTTTTTCACCTAGTTGCATCATAATTTTTAGCTAGATGCACTGCACATATATTATCATGGTTCGTGTATTATTACTGTGTACATCTTGCTTACTGTGCATACAGAGCACAGTTTTGGCTTTGTACTTAGATACTTTCTAGCCAAGTACCCCGAGGATGATCAATCCAATGGATAACCTAGTACTTTGGTTTTCTTCTTTCAGAGCTCACCTCAGCATCCTCTGCTCCCTTGCTTCAGTGTATGCTTTCAGGCTTGTTGGTTTCCAGGTACCCTGTGGATGATCCAATATCCTGAGCATCCCCTCTGTTGTCACTTGTGTTGGACTCCGTGACTTACCCGAGAGTAGCTTCCCATTTCTGTTCAATAACTGGTCATATCTTACAGAGTGAGCCGCATTTAGCTTTCTTCACACCTTGCATGGCTAGCATTGGTTCCCTTTTGCATTTGTAGGCTAAAATCCTGGTTGCGTTGTATAGTTACACAGTTTATTCTTTCTCTCGTTCTTTCTTCTTTCCTCCCCAAGTCCTCCTAGATCTCCCCCTAGCCCAACTTCATGTTCTCTCTTCTTCCTTTCCTTTCATGTCAAGGACAATCAGTTCTGTCCAGCCTCCACCCTTGATGGAGTGTGGTGAACCTACCAGCGGACACACTCTTAGAAAAATTGACCCTTTCTTTTCCAGCAGCTAATAACTGCTCATAGCTCCTCAGTGGCAGTTGAAACCTCCCACCCAACTCCCCTCTTCATGCTGGGATTTGGTTTGGCTTGGCCTTAAAGAGATCCTAGGCATGCTGTCAGGACAGCCATGGGTTCACATGTGCAGCCACCCTGCTTTTTCTAGGAGATACTGCTCCCCTGGAGTTTCCCACTACCCTTGGCTGCCCCAATCAACTCCTCTGCAATGATCCCTGAACCTCTGGGGAGTTGGGATATGGTACTACATTCCTCTAGGACTGAAAACTCAAGTCTCCCATTCTCTGCTCCCTGCCCAGTAGTGGGTCTCTCAATGCCAACCGTCTGCTGCAAACAGAAACCTCTCTGGTGAAAGTTAGAGGTGTTTGCATCTATAAGAATAAAGACAAATCACTGGGAATTGGTTTAATACCATATCCATTTAGCAGAACAATAGTAGGCGGTTCTCTTCTAGGACCTATGACCTATGACCTAGTTTTTAAAGACTGTCTTCTAACATGGACACCTGATTTTGACAACAGAAACTCTCCGCTACTTTAAGCCTTTTTTTTTTTCTCTTTTTTTCCCCCAAGACAGAGTATCTCTGTGTAGCTCTGGCTGTCCTGAAACTCTCTTTGTAGACCAGGCTGGTCTCGAACCCCTGACTGGCTTTTGTCATTGTGCCTTATACATGATTGCTTAGGTACCATCTCCTTTCCTGAAGATATATTTCTTGGTTGGTTGATTCTCAGCGGGATTTTTTTTATTTTTTTTTTTTTTTTTTTTTTTTTAAAATCTCCCCTACGATGTCTCTGTTTTCTCGGAGTTCTATTTTGGCTTTTTCCTGCTTGTTTGGTATGACCTCTTTGGTTTGCCCTGTTGACTGTCCGTCCTCTCAAACTTACACTGGTGCTCATCCATTTACATTTGAACAGGGACACCAAACAGCATGCCTGAGCAAATTGCCTATGGGATTTCAGTATTGGTCAAATGGTGAGGACCCAGCATTTCTTTAGAATCCCCCTCCCCCTCCGGAATGTCAAAATGCAAAGGTCTTTCCACTGAAACAGGCTTCCCTTTCCAGAGGAAAACACTGTCATTGTCAGCCTGAGGTAGAACATACTGGCTGCCTTCACTTCAGGTTTCAGCGTTTCTTGGTGCAGCCCTTACTGGAATGTGGAGGCCTGCACTGTGTGTGTTTCTCCAGCAGAGGGCATAGTGCTCCTGCCCAAGATCCATGCCGCACCTTCTCTCCCATGGAAAAGCCTACAGCCAATGACTGGCTGAAGGAGAACTGGAAGATAATATAATAGTCTAAAATCTTCTTCATTTGGAAGCCTCCCAGGGGTCAGCTGAGGACTTCAGTGAGCCTTTAATCCACCACCTCCTCCCTTTGATCCAGGCAGTACTTCCCTATAAATGTGCCAGACACTGACACCAATCTCTCTCTCTCTCTCTCTCTCTCTCTCTCTCTCTCTCTCTCTCTCTCTCTCTCTCTCTCTCTCACCTTCTGCTTCCCAGCACCCAATAATATATGTCTCCTTCATCTGTTCTTCCAGCCCCTCACATTGGCTCTCAGTGTGGATCTGCTCCCTTAGTCTTAAGGCACTCCAATATCATGACCATAGGAAACAGACCTTGGGTATTTCTGTAGTGGGGGTTGTGGGTAGGGATGGAGCCTGCGGTGGGAAGAAGGTAGGGAGCCTTCCTTCCCATTCCTACACTCTTAAATTCATATATTCTATTAGAGATACCGTGAGCCTATGTGACCAGTTCATCACAATTAAATGAAAGAGCACATTTTTAATGACTACTGATGCAATAAGTCTTTTCTGTGAGTGTGAATTAAAAACCATTTTAATGAGCAAGAGAAAGGCTGAGGAAATTTTCAATTATTGCACGGAATGTTTATCTCTCGAGTCCAGTTAAACAATAACAAAATTCTTCTCCCTCAACCAGAGAAGAGAAAGTCAAATAATTGGTAAAGCATTAGCTTGACAATTAAAAGTGTGGGTTTCACCCCCCCCCCAATTGTTAGACTTTTAAGAGCTTTGAATATGCTAACTGGAATGTAACTATTCTGGAAGATGAAAGAATTTCCCAGAAACAGAAGCACCTTCCACTCCCACATCAATCACATAACAGTCAAACAGCTTTTAAAGCAGGCTCTGGGGCTTGCCGCACATGCATCTGAAACAATTTCACACTAACATCAGGACCTCTGTATTTCCTACAGGATCCTTGACCTTATTGACATTAGCCAGGGAGGCAGAATGAATTTCTAGTCACCTGAAGAGCACCGTGATTGTACTGGGGAAATAGCGCAAGTTAACTCACTGTTAGGCGAGAGCCTTTCTCCAGGAGAGCTAATTGCCTGCTAAATTAAAATTCATCATAATATTTGAATCAGGATCATTTAACGTAAAAATGTTTCCACTCTAAGAATATTCTACACTAGGATGCAATTTCTTACCATCCTGAAGTTTGCTTAAGCAATGTGCCTACATTGAAAGAATCTAGCTTTGTATTCCTACTTCTGTATTTGAAAAAAGTACTCTCTGGCTCACCAACACCATCAGAAACTGACAATAAATACAAACGCCCACGTTTAGTGATGTTTAGGATATTTTACATAAGGTATTTTCTTCCTAGAGATTTAAAACATTTATTCACTCAATGAAAGACTCTGGGAACCTTTCTAGTAATGTATGAGCTTAAGTCCGTGAAGGTGAACTTACTTGACATGGAGTCATTTTTCACGTAGCATTACTCACAGAGAGGGAGAAGGCAATCTATCATTAATACTACAGAGTAAAACGGAGCCCCCAGTTTCTCACTAGACAAGGTGATTTTTATGAAGGTACCCAATGTCCTCATTAAAAAGAAACACAGAACAGGTAGTTTGACTATACTTATGTGCTGATAGAGCAATATGAGTCAGGACTTTCCCCAGATAGAGCTTCATGCTATCACGGCTTTTTTGCCCAAAGGTTATGCTATAATTCCAAAATACATTATTTTTGAAAGATTTATTTATTTTATTATGTATATAGTATTCTATCTGCATGCATGCCTGCATGCCAGAAGAAGGCATCAGATCTCATTATGGATGGTTGTAAGCCATCATGTGGTTGCTGGGTTTTGAACTCAGGACCTCTGGAAGAATGGGTACTGCTCTTAACCTCTGAGCCATCTCTCCAGCCCCAAAGTACATTATTTTTATATCGGCAATAGTTGTATATTCTTGTGATGTGCAACATGGTGTTTTTATAACCAGATACATTATAGCATGACTGAATCAAGCTTGTAGACAAAAGCATTGTGTTGCATACTTAAAACTATATGATGACAATGCTTAGAATCTACTCTTGAGTCAATCTCACACATACAATAGTTTGTTATTAGTTAGAGTCTTGTTGACATACAATAAATGTCTAGAACTTCTCCATTGTCTGACTGAAATTGCTTGCTATGTGACCAACATATTTGCTACCTCCGAGTTTCCTGTGACCATCACTTTACGCTCTATTTCTCCCAATTGAACTTTTTAAGAGTCCACATAAAAAGTAAGTCCACACACTATTTGCCTTTGCATTCCTGGATTATCCTATTCAACATAACTCTTTCCAATTTTATCTATGTCAGTGCAAAGGACAGAATTTCCAAAACAAAGGACTTAACACAATAGTAAATAAGCAAACTAAAAATGACCACATGACCTTACTCATATATGAAATTTAAAAAGTGCAACGTATAGAAGTAAAGGATTGAGTTGCATTTATAGAGGTAATTGAAGTTGAGATGAAGATTGGATTTGAGAGTTGGTAAAATAACATGAAACAAACAAAACCCTCACAAACTTACAAAAGAAATAAGTTCAAAAGATCTGCTTTACAGCATGGTGACTAAAGCTAATGATACCAGTTTATATTCTGTTTGTATTCTTTTTGTTATTTTGTTTTGAGCTATGTCTCACGATGTGGTCTAGGCTTGCTTGATAGTCACTGTGTAGCCTAGGCTGGCCTCTGACTTGCAGGAATCCTATATTTGTTTCCTATGTGCTAGGATTTCAGGTGCACACCATCATGTTTTCTTTCACTGTACTATGCCTAGCCCTCAGTAGATATTATGTACTCTTGAAATATGCAAAGTAGATATGGATAGCGGATGTTTTTTTAAAAATACTAATTAAGTGAGCTAATGTTCATGTTATTAGATATAAACACCGAAATGTACATATTTCCAAACATATACAATATTATCTGTTGATTGTTAGAAACAGAAAGATCTAAATATACATTTCTCAAAAGATATAAATCACCAGCAGGCACATGAACAAAAAAAAAAATTCAGTACCACTAACCATCAGGAAATACAAATTAAATCCATAATGACATGTGCATTAGAATGAATATGATTAATGTTAGCTGGGTGGTGGTGGCACAGGCCTTTAATCCTGGCATTCAGGAAGCAGTGGCAGGTGGTTCTCTGAATTTGAGGCTAGCCTGGTCTACATAGCAAGTTCTAGGACAGCCAGGGCTGCACAGAGAAACCCTCTCTCAAGAAAAACAACAACATCATGAAGATGAAAAGATAATCTTTACATTAGTATCACCATTAAGGGAAACTGTTGGAAAGTATCACTAAAAACTAAATTAAGTACCATATGGTCCAACATTCAAGATATACAGATGAAATCACTGTGTAGAAGATCTTATGAGTGCTTATGAGCACTCAATTTCAGTGCATCACTATTCACAATAGCCAGGATACAGAATACACTGAAATGTCAATCAGCAGAAGAGAAGAATTAAAAATGACTTACACACATGAGAGAGAGAGAGAGAGAGAGAGAGAGAGAGAGAGAGAGAGAGAAAGAGAGAGAGAGAGCACATTCAATCGTTTAGAAAAGAAAATTTATAACTCTTGCTTTCTTTTGGATGGAAGAAAAAGGAGCATGGAAGATCCTTGTATCCTTATGACTCACACTGTAACATGACCCAAATATTGAAGATGTATCTTTGTTGAAGTCAAGAACAAAAGGAGACCAAGAATATAACTATTAAGATTCTGCTTAGTTATTGAAATAATACAGCAAGAATATTTTAATTAAGTAATTAATGCATTGATTTATTTTAGGAGAGTAATGTGAGTATGAGTTTTGTCAATGAGACATTGAGAGTAAATTTTAATTTTGTACCTTCAAATCTTATAAACCTTCACTGTATATTATACAAAATACACAGTCTGAAAAGAAAGATGGAGTTTGTAAACAGGTTCAGAGGTGCACTCCAAGAGACCGAGGAAACTTCTGGAATTGTGCAGAACTGTGGCCACTCTCTTTTCCTCAAGAGAATGGAGCCATACATTTCACCAGCTTTTTAAAATGGTGTGTTTTTTTTGTTTTGTTTTTGTTTTTCGGGTTTTCGAGACAGGGTTTCTCTGTGTAGCTTTGCGCCTTTCCTGGAACTCACTTGGTAGCCCAGGCTGGCCTCGAACTCACAGAGATCCGCCTGGAGAAATAGGCAAACTTGGACACAGTCAGGAAACATATGAAAAGATGAACGGTTAGTTGAGGCCAAAAGTGATTCCATGAGATTGAATGGATTTATAAATGGAAAGGTATTTGATAAAAGGCAGACTTTGGGATCAAAACTAGGAACAATGACTGAATTTTGCATGTCCTTTACATGATTCTTGTGGCAATGTACTTTATGATGGGGACTATCTCAAGAACAAAGCACATGGAGAAAGGATAAAAGCCAGAGAAGAAAGAAGATTCAGAATTATAGGTACAAGATGTTGGAATGAGATGATGAAGACTGTCTACTTACATACACAAAGTAAGCACTTCTACACAAATGCATGCTGATGTTTCAGTGTGCAGAAACTGGCTGCTTTGCGTCCTGCATGAAGCCTCTCTCCTCCATTCTACAGCTAAGTTTTTCTCAATCAACAAAGGCTAACTTTATACATAATAACATTGACATTAGTTCAAGTTACCCCATTGTTTTTTTGTTTGTTTGTTTGTTTGTTTCTGGCATGTATTTTCAAGTCATATATACTCTGCGTGCACCTCTAGAACTAAGAGACACTCATTACTTTTAATTCAGACATCATAGAGAACTCATCTCCAACCAAGAGCCCACACTGGTCACAGTCTGAGGACTAGAATAGTTGAGCATTCTTCTTTTTCTTCCTTTTCCTCTGAATCTCAAATTCAGTTAACATTTTTAACATTCCACAAAGCATGCACTATAATTAAATGTAGAAGGTAATTCTGATAAACTTGAGCTCTTTAAAATATATTTAGGCTATAAAAGTTGAAAATATTCTGTTATTTACTGTCTTGGTTTGTGGGGCTTAACACTTCCAATTTTAGATGAATGTATTTTCAGATTGAAGGTATCATATATGTTTTCCACCTTTAATACTCTTGAGAGTTTCCCTTGTGGTCTGAAAATACAGTCTGTCATGTTGACTGCCAAAGACTCGCCCAGATCTGCTATTTGTATTGGCAGATAGATGATAGCAGATGGAATCGAGCATGGACCCTGTCTCATCAGGAAGACTGCAGCCTCAGAAGAAGGGATGTGCCCCTGTAGCATTGTGTTGCTTGTTCCTCTGTCATCAATGTCACTGTCTCAGTTGGTAAGAGGGGATCTGGCAAGGCACTGTATGCAGAAGGCAAATGCCACCCTCACTTCTACAGGCATACTCTCTTCACTCACATCTTGTCTTTTTGCCTAGGGCCGGCTTCTGGGCTAAGATGTTTTGCCAGCCTAGTTTCTCTTGGCACAATATAGAGGCATAATATTATCTTGAAAGCTTGCATTGCCATTAATATTTATTCCTGCAGGGTTATCAGTCTGCTAAGAAATGAACACAAAAGCAAGTCAACAACTTATCCAGTGTATACAGTACTCTACATTTATTATATTGTACAATCACATGTTTTAAATTAATCCAATGGAAATAATAAAAACAAACCTATTTATATTGTTTATCAAATGCAAGGCACAACTTTTCTTGGGCTATTTTCTTCTTTTTTTGTCCTGTTTTGATGTGTTAGTTCTGTTTTAGTTCATTATATTATTTCACTATTACCTTTAGAAGCCTGTTTGTTTTCTAATCAGAGACGGAAAGGGGGTGGATCCTAATGGGAGAGGAGGTTGGGAGAAACTGGGAAGAATAGATGGAGAGATAACCATAGTCAGGTTGTATTATATGATAAAAAAATCCATTTTCAATAAAAGGAAAGTAAAAGAATAAGAACTAAGAGCTGCAAATGGACAGTTAAGTAAAGAAGTATGGTAGTCAAACATCTGTCTCCTGCTAGGGTCTTTCATGACCAATCCATAATTAGTACATAAACCCTACATGAGCCAGGCAGTGGTGGTGAAGCCTTTAATCCCAGCACTCAGGAGGCAGAGCCAGGTGGATCTCTGTGAGTTCGGGGTAAGTCTGGTCTATAGAGCAAGATCCAGGACAAGCACCAAAACCACACAGAGAAACTCTGTCTCTAAAAACCTAAAACAAACAAACAAATAAGTAAATGAATGAATGAGTGAATAAATAAATAAATAAATAAATAAATAAATAAATAAATAAACAAACAAACCCTACATGAAAATACTATAGATTCTTTTAAAATGTAAGGCATAATTTAGAGAGTAATAGGTAAAGTTTTCAAAGCCTTACAATACATGCATTATTAACTTCATTTTAGATACAATAGAAATCTATAAGAGTAGTTGTTACTTATAGTAATATAATGGCAATAAGAGATGACACTAATATTTTGCTCATTACTTGTGTTCATTAATACCATGTTAGATATCACATATATGTTATATAAATATATACAGACACATTTTAGACACATATGTAAGTCTAGAATCGCTTCTCATGACACCCCTGTGAATTTGACATCATAATGCTCATTTAGAAATGAAAGGCAATACTATAAACAGATAATGCTATTAATTAAGGGCAGCTAACATTGTAGGTTTAGGAGGCATATATCAGCAAGCACAGAGGTTATCTTAGTCTGAATAGATGTTGACATTACCACCTTCCCTTTTGAAACGATGGAATGCTAGGATTTCAAGAAGAAATAACAATGAGATGCTAAGTCTTCATATTGGATATAGAGTTGAACACATGGTCCATTCAGTCAATGTGCTAGGTAACAAGGAACGTCTTCTAGAAACACAGGTGAAAGGAAAGTTTTGACTTGAGTTAATGCATAGAGAGACATACAGTACATTGAACCTGTTGGAAATGCAACTTAGCATGTTTTCTGAGGACCCACTATGCACAAAGCTGGACACAATACAGTCGTCATCACAGTCCTAGGAACTTGTGCTCTCAGGAGGGAGATCACATCTCTGGGTAAGGCTAGGGCACAAGAGGAACAGCAGAGCTGGGAAGGGACAAGTGAGATGAACTGAGCATAGGAATACTGAGTTCATGGAGAAAAATAGGGAATATCATACTGAAATATTTCAGGTTTTCCCTTTGTTTCTTTCTACTGAACTCTGTTTACATTCAGCTCTGCTAACGTTTCTCTTCCAGCAATAATGGTTCTCAACCTTCCTAAGGCTGCGACCCTTTAATACAGTTCCTCATGTTGTGGTGGCCTCCATTCATAAAATTACTTTTGTTGCTACTTCATAACTGTAATTTTGCTACTGTTATGAAATGTAATATGAATATCTCTGTTTTACGATGGTCTTAGGTGACCCCTGTGAAAGGTCCATTCCCCCCACCCCAAGAGGGGTCTTAACCTAACAGGTTGAGAAACATTGTCTCACAGATATTAGTTTCTCTGATTAAAAGACAGACAGTGAGAGAATCTGACAGCATTGTTTACTTAAAGGATTCAAGGAAAATCAAATGAAACATCTGTATTGAATGGTATTTCATGGCAGGATAAGGGCAGGGGACTGATTGTAACATTCTGTGACAGATTTTTATAGGACAGTCTAAAAAAAAAACTTTGCCAACTCCTTAAGGGTAATTTCTAAAGAACACATAAAATATTCTCAAGGGATAATAAAATAGTGCCTGTTTTGCATTGAATGTGACATTTCCTTTTTGTTTTCTTCACTTCTAAATACCTCTTTTGTTACTCAGTACTTGGTCACTAATAAAGGATGCTTTGTATTATATTGCCTGGCTACTCTTGCATTTCAGTGGATTTAAGAGCCCAACTTTCAAGTGAAGAACAGAAAGTGAAGAATTAAAAGCCATTGTGAGGACTTGTCCCTCAGCAGCTGTACACATTTGCCTTCTACTTAAGGCAAGGTGGGGACACTGGGGGACAGAGTTGTTCAAAGAGATGAACTAAGGCTGTTGACAAAGCTCCAAAGAGCACATGGCTGAGCTGGCCATGACTTTTCACTTGGCAAGCACAGGAAATCGAAGTGCCCTGCCTCATCCCCTGCTTCTGTGAGGAAGTGATCCATGGAGAAAGGTTAATGTTTAACCTTAACTTGGGCAATACAATGAGTTTGTTACCTTATAATAACAAGTTTTGACTTGACCAACTACACCAACCACATGTAGAATGAAGACAGAGAAAAAGTATGTGACCATTTTCTTCATAGATAAAATTACCCCAGTCCTTCCCAAAATATGACAGCCCATTTTCTAATCTCAAGAATCCATAGTCTGTTATCCCTAGAATGGTCTATGGATAGAACTCTTTGGCCTCCTATGACTGTAGGTAATTTTCTACACATTTAAAGATACGCTTCAGATAATAGTGTGTTTTGTCATGGTTTTCTTTATTTTGTGTTTCACATGGAAATTTTCTATATTTTGACATGGCTAATGCTGTAACATCCAGATATAAACTCTAACTAAATTTAAACTTGTCTGATTCATGTTAGAGAACATTCAGAACAAAATCATTTACCTTGTAAGATTTTTCCAAGAGAACACTGATTTGCAGCAAAATCTTATTACTCAGCATGTATATTTACTAATTGGATTTTCCCGACTCTGTTCTTATTCTTTCATAGGAAGAAGGATTCAAGTGTCATTTGTCTCTCCAGACAACAACTCTTGAGTGGCTCAAAAAATGATTGCCATGGTTGTCTTATTGAAAGTACTCCTTATCTGTACCCCATACTGTGGAGTAAGCTTCTAACTACCATCTCCCTTCCCTGCCTCCCACAATCCCCAAGTACAATAGTTCTGAGATAAAAATAGGCAGGTTGTTACTAGCATGCGTATTGATTTAGGCAACAGACTCTCACATATGTGACATATAGTTAAGAAAGAAAATCAAACAGAATTGGGAAAGATAGTATTTGACATCCCTTTAAGGTGACACCACTTTTAAGATCTGGACTGATTTGGGAGGGACTCATACTTTTCAAGTCTTAGTTCTTTATGAATAAAATAGGAACATTATCAACTTCCTCACAGAATAGCACTTTCATATGAGGACCAGAACCAATGCTGCACAGAGTGCTTCTCTTTTGATGTCTATAAATATCCCTGGATATACACATACACACGTGATCACAATTCAATTAAATGCTAGCTCTTACACAGTCACTTGTAATGTATGCTAGCTTGGCAATCAAGCATACATTGCATAGTGATCCAAATGACAATATCTTACAGTGAAAGATGTTTCCAAAGTTGCATGTTAAGTATCCTATGACTGTACTGCAAACAATAGAAATCAAGCACACTGTCTAGGCCCTCATGGAATGCCACATACATTATTTGTAATAGTGAAGACCCTCCTGCAACTTAGATTTTGGAGACCTAATTATGTAGAGGAAGAATGTGAGTCTCAGAGAGAGTAGTTACATTGGTCAGGAAAAACAAGGTGACATACAGATTCATTTGGGCCCTGAGACTGGACTCTGTCCATTAGTCAAGCAATTCTGAACCTTCAATATGGTGGGGTATGCAGGCTTCCAGGTTCATCAAGGCAGAGAGAACCACACCTTGAAAACAGCAAAGCATTTGGATAGGTTGAGAATAGAGTGAGTAGGAACATTTGGGGAGAGAGATGTCACAACAGGGCACAGAGATGGAGACATAGAAGCATGTTTGTGAGACATTCACAAATCAAGCTGCCTAGAATGGCAAGAAACAGGCTGAATCTGGGGTTATGCATAGCATTTGAGGAAATGATCAACATTTGGAGATGGAAGCAATAATATAAGAGAAGCTGGACATTGCATGTGCAAGAGCAAGGGACAGAAATGGGACCGTAGGGATGAAGAGTTAGGGAAACATGAAAAGCTGTCATGAAATGCTCACAGAACAATTGATGTGGACAGGTTAGGACAGGCTAGTAAAGGGAAAATGGATACAATGATAACTTTAAGGCTCTGAGTTTGGGGAAGTGGAAAGACAGCAATATCCTCATGAGGACTTTTAGAGTTCTGCTTAAAAAGGTCAATTCCAGAAGAAAGGTGAGTTCATATAACAGTCACACTGAGAGATATACAGGTTATTGGACAAGCTATGGGAGAGGAAAAGACTACATTTCTATAGTTTGCCTAGTCTCTACCTGCTTTCCAGACCCAGAGATGAGAATTTACTTCTGATAGAAAGTTGGTGGTGACAGAGGATCAGATGAAGAACAAATACATGATAACACCAAAAATGATGCTTAAAAAAGGCCAATCTCTGGTGATATTGTATATTAAGTATTTTATATTGGCTCATTTATTTAATTTTCTTGATAACCTTATAATATAAATGCTATGCTTATCTTCATTTTACACATGAGAGAACTCTAAGGTATATATAGAGAAAGCTATTTATCCAAAGTAACACAGAAAGTGGGTGACAGGATTTGAGTCTAAACCCTTATGGCATGTCCAGTATGACAGCCATTAATCATAGCAGGCTGTGGAGAACTTAGAACATGGATGAATTTGTAGTCTTACTCAATTTTATTACTTAAAGTTAAAAAGAATAGTTAATTCTCAATTTGAAAAACTTCTAAGTATATTTAGAATGACATAGGTGAATGAATGAAATTGTATTTCCAATGACGAGGTTTATGAAAGTGAAGTCCAGAGCAAGTCAATGGAAAGTTAGCATTCACATCGCTTACAGTTTTAGTATAAAATATAAATCTGGGGAGCAGAGGCAGTAGCTCTGTTGGAGGAACTGATTTCTACAGAAGCGCAAGAGCTTGAACTAGATCCCAGTAGGTGTATAGAAAGTTCCATGTAGAAACACACACCTGAAATCTCAGCACTGGGAAGACGAAGACAGGAGGATCCTTGGGGTTCCCTGATCAACTAGTCCAACCTCCAGCACAACTGATGATCCCCAGACCCCCAAAAGAGATCCTGTCTCAAGAAAACAAAGTAGATGGCTCCTGAGAAATGATGCGCAAAATTTACCTCTGCTCCCACACATATGTACACACCTGTATAATTTCACCTGCACATATGCATGAATCCTTACACATACCTGCACACATATACCTGCACCTAAACAGAAACTAGTTACACACACACACACACACACACCACACACACACAATTTCAAGGGCAGTATGATAATATACTAAACACCTCATTAGTAATTGAATGTATTGGTTACAAGTTGAACTGATTTTTTTAATTTCTAAAAGAACTTTTAATTAAAATATTACTGTATCTGTTTCACCTTCCTTTTGTTCTCTCCAACTCTTCCTCTCTCCCCTTTATCTAATCTTTTCCATACCCTCCCCCAATTGATGCCTCTTTTTCTTTGATTATTCTTATTTATATATACACATATATATGCATTTATGTGTATGTATATACATATACATATATATATATATATGAATATAGCATGCTGAGTCAATTTAATGTTGTTTGTGTGTATATGATTTTAGAACTGACCACTTGGTATTGGATAACCAATAAGGGGGCTCATCCCCGAAAAAAAAAAATTCTCCCTTTGTTGGCAATCATTAGTTGCCTAATGTTTTGATAGTTTTACGTAGTTAGTTTCACAAATATTTGTTAGCGAAATTAACTATAACAAATAATTTTACCCAAATATGGTACCAGACAGTATAAAACTATAGACATGTACATAGTGAATTGAATGTCTGCCTGTGTTACATGTGATCATCTCAAAAATAAAATATAACAAAAAATATTCAGATAAAGCAAAATACAGTTGTGGCTCACATCCTGGTATTGGCTCGCATTGTTCCAAATACTGAGAAACATATAAAGAAGATGTAAACTGTCTGGCAAGGCCAGTGGGATAGTCAGGCCTGAGCCTGTTACTCTGCCTGCACGTCAAGTCTGGGATATCTATCAGTTTTCATAGCCAACAGCAACTCTGGGTGTCCTCTTTGGTGTATTTGATGTTTGTTTAATCTCCTGAAGCAGTATCATGTTATCCCTGGCTGTTTTGTGGTGGTTTGAATGAAAATGGCCCCCAAAGGCTCATAGGAAGTGGTACCGTTAGAAGGTGTGGCCTTGTTGGAGAAAGTGTGTCACTGAGGGTGGGCTTTGAGGTTTTAGCCGCTCAAGCCAGGCCCCAGTGTCTCTTTTTCTTCCTGCTGCCTATAGATTCAGACGCTCTTGGTTCCTTCCCCAGTATCATGTTGGCCTACGTACCACCAGGCTTCCTGGAATGCTGAATGCTGACAGTGCACTAAAACCTCTGAACTGTAAGCCAGCTCCAGTGAAATGTTTTTCTTTATAACAGTTGCTGTGGTCATGGTGTCTCTTCATAGCAATAGAAACCCTAAGTAAAACAGCCCCCAGGATCTGTTTTCAGGTCAAACTCTATGTGGAGCCATTTTATCAGAGGGTTCCAGAAGACGACGTTGGAACATCTTCTTCAAGTTTGCTGAGAAAATGGTGAGTAGAAAACTGGGAACTGTATAGCAGCAAAGTAAAGATACCACTGCTTGGATTTGTCTCTGTGAAGGACACTAGCCAGTAATGAGCTCCCAACAGTGTTGAAGAATTATAAAAAAATAACCTAAATGTTTGATCTCATATGTACATGGTAATTAAAAGATTTTAATTGGACAGGAAGAAGAGTGATAGTTCAGCATTTGAAAATTTTTAGGTATCACAAAAACTGATCACTGATCAAGGAAAAAATAAAATTCTATCAATCTTCAGGAACTCTGTATATACAGGCAGTATGTCAAAAATGGACTCATTTAGATGTATCTTTTTTCCCCTTCATTGTTGTATTTTGACTACAGGGCCTCACACAGGCTAGGTAAATGTTCCACTAAGATATGTCCTGGCCTACACCACCGGCTGTTTTCAATTGGCAGGAGTAAACATATTATTAATCCCATATCCATCGAAGTCCCCCCACCAAATTCATTCCCTTACTGTTAGGGAGTAGTGCTCCTTTCTCTGCACCAGCTGTCTTGACAGACTTAGCCTCTATTCACTGTGTAACTGAGACACTGCATTTATAGTCAGTAAAACTATATGTGTGCAGTTATATATTGTGAAATAGTTCATCCTTCAACAGATACCCCAACTTTTATGAATATTACTTGGGAAATTATAGTGTACAAGACACAGTGACCTACCTTAGTCTATTAAATCTCATTAAAGTATAGATTATATACCCTTTATAAATTCTTTATAAAAGTGATCTTTAGCAATAGGTTAGGTACAGATCTGTATTTATAGATTATCATGTATAACACAACCAAATTATATATGGTATATTAAAGTGCCATTTTGTCTAGGTTTTAGTAGTGGGGTGAACATGTCTTAAAGGCAAATGAAAAGTAGCATCCTTGGCTCACAGAAGCAGGGAAAGGATAAACAAATCCATTAGAGAAGATACTAAATACATTTGAAACAGCCTCAAAAAATACTCGAGTTCCTAGGAAAGCAATGTATCTAACTACTGATGAAACTGCTTTCTGAATCATTGAACAGGAGTAGCAGAAATGTCTACTTCTGGCTAAACAAGACAACCCTCTGACTATTCAACTTCCAGTAAGCTGAACTGAAAAAGCTATTTTGTAACTTATTACTTAAAAACAAAATCAAGCTACATAATAGAAAATGATAGAACACTTGATCTTGGGCTAATTTTCCCTGTGCAGACACAAGCATGCATTTTACCAGTGACTGGGTAATAGCACTTTCTGATGATGGTTTATTCTCTGTCCTCTATAATTCTAAAATTATATAGCTCTATCATTATCAACACATTCTAATCATTATGCAGGTTTCTACTGATTTCTGGCAACTATACCACTCACACCGTCCTATAGAAAGATGTCAGAGTGGAGATCAGGCCTGGGCCATCTACACCTTGAGATTAATTGTAACTTTCTATTATAAATATTTGTTGGTTAAGCTCATTTAATATAAAGATTGCTGATGACTTGATTTTTGTTTTTGAATTAAAAAGTAGAACTCAGTTGTAAAGTAAATTCAACTTCGTCGGAGCACTTGCTATTTAGGTAGCTTGCTATTTAGCCAAGATCGGAGTGATCTCAGCAATAAAATATTTAGAAATAAAGACATGCACTTTGAAGTTATAAAACCAATAGTCTTTTGTGCAATATGCCTGGAAAGATCTATATAATATGCACAGGGCGGAAGTGCTGTTCTGCATTGGAGAAAAGCAAACAACAAATGGACAACAATCACTACGGCTCTGAAAAAAATCACTGAACCTTGATTGACTGCTACAAGTGCATCTATTTCCCCTGAACCTCCGCTGGCTCTCTTCTATTTTCATATCTTTGACTCAACCTTTTGTTCTCTGATATGTATGTATTTATCTCTTCCAAACTGTTCATTCACATTCTCCAAAATCTGCCTCTCCGTCAGTGAGTCATAATGTAGCTCACCGCAAAAACTGTGCCTGTGCTGGATCTCTATTTCTGTTCATTTAAAAAAATTTTCTACTGGTCATTTGGGATTTATTAGGGACCCAGTAATCAATGTGGATCTAGCACTGTCTCTTTCCTTAAGCATACTGTAAAGTCTTGCTAATTCTTCTTCAGTGTCTGCAGCCAACATTCTCTCCTAAAGGCATTCTTACCATACACAGTTACTTGCTCTCTCAGAAACAAACACAAATGTCATTGCTTTGTATATATTTTCACATAAACATTATGGAAAATAAAGAGAACAAAAATAAAAGGTTTGCTATAACCTGTCACCTGCCATTCTTTTTTCTTTGTTAGTTGGCATAGTTTTTCATCTAGAAGAGATTATTGCTGTGTGCCTTCACATTGGATCTTCTCCTGCAATATTCTGTTTTTGGTAGCTTATACACTATGCTTTCCCATAAGACACATCTTCCTAGGAGTACATCCAATCTTAAAATATACTTTATGGATCAGGCAAATTAGTATTTATCTTCACAGATGCCACTTGATCATTTCTTAAACAGTTATGATCATTTCGATGTTCAAACACCTTCAAGCATCACCTTGTCATAGGAAATATTAGCTTCAATGTCATGACCCTAAAAGTACAGTCCCCTCTCCCTTTTCAAATCATCCTTTATGATTGCTTCTCAAACCTCTTAAACTCTGACCACATGTAATTTGTCCCTGTAAATGTTAATTTATTCAGACATATCTATAACCTTGACAGATTTCTCCCAGGGATGGGTGTTAACACACAAACACAGACACACACACAATCTTCATGTCTGTGTAACTGAGTACAAATCTCACTTTGCCCATGGAGCATTTGACAATACCCCTCTGGTTAGAAGTCCAAACTTTCTCAGAACTACAAAAACAATGGCTTCTGCTTCTACCTGGTGCTTAAAGTAATACAGGAAACAAAATTCACAGACCAACAAATTGGCCCCAGTTCTAGCCCCTAACTAATCTTATATCCTGGAACATGATTTACAGATCCCCATAAGCTAAGTTTTTCATTAGTTGATGCTAAAGACAAATAGATAATAGATGAAAATCTACGTTGCAACAAGGCTAGCTCTCCTCAGAAGAATGCTTCATCTTTTCTCAGAATTTAACTCACTACATCTATTATGAGGAACCCAAGTGATGACTTTTACTCTGTATGCTCCTAGAAGATTATAAAAATCTTTACGTGGTTATAATTTAATTTTTTCTTCTATTTTTTGTCTACATAGTTGTACTTTTTAAAGGCTTAGAATTTGTCTTTCTCAGTTTTGCATTCTTAACAGAGATCTTTGATCTCAGGTCCTATTTGGTACATTTTTGTTGAACAAATAAATGCCTAAGGGAAAGAAAACATGAATGAATATACTGACATCTGG
Source organism: Peromyscus leucopus (assembly GCF_004664715.2). NCBI lineage: Eukaryota > Metazoa > Chordata > Mammalia > Rodentia > Cricetidae > Peromyscus > Peromyscus leucopus. The sequence goes on from NC_051072.1 coordinate 39,249,937, forward strand.
ATCTTGTAGTAAATACTCAGTATTTTCCATTTCTCTTTAGAGTGGGATCCTCATTTTTATCCTTACAATTTTCTGTGCATGATAGGGCTGAATGATTGATAGAAATATAGCTAACATGGGTTATACACTGGAGTTCTCCTGCACACAGAGCTTTTGTAGAAGACCGTGCTTCCTAGAAGTGCATACAATCATAATACCTTAAACTTTGTGAATGAGCTGAATTACATTTACTGTCACAATAAGAATGCCATCTTAAATTGAATTAAAAAGTGTCTGTTTTGATGGTATATTAGTAAAGAGTTTATTGGTGGGTCTTATTTAGACATAAGTATAGAATGGGTGTATCTTACCATAGACAGTCACTTAAGTCATCAGACTACAAGGCTTAGTGCTGGCCCTATGACAGACCAAATGGGAACTCAGATTCGAAGAGCTGCTGATTCACATTTTGTACTTCATGCTTAGGAGTGAATGTAGATCCACCACAAGGAGAGGCAGGTGGAAGAAGTACAGTTAGTTGTTCTATGTAAATTTCTACTTTCTGTCCCCCTAATTTGCCTAGAATATGCATTTGAATTTGCATTCTTAAGTGCATGGATGGTGTCACTCTAATGAATTGTCCTTTCACAGGGCCAGCTAGGGCCTCCTTTGTCACAGCATATGTAAAATCCTTTAATAGCCTAGAAAGATTAATGAGTCTTAGAAACCTCATTATTCTCTGGATGACTTAGCTCTAATCACCTTCATAGTAAGTTAAATTCTAGACCAACATAGACAGTCTAGAGTAGCAGAGTCAAAACGTCAATTTAGCTTTAAAAACTGTCAACAATATGAAGGTTAACTGTCACCCTCCCATTCCACTTTGAGGTTATTTTAAATGCATAGTGGAGTCAGACAAGGGCCATCTCAAGGTTGAGATGACCTGCTTCCTCGGGGCTCATCGCACGCCATTCAGGGATCTATCAGCCTCAGGATGCATAAAGCATTTTCCCCTGGAGAGAAGAAGATTTCACCAACAAGGAGAAAAACTGAGCGTCAGCAAAATCTCCTGCAAGGCAAAATGCCCAAGAACTCCCTTGAAGGGAGAGCTGAGTCCTACTCACGGAACAGAAGCAGAGAATCTGATTGCCACGCTTCCTGTCATAGCCACTGGAACCCTGACACTCAAACAGGCAAGAGAGAAAAAGCTGGAAACTCTCAGAGAGTAGAAAACGGGTGCCATTCATAACATTCTTGTTATCATCAGAACGGATTACCGTGGTAACTGAGTGTCACATCTTCTACAGGATAGCAGCATACGGTGTTCAGAAATCCCAGGAGACACTAAACCACATATTTTAGTTTTTCAGAGAGGCAGAAGTAAAAACGTAATTGCAAACTTAGGAAAACTATACATTTGTTGTACATATCAGCTGAATAATGTTTTATTGTCCTACAGATCTGAGACTTCTCTGTGCATACACATTTCCAACTTTTGCCAGAAATAAAAAATCAATAACTAAATGCCACATCCTCCTACTATCCCCCATGGATTATGGGAAACTGTCGGCCATGTGCCATGAGCTGCGTTCCTGTAAACTCCCATAGAATTATAGGATTAGATTTCAGGAAATTTCAAGGAATTTTGAATTTTTTTAACTATAAAAAGATCAAGCAAATTCATGGTGAATTTAATAAATATCTCCAAAAGAATATAGATTTATTTACCTCTCCTGATTACTTTTACATTCCTAACTAGGAAACAAAAATCTAGGAATTTGTTGGTTGGCTGCTGTGTCTCAGGCTGTTTATGAAGTATGGGATAAAATGTGGTTTCGGAACACAGACTTATCCTCTCTTCTCAGGATCCCACGATTGGATGTAGGAAGAGATTAAGAGCCGCAAAATACAGGCATATGTTAATACAATAGTGAGAACTGCCCAACAGCCCCCAAAGAGGATATAAATAGGCACCTCGCCTAGTCTGAGTATTTGGGGAATGTCTCCCCAGAGACCATGAGGCCTGGGGATGAGTACTATCACTGCCCTTGAGAGCCCTGTAAAGGAAGCCCTGACTGTCTTTTCATATTGAGAACACATTCCATCTTCTCTGAATTATAGGTGGAATTATAGGAAGGTCTTATCTGTCCTATAATACCCTCCTCTACAAATTCTTTCTCTTTGGGGTCCTTCTCTTTGTCACCATTGGCAAAAACATCTCCTTTGACAGATCAACCTTTCTCTTAGGGTCACACAAAAGGCAATATCAAGTCCAACTCTATACCTCCAGTTTCAGAGGCTATCAGCAGAATGATTGCCCACTGTTCATTATTGACTTAGTATTTTTTGAGGATTCCATACATGCATATAATTTGATCAAATCTACCCCTATTCCCTCCACTCTTATTTACCTTCTATCCCATCAACAATATTTTCCCCACCCATCTTAAAAACAAAAGAAAAACCAAACCTACTGAGTCCACCTAGTGCTACTTGTGTATGCATGGGTGTAGGGCCATCTACTGTAGCATTAGTTCCTTCTCAATGGCTATACCCTTGAAGAAAACTGTTCCTTCATCCCCTAACAGCCATCAATTAGCAATAGCTCCTCAGCTAGGGGTGGGACTGCATTAGCCTCTCCCCCCAATCCCTTATCCATGCTGGGGTTATAATGAGCTTGATCTGGTCCAGGTGTTGTAAATAGAGTCACAGCTACTGTGAGTTCTTGTGTGCAATGGCCCTACCCTGCCTGAAAAACTCTGTTTAACGGTAGACATCTGCTACCTCCAGCTCTTTCAGTCTTTCTACCCCTCTTCCACGGCATTCTAAAGCCTGTGAGGAAAGTATATGATACAGATATCCCATTTAGAGCCGAGCACAGAGTTAGTTATTTTATTCTTTTCCTATTGACTAGTTGTGGGTTTCTGTATTAATCCTCATCTACTAAAATAAAAGAGTTCCCTAATGAGGGTTGAGAGACGCAGCAATCTACAGGTATAATGACAAGAATTCAGAGGGTAGTTGATTACTATGTTCATTTAGCAGAATGATAGTATTAGGTTCTTCTCTGAGGCATACAACGTAGCCAATCATGAATCTATGGCTCAGTTTATAGCACCAGTTCCAAGTTATTTCTTATAGAGTGGGCTGTACATTCACTCAGAAAGTGATTAATTACTTCCATAACATTTGTGTCACTATCACCCCAATGAGCATATCTTGCTAAGGCAGTGGATTTTGCAGCTGGCAGGGTTCACAGTTGACTGAGATTGTTGTTTATTTTTCCCCCAGTAGGGTGCACAGCACTTTCCATCACTATGAAAGCTAGCGAACTGGGTGAAGGCTTCAAGGTATGTAGCAGGTTGTTTTTTCAGTCTTATGACTCAAGTATGTGGTGTCTTCAGGAACAGGGTCTTACCATTAAGTTCTGAAGAGTAACCAAGAGCAATAGGAATAGCTTGTAATGTTTGGGGGTTCTGGGTGATCCTACTGACCAATAACTGAAAGGAGATAACCCATTGCTGGTACTTGGATTTCTTTAAATTGTCTATTGTGTATGCAAAAGGCTCTGTCCTCCCATTATAGAGTAACTCTATTTAAACTCCATCAGGTAAATGCAAATTAAAATTGCTCTGAGATTTCATTTCAACCCAGTAATCATGGGTAAGACTAGAAAAAAATAAAAACAAATTATGTCATGAACATAGAAAGAGGAATCCTGTACATTGCTGGTAGGAGTGCAGACTAGTGTATCCACTATGAAAACCAGCATAAAGGCTCCCCAAAAAGTCAGAAATAGATGTACCATATGATCTTAACTATATTACTCCTAGGCATATTCTCTAAGACTCTAAATCTTGCCACAGAGATGTTTGCTCATCTATGTTCATTGGTGCTCTTGTCACTGTTGAATGGATAATGAAAACATGGTGTATATACACTGTAGACCATTATTCCCTTGTAAAGAAAAATGGAATGAAATTCATAATTAAATGAATGGAACTATCAATAATCATCCAGGATAAGGTAACCCAAGCCCAGATAGACAAATGTCATGAATTTTCTGTCATGCGTGGATACTAACTTGGAGTCTTTCGATATTTCATATTTGTGTTTCATTTGGAATACTCAAGGAAGTCAGGAAACTAAGTAAGGGGTCATGGAAGCATTTCAAGAGAATACAGGTGAAACCCAAGTGATACAAAGAGGGAAAGGGGAATAATGGGATGTGAGGTATTAAATGGTGTGTGGGAAGGAAGGGGAGGTAGAGGGAGGAGTATGAAGTGGGATACTGACAGTAAAGACTTTTGACAAAGTCATATGGAAACTTACTATCATAGAGGCTTCCTAAAAATATACATAGACATATAGAAAGGGAGCTGGGATGGAATTGGCATGTTTCTGTTTACCTTTACCTCCAGACCATCTACATGAACACTCTGCAGGACAGCAAGGCACTATAATAGCTCCATATACTTCATTATTCACTGTTTCATTTATCCCAGTGGGAAAAGGAAGGCTGACAGCAAACTCTTCCCTTTATAGTTCAACTTCATGTAATAATTTTGTTTGATATAGAAGCAAAGCTATGAAAAACTTAAAGTTTCAAAGGAGGTTAAGTAAATTAGCATCTAATTGGTTTAACATGGGGAGGTCACTTTTATGTAGACTTTCCTTTCAATACTCCTGGCAACAGGCATTCTAGGCAATCTCTTTGGCCTATTGCTCTGCTCTCAGCCATGCAGACTCTATGCAGCTGGGTGATGGGTGAATGCTGAGTGGAAGTGGTACAAAGGTTGCCATTTATGACTTGTTATTAATCCCAGTTGTTAGGAATAGATTAGAAATTTGACCTCTCTTGTAAGTTCAGTTGAAAAATATTACCTACTATGTACTTTAAAACATTGAAATAATTGTGCAATACATAAAGAATATGCTTTAAATTATAGTTCTGATGAAGACACTAATAAATCAGATTATCACCTAATGCCTCTCCAAAATGAAATGCTTGAATCATTCCGTTATTTTAGGAGAGCAATACCCTCTGTCTGCGTATTCCATTTTGTTTTTCTTGTCCTCCATCCTTTATCAACACATCATATCCTTTAGCTGAACATTTGTATCATGGCTTCATTTATAGAGTTACAGTGTACCATGTTATTACTCATCCTCAGGACATCCCTAGAGTAACTGCGTTAAGTACTGTTTGTGTGTGTGTGTGTGTGTGTGTGTGTGTGTGTGTGTGTGTGTGTGTGTGTTGGGTCCCTGTTTTTGTTTTTGTTTTTATTTTTTTAGCAAGCCTCAAAATTTCTATCAAATATCTGGCTTTGCATTCTTATTTTAATGAAGTACTCATTAGGATTTCACATTGCTTGCTTCTAGGGATCTGTTCCATTCCAACTTAGGTTGTGTACTCTTGCCAAATTCATCTCTCTAAAACAACAGTTTCCATCATACTAATCTTAAATTGAAAAGACAGAAAATGCACACACAATTGAGATTCATTATGATAATGATAGAGTAGCCATATAAGAAAAAAAAAACTTAACTAAAAGTAGTACCTCAATTTCAAAATTGGGATGTAGGAAAAGTTTTAATGGAAATGGTTTATAGCATGAACTAAATTAAAAAAAAAAAAAAAAAAGACAAGGAAAGGGAAGCTCTAGGCCAAAAATAAATGGGAACAGCAAGTAGTTCCTTACACTTAGAGTGCAGGGTGTGTATCAATGACCAAGGCAATTTACGAAAGAATTCTAGGAGACTACATCCTGGTTGTTTTGAGCACGCTATTAGTACAAACTTCGGAGCATCGTGACCATGTTTTAGGAAATGGATCTGTGGGTTACAGCTCAGGAAGAGATGCTGACAAGGTATTCAGTTATATAGCTACCCATCTTTCAGGCAAGAAAGGATGAGAATGTGATGCAGCATGGATGGCAGCAATAGGAGAGGCAATGGCAAGAGAGGCTGGGTGGTGGTGAGTGGGAGGGTGGTGAAGCTGAGGATAGGAAGCACCTTGGAGGCCTCCAGAGTCTGTGGCATGGAAGACTGAGGACATAGGAAACAGTTAACGTCCCTGGGAGATTTTAGTTACAAATAAATGGAGTCTGAAACTGCTAGGGACCATTTGATACTAGGCAGTTGGATACTCAGCTTGAACACTGAGGACAGAACGAGAAACTAGAGATGCATCTTTTAACTGAAGTGGTTTTCACCAATAACTTACCTCCCGATACAGGAAGGACTGGAAAGAACTCCGATGGTTTTCAGAAGTTTTACTTAAAGAGAAAGGAAGGGCCGTACATCAAAGAAAGACTCTGCTCTTGTCTCTTGAAGGTTCCCTCCTCTTTGCTGTTAGAGTAAACTGGTTATGATGAAAACCCGCATGGCTCACATGGTCACAGTCATGAGGACCATACATCCAGACATGGGAACAGGTGTCAAGACTTCAGCCAAGCTACACAGTTGAATCTCCATTATCTCCTGTGCAATTCTGCCTAGAATTTTTCACTTCTCTTTGAAAGGTGGCTCACTGTCTGGCTCCTAGCCTAGAGCCACAGTGTGTATTAGATCATTTATCCAGCTTTCTTTAATGAGATCTTAGTAGAACCTCTACTGAAGGAACAGCAGGCCCTGCAAATGCAATAAAGCTGCTAACTTAGATGAACCCGAAGACAAGACAGCTCAGATTACTGAATATTTTAGACTATTGAAAAACCAGAGTCATTTCCCATTTTTTATCCAGAATAAGAAATCAATGACTTCATGATAATCACACAAAAGATGAGAAGGGCTGCTTTTACGAATTCATAAAATATATGAAGTGTCTTGATGTAGGTAAAGGTCTTCAGAGAACTCTGAGGCACACCCAGTTCAGCTTATTGACAGCTCAGTGTTTATTTATTGTAGGAAGCTTGTCCGGTTATCACAAGACAGTCCTGTCCTTTTATACTTGCTATCATTAACCAAGCAATCACACCCTAAGTCATGGAAATCAAATATGTTCCCAGACTTTCCAAGTGTCCTTGGGTTGGAGGGGAATAAAGTGATCCCACTTAAGAAGAATGAGGCAGATGCATAATTAATTTAACGCCCCCCACTCACAAAAGTACTACACAGAAGGAAACGGTAATCAAAGGCTGATCTGTTGTCAGAGCAGTTATGGAGTCTAAATTAAATTTCTGATTGGTGAAGATTTGTTGTTTACAATGTGTACATGTTTTCTTTTGGTGCATACTGTGGGGAGTATATACATTTCTAAGTGAAATTACAATCAGTTGGAGTGATAATGCTCCCCTCGAGAGACATAGACTATCTAACCAAAACCCCAGTACCAGGCACAAGAAACTTCCTTTTGAGTTGTTGGTTGGGGGAGTCCAAGAGACCCTCAAAACATTATAGGGTAATGAAACTGCTCTTGGCTATTTCCTAGAATTCGAAGGTAAGTCCCTGTTGCTGAAGATACCACATAGACCGCATACTTTGGAGCTGAAACTTGGAGGAATTGAGCTGAAACAGATCAGGAAGTCTCCTCTCTGAGACTCTTAGCATGGCAAGGTGCTATGTAAGCTGCCAAGAGAAAACAATCAATAGTCCTACCCAACTGTGATGCCTACAAACCAACACAATGGCCAGCAGCACAGCAAGACATCAACAAAGGTGCAATAGTGGCATTTACTTCCTGGGGATAGTCAACAGCTGTCTAATTGGACTCAAGTCTTGCTCAATAGACAGGGATTCAGTCCTGATACTATGAACCTACCTAACTACCTGTGGATTAGAGGGGACTAATGACACTTTCCTAAATTAGTATAATGTCTAACTGTATTGTAAATACTTATCCTTAGTCAAATAAGTATAGCTCTTATCTCTTATCAAAGACGTTTCTTTTTGCAGTGGACAGAGTCTATTATAAATATCCACACCTGGTAAAAATGCAGAAAACAACTGACCTTGGGATACTCAGCCCCAGCTGACACATTTACAATACAACCTGTACACCTGAGGCTCAGGGAGCATCATGGAAGAGGCAAGAAAAAGATTGTAAGAGCCAGAGGATCAGGAGAGCTGCTGTGAGATTGTGTACCCACAAAAGCGGTACCCATGAAATCTCAACAACATCGCTACCTACTCAAGAGCTGAACAATGGACAAAACCAATTGACATGCCAGTGTGGATGGGGAAAATCTCACAAATATAAAAACTCCAGGGGAAGAAGATCCAAGATAACTGATCTTCTTACCTCTATGTATTAAGACTGAAATAACAAAATTTCATAAATTTTAAAAAAGTTCTATTTTTGTCAGTTACACACAGTACTCTGGAGTTTGTGGAGACTATAATAAAAAAGCTTAAATATTTCAGAAATGACAAATACAGCGAATCGGGGTAATTCCAGATGGCAGAGCTGTCATTCTCTTTAACACTGAGCTTAATTAAGACTTAGTGTTTTTGCTGTTTTGCTAATGTCTTCATTGCCACTTGAGATAAAAATGGGTAACTATTGAGGGACCGCATGGCTGTACCTCTCATGTAGCTGATTGCTAAGGTGGACATGATTATTCTGTGTTCTAACACACTTTTCCTTCACTAAGCCCTATTTAAAAGGATATACCTGGATTTAAATGGAACTGTATTTTGAATTTTTTTTTTCATAAAGCTGAAACTTGGAGGATTTGAGCTGAAATTTCATAAGAAATTTTCTACTTACTCTACTTGCCACCCTCAAATCCCACCTCCTCCCTCCTCCCATCCCCCAGCCCTTCCTCCCAAGCCACCCTACATCCCCACGTTCCCTCAAATCAAGGTCTCCCATGGGGAGTCAGCAGAGCCCAGCACACTGAGCCTAGACAGGTCCAAGCCCCTTCCCACTGCACCAAGGCTGTGCAAGACATCACACTACAGGTACCAGATTCCTAAAAGCCTGCCCATGCACCAGGGACGGATCCTGATCCCTCTGCCTGGGTGCCCCCCAAACAGTTTGAGCCAAACAACCGTCTTCCCTATCCAGAGGGCCTGGTCCAGTCCCATGGGGGCCCCACAGCCACTAGTCTATTAGATTCCCTACTTCATTCCCACCATGGGTTTCACTAAAAAGCCAGATTTCTTTTTATCAACTCAATATGATGCTTCACTGGGTAGAGTGAAACAACATATGGCTGCTTTTTATTTCTCTCCTCCTCCCTCTCCTTCTCTCCCTTCCTCTCTTTGCCTCTCTCCTTTTTCTTGTGAGATGGGGTCTTACTATTTAGTCATGGACGGCCTCCAACTCATTATGAAGCCCAGGCTGACCTCAATCTCCTTGCAATCCTCCTGTCTCAGCCTCCCAAGTACTGGAATTATATGAGTAAACTCTAACATCTGGCATTTTTACTATCTATCTATCTATCTATCTATCTATCTATCTATCTATCTATCTATCTATCTGGTTTTATTGAGGCAGGATTTCTTTGTGTATCCCTGGCTGTCCTGGAACTTGCTCTGTAGACCAGACTGGCCTCAAATTCATAAAATCCACCTGCCTCTGCCTCCTGAGTGCTGTGGTTAGAGGCATGCACCACCACAGCCCTGCCTGCTTTTACTTTTTTTGATACAGGGTCAAATGTAGTCTAAATTGTCTTCAAATTCACCATGTAGCTAAGGTTGGCCTTGAACTCCTGATCCTCTTGCTTCCACATCCCAAGTGCTGGGTTACAAGCATGTGCCACTATGCTGGGAGCACTTTTTCCTTGGGAGCTTTTTCTTTCTTTCTTTAAATCCTGCTTCCTTCCATATTCTCCTTTCCTTCCTTCCCACATTTTTAAGTCAGAAAAGCAATTTCCTATTTGCCAAAAACACAAGCCTTAAACATAAATGCATAGATGCTGTTTACTAATCATAGCTGAGTTCAGGCAAGCGTCCTGAAAGGTGACCAAACATTTTAGGTAGATTTTGGTGAACCCAGGGTCATGGAGCACCACCATTGCAGGCATATTAGTTTTTCTAAAATCTTTTAAAATATTTCTTTTATTTTTGAGATTTTTAATGTAATTCTCCATGACGTTCTTTTTAAATCAGAGACTTAAAACCTTATAACTTGGGAAAAATTAGCTATAGAATAAAAAGAATTGGGATCTGGATGTTCTTTCATTCACTCAGGCATCCTGCCCAGCTACTGTTCTCTATAAAGACTTATATCACAGTTCCATGGGACAGAGTTGTGAAAGAGAAAGATTTTGTTAGATATCTGCTAAAGAAGAAAGCATTTAATTGATTCTAAAAGATGGATCTGGTATTTTTTTCATTCAAATTCCAAGGTCTATGTCATTGATTATTGATTATTATCAGGTGCTTTTAAAACTACATTCTGGCAGAATACATTGTGGCGTTTAATTTTAAAACTATAACACACAATGAAAGAGATCATTTACTAATGTTTTCAAATTCATGATATGTGTGGATTCAGAGACAATTCATCAAAGTTTTTGTTGTTGCTGTTTTTTTTTTTAAATTGAGTATTATAATTCTAAACTGTATCTTTGTTGCTGAACAAATACATGTTGGATTTTTTAAATTAAAAAGTAAGTAAAATGAATTGGGACTAGTCTGAACTTTCCTGAGTACACACACTTACCTGAAATATAAGCTGACATAATGAAAAGATGATTACTTTTAAGAAAAAAAAGAAGATGGGGTGGGGCAGTCGAGTACATTTACACTTGACTTTGGCAGCTGGTTGAGTTTTCACCCAATAGGAGAGGTGTGAGGCAACTGACAGTGACCATGCCATGCTGGGGGCTTGGGATACAGTTAGTGCAATGAAGTTTAGATAAGAGATCTTAGGTACTAACTCACCATGAATTTACAGAGTGCCAGAGCTGAGTGGGAAAGACTTGATATTCTGGGGAACATAGTAATCTTTCCTGAAGTAGAAAAGTTCATTTCCATCAAGGACAAGTTACAACCTAAATCTTCCTTCATGTTTATAATATTTATATTAAGGTTAAATCCGGCCAAGTGCATGTTTGGCAAGTCACGCATATATGCATATACGTCTATGTGTGTATAATACCAGAAAAACAACAAGGGAAAGGTAAGACAATGACGATTGAGGTAATATCTAATGCCTTCCACCAAAGTTCATTTTTTCTTTTTAATCCTGGGAATTCATAAAATTGGGAGCACTGCTGTTCACAGGGAAATGCAACATCTTTATCAATGCTTCCAGTTAGTTGTTAAATGCCGAATAAAATGACAATTTTATTTAAAATAGCACGGAGGGATGAGTTCTAGACATGTTAGTCACATGCACCTCTATTCCGCTACTGCACTGAAACTGTGGGAAGAGAAAGGGTTCCTTTAGCAGACAGCCCCTTGCTCTGAAACTGCTGAGCTCAATTTTGCAATCACAGAGCGCAAGTTTGCCTGTGTGGCTGGGCGGGAGCGGGCTGGGGAGGGGTGGGGAACATGAGTTAGCAGAATGCTCCAGAACAGATCTGGAAATTACAACTTCTCGATAGAAAACAAAACCCACTGGTCTCTTCTGGAGTGACCACATGGCGAGGTATGCTTCCATGGAAGTATCACACATTTGTTACTGGATGTAGCCATTAAGGAGAGAGTCTGGCCTCTTGAGTATCTGGAAATAAGTGTTGCTAATAAACAAGTCTGTTATTTTGCTAAATCCCCTTTCCAATTATCATCTCGGATGATTGTGGTGGTAACACTGACATTAACAACTTCCCGGATTCTGAAAATCCACAGACCTTGAACCTGGATTAGGTTTTGCCAAACTAAACTAAACTAAGAATATTTGTCAGCTTTTCTCTCGGGTTAATTTTTTCCCAACTCCCCCAGTATGCTGAATTGAACAACTAAGCCTGCTCCCCGACCCTCCCAGTTCAACAGATCTCCACAGCAGTTACCAAAGGGGAGCAAACACACGTTTACTGACAAACTGAGAAAGGAAAGCAGTTACCGTCTCCTCTGTGGCTTAATATCAATTGGCTTGTTGATTGCATAAGGCGATCCATGAACATAAGCACTCCGGAATCTAGCCACCTTCCCCAGGCTGAGGTGCTCACAGCTGGTTGGCAGACTCATTGTATCCAAAATCAGGAAGTAAAAGCAAATCTTAGTGGCCAGCTCAGCATTCCTGGGAAGGCTGGAAAGAGCGTGTCAGATAATGGATGGCAGCCATATGCTGCTCTGGTCGCTGGGTGCTGCTTTTCTTCATGAGTAAACGCATGTCCCTCGGAGGCTACATGCTCTACCTTGTTTGCTGTTCATAGATACGGACGCTTGTTGCTTGTTTCTAATCAGAGTTGTGCTCCAGCCAGTTATTGGCTGAGCAGACGAAGGAGAAATTCTGTAGCTCCACAAAAGCCTGTTTCCACCCAGAGGAGGCAGCAGGTTTTAATCTGTTTTCATCTAAGGGCTAAGAGGATGACAACCTAATGTAATAGTGGTTGAACAGCCCGTTGTTTGCCTATACAGCAAGCATGCATGTGATAGGCAGAGCAGAATCCATTATTGCCCTATCTTCCTAACCGACTATTAGGACTTAGAAAATGGGATGGGCATGTGGAAGTGATGACGGTGGCTTTCCAATTATCAGGATAACACCGTGTGGGTTCTCCTTCATAAATTACTATTCACAATGGCAGTGAACTCAGCCTCTTGGGGGCAGAAAAATTACAAACCAAGGTACATGTGTGACAACACTAACTGATTACCGATTTCTCAACATTCAGAAATGCAAATTTTCCCTGCTTTGAGGGTGAAGAACTATTGGGAAAACTAGAAGCAATGCCTTTACTAATTTAAAACAATGAAAGGCGAGTTGTAGAAATTACAAAGGATTGCAAATAATTCTGTCTGATTCTTTGGTCTCAGGATGAAGTTACAGCCTTATAAGCCCCCAGCTTTCAAGACCCTTCACCCATTTTCTCTTCCCTTATGTGTGTGACTCTAGACAACGGGTATGTAGAGTTCTCGACAATTTTGACAGTTGAAAAATGATGTCATGCTGAGGGTGGTGGTGAACACTTGAAAGATAATCCTTCAGAAGCTGAGGTAGAGGACTATGAGTTTGATGTTAGCTTGAGTGACATGGAAGACAGTTCCAAGAATACCAATTCTTAGGATTTGAATATATATAAACAAATCTAAAATTCTGTAAAAGTTCAATTATTAGTGTGTGCATGTATATATATAATTTGTGTTTGTGTGTGTGTATGTATAGTATGTGTATATTTATGATGTATGTTTATGTATGACATTTGTGCATTGTGTGAATGTATAGTGTGTGTATACATGTATAATATGTGTATGTAGGTATGGTATATCTGTATGTATGGTGTGTATATATGTGTATATGCATGTGTGTATGCATATGTGCATGTATGTATGATGTATGTGTGTGTGCATGTGTGTGTATATGATGTGTATGTACAGTGTGTGTGTTATATGTATGGTGTGGGTATATGTATGATACATATGTGTGTGTGTGTGTGTATATGGTGTGTGTGTGTGTGTGTGTGTGTGTGTGTGTGTGTTTGTAGAGGGGTATATGTGCCATGGCATGCACATGGAAGTCAGAAAACATCCAACTATTGGGAGTCAGTTCTCTATTTTCTCAGTAAGACCTGGGGCTTGAACTCAGGTTGTCATTCATTCACAACAAGCACTTTAATCCACTGAACCATCTTAACTGTCTTGTCTGCTATACATCAAAAATTCATTTAAGAGTCATGGATGTAGCCGGGCAGTGGTGGCAAAAGCCTTTAATCCCAGCACTCGGGAGGCAGAGGCAGGCAGATCTCTGTGAGTTAAAGGCCAGCCTGGGCTACAGAGTGAGTTCCAGGAAAGGTGCAAAGCTACACAGAGAAACCCTGTCTCGAAAAACCAAAACCAAAACCAAAACAAAACAAAAACAAAAAACAAAGACAAAAACAAAAAACAGTCATGGATATGAGTGGTGCACACCTTTAATTTCAGCACCCAGGAAGCAGAGGCAGGCAGATGTCTATGTTTTCCAAGTCAGTTAGGTCCAAGTCAACCAAGGCTATGTAGTGAGACTGTGTCTCAAGAAAAACAACAGAGTCTTGGAACCAGTGTGATCAAATACATCAAAATAAAGTTGCATTGCTTTTACGGTAATGGCTAAATTCAGATACTAGTTGAGACAATAGGTACAATTTAAGTTCAGAAAGTTTACAAATGTAGATGATCTTTTTCCATTTGAAAATAAATATTTCTATCCAATCATTTTATTTTATATATTCTGAATCATATGATGATATAGGATTATTTAAAACATGCTGTACCTCTCTTTGTGGCCAGGATGGCCACTAATTATAGACTCTGGTAATTCACCTATCTCAACTTCCACATTGTAGGGACTAGAAATAGGCCATACTCATTTTAACATATCACATTACACAGAAATATATAAACAAACTTGTCTTTTTTTAATTCACATTAATTGCATTCTTTTTTAATGCTTACCAATAAGAAATGAAGTCTCAGAAAACAAAATAGATGTCTCACAAGAAACGATGGATGAGGCTGACTTCTGGCCTCTATACACTCAGGCACACAGGACATATGAAATCTCACATATAAAATGCTTACATATACATGAAGGTGATAAAATGCACATAACATTAAACATGAGGCAATTAATCTCAGTAATACAGAGTGGTTGCCCAAAGTTCCTTGTTACAGTGAAACTCTTATTAGGGCCTACAAAAGTAAGGGTAGCCTTCGTAGGCTGAAAGCACCAGGTTATAAAGAAACAGATTATAGAGGAACAATATTGTATAACTGGGGCAGTATCCCCAATTTTATCATATGGGGGTGGGACCTAATGACTGCCAACCTTGACATACATGACAGTTTAACGCACAGCTCTTGGGTCTAAGGGGGCCTTTGGACTTCCTCCTCCATTCCAGAATATTAGAAACAACAGCTCAAGAAAGCAAGATAATTCAGGAATTTTGCACAGTAGCAGAAAATAAGTTTTATATGAAAATTTCTCCCAAAGGGAATTATGAGTCCTCATAGGGGTAAAATTCTTAGCAGGGACAGTTTTGCCTGTACCTGTGCAATGGTTTACCAAAATCCTGGCAGGAACTTCTGGGGATTAACTGTACTTAAATGGGGATGAGAAGGGATTACTGTGAAGATTCAACCTGCCAAGAGTCCAGAGTCGATGAGAACTCTGGCTGGTATGAAGGAAGTAGCCTGGTAGGGAAACAGAATGTTCCTGTTTTCGACAACTTCCTGGCTGTAGGACTAGACCGAGTAGCTGGACACTTAACCTTTGAGAAAATGAAAACATCCCAGAGGACTGAGTCTCTTCGAGAGGTGAGAACCTTAGTCTGTACAAGTTTGCAGCAAAACCAGAGCTAAACTCTTATTAAGAATAACAAGGCTGACCCATCTATTTTATGTGGCTTTGCACACTCTGATTCATTGGTGACAAGCATGGAGCCCAGCATAAATCCTATTCATCACATCACTAGCCTGAACTCTTGAGAACATTCAGACAAGGGCAGATGTAACACAGCAGTACATGAAACATCAATTTTCTGCAGCATATTAGCTCTGATGCTGGAAATGTCCAGCATAGCAACTAACACAGGCGCCAACAAGTAGCAATTTCAGGCCTCAGGATTTACCACATTCTGAATACAGGAGTATTTACCAAAGAAGATTCACTTGGCTTTTAGTCTGGCTTGAATTTGGCAATTGGAGAATCTGGGGGAACTTCTTTAGGACAGCAGGACATCACTTGTCCATGCCCACACCAGGGCACAAACATCAACTCAGTAATTTGTTAGGGTTTGTAACTTGAGTAGAGTAGGCTGCCCAGATTCCCTTCTACCAAGGGGAGCTGGAGATCAAATTTCCCTTCAACTTTCTGGGCTGTTGTTCATTCTGCAACCTACATTTCCTGGTCAATGCATCTAAAGAGAGGTTTCTAATACCCCGTATATGTTGAAAAAAAAAAAAAAAAACAAACAAAAATCCAAAACCAAAACCAAAACAAAATATATCTTTATTCAGAGTCCATACCTTCCTGCCTTTTAACATGAACTACTTACTGCTGAGAAGATTCCACTTGGAAGCCCACGAATGCCTCATTCAGCATTTATATTTTGATTCCTATCTATTCTTTTCCCCCTACATTTCCTCTCTCTCCATGCCCCACCCCACCCTTGTGTTTTCCAGGACTACCACCATTCACGAAACTATCTAACCATTGATAATTGGGCCTCAAGTGCTATAGACACGAACATCATTAATACCAACAACAGTAATGGAAGATGGCTAACACGGACCAGGTGTTTTTTATATTCCAGAGTGTATCTGGAATGAAATAGCCCATGTAATTATCATAATCATGTGAGTTTGGGCAATATTGGCATGCTTGTTTTTCACAAAGGATTTAGATACACATTTTGAGCCACAATGAATGTTAGGCGATAGAGTAAGAGATAACAGTTAATTTGGTGCAGACATCAGATCAGACCATACATTTTGCCTTGTGTATACATTGCACTTGCTTTGTCAGTGTTATGGTTTCTTGCCTGGCACATTAAATAAGGCAACTGAAGCTGTAGAATGCTTGTGTTCCAAAAACCTGCTCAACTCTTCCCTTAACTTGCTTCTCAACTACTCTACAGAGCTAAAAATGTTACCCACTGAGACATATGGGTAGTATATATTAAGCATTTGTGAGCAAATAGGATTCTCTTCTCCAAAGGGTCCATTGAAATGCAAAATCAAACATCTTTTCTCAGGGAGCTGAGGGTGTATGGACTTTAGAGGTAGATGATAAATACTTGCCTTGCTGTTGACAGTTTCAGCTCAATAAATAAAAATTAGCCAACTAGATAGTCAACCATTTCAATAAACATTGAATCCTGCTGTGTTTGGAAGTGCATTAAGAACTAAAATTTTATTAATTAGTTAGTAAATCTTCTATGAATGGTCATCCATCTATGGTCAGGCACTAGGATTTTCTGGTAATCTATTCTGTAAATAGAGCTTTTAAACCCTCACAAAGTCCTGTACACAATGGTCACAATCAGAAATACCAAAAGTACAGTTAAAGAGTTAACAGCCATGGAAGTTGTTTTCACTAGTAAAAAAGATCTAAGTTGCTTTATTTCCCACTGGGGGAAAACAAACAAAACAAAACAAAACAAAAAACAACAAATACTGTGTCAGTGTGAACATCATCATACATCTATCAAAATGATGATGTTGGGTAATTACCCTTGATATTTTCCCCATGAAAGTTGAAAACTTTTATCCAAATTAGAATCATCACAGATGGAAGTAACTGGACCACTTCTGGTAAGGAATGTTAACATCCTAGATGTTAATAAGTTCTTGGGAATTCTGGTAATGTGATTTAATTTTCCAGTTACAAAGAATAGAGTGGTGGAATTGTGTGCCAATAGTCTAGTCTTGACACACTATGATGGATGAATCTGAAGTTTCGGCTGAACTAAAGTAGCAGCACAATTTGCTGAAGAAAATAGTGCTTTCCCATAAATGTTTCAAGCAGGCCCACATGATTCAGATCTTCTTGTCTGCTACCAGCTATCTAAATGTTCAATGGAGAGACATTTTGCTTCAGAGTGTATAGAAGTGGAAACAAGTGGGTTTAATATACACAACAGGATCTGAGAACACGATTCCTTTGACAGATATCCTACACTCCTTCCCACACTTTCATACATAAAAAGCACAACATTCGCCAAGAGGCAAAATGTTGCCAATGTTCATTTGTTAATGAATTTCCAACAGTAGGAGCCAGTGGAAAGAATTAAAATGCTTTTAAACTTGTTTCCAAATAATCAAATGTCTTGTATCATTATAGATGCACACGATGAAAAATAATCATCTTGTAAGTTCATTCTTTGTCGACAAGCTGTTTGAGAAGAGAGGGTGTCTTTGGCAAGCACAACGCTGTATTTGTTTGCCAGATGGCTTTTTAAAAGCTCTTTTTGTCCCTGCCCCTTAAAAAAAAATCTCTTAATTCATTCTGCTACATTATCTGAACATGTATTTTGTATACAGAGTAGTAGATGATGTGATGTCTACTAAAGAAAAATATATACATGTATATAAATAATTTATTTCATGTCCAGTTGAATGCTTCAGGAGAGAACTAATTCCAATGGATACTATGAGGGAAGAGGAAATGTGCTACAGCACAAGAACCTATTTGAAGGATAATATTCTTAGGCGTGTGCTGAACCTATTCCATCATCTTCTCCTTGTACTGTAATTTTAATGGTCTTTATTTTTTTTTCCTGGAGTAGACTATAAAACACCTGGCAGGCAGGCTAATAGCATATTTGTCTTTGAATTCTCCATGATGCCTAATGATTGCTATGCACATGGTTCTACAGTGTTTAACATGTTTCTCTGCACAATGCTGGTGTCCAGTAGATGTTTGTTTAAAGAAAACAAAAGATACATACCTGTTATTTTACTGTACTTGTTATTCCTTGGGGGCATGCCACCCAGCTCCCAAACAAATCATACACATGGAAACTTATTCTTTCTTATGAATATCTGGCCTTAGCTTGCCTTTTTTCTAGCCAGTTTTTCTTAAATTAGGCTATTTACCTTTTGCCTCTGGGCTTTTACCTTTTTTCTATTTCTGTATATCTTTACTTCTTAATCCATGTCTGACTGTGTGGCTGGTGGATGACCCCTGGTGTCCTTCTTTTTCTTCTCTCACTCCTTGATCTTTCCCCAAATTTCTCATCCTATTTATTCTCTCTGCCTGCCAGCCCTGCCTTGCTATTGGCTGTTCAGCTCTTTATTAGACCAATCAGATGTTTTAGACAGGCACAGTAACACAGCTTCACAGAGTTAAACAAATGCAACATAAAAGAATGTAACACACGTTGGCATCACTAAACAAATATTCCACAGTATAAACAAATGTGACACATCTTTAACTAATATTCTATAACATGTACCTATAGTTATTCTCAACTTTTTAAAATAGAGGACAATGTTCTACAGTTTGCCTGAATGGTACACAGCTGACGTATTGGAAGTTATTAAATGAGTGTCCCCTCTCGCTCTCAGAAGCATTATGTGGCTTATAAATTACTTAGCTGTCATCTGACTTGGGAAGGGGACATTTACACGGTTGCCTTAGCCATGTGGATGAAAGCAGTGCAAAGGCAAACACGGAATGTTACTCATCATTTCTTCTTCAAATCCTGATGACTCTGGGAAACACGACAGATAACAGAAAAACTCATGGTAAACTAATAGATGGACCAAATCTAGAGAAGAAAGAGGGATCTTCACAGAGATTATTTGGACAAATACTGGCACAGATCCCCTCTTGAGTTTAGATCACACAAAAAGCATCTCCTTGCAATAAAATCCATATTATAGCCATGGCATGTCATTCTTATCAAAAATTCATTCAACACAATTCCTGAGTTATTTGTGGTGGAAAAAGAAGTCATGAGTGAGGTTGTGGGTTTCATGGGCCAAGTGAATTTAGTTCACAACCCTGCACTGCCATAGAAGGCTTAGATAGCCATAGGGGAGAAATAGTGCCCTTCCAACATTTGTTCCCATGATACTTAAGCTTTATTTACTGATTCCACAAACATTTGTCAAGTTCCTTCTTTAGGGATTAGGAACTCAGAAGCAAACATAACAGAATTAACTCGGCGGAGGCAGTGAGACGGGACTATCACTAGGTAAAGTGCATGGGGCATGATACCTTATAGAAAGAAAGCAGCAAGGAATGGTCCCAGGATTTCAGTGACAGGGACAAGAATGGAGACTGCCTCACTGCCCTGAACCCAAGGATTTCGGGTTTTCCAGGATGACTGACCCAAAAAGGAATAAAGAGGACAGAGAGGCATGAAAATAAGTATGAGAATGTGCAGTGCTTGGAGCAATTTTTTTCTTATATGACAAAGGAAGTAGAACAGATGCCTTCAACATGCAGCAGGTGAAACGGCGAGAGAGCAAATCTCTTACACAAAGGGGAAGAAGTCAATGACTTAGAAATTACCCATTACTGAGACTTTACAAGTCTCTAAACTAAGACATCATCATTTTTTCATGTGGGGTAGGTGGGTCATGCTCCATTCCTTTGGGGATGAACTATCTCTGTGTTAGTTACTCGATGATTTAATATAAGCAATTGAGATTTAGCAAACCCACAGATTTCCTGTTAAATTAGATGAATGAATCCCAAATCTAAGGTAAGAGAGAATGTAAAGGCAATAATAGAAAATGGAAATTAAGACCAAATCAGTACTGATTAGCATAAGATGTCATTATCCACCTTAATTATTTAGTGACAAAAGCCAGTTCTAAACTTTCAAATAGGTTTTGAAAATTTAAACATCTTTCCTGATCCTCACCAGACCAAAGGCAGTCACCTCAAGAATTTTTATAGCTAAAATGTCTACTGAGTGTTTGCTTGGAATTGTCAAATGCTATACTAAGGATTTTTCACACAATGGATTCTCCCTGTTGGAGATTTGCTGAATTGCTGCTTTCTCTCAAGGTGCAAAGGCTCCAGAAGAGAAGACAGCATCCATGCCTGGCACGGCAACCAACTGCTGCATGGAGCATCAGGCGCATCTTCGTACAGAGCTCACTACTGAAAATTTACTTTACTTTTTCCTTAATCCTAGACCTTAGAGCCCTGTGTTGTCTAAACAGAGATTGTGTTCTCTGTTCTGGGCCACATAGTTTAATACTTGAAATTCTTTATATTTGAAACTCTAATTATTTCATCACTCAGGGCTTTTATATTTTTTTTTTACTAAATAGAATATATATTTATATTATTATGTTATATATTATATATTAAATAGAATATATATGTATATACACACACATACACATATATGTGTGTCTTTAAATATATATATATATTTAAAGACAGGGTCTCATGTATGCCAAGCTAGCTTTAAACTTGCTTGCTTTGTAACCAACGACAACCATGATGTTTGGGCTCCATGTCTCCCTCCACCTTCTAAGTACTGGATTATATATGGATGGCATATGCCATCACATCCTGAAATGTAGCTTGGTAAGGGGATATATCTTAGTGGTAGAATGTTTGCCTAGCGTTCCCTAGGCTCTAGACTCAACCCCCAAGTGTCTCCCCAAATACATGTACATAATTGGCCACCAGCAAGTGTCTACAGTTCAGCTTAATATAAAACAAAGGACAAATTACAACATCTAGGTCTTTGAGTTCATTCAGCTATAGGCTCCTTGGGTAAACAGGAGCACAATCCAGGGCAAGAGTGACTGACATTCAGAGAAAATTCAAAGGAGTACTCAATGTGACCGGGAAGAACGTTTAGATAAATGGCACTATTTGCCTGGAGATGAGAAGACAGGGTGATTTAATGACCTGTTCCAGAAACTTTTTACAAAGAATAATGATGTCTACTGACTGATCATCTCTCAGGAAGATTTGTGTTTTAATTACAGTTAAAATAAAAGAAGCAGATGGGATATATGTAATCGTCAATGAAGCCAGATTGGGAGGACAAACATGAACAGCCCTAGGAACTCACTGGGAGAAACCTCCAAAATATGCTCAATAGCTACCCCTGATCCCGTCCTGCCAGAGAACTTCACACAGGAACAGACCAGGTTAAGGACATTGAACATATGTGAATTACACTTGGTAAGAGCCTGACATTGGGCCACTGGTTTGCACTATTGAAAATCAATCCATTTAATCATTATTTTTCCTTACTAAACCCAACTTTAAGAGACACAAGAGGAGAATAAAACACCTGTTATTCTTACAAAGTGTACAGTATTTTTGAGGGGGAACGAAGGGTTTCAATACATAAATAAATTTTCAGTTAATGTAAAACAGTATGTCGTCTGTGACTCAGAAACAAAGTGTTACAAGCATTCGGTGGTACAGATATTCTCATACTCTATAATTCCAGGCACAAAACAGACTAAGACGAAATCTATCACATGGCTTCTGGAATATGAATGCCAATCTGATCATTTCTCATAGACCTGATATGAAGATGTCTGTGGACAGCTTGTATCATCCTCAAAGCTTATATAATGTCACCTTCACAGCATATGGTGTACTCTTTTTTTTAATTGTTTTATTCCTCTAAAAGAAATGTCAGAATTACTGAACTGTGTGTTCCACTTAGGAAAAAGGATGGCCTCTGTGGTTCTCCTTTCAAATACAGAGAAATCAATAGTGTCATTGTGTGGAAAAAGAGGTGAGGTCATCTGAATTACCAATGTCTTCCCTGTATGAACAGCAGAGTCCTATATCTTGAATTTGTTTAAGGTGATTATTTTTCTATCACAGACAGTATTAAACCTCAGGAGAACAGATGGCACAATTATGTTTTAAATCATTCAATGAAGTGTGTTTCTAAACCACCAATGTCGATGAGCAGACTTGATACATTGAGCATTTGACCTCTGCTTGCATTTTGTCACTACATATTCTAACGCAATAATCCCACTCTACTAAGAAGTGACCATTTTTCCTCCTCCTGATGTTTTGTATATAACTATATAGAAAACAAGGAATGGGAGAAAAAAATCACCCAGCTGAGTTTGTGTACTAAAAGAAATACAGAAGAAGAAAAGAAAATAGACAAACTTCCCTGAGTAGTACAGAGGGGAAATGTCTTTTCTTTGATAGGCAATTAAGGCTAAAGTATTGGCACCATGGAGCAAAATGGCCAAGCCCACTCTCTACTGCCTTTGTGGATGACACCCTCTTCATATGGAACATATGATATCACAAGTGCCATGCTGCTTGGAAACCCATAATAGACAAGGGAGACTGTCTCTTAGAATTGATGTATAACATTTATTATTACAATATAATGTGTTGTGAGATATTTGATCACATTCTGTGAGGATGTCTCTGTTTTACTTTACCTTCCTAAGGTACCTTTTGATTGGTTTAATAAAGAGTTGAATGGCCAATAGCTAGGCAGGAAAGGATAGGCAGGACTTCCAGGGAGAGAGAGAAAAGAAACTGGAGAAGAATCAGAGAGGCAGAGAATTCACCAGCCAGACACACAGAGGAAGTAGGACATATAGTATGGAGGAGAGGTAAGCCACATGGCAGAATGTAGATTAATATAAATGGGTTAACTTAAGTTTTAAGAGCTAGCTGGGAACAAGCCTAAGCTAAGGCCAAACTTTCATACTTAATAATGAGTTTCCATGTCATTATTCAGGAGCAGGTGGTCCAAAGAAAAGACCAGTTATAGTGGGCGTGGTGGTGCACACTTTTAATCCCAGCACTCGGCAGGCAGAGGCAGGCAGATCTCTGTGAGTTCGAGGCCAGCCTGGTCTACAGAGCAAGATCCAGGAAAGAAAGAAAGAAAGACCAGTTACAATATTAAGATAAATAAGACAGCCCTTTGGGAAGTTTTGGTAATTTTTCTTTCATTTTATTTTTATCAGCATATATTAACTATGTATATTAACGGGGTTGAATGTGACATTTCAACACATATGTATGGTGGTATGCAGTAATCAAATCCAGCCTATCAGCTGCAAGCTCACATCTTGGCTATTGACTTTGGACAGTCTCCATCAGCATTATCAGTTCATTTCTACTGCTATGAAAGAATAAACAAAGCTAGGTGCTTTTTTTTAAAGGAGAGAAGCTTATTAGTTTTGGAGACTCAATGGCATCTTCCCAGTTCAGATAGGCATCTTATGCAGGATGTCATCACAATGACATAAATGTGTAATGAAATAATATGAGAGACAAAGCCAGAGAACAAAGAGGAACAGAACTGCATTTTATAAAATCCTGGCCTTATGAGAAAGAGAGATGCTGGACTCTGGGGTCCAGCATTGATTCTTTAGAGGGAAGCATCCCAATGATAAACCAACCTTTTCTAAGATCCACCTGTAAAAGGATATACTGTTGCTGATAGTACCAAACTTCCAACATATGCATCTCAACATGCCTAGCTGTCAATCAACTGGAAGTGATGTCATCATAGAAGGGAAACAAAGTGTAGCTGATGAAAGAAGGACAGAGAAGGCTGGGCAAACTGGTTCCTGTCACTGACGGACTACCAGGTCTGTACTCCTGCACAGAGATTCACATACACCCAACGCAATCTTAACTATGCCTTTTGATATGGCATTTAATGACCATAGAAAGTGCCACATAAAAGATGAAATGTGGTTTCTTTCAAGCACTCATGAAGTCTAAGACATGGAATTTCCAACCCCCATACGAGCAGAGAGAGGCCAGGGTTAGAGCCTCGCCTTACTTCCTCTCTTTCCTGAATGCACAAAATGTGATCAGCCAGCATCCTGCTCTGGTGTCAGGCTTTGCCTGCCTGCTGCTGTGGCTGCTTCCCTGCCAGGGCATAACCTCTATCCCCCTGGAATTGTGTGGCAAGATTAACCCTTTGCTCTCTAAGTTGTTCTTTGACACAGTATTTTACCACAGCAACAGAAAAGAAACTAACACACTAGCTATAAAGGATCCCCAGTGTTGGCTCAAAGATAGCTCCAATAACTAAAAGACTGACCTAGTACATTGTGACAGTTTGGATTTTTAATATGACAGGGCATTTTTTAATACGAAACTTTCAATGGAAAAGAGCAATAAAAATTTTAATTTTAACATTGTGCTACATGCATGTTATTATATAAAATATAAACCTTGTAGGAAATATTATACAGACAATACATATAATCTACAGGCTATTTTATCTATATTCATTTAAGTAAAATCTCTATAAAATAGTACGAAAAATTTTCAAAATCTTTATGCTGCATTACAAATTCAAACTCGTATTTCCTGAATGATTTACTTCAATGGATAAAGAGATTCTGTTTGTTGAGTGAAAATGAATGATGCTAGGATTAAAGTCATGAGGCCTGTTTTAGGGGAACTATCATTACAGTCTACTTATAGTGTGCAAAAGAAGACAGCCTCTTGATAGTTACTTTCCATGTTGACCCTAAATGGCATTAGCTAACTGGATCATCCGCGTTAAGCAGCATTAAGCACAGATTTATTGCCAAAGAACTTTTGGCAGCCTCAGAGAACCATATCTACCTTCAGCAGATGGAGATACGCCATCAAGGAATTAGAACAAAACATGTAACAAGGCTCTGAAAGGAAGCCCACAGGGGGAATTCCTGATATGTCAGACAAGACAGCAGCATCCCTGGAAGTTACTGCTAGTGTGATGCTGCCAGGTCTAAGATTTACAGCAATGTGGAAGACATGGTATGCATTAGAGCCCCGGCCCCATTTCACTCTCTCTGGTCTTTTGTTTCTCTCCTCCCCCTTCTCCTCCTTCTCTTCTGCCCTATGCATTTGAAAAAAAAAATAGTAAAACCTTTTAATTTGTAAAGTTAGATATCGATACTCTACTGAGACTTTTTGGTGATGGAGACTTCAATTCATCTATTTAATTAAAAAATACGCACCCAACAAAATGTCAAATTAGAAATAGAGAACTAGTTATTGGCTCCCAAGTTCTTCTAGTGACTTGGAATCATCTGTGCCAATGTAATAAGGATCTGGTTTATTTTGGTGGGTGGGGCTTGACACGGGGCAAACACCAGACTGTGTGGTGGCAAGTAATAGCATGGCTTGTATGGGTGTCACTATACTAAATGTACTTAATTAATTAAAAATGTATTGCCCCAGTTATCTATTTCTATGAGGTGAGTGCCACAGCTGGTGGTGACTGGACTTGAAGTTACATGGATTCTCATATTCAGGACAGAAAAATCCTTTCTTCAGTCACCTAGAACATTCCACTTGAATCTACTGTATCCTCCGTCTATGGATTTGCCTACTCAAAGTTTCCTATTGTATAGCCCCCAAATCACTCTTTAAGATGCCCTAGTGGTTTCTACCCCTCTTACAAGATTGCCTAGAGTAGAAGAAGAAATGCACACAGGAAAGACAAAACCAACTGTCTCTCCCTTATCTACTAACTCACCAACAGTCAATAAATGTTCATTAGGCTATCCGTTTGGTGCCAACCACATAGACGGATGCCATATTTCTCCTGTCCTCCAAAACCCTACGTTGAGTGACAGAGACAAATAAACTAAGGACAGCACACTGTGTAAAGTACTAGTGGGAAGATGTGTAAGGTGAAAAGCTGAGCTAGGAAATAAAATGATGAATAATATAAGAATAAGGAATAATATCAGGACTAGTATTGGTGTCAGTATACCGAATGTATTTAATCAATTAAAATTTTAGTTCAGAAAATGTCATAGATTGTCTTATTTTTGAACTATCCAATGACTTTTTTGAACTTTTTCTGTACAAAATCCATCCAGGCTTCCTGGCCCACCACCTCAACTCCATCACGTGACCCAACATGCAACTGAAAAGCAGTTGCAAAATTTATGAGCTGAAATTTTAAAAGTTACTGTGTGGTCCAAGCCCCACAACCCCATAAAGCATTTCTTCAGTCTTCTTAGGATGGGTTATTCCTTTATTTCTGTCTTTATCCTTGGGTCCAGAATGAAAAGGTTAAAGAACAAAGCAATATGAATCAGGTACGGGTGTGCTGTATAGAGGAATCCAAGTATGGCTGTAGCCACTGAAGAATCAGTACCACTTGTTAGCAGTACTCCAAACAGACTGAAATAGTCTTTCCCTGTAGTCAGGGGATGAGTTTGAGAAGCCATTGTAGTATCTTCACTTAAAGCAAGCTCCCTGAGGGATCTGACTCAGAAAGCATGAAGGCACTGTTTTTTTTTTGTTTGTTTGTTTTATTTTGTTTGCTTAATTTTGTTTTGTTTTCTCTCTGTATATTTCTCTAAGGAAAGTTTACTGGTCTTTTTGGTAGAATTGACGTGCCAGGAAGGACAATCCTGTCAAATTTCTGTTGGAACCAGTGTGTGGCCTCCACTTTGCTGATTCTGTTTGGTCCAAATGCAGCCTGTCGTGTGCTTCTTGTCTGTGATGCTGAAACCCTACCAAAGTCCAGGAGATAGATCCTAATGCTTGGGCCATACGTGATGCCCAGACAAAGTGTTCTCGAATCCCCAAACAACATCTCCAGTATCTGAGAAGTTATTTTTCTATAACTCATATTCCCGCATCTCCAGACCTTTCTCCAGGATTTCTTCTGCCTTGGCTCCACTTAGTGTGCAGAGAACAGCATTTTTTTTCCCATTTCTTGATGCCAAGAGACATGGCAGTGTATCTAGCTTTGAAAAATATATGAGTCTGGCCTGAGAGCTGCTCCAACACGTGGGCTGCCCAGTCAGCCTGTCTCCACTCTCCACCACACAGACACTGAGGCAGGCCTTGCAGATGTGAATCTTCTGCATGGACCTCTCCTTTTCACCTTGATCCTGTGCTGTGACGAAGAACGGAGGAGAGCAGAAGGCATTTTATAAAATAAGATGGCGTCTCCTCTGGCTTCTTGCAAGGTTTTGACAATTCGCTTTAAGAAGATTCTCTGACTGTTGGCCGAGGCAGGGATTTCTGTGCCATGCCCAGTACTCCCTAATCACAGTGATGAGGGGTTTGGTTTCTTTTCCAATTTCCTTTCTCCAGTGCCTCCCTCCCTGTGCTCTAAGCTTTGATCTTCCCACTCTCTCTACCCTAGTGTTCCCTCACTGCTAAACAGTGCTGAAGGGGTGCTGGATGGGCTGGCTATGAAGTTCCTTGCGTTTTCAGTACATCAGGGTCTTACTACCCATCAGGGTATTGTTACCCTTGTACCAGTAACACTTTAAAATTCCCAGCACATGCCATGTCATCTGCAGTTGAGAGAACAATCTTTACAGTGCTGAGCTTAAAAGGTGTTTCCTTTGGATCAACACAGGGGACACGGAAGGATGCTGTAGTTTGCAAATGCCAACAACAAAAAGCCTTTTCCCTGGGTGCACACGGCGTAAGCCTCCACCTTTCTCTTCTATATGCTTCTGTTGACCCAAAACAATTCAGGTCCATAGGTTCTGCTTTATCAACAGGAAAGATTACCAACAGGAAAGACTACCAATAGCAAAGACTACCAATTGGAAAGCAATGCTGGCAGTGTACAGACACCTAGATGCTGATATTGGATGTAGTTCATGCTCAAAACCAAACAGCCTTAACTCATTGAACTACACTAGCACCAGCATTTCCCTAGTTTACCTGGGATAGATTGGCCATGCAATGTTGCTTGATTTCTTTTTTACTCCCATTTCCTTCTAATTATGGTAGTTTGAATGAGAAGGGCCTGCAGATATGCATGTGTGAATGTTTGGTCCCTGGTTGGTGGAATTGTTTGGGAGGGGTTAGGAGGTGTGGCCTTGTTGGAGGATGTGTGTCACTGGAGGTGGGCTTTGAGGTTTCAAATGCCCAAGCCAGGAGTTTCTCCTGCCTCCAGTTTGTGGATCAGAACCGAGCTCTCAGTTAATGCTCCAGCGCCATGCCTGTCTACCTGCTACCAAGCACCCTTTCATAATGGCCATGGATTCACCCACTGAAACTGTAAGGAAGTCCCTGATTAAATACTTATTTTTTTTTTGAGATGATAATACAATTGTAACATTTCTCCCCTCCTCTCCTCCCTCTAAACCTTCCCAGGAACTATTGTCTGCCTTGGTTATTTGCAACAATAGAACAGGTAACTGAGACACCTCTGATGGGTCTGCTTAGCAGTGTTGCTAGGTTTACTGCTGTTTTCTGATGAAATTATTGGTTGTCATGGAAGCTGGTGGTGCTGTGGTGGGAAGACACCACTCACACCACGCCCTTATACTGGCATACCATTCTTCATCTGAACAAGGAAGTGGTGGGGAACTCCAGAGCATGGCTGATTTCCTCAAATCACTTCACCTTATATCATATTATTTCTGGAAATTCATAAATAAAGAAAAAAAAAACCAGGTTGAGATTGGAATCTATCCCTTCAGCTACTGAAGGACATGCACACCTTTACTAAATGACAGCTGGGTAACAGAACTCAGCTGCTATGTGCTCCTTGCCATTTAGTGGTTTATTTTTCCAGCATTCTGTTCTATCTATCAGGCTGATTTCTAGAGCAATGTAACTTCTGATTTATTTTGAGATAAAATGCAAAGCCAGAAGCTCTCTCTGACGATGCAAATGATCTCTTAGTGCCAACTCATTAGCATTTCTGAAGCAAAGGTTTGGAAGAGATGGTGTGCTAAGAGCATCCCACTTGGTGTGGAAGCCAGTTCTCATTAGGTGGTGCCACAGTCTTTCTCAGCTCTGGAAGCTGTACCGAAATCTGAGAGATGTGTTAGGATTTTTTTTTTTCACTTTAAGACGTCATCTTCATTCATATCAAGAAATTCGCCACGCCACTCCACATGTCAATCTGTCAGTGTCAACTTGTAACAAAAGCATTTTAACACAGGGCGCACTGTTTCCACCTAGTGGCTGATCGTGTAATCAAGAAAGGCTGAGGAGAATCAGGCCAGGACTGCCAGCCAACCTTTTCTACACTGCAGCCCAATCCCATGCACATTTTTAAATTCTGGAAACGATTAAGCAGCCCTATCTCCTAGTCTCCCCAAGGATCACAGCAAATGCTCTTTCTTCTTCTCGAATCCTTAAATTCCCACTTCCTGAACACAGAAGATGACAGTCCTACTAAAGAGAAAAGAAAACAAAAGAAGCATTCTCTGTGTAGTTGCCAATGTGACAAGAACTCATGTACACTCATGTTCATCGTTTCCATCACACACACACACACACACACACACATGCTCACACATGCACACACACTCTCTCTCTCTCTCACACACACACACACACATACACATACAGGCCATTTACCTCTTTAGGTAAATCCTTCCTTGATGGTTTGGATCTGATCTCTTTACAACATCTGAAAGACAGCCTCAACTTTTATCCCTGTTCTTTTCTTTATTGTCAAATTCTTCCCATAAAGCTAAAAACGGTGTTGATTATTCTGAATTATTTTTTCTTAAAAGAAAAAGCCCCCATTTCCAATTTCTCTGTTTAAAAACTCACTACTACCTCTTCCCAATAAGCCTCACTTCTTGCACTATTAATCGTGCTTACATCACTGTCTCTGTTTCCCCTCTTGCTCACACCCCCACCAGCCTTAATCTGTTTCCTGCTCCTGCTACTATAGGAATCTCCCTCACCAACTGACTTGGGCTTCTCTGAACCCAGTGAACACTTCTCACCCTCCGGTGTGGCCTCCTTTCTGCAATCCTCCTTCCTCTTGGTTTCCATAGCACTGGATTTTCTTTATATCTTCACTGTATTTTGTTTCACACAGTCTCTTCCATTGCTCCCCCTTTCAATTGCTGCCGTGTCTAGAGCTCCTGTGTGCCCGCCTTCCTCACCTCACCAACGATCATGTTGACTTGAATGACTTCCCTGGCTTCCTGTGACGGGCAGCTCACAGGCAGGCTCATGGGCTCCTTTTCTTATCTGAACTCTAGACACATCTGCACACCGAGCACACAGAGAGCTCCACTAGAGAAGCCCCCAAACGGTTCAAGCTCAACCAGGGAACTCTTCCTCAGCCCAGTCTTTCTTGCTGCATTCTGTCCATCCAGTTATCTTCTTTTGCAACCTGGGAAAACCCCTAACTTCTTTCTCAGTCTTGTTTCCTAGTCAAGTACTGTCAAGTGCTGAGACACCTAGCTCCACCGCATTCTTCTATCTCATCCATCAGCTCTCTTCTCCTCTACCTGTGCCATCATTCTGCTCCACATCAACATCACCTTTCGCAACATTCTTTTAAGTGGTCCTCTGCCTGCTTTCCAAACAACTCTATGCAATGGGGCCACTGGGTTAAACATGAGTCAAATCCCCACGCAACCCTAGCATTACTAACTTATTGGGGTAGGTTCTAGTATTCTTACCTGACAAACTAAGGGCTCACTCATCAGCACGCTGAATGTTGTGTGTCACGTTTGTGTGCAATTTTAGTGTTCCCAGGCTAGGTGATGCCAGCTATCTTTTTCCCTAAGACACAAGGAAGTGATTCCCTGCTGAGGCACAAAACTAAAACCAAGAACACAAGCAAGCAAACATCACCTCCTCACCAGAAGACCTTCCAACAGATGATGCCTTATATATAATTATACACACACACATACACACAATATAATGTCAAAAAAGCATTGCATGTGGAGTATGACAAATGGAGAAGAATTAGAAAGCATTTAGCATGGCAGCCTAAGTGAAAATCATAAGGAATAAAAATCACATACCCTAAGTGGATATGAATTGCAAAGAAATATAAATACTAAAAAATAGGAAATGGATTAAATTTTATTGCAACATTCTCTTAATGAAATTATAACAAAATTTCTCAACAAATTAAAATATACAGAGACATTAATTAAAGCTATGTTTTTCATTATCTTTTCTTTACAGAAGACAGCAGGATAAGACAACAAAATTATCTGGAATAAGAATTGGCAATCGCCTACTGTGTTGGGAAATTGGGTTCACCAAGCATCCAGGTGATGCCAAGATATTAGGACTGTTACTATTGAAGTTTACCCATGAGTCATGTTTACCCAGAGGTTCACATCCAGTGGAACCACCCCAAAATGACCTAGCTAGCTCATGCTGAGCTGTCTGGACAGAGAGACAACTGTTGGCCGGGTCCCTCTTTCTCCATGTTAGGGATGCCTTCCCCAAATGCTTCCATTTTCCTGGCTGAATGGTCTTTTTTTCCCCAGGTGTCCTGAGATGTCAGGGCACCTGGCTTTCCTAGTAGAATCTTATAAATGATGGCATCTTACAGTCTAGGAACCAAAAGGTTTTTCTGTACACCCATCATGAGATAGTACTGTATCTTTTAATCCTAAAATGAGAGGCGGGCAGACCTCTGTGAGTTTGACGCCACTGTGGTCTAGATAGTGAGTCCCATGCCCGACAGGGCTACCAAAAAACAAACAAACAAATAAAAAAACAAAAACCTGGTTAAAAGCAAAGCAAAGCAAAACCAAACAAAACACATACATACACAAACACACACAAAATAAAAACAAAAAACAACTACCTTCATCAAATAACAACACAAAAACTTGTCTCCATGTTACTACATCTTCTAGCACCTGCATGTATTTTGATTTATAACACTTAATTGTGTGAATCTGACATAAAACTTTTTAACTTTGAGTTGATGCCCATCTCCTTCTGTAGGTTAGAACATTGCTTCTTCCCATTATTTGTCTGACCCGTAGCATGCAATATGATCAGAATGGAACTAATGCTAACATCTTCAAAGGGGGAAAGGGATGAAATAACACATAGATCAAATGTTTACCCCTTTCTAGTCTTTTGCCAGGACTGGGTTAAAGTTTTTGTGTGCTTCAATAACAGAAAGTACTCGGTAGATACTTTGTTTCCATATTTTCCAGATGGAGAATCTCAGATTGTGCAGGTATAAGAACTAGTTCTAAAACACATCCAGTAGTCTGTATTTGATAACCATCCTGAAGTTCTCTGGATTCATATTATCTTGAGATTTTTCTATAAACTTGTTGAACCATACTTATAATTTAATTAAACAAGCATCAGTATGATATGATTCTAGGGTGACCCTGCTTTAAAGCATAGAAAATATTTTTGAATGCTGGCTCTAGGGATTATTAATAATAGAATACAACTATATAAGGTCAATATAAACTGAACCAATGGTGTAGTGATGAAATTTTAGTTAAAATAATTATCTTGTGTTTGTACTAGAGTGTGTGAAAGTGTGAAACTAGACTTAGCAGAGTGTTAGACATGATTTAAGTAAGGACTTAAAACATGATTTCCAGGACTTGAATTTGAATTCCAGAACATTCCATCTCCTACCTCAGGATTGCAAATAAGTTCACAGTTTTCCCTTCCAAAACCCTACCTGACATTTAAATGTCTCTGAATTAGGTAATTACTTTCTACCAGCCCAAATTGTTTTCTGTGGCATGCACCTGGGTTCAGTGCCCTCGACTCTTTGACCCAGGGGCAGAGGTCAGTGTTTCTTTTCGTCAGATCATCTCTGCCGACTGAAGGCTGATGGGTTCCCAGGAATGAATTAGAGA
The DNA here is from genome assembly GCF_004664715.2 of Peromyscus leucopus. Lineage (NCBI taxonomy): Eukaryota > Metazoa > Chordata > Mammalia > Rodentia > Cricetidae > Peromyscus > Peromyscus leucopus. The sequence goes on from NC_051072.1 coordinate 39,282,973, forward strand.
TAATTCATTGGAACACTGCCTGACCTAAGACTTCTGGGTTTTTTGTTTGTTTGTTTTTTGGTTTTGTTTGTTTGTTTGTTTTTCTGTGTGAAAATAAGGGATCAGAAGTCATCTAGAAGTAAGTAGAGGACACTCATCTGGCCTCCCCTCATGCTAACAGTTTCCATATTTTCAGATAATGTGTGTGTAATGTTAGACATCACATGCCTCAGCCCTCTGTGTACTTTGAATGAAGTAATAACAATCAAAATATGATCAGTCTTTTTTTTTTTTTGATAGGCCCATATTCTAACTAGGGAAGGTATAATAAATGTACCCATGTAATGACTTGACAAGAATTAGGCAAGAAACCATATGTGTACTATCACAGAGTAAACTGCATACTTCCATAACCAAGTCCATACCCTTTGAACCTCAGAGTATGTCTATACACTTAGTGATGGAGATAGAACATAAGAAAAGCATTGTTAGGAAATTTTGTTATTGTGCATGTATCATACCTAGAGAAGTTAAGAAATCACTTGGTGATACAATTTCACAAACAACCACTGTGCACTCTTAGCCCTGGACTGAAACATGGTTACATGTCATCTGACTGTGTTTAGAGAGAAGTGTTTTCAAGAGGTCATTTAGTTAAAATGAGGTCATTGGCATCTAACACAGAAGAATTCATATTTACATTAAGAGAAATCTGGACACAGATACCCTGAGGTTCAGGGAGAAGACATTTAGCTGTCTTCCAAGGATGAGACCTGCATAGAAACCAACCTCAAAGATATTTTAATCTCAGACTCCTAACCTTCAGAACTGTAAGGAAATAAATGGCTGCCATTTAAATCATCAGTCTATGGTCGCTTGTTATAGCAACTATAGCAAAATAATTCATGGCCTCTATTGATGAATGATTTCAGGATAAGGATAAGCCAGTGAGGGGGACCAGCTCCCTCCCCCCATCCAAGGTACTCTTGAGCAGGAAGAATTAAGGAATATGTAGATAGAAATACAGAGGAGAAAGAGAACATTGGAAAACACAGGATAGCCTCAGGAAGGCCTGGGTCAAAACCCACCAGCCACTTCTGTTTCTACTAAAGGGCTTTTTAAAGAATGCCAAGGCATGGAGCAAAAGACCTCCCCAAAGCACAGCCAAGTGTAGACCATCCCAACCACTTGACCACCATGCCCATGGTCAAGCCATCCCCTAATGCAGCCCCTGCTGTGTAAAGCAAGCTCAGATCTCACTAAGAAACCTTTGTGGGGCCTCACAAGCTAGTGTATGTTAGAACTCTTGTGGAAGGATTTGGACCAGGCATTAGCATCTGAATGAGCGACAGCTAGATGATGGAAAGGCAAATGGTACCAGGAGAGCAGAAAGTTTGACCAGGCCCATTTAATCTGGGAAAGGACATATTTAGTCACTGGGCGGGCCCTGCCTCAGAAGTATTTCAGCATTTGCGATTAGTTTGTCATCAATGTTAAACTTATTTCCAATAATACAGCTGTCATTCTCATAGGATCATTTTAGTTTATATTAAATGTGGCATTAGCAGCAGAAGTAGTATCCTGGCACCATCATGAACACAATATTTAACACAGATGTTTTAAAATCTTGAAATAGATAACCATAAAAATGACTACAGGTATGAGCAAAATAACACTGAATCACTATATTTGTACTTTGCATATTATTTGATGTGTACACAGGAGTTGCCATGTATAAAATGAGAAAAGAACAAAGAATACATCATTCGAGAGCACTGGCATTTCTCCAACATACCCAGAATCTGGATGGGGCTTATCTACATATTCATGATCACATGTTACACATGTTTTAAATTTTAGCAAAGCTGTATAAATTAAAATGAAATCGTAAAAAATATTTCCTTTACTTTAGCTCCCTTTTAAAGACAAAGACCAGAAAGCAAATTATCTGTAACACTGCCACATTTGCTTCCATCTGGGAAAGGTGTGAGAGTAGTATTTAAGAGAACAATTTCCAGCCTAGGAGTGGTGAGCCATCTCAGTGGTGAGGACCATTTATCCAGCCAGTAAGCAGATGTGGATGAATATTTCATGAACATTCTTTAGAATCCTCTCTGTACTTGCACAGCAACAATCCACGCCACCTATCCCCCATCTTCCCAGGCTGTCAGACCCCTCCCTTAGGAAAAGCCAACTTCTTTGAATGCCGCTTACATTCTTACCAGCAGCAAGGGAGGGACACTCGTTACCATCCACAACAGTTTCTATCTTACTTTTTTAAAGCCATTGGTTCTGTATCAGGCAGGTGGATTTTCTTTCAGCATTGATAAGGAAGGATATCAAAATACTTACCTAAAAGACAAAACACAAAAAGAGAAAGGTTAGAGTCAAGTCTTGGCCATATTTGAGCATTTGACAAAGCTCCGAGATAGAGATAAAAATGACCAATAGCACCTAAAGGCACCAGGACATATGCAAACAGAACACACAGATGAATGCACATTTTTTGAAAAATACTTCTCTGAAATCCAAAGGAGCAAAGGGCAAGACTTGAAATAGGCAAAGTTTTGCTTTTCCTCCTCTCTTTCTGGTTTTCTAAACTATCTGACTCCATCCTGAAAGTCTAATTTATCATCTTCCTTGGAACTTTAACAAGTTTTGCTAACTGCCTGTGGTAATGTGTCCGTCATTATAAGCCAGAAGACCTTAATTCAATACCCAAATCACAGCTTCAGGTTTGTGTGTCCACAATAGCATGGAGTGTGGCTAGTGACGTACCACACACAGTTGGGTTATGAGAGAAACAAAGACTTCGATTATGTCATCTTCCCGAGTGGTAGACACTGCCTGTTGACGAATGGTTCACTCTCTGAGACACGGGGCACGACAGACACAGATGCTATCAAAGCTAGCCTGCACAATAGAAACAGCACAAAACGGAGAAAAGTGATTCTATACACATTCAAAAACAGCTATGTTGAAACTGTAAGTGACAGATGTCCGTGGCTGTCATTAGTATGTCAAGTGAATATGGGCTTTGGTATCTTTGGCTTTGGTATTGGCCTGCTAATCGCAGAAACCCCCACTATCTGCACAGGGCAGGCAGAAATGGCCTTAGCATAGTTGTGGGGAGTGACAATTCTGGAATGGATGGTAGAAGCCTTCAGAGTGCCAAATGGTGAAATCTGCCAGTTGTCCAAAGCCAAAGTCAATGCTCCTTCCAAACATGATGTCCTCAGTTCAGCCTTAACAGACCAGAGCCAAACAACAGAAAGACACCAAAGGGAAATGGGACTTCAGAGAGAGCAGGATGAGAGACTCCCTCTTATATTTTCATGGAGGCAACAGTATAGAACTGCTTGGTGTGGGGATGGCTGAGAAAGCAGAAGCTTAGCAAGTCAGTGCATGCAGTGGTCCCCTGGGCTACTTGGAACAAACGTGATTGGTTCATCAGTGTCGTTAGAGGTGAGATTGCTGATGAGGTAAAATTAATAAAAACTGCTGGTAAGTTTATGCATCACCCAGCCCCACTGGACACATCCTGATTTAGGGACCATGTGCTAGGAGGCATGGGTCCTCCCCTTTCATGTGATGTTTGTCAGAGAGTATTCTCTGAGGGTTTGTGCTCCACCATGATGTTAGTTCTTAATGAGACACAATTTAATGACAAACCAGGAAATGCTTGTTTTCTCCTCTTTGTTTTTATTCATCAGCAAACGGCTTATAAGGAAGACGATCTCGCATTAAACATCTCATTTAATTGGGCCATGACATCAGTAAACACCATTTTCCAGTTTTAGAATACATTCTTTTTTTTTTTTTTTTTTTTTTTTTTTTTTTTTTTTTTTGGTTTTTCGAGACAGGGTTTCTCTGTGTAGCTTTGAGCCTTTCCTGGAACTCACTTGGTAGCCCAGGCTGGCCTCGAACTCACAGAGATCCGCCTGCCTCTGCCTCCTGAGTGCTGGGATTAAAGGCGTGCACCACCACCGCCCGGCTAGAATACATTCTTATTTAAAAGATGTATTCTGTATTCCATTCATAGAGGGCACTAATTTCTTGTTCATTCCACTTCAGGCACTTGGTAAAAAACAAATACCCATTCGTCACTGTATCAGTGAATTCAGCCCACAAATGACTGGAACATGACAGAGTATATAGTAACATTTCCTTGGGACAAATGCTCATGAACCTGGACTGACTTTAATTTTTGGCATATCCATTGCCTGAACTATTTTTATCTGAGTAATACGTGGTGAGAAATTCAATTTTCATGTTCTTCAAAAAATTGCTTTGATTATACTCTAACATTTTGTTACCTTGCCCATGAATAAATGTTCATTAAACTTCTTGTAGAAAAGTGGTTTGCAGGACTGTATAAAATTTAATATTACATACAAAGATATCTTCTTCAAGCAAAGTATTTTACTTGTTAAGTAAGATACAGCTTTAAAGGATAGTCATAAACCTGGACACCAATCTCAGCCACAAAACCCTTGACCTACAATTTGTCCACAGAACTTGTGGGAGTGGCCAACCAATGGTTAGTTTAACTTGAGGCCCATGCCACCAGAGGGAGCCCATGCCCTATATTGCTTAGATGGCCAGGAACTGGAGACTGGATAGCCCAGAGACCTAGGGTAGAACCAAACATGACAGGGAAAACAAACAAACAAAAAATAAAGAAAAAACCCCAAACCAATAAAATGATCCCTAATGATATTCTGCAATATTCATAGATCAGTGCCTTGTCCAGTCATCACCAGAGAGGCTTCCTCTGGCAGCAGATGGGAGCGGGCACAAAGACCCACAGCCAAACATGATATGGATAGAGAGTTTAAATTGGAGGTCTCCATCAGGTCCCTCCCCTAGGAGATCAGGGAACCCCATGTAAGGGGGGAGTGGTGGTGGAGATTGTAGGAATCAGAGGGGCTGGAGGACACCCAGAGAACACGGCCCACCGAATCCACTAAGCAAGGCTCACATGGGCTCACAGAGACTGAAGTGGCAAGCATGAGGACCTGTATGGGCCTGCACCAGGTCTTTGGTGTGTATGTGATGGCCGTTAGCTTGGTGTTTCTGTGGGACTCCAAAGGGCGGGAGTGGGCAAATCTCCGACTTTTTTTTGCCTGTTCTTGGGGTTCTTCCTCCCATTGGGTTGCCTCACCCAGCCTTGATATGAGGGCTTTTGCCTCGTCTTATTTTATATTGTTTTGTCCTGTTTTACCTTTGTCTCTTGGAAGCCTGCTCTTTTTCTGAAGAAACGGAGAGGGAGTAGATCTGGGGGAGAAGGGGAGGTGCTGGAGCTGGGAGGAATGGAGGGATCAGAAACTGGGGTCAGAATGTACTGTATGAGAGAAAAATGTATTCCTTTTTTTTTTTTTAAAGGAAAGAAACATGGTTTACGGAACTGTACAAAATTTAATATTACATACAAAGATATCTTCTTCAGGCAAAGTATTTTTACCTTAAGTGAAATATAGCTTTAAAATATAACATTGGCAAACTGTGAACTGACCTTAATGTTAATATTCATGGTCATCAGAAGTGAGGAAGAAATGCCCTTTTATCTCCTATTTGCAAGCAAACCCGTGCTGTCGTTTAAAAAAGACTTCTCTAAGTGTCTGTCTTGTTCTATGAGCATTCATTTCCTGCCTCTCCAGTGAGCACAGAGCTGTGAAGATGAAATCAAAAGAGCTAACAGGGTTGGTCCAGTGCTTGGAGATGTGGGGAGAGAGGTGGGGGCGGGGGGAGAAGAACCCTACACTGATGTTTAAAACATCTGTCGTTTAGAAACTAAAAGCAGAGCAGAGATGAAATATTAACTGAGGCCGGCACACGGCAGCACAAAGAACTGGAAAGACTTCTGCAAATCCCAAGGATCATGGCAAGGCTCACATCTTTCTACAAACCTTCAGATCCTATTCATTTTCCCGGTCCCTTCCAACCACACAAGCGATAACAGCTACAAAACACACCATCCCAGAGGAGGGAGGCTAAAAGGCGGCTTAAGGTGAAGTGACGAGCAACCAGGCTCTCGGTGTGTTCTCTCTGGCTTTCAGCACATGGAGCATTATATTTTTATGTTCTCTAGTTGCGGGGCGGGAGATGGGGGGTGGGGGGGGGGAGGGTAAAGGAAAGTACACCTAGCCAAGCCTCCATTAGCAGTGGCTCTGTGATTAAGAGAACTTGTTTATAGGATGGATTCATTTATTTTTTTTTTAATTTTAAGTTTTAAGAAAGTATGATTTTTCATTTTGCATTGAAAGTGATTTTCAAAAGCTTGGTGTGAGAGTGTGTCCTTTGGAAATGTGAGAGAGGCTCCATCCATGAGGTCTTATCAACATGGCTGCCTAAACAAGACCTGACCAACCAGGACGCCCATGGGAATCCTAATGTGAAAGCAGAAACTAGGGGCCACGACCCTAGACAGAGAAATGAGACAACTGGGGGAATGTTAAGGTCATCTGAGACGAGGAGAAATGGTCTGCCACAGAGAAGAGTCCCCAGCTGGTTATCCAATACTGAGTGGTCAGCCCTGAGGTCCTATGCATGCAGTAGGCTAATGTAGTCTTATACAGTAGTCTTATACAGACTAAGCAGGTCATTCTTGTATGTTTTAGAAATCTATAAACATATATATATATATATATATATATATATCCATATATATATGGATATGGGTATATATATCTCAACAACAATTAAAGGAAAAGAGGCCATTAATTTCAGAGAGGGCAAGGGGGTACACAGGAGAGGTTGGAGAAAAGAAATGGAAGGGAGGGGGAAATCATGTAATTAATTATCTTATAATTTCAAAAAGTAAAAAAATGCAAAACAACAAAAAAGATTCACTTCAAGAAATGTAATATAAATTCCCCATCACAAGCAAACCAGAAAACACCTGATATCAGAATAGGGTGTAGGAGGAGCAAGCCCCGGGAATGGAAAAAATATATATATATATATATATATATATATATTTATTATATATTATATATATAATATAAATATAATAAATATGTGTGTATATGTATATATGCTTTTCCAAAAGAGAAATCATATATTCTTTTAATTCCATGTAATGTCTCTGAAAGCATACTTTATTAAGACCAAGTTAGTCACACACAGCCATGTGTGCCTGTAATTCCAGATACTTGGAAAGGTAAAAAAGGAAGTTCATTTGGCCCCAAGAATTCAGACTAGCCAGGGTGACACAGTGGCATACTGAACCCTCTCTTCTCCCAATTCATTGGAACAAAATTCAGCAGACTCAGTCTGTATTCAACTATTTAAAATAACACAGAGTAAGTGAATCCAAATCTACAGTGGACATGCCTATTTACAGAGCCATCTGTGATCACCTAGTTTTCCCATCAGCTTTCCGTGACAGACCTTCTAGACTGTTCATCAGCAACTGCACAAACATAACCTCTCCATCACCTTGACTTTTAACTTCCCCTTCAAAATGGGAGTTTTACAAATGGACTTGGCAGGTCACGTTAATCTCTTGGCAATATATGTAGAACTTACCTTGCTAAATGCTTTGAACTTAAAATGATAGGCCAGTTCCATATTATCATACTAATGTCTCCCTAAAACCCATGCTGCCTGCTTAGCTTAGTGGGTCCATTAGAGGGCTAATAGACACAGGGGAATTCAAAAGCTAGATTCCATCCTACTTGACAATGGCCTGAAACAGAGACCCATGAGCAGAAATGCTCCTGACATGGAGGAAATGAGGGCCTGAAAGAAGAGAAGAGGAAAATTACTGCTTTCTTACAGATTTGCCTTTCTCAATCCCATCGGACACTGTAACTAGAGGGAAGTTCAACCCAGTAATAAGAACATGTTTTTTGATGTCTGAAAAAAGAGATTCATGACCTTTAATGTAGTAATACCTTATGTGAATCTTTTAATTTCTCATGGAAATACAAAAGATCTTGACTTAGAAGAAAGCCCAGGATGTGGCACATCCTCAGTGAAAGACTTTTTGAGTCTTTTGTTATCTCATATGATGGAGCTTAATAGGTTAACTCACTTCCACAGTTTAAACTATGTGTATGATTTTTCATACAGGTGGGCTCTAATTTCTTCAATTTTTCATTTTGTATATATATATATATATATATATAGTGTGTATAGGTGCATACCATAGTGTATGTATAGAGGGCAGAAGACAATCTTATTGAGTCTGTTTTTTCTTTTTATCCTTACAGATGTTTGGGGGAATTAAACTCAGGTTGTCAGGATAGTGTTGCAAGCACTTTATGTGCTGAGCTACCCATTGGCCCAAAACTCTACTTTCTAATCAAAGTTCTCACCCTTAATTTCTAGTAGACAACATAGAAATATCATGTGATAATCATACTGCCACTAAAATGCACAATGTTCACCTAGGAATTATTTATGATATATATATATATATATATATATATATATATATATATATATATATATGTGTGTGTGTTGTGTGTGTGTGTGTGTGTGTTGTGTGTGTGTGTGTGTGTGTTGTCCTGGGTATTATAGATACAAAGTTATAATTATTTGTGCTACTGAGAAGTCTGTAGCCACTGTCAAATTCATTCATATAATCCACCAAAGACATCTTACATTCCTTTGGGAAACTGTCCAGAAGATTTGGTTAAAAAAATACCCACTTACTCAGCAATGAATAGAATCTTTCTTATTTTGGCTACCTTCTCTAAACACGCCTTACAGTAGCAGCCTTGCTTCAGTGATAATGGCTCTGACCAGTGATTTTCCATGTCAAGATCTGCAGATGTGATTATGCCTGACAAGGGATCTGCATTTATTTCAGATGCGTTTAAGAAATTGGTGAAACTAGAATTCATTTCACCTGCCACCATCGCTCTCCATCACCCTCAAGCCAACAGCCAAGCAAAAGAATGATGGAGAGCACTAAAGCTGCCCTAAAGTCAACTGTTAGGCTAATGTGACGGAGGAGATAAGGCAGCCTCTTTGTCACTTCACACATCGTTCTAAGTAGGATAACAGGAGTCAGGAAGACCAAGAAAAGAAGCAAAGCAACACTGCAATTGTCCTTTTGATCTTGCTCTTTGAAGACATATCTTCAGCCTTGCAGCTGGACCAGGTGGTGTGTGGGGTACTGTATTCACTCAGTGCATCTTTGCCATAAGGATTAGCCTGGACTAAGATTGTTGAAGGTCACAGAGAGAGACTTGATCCTATGAAGTTGAAATGACGATGCACACATTATTTTAAGGGCTAGGTAAGTTAGGCTGGCTTAACACTAATATAGCAGAACTAAGGTCCTTTTCCTTTGCAATTTCTTCCTGGTCCTTATTTTATTTTATTTAATTTTTGCTATGTGTTTTATTTATATTAAATCAATTACAATATGTGATACAATTAACCTGGGAGTATATTTTTTTTCTACCAAAAATAAGACCATAGGCCCCTTTTTGCTCTGATTAACTTCAACCAGATTCCAAAATGTTAGGAGACATTGGAGGGGAGTCTAGAAAAGCAAACAGTGATTAACTGAATGCTTATCCAATACTTTGACTTCTTTCCTTTTGGTCCCTATGATAACACTGCCTTCACCCTCCCGTCGGATGACAGCCTTGGTCCTACGATATATTTTGTACAATGAATTTGAACTAAAGTCAAAAGTATCACTTCTGGGCACAGACTTATGGCTGTGACAAATCTATTAGATTCTTTCCCCTAGTAACAAAGTCTAGATCGAGATGAAGCATCAATGGCTCTCTCCCATCATGGACTTTGGCCCATTATCCAGGACATAGAAGAGTATGAAGTAAACCTCTGCCAGATTTAGTCATTTAGATTTCAGCGTTGTCTACCCTGGTTTGCAAAAGGAGTAACCAAAAACAATAAAATATTAACAACTGTAGCCATAAGGCAGTTCATGCACAAAACGTTAATTATACACAGAATGTTTGTAAGTTCAAAGAACGAGGCACAACTAAGAATTGACTTAATTACTATCATCCAGCACAAAAACAAAAGCTTGTTTATTTTTCTTAACCTTTCTCAAAGAGATATCTTTCTGTTTAACAAGAGGATGCAAACTTGGACTGGGATAATTTAGGGTTGGAATAAGAGGAAATAAAAGATCTTCAAGTCAGGAATGAATAGGATGAAGGCCAGAACAGGTCAATGCAGAGAGTCCTTTCTGAGATGACCATAATGAAGGACATACCTCCATAACTGCCAGTCTGGTTTTCTTGGGGGGAGGGGAACTGTACAATTTAGAAAAAGGACTTTAGAAGAAGATCTGGCGATTTCAAAAGAAATTCATGGGTTAGAGTAAGCATGTTTGTGAGCTGTCTTAGTGAATAGGTGGAGTCATACTGACCTAACAGAAACTTGCTCTTGAGTGCGCACTATTGTAAGAAGAGGCGCGGTGCCTTTACTCTGATTCTCAGAGAGCCAAAGAAAGGCTCTAAACTGTTGCCTTAGAGAAACCATAGGAAAAAACAGGGGCACACAAGCATAATGTCAGATTTTCTTCCCCAGCTCCTTCGGGAACAGCATGTCCATATTTTCTTTCCACCTTCCAATAGCTGTGCTGCATGGCACGGTATTTTACTTCTGCCTGCTTAAACTACTAATTAAGTTGGCAAAGCAGAAACTCTAACTTGAATTCTAACCAGCATGGTAATTATAGTTGACTTCAAAAGGCTTGGAAACAGTATTTCACCGGGGCTGGGGTTGCCTTTTCTATCCTGTTCCTCAGGCCTGTTCTCTTTCTCCTCCCTGGAAAGGCTAACACAGAAAGGTGAGCTTGGCTGCCCACACTGGACTTTCTGGCACAGTGATGTTGCAGGCTGTCAGAATCGAAGATTTCCAAACTTTCCTGGCAGAAGGCTCAGGCTTGCTAGCTGTTCTGCTCCCCAGTACCCCCAAACACCCATGGTTTTCCCATTAACTATGGATTTCTCAAAGGGAAGGAAAGGAAGGCCATTCAAAAACATTCTTTACACCTTTTTTCATTTTATTATTAAAACCATATAAAATAAAGCTATACAATGAACGCGTGAAGAACCCAAACTACACATTTTTTTTTGCTTGCTTGCTTGCTTGTTTGTTTTAAAGCTATTGCACCAAATCGCAAAGAAACATAAGGCCAAGTTTTGAAAGCATGGCTCCATGGATTCTATGCAGGCAACAACTGAAAAGCAGACGTTTCCCCTGTCAGCCCATCCTCCTGCTCTTCCTTTCCATTAAAAAAAGAAAAAAAGAAAACAAAAAAAGCTACATTAAAACTTAACTGATACAATGACCAATGAAACAGTTTAGGAAAAACCAAGCCTCCTATTAGGAACACAAAAGCAAACCAAAACAACAAAAACAAAACCAAGCAATCTGATAGAATCAGATCTCATGTGAGAGTGGACTATGATTGAAGTGTGGCACCTGGGCTCCTCCTGGGCATAGGGGCTTGGTTAAGGATGTACCTGTTGCTCTGGTTGCTTAGACAGTGTACTGGCTGGTTTTGTGACAACTTGACATGAGTTAGAGTCATTAGAAAGGCAGGTGCTTCAGTGGAAGGAATGCCTCTATGAGATCCAGTTGTAAGGGACAGGGCCCAGCCCATTGTGGGTGGTGCCTTCTCTAGGCTGGTGGTCCTGGGTTTTTATAAGAAAGCAGGCTGAGCAAGCCAGAGGAAGCAGGCCACTTAGTAGCACTCCTCCATGGCCTCTGCTTCAGCTCCTGCCTCCAGGTTCCTGCCCTGTTTGGGTTCATGTCCTGACTTCCTTCAATGATGAACAGCAAAATATAAGTGTAAGCCTGATAAACCCATTCTTCTCCAACTTGCTTTTTGGTCATGGCATTTTGTCAAAGCAATAGAAACCCTATCCAGATAGATGGGTTCAGTTTTCAGAATACTTCAAGCTTGATACCTAAGTTCAAGTCATTTTCTTTTCTTTTTTTTTTTTTTTTTTTTTTGGTTTTTCGAGACAGGGTTTCTCTGTGTAGCTTTGCGCCTTTCTGGACTCACTTGGTAGCCCAGCTGGCTCGAACTCACAGAGATCCGCCTGCCTCTGCCTCCCGAGTGCTGGGATTAAAGGCGTGCGCCACCATCGCCTGGCCATTTTCTTTATATAGGTTAAATTTCAGTAGCCCATTTATCTATTAAAAATGCTTACTGGCTACACAACTGTCTCTGTCTCACTTGGTTGTCTCTGTAAGTTACCCCATCATATTCTTGATGTCCCTGGATCATACAATCCCTCTTCCCTCTCTTAGCTTGATCTGCTTAAGGGGCTCTATGGCTCAAGGTCCATCCTTGGTGTATAAGCTGGCTTTTTTGGAGCCCATTACCTATGGAGGGACACCTTGCACAGACTTGATACAGGGGAAGGGGCTTGGACCTGCCTCTACTGAATGTACCAGGTTCTGCAGATGCCCCCTAGGTAGGCCTTACCTTTTCATAGGAGGGAATGAGGGGTGGGTTGTGGGGGGAAGCTGGGAGGATCTGTGATCGGTATGTAAAATGAATAAAACAATTTCTTAATAAAAAAAAAAAGAAGTCTAAGGAAAAAAATGCTTACTGGCACAATCACATGGAACACCATGTCATTATAGAAGGTAATTGAATTAAATCACACAATAAGTTATAACAATGTGTCAACGCTACTCAGAGGTAATAGTGACGCATGAAAAAGAACAATAGGTCCATTAGTCTATAAATATGAGCTAGGGAACATAGAAAGTACATAATTATCAGTTGAGGAAGCTCTTTGCAACTGATGAGGAAACTTTTTACAGGCAGCTGTAAAATACATATATAGAACTTTAAAAGGAAACTATTCTGCATTTGAAAAAAAAAGACTTAGCTGATACTGAGACAAATGTTTCTATAACCAGCTTAATTTATCAGATTAAATGGTGATGGCCATTATAAAACAATCTTACAAGATCACACGCCTATGATATTTCAAATTTATCTTCAAAAGATCAAAGGGACAATTTTTAATATTATAAAAGCATTTAAAGGGATCTGGGAAAGAAATATGCTTGCTTCCATATCCACTGAAACAAATCTGTGAAGGTTAAAAATTGAAGTAGGTTTAATTTCATGAGATGAACAGAAATAGGTTGGCGAGGGTCAGGTAACATCTTCAAGGATTTCAGAAGTGTGCCTTCAGTTGATGTATCCCGTCCTCGTCACCATCACCAAACATCCACATGATAGTCTTTCAAGGAGAAGTTATTTTTGTCTGGGTATCAGTTACTTGAAATCCCAGCTGCCAGCATCAGCACAGAATTTAGGTTTACAGGTACAATACTTTATATATATATATATGCTTTTCTTTGTTCATGATGGGCATGGAAGCTGAGTAGCATGGCCTATGCTGTGATCACTAAGATTCATCATCAGGAAGGCCAATGGGGAATCATGCCCAGATGAGAGTCCTCTGCAAAGCATAGCCTTCTTTTCCAGTTTTCATGCCACTTAAATACTTTAATAGTCTTTCAAGAAATCTCTTTTTACCTGCACTAATTTTAATACATTTCCTTTACTTACTCACTTACTGAGTGTCTCCTGTATGCCAGACAGGTAGCAATAATCTGAATTCAAGAGTCGTTTCTGCCTTGGTGGAATCCCCTTCCTTACAACCAAACCTGCCTGATTCAAACAACTTTCCTAGCCAGGCGTTGGCACACACCTTTAATCCCAGCACTCAGGAGGCAGAACCAGGCAGATCTCTGTGAGTTCCAGGCCAGCCTGGTCTACAGAGCAAGATCTAGGACAGGCACCAAAACTACATGGAGAAACCCTGTCTTGAAACCTGTGCGCCCCCCCAAAAAAAACCCCAAAAACAAAAACAAAAAACTTCTTATTCTTCTTCCATGACAAGGGCTTAAAGTCAAGACACACAGAGGCTTTTGCTATAGGATGTCTTTCTGTACGCTGTGAATATGTGTTGCTTTGATTGGTTGATAAAGCTTCATTGGCCTATAGCAGGGCAGAATGGAGCCTGGTGGAAAAATTCAGGGGAGATAGAGGAGAAAGGAGAGGCAGGGGGACACCACCCAGCCGTAAAGGGAGCAGCATGTAATGGCACACAGGTAAAGCCACGAAACATGTGGTGACATATAGATTAATGGAAATGGTTGCTTTAAGATATAAGAGCTAGGTAGCAAGAAAATTGAGCCACAGGCCATGGCCATGCAATTCGTAATTGATATAAGCCTCTGTGTGCTTACTTGAGTCTGAGCGGCTACAGGACCTGGTGGGACACAGGCAAACTTCCAGCTACAGGCTTTAGTGTTTCCAGAGTAACCGGGGTAACTAACACCCCATAGGCAAGATGCAAAGTGTCAGTGACAGCCTGCAAAGCAAGAGCTTCCTGGGGGCTTATCATCTTGGAATTCGGGGGCGGGGCACAAAACAACCAAGGTCACCTGATTCAACGGTGGAAGTTGCCAGATCATCTCCCAGGACTTGCCCAGTGAAATGACTCTGACCTTCAGCTGACATCACTCATGCAGCTGGAAACAGAGGTCAAAGGTGAAGGTCAAAAGGGACTTTCCTCTGAGGGTTGGTGGCTTGCTGGATATCTCCTCACCACTGCATTTGAATGGCAGTAGAAAGAACACAGATGTTTTCTGATTGGACTTCTTGTGGTAACTCTCCCACCTGGAGGTCACACACTGCAGTGAAAGGAGGAATAATATGTAATAATAATATTACAATTTAGGGCAGCATGAATCAGGGGATTCTTTTTTTTTTTTTTTTTTTTTTTTTTGTCTAGAATGGATGACAGTCTAGCCAAGTGTCTGAATACATCAATAGCCTGAGGCTTAGCTGCCCCTTACTTTGAAGGGAGCGGAATATGCCTATTGAAGCTGTTGGGCACAAATATTTTATATTTATATTTACAGGCCCCCCTTTGTTGTTCTGTGGATACAGTTAGATGCTGGTAGGGAAAGAGTGTCCTAAGACCCTTTTGTAAAACCCCTGGGCATTCCTGAATCCCTGATTTGTGTTATCTCTTCTGATACTTGGAGTCTATGATTATTATTCATTTTTTTTGTTTTGAGAAAGCCCCTTTGTCAATTCGGTGTTCACAACACTGTCATCATTAATCACGCACCTTCCTATTGCCACCATTCTGCAGATGGCAGGCATAACTGTCTCTTCATTTATTTAAGGAGCATCTACTCCCTCATATACACACATGCATATGCACACACACTTTTATGTTTCTCAGACTTGACAGAGTAAGTTTTAATCTTCAACATCCTCCTAATTCACAGGCTTTTCAGCTTGTCAGATAACAAAATGACAGCATTTCTTATACAGTTGGACTTGTGTGAGGCTTACATGCCCTACAGTGCTATGTGTTGAAGTCCTTGAAAATCGCTTCAGTTATAACTGAGTGATGGTGCATTGTTGACACATGCTGATTCAAGCACTGTCCATGACCTCCTTCTTTCTAGAGAATGATCTTTAAGCTAAAGGGAGGAACCATTTGTTTTGATAAAGCTCTTTAAAGGGCCCCCTTTAAAAGCACCCTCTCCTACGATAGTGAAAGAAGTCATTTTGCAATGTTATTTCAAACATTGAGACCAAATTATTCCTGGGGTGATAAAAGAGGAATATGCTATTGGCAACTGAAGAAATTTTAATATTATAAAGTATATATTATATATAAATATATATTAGCAAGAGTTGGAAAAAATGAAAGGAAGAATGGTGATTCTCCCTGTGTTCTTAAACCAAGTTCATAAAAATTTCTCTGATTCCCTCAGGACGAAAGGACTCTTTAGAGCCATGCATACATCATTATAGGATAGTACAAAACCTTTCAAATTTCAACAGTAAGATACAAAGATGTTCTTGTAGTTACAAATTACCTTGTCCTGTTTATCTCTAATAATAACCATTAATTTTCCATATCCCATATGAACTCACTGTTTTACACATGAATTAATTTGCCAGATGTGTTGGTTAATTTTATGTGTCAATTTGAATGGATCAATGGATGTCCACGTATTTAGTTGTACTCTGTTCTGAATGTCTGGGTGTTTTGTATGAGATGAACACTGGAATTGGTAGACTGGGTATATTGGTTTGCCCTTCCTAAATTGGTTGAGCCTTAGTAGATCAATTAAGAAGGCCTGAACAGAACAGTCAGGATTCTTCCTGCTGGCTTCTGGAGGTGGGGCATCAGCTCTCAGTCTACCTTGGGACTTACTTAATGAAGCCTCAGCTTGTCTTGGGTACAAAGTATATCTACTTCTATGTTGGAACTTACACACATGACATCTTTGGGATCTCCAGCTTGCTAAACAGATCCTGACTTCTAATGCTCCCCAACTGTATGGGCAAATTGCTTATAATGAATTTTTTCCTATGTATTATGTAGGGTCTGCAATGGGGAGTCCTATTATACCTGAGAATGGAAAACTTAAATAGTATCTCAACTTCCTAAATTCATTTCACCCTTTGCTCTGGAATTTCAGAGAATGAGTACTCATAATTTATTAAAATATTTGTAGTCAAAGGACCTGTTAGGTCAAGTAGAGCAACACCTTTTCTCTCTTTTACAATTCAATTTAATTCTCCTTATATTTTTTCTTTTTTTTTCCCCTAGACGCTACTAGCAGAACTCTTCAAGATTGCTGACAGTAAAACAATCAACCTTGCCCTTGCCACTTGGTGTTGACAGAATCATTGCAACCAGCCACTGAAGAGGATTGAGGCAGAAGACCAAACCTGGACTCTGAATGGTGCCAGAGTGAGTGAAAACAGAGTTTAAAGACATCTGTGATGTCTTTGTCTTGTTAGTTGGAAGCAAGGAAATCTACACAGTGCCTAGATTTCAATTGCTTTCCAGTGAAATTCCGCCATTGCTCTCACCTTCAAAGCTACTGCTTGTATTTCTAAGATAATATACACCCTCATTTTCTCTATTACAGGCGAAGAAATTGATCATTACAGAAGTGAACAGGATCGGGGCTTTAATACAAACTGAATCGTGTATCAAGATTATCATTATTGATGTTCAAGGGACAATGTCCCCGCATTCCAGTGGGACACAACTTACAGATGTCTGGGGCCAGTTATCGGAGAGTTTCCATGTGATCCTCTTTCCCTAAAGGAGTGGAAATAACTTTTGGCTCTCTGTCTGCCTTGCCCATGTTATGCTTCCCCACATTACCAACCATGGGGAAAACCAGGCTTGTAAAATGTGGCTGGGAAATGCCACTAGAATCCCCAATAGCCCCCAGGGAAGCAAGGGCAAGCAGCAGCTCTCCAGGGCTTCTCAACTTATGATCACCATAAAATGTCTTCATCTGGATCCCAGCACTAAGTGGTAGGATAAGACCAGAAGAAGAAATAGCACTTACATTCTTATGCCCAACCTGTGGTGGACTATGACCATCTTGGGCTAACTACTTAGCATATTTATTGTTCTAGGCGGATCCTAAAACAATGTCAATCATTTCACTTAACCTAACTGCCCTACCATTCAAGATTCTGTGCCTATGGAAGATACACTTCGAGTAATCCAAGGGAAGCTTAGCGGCATCAGAAACCTCACTGAGACATTGTGTGACACCAGAGACTATTTCCTCTTTTCTGTGCCCTCCCATGTTCCATCTAGAATAAACACACAGAATGATACGCTAATGACACCAGGGTCCTTTCCTTCACCACAGCCTCAGTCAATGACAGCAATGAACTCAGAGCTCCTACATCTTCATCCATTTGGTACTTTCCATGTCACTTCACTTTAATCCTCCCAAAGTCTCTCACTACATTTTTAGATTAGGTAACACACACACTAGAAAGACGCTCACGTGATAAGCAAGTAGCCTGCAGTTTTCCCCAATTCTGACACTAAACTACCTGATTCTGGTGAAGCCATTTAGTCTTTTGCTTCATGTTTTCTCACCTGTGAAATGTAACCTGGAAGAGCACTGAACTTCTAGAATATTCTAGTTTTTTATGTGTCACCAACCATATTTGACAGTGAGTGATAACTACCATTGATACCAACACATTAAACCAAGTAGCTAAACAATCAGCATGAGAAAATTAACCCTGGCTTTGGATTCCTTTTAAACAACAGTTTCTAGACTCTCTGGCAATTTGAGACTCCTGGGAAAGACTAGGAGACATTTCCTGAAGATGCCAGAGATCAAAGTCAGTTGCACTTTAGGACTATCTGGCAACATCTGGCTGCTTTCCATAGCCAATCATCTACTAGCAAAGGGCTTGTGGCAAACACAGTAGTGTTTGTGACTGGATGGAATGATAAATAAGTAATGCACACTCTATCATCTGTTAGTATTCAAGAAATAAATGAATGACAATGAGGTGCACCCCATAATTTATGCAGTGCCATAGCCACCTGAGATTTATTTTTCACTTTATACCACCATTGTTTATTAACACATATGAATGATTAATACAGAAACATCAAGTCCTACTTGCATACCTATGGTGAAAATATCTTGTCATTGTAAAGAAATACCCAGGAGATTAACATGATTTGGATGTAAAATCTGGCTTAATTTTCTTTTAATATTAATCTTTACCAATAATGTTTGACACCATAACTTCTCTTCCCAGGAACAATGCTTTAGATCCAGGCTTCTATTTTGGGTCAGTTCTAAGGGTATTTTTGTTCACTGTGCTGCTGGATACAATCATATTGTGGAATGGTTTCCCTGGAAGAAGTACCTCGCTTGAAAATCCAAGAGGGTGAAGTTTCTAAATGCTTTCCAATCATATAAGATCAGAGCCAACACATTCAGGGAGTGACAAGCCCACTCCCATCAAAATGCTTCACAAAGAGGCAGAATGCAGGAGCGCCTTGAGCATTCACAGCCCCCTGACGTCAACTTAGATCAAATTCAGATAACTGCTATTCCAGCTGCTCGATTCTCCCGGGTTCCGTGAAAATCCAATTCAGTATAAAATGAGGTTGCCATCTAAATACCATCAAAGCTACTTTGAAAAATCGGCAGAAGGGTTTAAGCTTTTTGTGAATACCTTCCACCAGCCCACAATAGGCAGCCTGTAGAGAACGATCAATTCTTTCTGATTTCTTTCTATTTTGATCACCACTGTGATATAAAATTCTGTTTCTGTGCTCTATAGTATGATATACAGTGAAAGACAATCTGTTTTCTGTTAAAAATGTAGGTGATATAGGCCCTGCACATGATTTGCTTGCAGATTCTGTAAGGCATGCACCACCTCCAAGCATTTGAAAACAGGGTTGCCTAGGAAACCATAGGGTTTGACTTATTTCTCCCAGACTTTTCACCTCTCATCTTTACCTTCCCTAGCCTTTTCTCTTCCTCTCTTTGGCTATCTAATATCATTATAGACTTTCTATGTTGTTCTGCAGAAACAGAAAGAGATTTTCATGTTCGAAAATACATATAATACTGATTATTTCTCTTCTAACCATTGTAAACTTTTTATCGCAGGTATCATAATGTTTTCCTGTTCCATCTTACATTAGTTTTTCACAAGTTGATAAAATCAGCTCACGTTAATAAAATACTCCCATGTTCCTTATTGGACCATACACACACTTTATCAGTTAATTTTGTTTTCCTTTTATTTTATTTTACAATACCATTCAGTTCTACATATCAGCCACGGATTCCCTTGTCTCTCCCCCCTCCTGCCCTCCTCCTCTTCCCCCCAGCCCACGTCCCATTCCCACCTCCCCCAGGGCAAAGCCTCCCCCGAGGACTGAGATCGACCTGGTAGACTCAGTCCAGGCAGGTCCAGTCCCCTCCTCCCAGACTGAGCCAAGCGTCCCTGCATAAGCCCCAGGTTTCAAACAGCCAACTCATACAATGAGCACAGGACCTGGTACCACTGCCTAGATGCCTCCCAAACAGATCAAGCCAATCAACTGTTTCACCTATTCAGAGGGCCTAATCCAGCTGGGGGCCCCTCAGCCTTTGGTTCATAGTTCATGTGTTTCCATTCGTTTGGCTATTTGTCCCTGTGCTTTATCCAAACTTGGTTTCAACAATTCTCACTCATATAAACCCTCCTCTTTCTCACTAATTAGACTCCTGGAGCTCCACCCGGGGCCTAGCCGTGGATCTCTGCATCCAGATCCCTCAGTCGTTGGATGGGGTTTCTGGCACGACATTTAGGGTGTTTGGCCATCCCATCACCAGAGTAGGTCAGTTCCGGCTGTCTCTCAACCATTGCCCGTAGTCTATTGTGGGGGTATCTTTGTGGATTGCTGTGGGCCAATCAACTGTCTCACCTATTCAGAGGGCCCAGTCCCCCAAGCAGACACTTTACCAGCAGACATTTCCTCAGAACCTCAACACAAAACAAGATGCCCTGAACCTGACAGAAGAGAAAGTGGAGAACAGCCTTGAACTTGCTGGCACAGGAAATGACTTTCTGAACAGAACACTGTTAGCAGAGGCACTAAGATCCACAATTAACAAACAGGACCTCATGAAACTGAGAAGCTTCTTCATGGCAAAGGACACTGTCATTTGGACAAAGTGGCAGGCTATGGAAGAGGAAAATATTTTTCCAACTACACATCCAATAGAGGGCCAATATCCAAAATATATGAAGAATCCGAGAAACTAAGCATCAATAAAACAAATAATGCAAATAAAATTGGGGTAGAGATCTAAACAGAGAATTCTCAAAAGAGGAAACTCAAATGTCTGAGAAACACTTAAAGAAATGTTCAACGTCCTTAGTCAACTATGAAACTGCAATCAAGCTACTTTGAGAGTTCATATTACACCCGTCAAAATGCATAAGATCAATAAAACAAGAGAACACTTATGGTGGTGAGGATGTGGAATAAGTCCCTTTGTCAGTGGGACTGCAAACTTGTCTAGCCACCATGGAAATCATGGCAGTCCTTAGGAAGATGGGAATTGATCTAAGATACACCTACACCACTTTGGGGCATATGTGTAAAGGATCATTCATCCTACCACAGAGATACTTGCTCAACTATATTTATTGTTGCTCTATTCATAATAGCCAGAAACTGGAAGTAACCTAGATGTCCATCAACAGAAGAATAGATAAAGAAAATATGATACATTTACACAATGAAGTCAGTTGTTTAAAAAATGAAATAGTGTAATTTGCAGGTAAATGAATGGAGCTAGAAAAAAATCATCCCGAATGAGTTATCCCACACCCCAAAAGAGAACTATGGTTTGTATTTGTTTATATGTGGATATTAGCTCTTAAGGCAATCATAACAAAGCTACAATCTAAAGAACCATAGGGGCTGGGTATAGAAGAAGGGACATGGGGGAACAGACAGATCTCCTTAGGAGAGAGAAATTGAATAGATAGTTATGGATGGATTTTGGAACAGGGGTTGGGATGGGAGGATCAAGTGGGGAGGTAGAGGGGGTGAGAATATGGTGAATGACAGCTAAAATTAAGGGCCATTTGAAGGGTAGTATAAAAACCTGATACACTTTTGAGTGTGCACACAAGTGTGTCTCTGATTCTTGTGCTTTTTCTTGGGCTCTTTTCCTTCTGTTTATTTGTCTTGTTCAAGTCTGATGAGATAGATTTGTTTTATCTTATTGTATTTTATTTTGCTGTATTCTAGTATCATCCCTTAGAAGACTGCTTGTTTTATGAGAGCCAGAAAGGTGTGGATCTGGGTGGGAGGGGAGGTGGAGGTGCTGGAGGAGGAGAGGAGGGGAGCCCATAATCAGGACATATTATGCAAGAATGAAATCTATTTCAGTAAAAGGGAAAAATTAATATAAGAAGCAATTAGGGAGAAGTAGCATCAGAAATAAGGCTAGTACCCACAGGCCCATTATGAAGAGGTGTTCCCTGGCTATGGACTTGACTCCACATTTTGCTATGACTATTGGTCAAGTGAAAACTCACGAGTCACGCAAAACAAGAGAAGAAACAATCTCCCCTCACCCCTGCCCCGGCAGCACTGCAAGGATCAACTGGGGTCCCCTATGTCACAATGAAAATGTTCTTTTCACTCTACCCTGTGTAAGGGAATGTAGCACAGGAACTCATGGGGTCAGAAGTCCGTCAAGACTGTCCCGAGAATACCCAAGATACTTGCCTCTACATTGCTTCCTTGTCCCCTTCATTCTTTGGATACTAGACACACTTCATACACTCACGGGATGACACCATTCTCTATCTCACTCTATGAGAAGGATGCTGGATGCCATTGTAGGTTTGGCCTCTGGGTGCTCTCTCGTTTTCTCAGGGTTCACTTAGGTTGTCTGGTTTGTCTTTTACCACTGGACAGACATCGTAGATAACTATCTTCCCTGATATCAGCAAGAGAAAAAAAAATACTTTAACAGTTGAAGCAAAGTAAAATGTAATGGACTTAAAAGTGCTGTCATTGCTAAAGCCCGTGGCCATGCTTTAATTTGCTGTTTTTTTCATCACACATTTTTTTATGCTTTACGAGTTTCAAATAATTAGAGCTGACACAAGCAGAGGAAAACAGCAGAGAGAGGCATCTTGACAGATTTGAAATACAACTATTTAATGCCATAAATGAGTTCAAAGTCGACAAGATGCTTAAACACACATTTGAAACAGCATTGATGGAAACCTTTCTTTACTGCCCTTTGTGGATATGCATGTGTTGAAACAAATTTGGTGGTAGCAGCATCCGAGCATGCATAGCAGTGCATGCTGTGCTTAATAGTTACTTAATCCAGAACATTCATTCATAAGAAAAGCTTGCTCTGCATTCTACAAAATGATAAACATTTGAATAAAATACAGCCACCCAGAGCTGCCTTTTCTGGGGTGAGGGGTTCCCTTGGAGAGCTGTAAAAGTAAAAGTAAAATACTATGTGCTTTCAGGAAAGCCTTTGAATGCAATAGTTGTTAAATGCATGGCCACGTTGAAATGCTGGGGGATGTGTTAGGATTTTAGCTGGTAAGTAAAATTTGATGATGAGTGGAGAATGATAGATGAGAAAATATCTGTGTTTTCCAAAGGAGATTAGCCAGTTTCTTTTATAAAAGGAGAAAAATGTTAAATATCTGTGACAACTAAACTTTGGACTATTCCCTATGCAAGTCAATTTCTTTCAATCGCAATAAAAAAATGGTGGTTCTGATCCCTGTGTGATTCCTTCCTACTGGATGCTCTGCTTGACTTGTGCTCTTTTGTTATTTACAAATGCAGGGCCATCTAGAACGCATCCATTTACCACATCCTTAATATGGCAGAGCTATTATTAAATTAAACACAATTTGACTTGATAAATGGAATTACTTGGTATTGGCCATGCATATATTCAGAAAGAGCCATATTGCAAAGCTGAAAATTCGTGCCTTAGAGAATTCCATTTGGATGCCATAATGTTTGATGTTAAGACTCTGAGATCCCTGCTATCTTAACAAAAGCAGATGCCCTTCCCCCCAGGGTTTCCTTTTCTTTCTTTATTGCTTCAATACTCTCTACATTTGCACGTATGTGATTTGAACTCTTCAGCAGTGTGGAGGAATTCTTATTCATTTCTTTATGCCCACAGAAAAAAAGGAATTAATATGATTCATAATGAGAAGGAAGATAGAAAATGAAAGAATTGTTTCAAAGCTGAGTCTCAAGAGAGAGATGACAATACCATGCAATTTTCATTTTCCCCCTTACTTCTCATATTTTAATAACCTACCAGTTTTCTAAGGAACACGTTTTCCCCCCACATGATTATTTCCTCTCATCTATAGTAATGATAACAGTTTTCAAAGACTTCAACTTTTCAAAAGTATGTGTTTAATAAAATCTCTGATATTTCTCTAGAGAAAATGAAATTACAATAACAACATTGCCTTAATAAAATAACAATAGCACTTTAATTGGTTATCACCACCAGTACAGTGGGAAGTTATTTCTCAGACACTTACCTACTTGCACCCTTTATCATATGACAATAAAAATGAGATATCCTTACAATTGATATTTTTTCCTGTTTTTCAAGCAAACACTAAGTGAATTTCCATACACTAAATAATTGTCTAAGTAACAGACATTGATATTTAAGAATACACTATCTTCACATACAGACACAGACACAGATGCATGTGTGCACGTGAGCATACACACACACACACAAGCTTGATTTGTTCAGGTGATTAGAACCAATCAATGGTCACTAGTTCCTTTATGCCCATCACTCCGCCGGAGGCTTTTGTAAACATTCTCTTTCCTCTTTATGAGAAATTAAAAGGTCCACTTTACAGATGGAGCAGGGTAGTTAAATAACAAATGTAGGAATCAGCCAATTAAAAACAATTCTGAGGCCACCTGCTCATGCACAGAGTTTAAACCATTTAAGAGTGCAAGCATTGCTTATGTGCTACAGCAGACATTTGTCTTTTCCCATTCATGTATACCTCTGCATCTCTGTGTTCTAATGATTAGTAACACTAAACTAAGGTAAATTAAACTATTAAAAATAAGATATCTTATTCTCATCTGGGCATATAAAATAATTAAGTGAATAGGAACTTAATATGTTATTATTATCTGTCAAAATAATTGGCAAATAATGTGTCCTTGAACATAAAAGGCTGACTCCTCTGTTGCAGATGATGATATCACATGTCTCTCTCTGGTCTGTGAAGTCATCAGGAAACACACTAAGAGCTTCATAGTGAAGAACGAATCCTGCCTCTGCTTACTGACCCCAGGATGTAGGTCAAGGTCATCTCTTTCTGACCTTACTTTTTTCTCAAGTTGAACTTGTAGGGGTATTTCAATGTACCTATATATCTTATTTATTATTTTTAATTATCTAAAGCAAATTTAATTATTTGAGTTTTTGGATAATGTGTATAAATGAGATTTTCATATTATTTTATCCACTTCTCTATATATTGGACATGTCTCATCACCCTTTAAAAAACAACACGAGTAACTAAATAACATGATGATCCATAAACATCCCCTAAGAGGAAGACATAGATGTCTTTAAATCAGATATTATGTTATATAAAGGCTATCATACAAGAAGATAGCTTACAATGAAAAATACTAAGAAATATTTTCATTACTCTTATTTTGAAATGTGACTAAAACCTGGGTTCTAGAAAATTAAAGTCTTTTTCTCAGTTTCTGTCCAGAAAGATGGCTATAAAATATATACTATAGCATACTTTCATTTGATTTGCATGGATCGAAAAAGACCTTGCATCTACTTCTTTGATGCTCTTCTATTATTATAAATACTGTAGTGACACACGGGTTTGATAGAGAAGGTAGTCTTTACAATAATGAAACAGGAGACAATGAATCTTTGGTGACTTAACAAGTGAAGTAGATAGATTTTGGTTACCCAGACAAGAAGTTGGAAAAAACGTGAAAAAGCTGTGTTTAAGTTACACAGTTACATTATGGGTGTTCCACACTGGAACCCAGGTACACATTCAGGACACAGGTTCTTAGTCCTCCAACAGCTGGCTCTATTGAAAGCTCATACATGACAGCTCTTAGTTAAGTTTCTCTCCCCTTTGGCTGGGGGACAGCTGACTCTGCCTGTCTTCACCCCTGCACCTCTCCTTACCCAACAGTTACAGATAGCGAGAAAAGTCCCAATACATTGCCCACAAGTGAGTCTCTGCCTGCAGACCTGTTTCCCTGAGAATCTAGCTATTGATGTGTTAAATTACAACATTCTTTAGGAAATGCCACTGAATCGTGTTTGGGGGGAACTCTAGATGCAGATTTGCTTTCTATACAAATTACTGGGATGATAAATACATTAATATTTCCACTGATGAACTACACAGAGTACTAACACTTTGCCTTTTTATTGCATTTTATTTACGGTGTGTGTGTGCATATGCATGCATGTGCCATGCATCATGTATGGAGGTCCAAGGCTAATATGTGAGGTCAGATCTCTTCTTCCATAATGTGGACCTTCAGGTTGTATCTCAGGTTCTCAGATTGGCTGGCCAGTGTCTTTACCCAATGAGCTACCACAGCAGCCCCCACACTTCTAATTTACCAAAAGTCAATTAATAATTGAGCAGACTCATATTAACTCACAAATTATATTAAAATGTTTTCTGATTATTCAGAGAGTAGCTGCTACACTTGACACTTAATTGACCACAGTTTTAAAGTATTTTCCTTGTTGCATTTCATATGTATATTGCTCTGCTCTTTAGAAGAGTTAAAGGTAACTGTGTAAGAACATTACTCATTTGTGTTTAGCCAAAAAAAAATCTAGTGTCAATGTTTGGCATAAAGGAATCCACATGCTATGAGCTATAATAACATGAAGTAGGATTTCAGCTGACTATTACAAATCCATACCTGGAAGAACCCAAGGGCCTTCCAGAGGATAAAGCCAAGTCTTACAGAGTCTTGGTGATATTGGATTTTCAATACTAGCCGTTTCCTGATATGAATTTTTTGTGTGCTATTGCAGTGTATTGATCAGTCTTTGGGCATAGTTCTTCCATATACAATTAAGGCATTTTGGACAACAGTCACACAGGCAAGGTTTCCTTCTTCCAGGCTTTTTGTTTCCCCTTTTTAGCATTAGAATCAGATATCTCTTTTAGCTAGCACCCAAGCCAGGCCAGCTTCAGACAAAAGCATTTTATCCTGAGATACCTCTCAAACATCCAAGGACAAATGGCAGACAGAATAAGCATTCCAGACCACTTGCTAGTCTCCTGAATTAAGGTAAATATCCATACAGAGACAAAGACATTAGGTACATAGCTTTGTTTCTTAAGCTCAGACCCTCCTTTCTTACACAGCCATAGTGGTATGTTTACACTTCCCTTTTGACATTTAACTTAGAACAAAATGGCTTTTTTCATACCAGGTACATCAAGCTGTGACACAGGCTTCCTAGTTACCCTCCACCCTACCAGATAATAATGCAGCCAAATTTTACAGTGACAGTTACGGCTCCTAAAGAAATATGGGAAGTTTTATTTTACTCATGATCTATACAAACATTGTAGACTCCTAACATCTTATCTAACCACTTCTAGGTATGTAGTTTGAGCACATAAATTCCCTTTTTTTTGATATATTAACCAATTTTAGTTCTTAGTGTACCCCACATCCTTTAATCACCCCCCTTTTAGGTTGTAAAAGAAAGCCTGATAGTCACTGCTGGAGAAAAACTCTTATCTGCCTTTATGACCCTAAAAGAATTCAAGCTTTGTGACCTCATTTTGGCCAGAGAATTGTTGCTTTGTATGGGTATATAACTGAAAGCCTCAGAGACTTGAGGAGGACTAGAAGAATGAGCTAAGATGAGGAGAGAGCTAAGATGAGGAGACCTAAGATGAGGAGAAAGCTAAGATGAGGAACGAAGATAGAACAATGAGAGGGCAGGAGAGGAAGGGACAGAGAGGAGCTAATTATGAGAACAGAATTGAAGCTGTGTAGATAGATTTTGACTCAGAAGAATAAAGTGGATGGACTAAAGAGTTTCGTGTACATACATTCATTTGATATCATCTAAGATTAGATTATCAGCTGGTTGTAGATTCTTCCATGGACCCTAGGAAAAGGCTATCAAGGGGCTGGACCCCAAAAGCTTTTGTTATCCACACATAGTGAGTTAATAAACTACACTAAAAATGAAATGTCTCAATGGCGATTCTCACGGGAACTGAGTTTGTGTGAGTCTAACAAGTTTATTATAGATGACAGTAGTAGTTTACGAGATGCTGATTGGATTATATTCACAAGCAATAATACCAACCAATATACAAACAAACATGATGCTTAATCAATTAACACCCATAAATTAATGTGGCATATCCGTTTTCACTTTTACTAGCCTTACTTAAAATTTTTGGGTACCTCCAGCCAAATTGTGTGTGTTTATATACAATGGAAGTAATAACATTTCAACAGCACAGGGAACCAATAGGATTACATATGGAATTCAGTGAGGTGCCCTTTGGCTAATGTTGCTTATATATATTTGAAGTCTTTGCTAAATAAACTGTCAGAAAAATAACACTATAATTTTCATTTCAATAATACTTTAGGGATCCTGGCAAACATACAATGAAGACATTGAAAAGACTTGTGAAAATTCTAGAAATCCCATTGATATGTTTATTTTGCAGATGCTAGCAACCTTATAAGGTTCAAAAATTAAAGTCATTGAAATACAAGATCTCAATCTATCTCACTTTATCTTATCCTCAAGTTAAACTGCCTATTAAGTGACCAGCATCTAATCCATTTATAAACAAAAATAAAGTAATATTTTTATTTAGCAATCAGCAATCACTTCTAAATGATAGGCTCTAAAAAGTTAAATATTATAATTAAAATATTTTAATATGTATGTAAATTGCTAGAAAGGAAAATTCATTGTCATGACAAAAAGAGATTTGACATGGCAAAATATTTTAAGATTCCCTATAATGGATTAGTTCTATTTGTTTATATTTGAAAACACATTACTGTTTACATTAGTACCATAAAATACATAATCCCAGAAAGATATTCACAAGCCAAGATATTAAAGTGTTTGGGGAGAAAATGGAACATATCTACCCATGAGGCAGATCACATTTGGCCACATAACAGAATAATGGTTTTCCCCCAAGTTACAATAAAAATAGCTTCAAAAACTAAGTGGCTTAACCTAAATACATTTTAATAAAATTGAAACAGCACAAGCTGTGTAATCCTGTTTTGATATTAGTAACCCCAATTAAAATGAGAAAAACAGTGTCATTGACAGTTTGTAGTATGATATATAAAATGGCAATATCTGTGATCCGGGAAGAGAGACAATGTGGCATTCTCTGAGAGTTGCTGCATGGATGCATTCAAATAAGAACTAGGAAGGGTAATTGGATGTGTTTTCCTTTTGTGAATACTGCGGTGGGCTGGACCGGCAATGGAAGAGCTATTGAAAAGTGGTACGGTGATTAAATGTCTGACACATGCTAGACTAGTATAATGATAAAGTATAGACTTTAAAACACACTTACAAATAACATTATACATAGTAAGCAGGTTGCACTTAGGAACACACACACACACACATATATATACATATACACATGTAACAATAATTGATTAAAATAGACGCCAAGAATTTGAAAGAGAACAAAGAACAGTATATGGGAGGGCTTGAAGGGAGGAAAGGAAAGAGGAAAATGTAATTACATTATAATCTAAAAAAGAAAGAGGTAATAAAGAATACTATCTAGAATAAGGAAATAAATTGAGCTACTGGATATCTTGGAAGGAAAGTCAGCACCCAAATTTCACATGAAAAATCAGACCAGTCAATCTAAGTGGAAAAACTAGAGATTTCTGTCCTGGTCCACATAACCTCTCACCCAAAGTGAGAGTTCAGGAGGAAGTTAAAACTAACTCTTTCACTTAGGTTGAATATTTTAACTTCTATTACATCTAAGATTTTGTTTAAAAAATGTTTTCATTGATCACTACAAAGAAACAACCAAGACAACATAGTAGATGATACTATTGATGACCATCTCTAATATTTATCATTTTAATGACCAGAAAACTTGTAAATATCTAGCAACAAACACTGTGCATCTGCAATTAGTACTAGAAACAACCCAGCAACAGCACTTCTCCCTGAGCAGCATAAGCAGCAGAGATAATCTGATGATAGGACATGCCTTAAGGCGTTCATAAAACTTTTCCCTCCCTTGGAGTGAATGAGTTTTTCCTGTGTGGTCTCCAACAGAAAAGCTAGGTTCCAATACAGACTCCTATAGTCAAATGCCTTCAGGCTGATCTCTACATCTAGCATTTAGTACAGAAATCCTCTGGCTGCCAATTTCTTTTCAGTATGGTCTTTCTACTGTATTCAGCTTAATTGCCACCAATAATTACCTCCCCACGAAGCTTCCTTGAGTCTTCTCTGACCTTGGTAACAGTGTGAGCACATTTAGCTCCATCTTTGGTCACCTCTGTAGATAACTTGATCAGCTCTTGGATCACCACACAGAAACTAGGCTTTCTCTCAGAGGCACTAATTTTTAAAATGTTTTCTATCAAAAATGTCTTTCTCTTGGTGCTTTTCACAGCTCACTAGCCTGCCTCTAATCTTCAGAGGCT
Source organism: Peromyscus leucopus (assembly GCF_004664715.2). Taxonomy (NCBI): domain Eukaryota; kingdom Metazoa; phylum Chordata; class Mammalia; order Rodentia; family Cricetidae; genus Peromyscus; species Peromyscus leucopus. The sequence continues at coordinate 39,313,041 of NC_051072.1, forward strand.
CTACATATGCCATTCTATTTCCACCTTTCATTTATTCTGGACCAATGTAACTTTCTTGGTGAAATTAAATATCAAATGCTAACAAAAGTCCTACTTCCATCTCTCTGTTTCAGGTTCATCTGTTGTATAATAGTGCTTTAAGATATGTTATATTTGTTTATGCTGTGGAACATTTGTTTTAATGATGCAAAAATGTGTTGCATTCTTTTTTAAAAAATATAATTTATTTATTTTTATTTCATCTGCATTTGTGTTTTGCTTGCATATATGTCTGTATATGGGTGCTGGGAATTGAACCTGGGTCCTCTGGAAGAGCAGCCAGTGCTCTTAACTGCTGAGCCATCTCTCCAGCCCCTGTTGCATTCTTTTATGTTGCAGTTGTTTAACTCTGTGAGGCTCTGTTACTGTGCCTATCTAAAATACCTGATGATCTAATAAGAGCTAAATGGCCAATGGGTGGCATGAGAAAGGAGAGGTGGGGCTGGCAGGCAGAGAGAATAGGTAGAAGGAGAAAACTGGGGAGAGAAAGATCAAAGAGCAAGATAACAAAGGGAGGAGGAAGCTGGGGGGCGGGGGGCAGCCACACAGCCAGGTATGAAGTAAGAGTGAAAGTAAGGTATACAGAAGTAAGAAAAGGAAAAAAGCCCAGAGGCAAAAGGTAGATGGGATAATTTAAGGGCTAGAATCAAGTCAAGCTAAGGCCGGGCATTTATAAGTGAGAATAAACCTCTGCGTGTGATTTATTTGGGAGCTAGGTGGCAGCCCCCCCGCCCCCACAAAGAGCAAAGAGCCAAAAGAATAAAGAGTTAAAAAAATCAATAACATTCATCCTTTGGAAATGCAGTTTTTGCTACCACTGCTCTGTGACAGGATGATGTGCTCCTTCTTATGATGACTTCCAAAATCCTTATCTGTCAGTCACATTTATTTTCTTCACTTCAGATGTTATTTTTCCAAACTGTCATTTTTCAGTACTATGATTTATTCTTATTTTCCCATATTACAGCTTCCCCTGCCAAATCAACTTGTCTTCATCCTTATTTAGGTCAGCTACTAGAATTAAGTCAAGTATCAGCAAATACCTGTAAACCCACCACTCAGAAGGCTTAGGCAGGAGGATCACAAGTCTGGAGCCATTCTGGGCTGCACAGGTAAGCATTGTTTTGAAAAACAATAGATTCTAGAATTAAATTTTCTAGCCATGTTCATATTACTACATTGATTCTCTTGTTCTTGGCCTTCAAAACTCTTACCACATGAAATACAATCTCTATTTTCCACCATTATTTTTTTCCAACAGTATTAACATGACATCCTTGTTATACACCATTCCCTCAGACTGTTGATAGTCTGTGATTTTTGTTTGAACTTGTGGGTTTTTTTTTTAAATTTTTAGGTTTCAGGTAGCCTAATCCTCCAGGTTTTGCTTTCCAACAACAACAAAATATTTTGTACCTATTCTTTTTTTTTATTTGTTAAGACCCATCAAGTCAAAATATGAATAAGGAATTCAAATTTGTTTGATTTAGCAGATATTTACTAAGTAGGACTACAGTAGGAAGATTGGATATGCTGAAGAACATTCCCTGACCTCCAGGAACTTACAATGTTATGTGAAAAACACTAGGATGACTGCAACAGCTTGTACAGGTACAGGGAGAGGTATCCATCAGCATATGAGAATTGAGAGAGAGGTGTTAAAAAAAATCTTAGAAGGAAGAGAATTAAGGAAATACATTCAGAGGAATAGGATATCTACCACAATATCCAGCTCTGGCATTCCTGGGATCTATCCAAAGAAATCTACATCATACTACAGAGATACTTGCTCAGCTTTGTTCACTGCTGCTCTCTTCATAATATCCAAACACTGGAGACAGCTTAGATGAACATTAATGCATGAAAGAATAATGAAATTGTAGTATATTTATATAGTGGAATCATTCCACTGTTAATCAAGATAAATATGGGGAGGGATAACTAACACTGAAGGTTTTTTGAAAAGCCATTAAAAAAACCCTACAACTACAGAAGCTTACCAAAATAAAGGCATATACAAAGGGAATTTAAATAGAGTTACCACATATTGGAGGAAAACAATGCCCCAGCTAGACATCATATGCTACCAAGTGAAAACTCTAGTTACCTCTTTTTGAGTCACTGGAAAAAAGGGTCCCAAACATGGCAGGCCAGTGACAATGCTATTGGTTACCTTCTACAACCTGACAGTAAGGCCCTATTGCTGGAAACACCACATAGGTGTGTCATCGAGCTCAGAGAAAGGGAGCTGGTATCCATCTAGAAGCTTCACCCCTATTGACTAGCATCACTCATAGTGCTGGAGGTACTCTTCACATTACCTGAGGAGAAAAGCAATCATCAGTCTCATGCAGATACAAACCATGCAAGCTCCAGTAGAGACCTGACTGCAAGATCTACTAGTGTAATAGTAGCAAAAGTCTTATGGGATTAACCAACCATATTTGATTGAACTTAAGAGCCACTCAGTGAAATGGAATCCATAGCTGAAACGTTAATGATGCCAAGAACCTGACACGAGTCACTGGGCCCTAGGAAAATATCTATAACTATTCTTCTTCTAAGTAAACATAGCAATAAAATTACACCCAGTGACGTATTGTCACACCCATAGATCAGTGCATTGCTCAGCCCCTCTACTTGCAGTTTCTGTAATTAGCAGAGACCCACAACTGAAAAATGTACAGAGTGAAAGACTCTGACTTCAAACACAAAAGGCCAGAAAGAGGCAACTAAGGAGAAGAGAGAGAAATTGATAGTTTCTGTGTATTGAATCAAGTTGTGCACAAGAAAAGCAAACAGCTAGGTAGGAAAAACAAAAAGAAGAGACTGATTAGATGTCCAATTCTTTTTGGACCTATTTCTCCAATAGAATAACTAACCTCAAAAGTTCTCAAAACTCAGTAATTCTGCTTTAGTGATATATTATGGCATACTAAGAATAATTCAGCCTGGAGTGATAGCCTATGCCTTTAATCCTAGCACTTGGGAGACAATCGCAAGTAGATCTCTGTGAGTTCTTTTGAGTTCTAGGTTAGCCTGGTCTACACAGCAAGTTCCCAGTCAGCCATGATATCCTGTCTAAAATAAATGATGATGATGATAATGATGATGATGAAGAATATGATTATGATGATGATAAGTAGGAAAATTCTGGAAGAAATGGAAGAAGTCACTGTAGATCATCCCATAGTTTAAGAACCTATCCTTTATGCTCTGAAAGCAATAAAAATGTATTGAAGTAGGTGTGACAATATTATATTTAATCTTTGAACACTTTCTCCCAGAGCCTTCTGAGCAAGGAGTTTAATTGGACATAAAAGAAAGAGGAAGCTGGTACAGTAGTTCAGTAACGGGGCTGGAGAGATGGCTCAGCGGTTAAGAGCACTGACTGCTGCTGTTCAATTCCCAGAATCCACAGGGCAGCTCACAGCTGTCTCTAACTCTAGTTCCAGAGGATCTAACACCCTCACACAGACATATATGAAAGAAAACCACCACTGCACATAAAATAAAAATTAAAAAATCCTTTACAAAAAGAGCTAAGACAGACCTACATTTCAGCAGTCCTAACACAACTTATCATAGTGATGGAAAGGAAAGGAATTAAGAAATGTTCGGAACATAAGCCCTGCATACCACGATGATTGATGGGATAAGCCTTCTAGCCATATGGGGACACGGAGTGATCATAGGAGTGATGTGAGCTTGGAGTCTGACAGACGAAGCTGCTAATTAGAATGTAACATAGAATAGGCATCCCAGAGTCTAAATTTCAGGGAATAATTTAGCAACAGAAATAAAATCTGAAGCCTTTTGTGTATGTTTATGATAGCTAATGTTCTATGCTTACTCAGTTTCCCCACGATTATTCAAAGTGGAGGTCCCAAGAAGCTGCCCTGCTCTATTTATTCTTCCGGATCTCTAAGGATTGAGACTGTGTTTTCTTCACAACCATGTCCTTGATGTCTTCTGAGACTGGACATCACTCTTAGAGGAGAGCAATCATTCAAAAAAATGTTTATTAAATTAAAAGGTTCATGACAGCATGAACATATGGCTAATGGATGGATTAAATTTATCGAGATTCCCGGAGGATGGCAAAGTGCCTATATGCATATGGCTTCTTAATATTTAAGTCCATCACAAGAAGAAAAAGACATCAGATATCTGTGCCATGGTTGCAGAAATGCACCCAGCCTAAAAGAACAGATCGTTGTTTAATCATCTCCACTACACAGAGGAATCAGGTCTGTCTTGGGCAATGTGGCTCATACTGTGAAAGCTGCAAACAGCATCTCATCATAGGAAACTTTTCTATGTTCTGCCGTCCAATTAAAACTAGGAGTGTTTAAAAGAAAGCAATAGTTTGCTTACTTTGAGAACAAGGTAAATAAGACTTAGATAATTGCTTCAGTTCACTTAGGAAAGTTGAAATGACTATTATTTTCCATTTAGATAATTTCTTTATTCCTAAAGGTGTTATTTTTATCATTGTAAAATTCTCATTGGGGAATATTGCAATAATTGTTTTTCTTTTCATCGATAGAGTTGGGCATGGAGTATTCCAGTGGAAAGGACATGCTGACACCTGATCCAATCTGTAGCTAACTTCATTATCGCAACACCTTGATGTTATAGACATGTATTATATGCACTGAAAGGCCTTGGGTTTTTTTTTCTGAGTTATTTAATTGCCTCTGCTCTTCTGAGGATGGCTCTAGAAAACTAAACGTTTTCTGAGGCCACAAGAACTCAGCCTAAGAGGACTGCAGCCTTAATAAGCAATAAAATATAGGTGGAGAATGGGGAAGTGATATGAGCATTAGCAGAAGTAGAAGACATCTACTTGCCAGATTCTGAACTGGCTCTCACACCAATAGTCTTCCAAGAATATGTCCAAACAGTATCATTAGCTTAAGGCAAGGAGAGAAATACAAAATCACTTTCTTTATACCTGCATTTGATTGGTTTCTTGCAGTGCACTAATGCAGGGGTATGTAGCACCATTTCCAATTTAAAAAAAAAATGTTAAGGAGATTAACATCAAGAGGAGAAAAGTAAATTTCCATACCTCAAGTAGTGCATTCACATGAGAAACAGTTCATGCCAATGTTGCAATATGTTTGGGACCATACCCAAGAAAATAACACATGGCTCAGCAGTGTGTCTGGCTTTTAATAATCTGAAGCACTGATATAAATTAGCCTATATTTCCCATAGAATTGGTACTTAAAAATTATTAGTTCTTACTGTATTTTTCTGCTCTTTCTGATGCCAGTGATCAAATATTGGATCTCTGGGATTCTAGGAAATTGCTGCACCACTGCACTGAAGTGCTAATTTTAAATATTTTATTTCTTAGAATAATAAATTAATAGTGAAATTAAGAAGCATAGAGATTCCCCATATCTGTGGTGCTAGCTTTAAACATTAATTTCAACATTTCTTCTATCCCAAGTCAGCAATAAAATTGATCTTACATCCTTGCTCTTCGGAGAAGGCATGCTTCTGTTTAAAATGATCATGTAAGCATCCACTGGTTTAGATACACTTGTGCAGAACAAACATGTGGAAACTTTGACAGAAAACGGCAGGGGGAGCCCAAGGACAGGAGGGGCAAATGAAAGGCTACCTCCAAGACTACTGAATAAAGAGAAAAAGAAAGGTAAAACTGGAGATTCAGAATGAAGATTACTAGATGATTTTATACAATAATTTCCAGCAAAACACTAGCTACAAATGCATTGTGGTACATTTAAATATGTTTAAATGCATGTGGAATCAGCAGCTACCAGCAGAACGTCATGAAAACAAGAAGGGGAAATTTTACTACAGACTCATTAGGATGAAGGAAATGAAAAGTTAGATGACAGGAAGTCCTGACAAGAGTAGAGAACAAGCCAAAAATTGAGACAGCCATGGACAGAATCTAAATTGTAAAAGTTACTTCAGAAGTCTGTTTGGCAGCACTATGAATTATACATAACTCAGGAACAAGCAAATCCAACTATACACTCAGCAGAAATGCATACTCACGTACACATAGATACATACAATAATGTTCATAGATGAGTGATTCATAATAACTTATAATAAAACTGCAATGTTGATTAATAATAAAATGGGCCAAGAATTTATGGCATATTTATATGAGACAGCAAGTGGACTATAAGTATATACAAGACAGGTGGCCTTTGCAGATAAAGTGTCTAGATAAGGAAGCCATTAAAGAGGGAGGCACTGGGGAACACTCTTTAGTGAACAGCATGAAGATGATATGGAAATACAGGTCAGCAGTTATCACTGGAGGGACACCAGCGAGAAGGAGACACCAACGGCATCTGTGCAGGTTGGGTTGCTTCAGATCTTGCTCAGCTCTGGAAATCCATCAAGTTGTGCATTTACATCTGCATCCTTCTCTATCTATTTTAGAATTCAAACCAGTTTAATACAAAAAGTATATTGAATCATTGCTTTAACGGTCTAAGTGAAGAGCTTTTGAGCTGTGGAATTAAGATAGAATTCTCTAGAAAGAGCTCTCAGAGTTGATGCTTCTCACAGGGGTATCTGACAGGCCACGCTGTGTCAGAGAAAGAATCACAGTGAAAGGTGGGGAAGAAACTCTAGAGTCTGCATGGATAAGCCTGTGTCTTCCAAGCAGGTACCAGTGATGACTTACACTGACTGGCAACTGGACAGAATCTGGAGCCATCCAGGAATGGAGTCTTTGGGCATACTTGGAGGGGTACACAGATGGGGTTAATTTCTGTAGGAAGATGCACCCTATGTGTGGGTGGCATCATTTCATGGGCTGGGGTCTTAGACCGAACCAAAGGAGAAAAGAATCTCAAGAGCTGCATTCATTGTTAGCTCTGCTTATCGACTGTGGATGCCAAGTGACCAGCTGCCTCGAGCTCTTACTTCCTGGACTTACCCAGCATGATGGACTGCATATACTTGAACTGTGAGCTAAAAATAATCCCCATCCTGTCCAGTTTCTTTCATAGGAGTATTTTATTGCAACAAAGGGAAAAGCAACTGAGACAATACCAATTATTTTTTCTTTCAAAAATTCTAATCACAAGTGTCTGCTGCAGTTGAGTACCTAAAGGTTGAACTATAATTCATAATAGATCCTTGGTAGACTGGGTCATTTTTAGAAATAAAAGCAAATGCTATAGAAAATATAATTGGTACATAAATAATTTCTTCAGATAAATACTAAGAAGCAAGATTATAGACATCAAAAAGAAATCATTGCACAAAGGAGTAAACTTTCATGAGAGACAATCAGCAGACATACTAAAGATCAGAAGTACATCAAAAGGACTGGAATATTTAGAATTACCAAAGAAGTAAAATAGACTATTTAATCCCTTTAAAGAAATTATATAACATTTGTCCTATGAGGAAGAGATTGTTGAAAATATATCAGGTATATTTAAAATAAAAACAATAGAATCTGAAATGGAGCAATTAATAAGTACACAGGCTATCCAATGAATTAGACACCTGAGGGCTGAATTTGTGAGTTAGAAGATATATGTGAAGCTAATCACAGAACCTCGTAGACAGAGGAATGGAAAGGATGCTAAAGAGGTTAAGCAGAATGGATGATAGGACAAGGTAAACATAGTATTACAAGGATTTTACAGAAGAATAAAATGAACAGCAATGAGGCCACAATTCAAATTAGTAGGTAAGAGTCTCAAAATTAATAAAATACACAAATACTCATTGAAGGAGGCTGATAAATTAAAAAAAATATTTTTCAAAGTGAACCTTTGGACCCATCACAGTGAAATTATGCAACAGCAAAGATAAGAAAAAAATGAAAGTATCCAGAAACAAGAATTGGAACCAAATATTACAACTTGGTATGAAGTGATTTATCAAATGACAATTGAAAGTATTTGGACAGTTTATTATCTTCAAAGCAACAGATGAAGGTATTGCAAATCCAGGAGAGCATAGAAAAAAAAGTATCATTAGGTCTAAGTGAAAACTGAGATTTTTAAGAAGGCAAGCAAAATACAAGAAGGAAAAGAACCTTGACTTCTTGACCATGGTCAGTTGCCAGAGCAAAGTCTAACACTGTATTTTAAGGAAAAAGGAGGGCCCGGGCACAAGGAAAAGAACAAAATAACAGTGTTTAGCAAAAAAGAAAAAAAAAAAAGGACTCATTAAAGATACAATAATAACATCCAAAATGTGAGGTAAGATGAAAAGGAGGGAGATCTAACCATCACTTGACATAAGTGAAGACTACTTAACTTTTAGACTTTATTAAGTGGAAAGTTTGGGGGAAAATGAGTGCTATTTCTGATAATAGAGTTGGCTCTGAAATGTACAAACTCAGAGACATCTCTGACCCAAAATAATGCAAGAAAATAAAGTAAAAAGAAAATAATTGTAAAAAGGGAAGGATTAATGAAGAGTCTAAAATAATATTTTGAATGTCATGACTGTAATTAATTTAGTATTCTTAAGTATTTCCAGTTAAAACCAGTCTCAATATATTCAGATGGGTAATATTATATGCATAGATAAGTGTTGTCCTATATCAAACAGTAGAACAAAGTTATGAATTAGTAGCAATATAAATATGAAAAGCTTATGTCTTTGGGAAAGTGTTTAAAGAGTACTTTAAAATAAATCTTGTCCAAGTAAAACCACTACAAAACTTTAAAATACTGAAACTGGACAGTAATATACGGTAAATAAAATATGTAGGACTGGTAAGGAAGCAAAAAGAATCAAATCATTGTGCAAAACATTAAAGGTTGAAATTAATATCTAAGGCCAAGTATATAACAGAATAGGAAAAATATTAAAATAGGCCCAAAGAAATTAAAGGAAGTGTGTAGCCATAATAACAATGGGCTCTAATTTCAAACAAACAAGTTTGAAATGAAGCTAGGACTGTAGAAATGTAAAGCCTCAAAACAATTAGAGTAATCAGGGTAGTTGACAAAACAAGGCAGAGAAATGGAGGAAGAGAGAAAGAAACAACAGGCCCCTTTTAAAGGAGAGAAGAAAGGAAAAGAATGGCCAAAATGTGAAGGTCAAATCTCGCCTCATTTGTAAGAATTTGTAAAGGTGTTACAGAAATATACATAGCACCTAAAAACATACGGAAATAGGAAGCTGAAAAACAAAACAAAACAGCGTTTCACATTTATATAAAAAGCAGGAAAGTACAAAGCAATTTGAAGAAGTTTTAAAGGTTTTGATGAAAACTTTTTACCAAAGTTACAGAAGGAACACCATTGCAAATGATGTCACTTCTGATTCAACAAATATGGCAGAAAGGCCATATTTTCTGCTTTACTAGAAAATATAAATGTAAGAACTTAGCATGGTAGTAATATGTAATCAGAGAAAAGAGAATTTGACCAACTCCCACTGAAATGAAATAAAATTTAAAATATTTTATTAAGTAGGTCATTCAAATAAAACACAGAATCTTTGGGGTTAAGGACAAGACAGCCACAGAAGTATGATCATAGACTATGACCTAGTAATTTCACCACTGAGAATTTACCCAGAGAAACTCATTAACATGGGCAAAAGTTCTTCTAAAGATGCTTGCAGAGCAATTTTGAATGGTAGTAAATGAGAGGAAAAAGTTGAGTTTTACAAGTACATTTTAGTTTCATGAAGCATCATGGACCAACTGAAATACATATGCAAAGATTATGTCAGATGATAGAAAAATGTTTAAAGAATCATGTGAGTTTGAAATGCAAAAAATGCCTCGTATTTTTTTAGCTCCATAGAAAAGTATAAACAGCAAACATTTGTAGAGAAAGGAAAAGATGATGAAAATGGTTGCATGTTGTTTATAGAGTTATGCTCAACCAGCTTTTAAAAATATATAAAATATATAAAGCATAGATATATGTGTGAATGTGAGAACTAAATAAGTTTCTCAAATCATACTAGTACCCAATTAACATACACAGACCATGCGTGGCTATTTCTGTAAATTCACAAGAAACTCACAAAATTAGAAAAAAAAAAAACAGAATATCTTAAGTTAAATACTTATGTCATTTTCTTTTTTTTTATTTGTACAATGTGAAAATCAACAGTCATTTTCAAAACAATGTAGCTAGGGGCAATGGATTGGGAAGCATCTGCTGCTGTGGCTTCACAATGAACAGTGTCCAATCAATTCCATTTTCTTGGATGATGTGCTAACAGGCCAGGTTAGTGCCAGCGGGAACATATGACTTTGGAAAGTTCCACACGTGATATTCTCATTAGCATTAAAAAAGGAAAGAGGGAGATTTTGAGTGAGAGAGAGAGAGAGAGAGAGAGAGAGAGAGAGAGAGAGAGAGAGAGAGAGATTTGTGTTCTAGACTCAACACTCTATGATACAGTTCCAACAGAGCTTTTAAAAACTTTGTGATGACTTGGGGCTAGTGGCTAGCTTAGGCAGTAAGTTGTCTGCTACACAATCATAGAAACCCATGTAGAGCTGCCGAGTATGACAGTATTGGGGAAGTGTGGAGACAGGGAAAGCTCCGAGGCTTGCTGGCCAGGCTGCTTCACCTACCTGGGGAGTCTCAGGTAAGGGAGAGCCTTTATCTAAAAACACCAAGTGGATTGCACCTAAGGGAGAGCAGCGACTTGTCTCTCATCCTTCACAGGAATTCACAGGCACAAGCCTGCACACTTGCGCACACACATGCATACAGACATTCAAAACGTGAAAAACTGATGCCTGAACTGGATTCAAAGACGTAAAAGCATCGGAAACTTCAGAGCAGAAACAAAGCACAAGATGGCCATATGTATCTAGAGTTTCGATCAATCTTCCTATCTGGCTTGAATGTATTACTATGGACTGTCATATACAATATCTGAAGTTTTAGTGACCTTACAGTAATAAAAAGAAAGAAATCCAGTGTTTCTATTGAAGAAAAAAAGCAAGAAATTTCTATTCTTACAGGTTCCAAAGGTGACAAAGAATCCACTTTGAGTCTGATATGGCAGTTTGTTTCCTGGAAAGAGTGGGCTAAAGTCAAGTGAGCCAGGGATCTTTCGTCTCTGCTTCTATTTCAATCTGAGTCAGTGATTTCAAATTTATAGTGCACACGTAATACACAAACACTTATCCATCAATGGACTCTTGTCTGCTAAATCTTGGAATCACTTGTAACTCATAGACTCCGTACGGACCTACAACAAGATGCTACAACCGATTAATGAAAACACTTTTTTTTTTTTAAAAAAAAAAAGCAGATACAAATAAGGAGAAAACAAATATACAAATGAACAACAAATAAATGTTTTGAAATACTGATTTTCCCTTCAAGAGTTTTTACTCTGCATTGAACTGATGAAACTCAACTATTAAATATTCAGGAGGGGGCATCACCTGTACTGAGGTGCTTGAAATTTGAGTTTCCATTTCAAAGGAAAAGAAGCTGGCAAGATTATGTAAATCCATTCAGAAATCAGTGGATAAAAGTCATGTCAAGGGATGTTTGCTGAAAAGAAAACGCACTAATGTTCAATACAAATATGGACATTTCCTTGAATAGAACATAATTTTACAGTAACAGCATCAGACAAGTAATTATGGAGCAGTGCCAAGGACAGGCAAGTCAATATTTTTGCATAGAAATTAGATGATGCCTAGTTTAGAAGGAAAAAAAAATGTCAAGATATCAAATGTAGTCATTTTATTAGATTTGATTGTGGTGATATTTTATTTGTGCTCTAACAAATAAAGCTTGCATGGGGATCGGAGGAAAAAGCCAGCCACTATATTAAACATAGAGGTCAGACTAAGGTAGAACATACCTTTAATCCTAGCATTCAGGAGGCAGAGATTCATCCGGATCTCTGTGAGTTCAAGGCCACACTGGGAATAGAGCCAGATGTGGTGGATATGCCTTTAATCCCAGCACTAGTTAACCATAGAGATCTGGAGGTGTGTACAGACAGACAGGAAGTGATAGAGCCGGGTGGAAAGAGGAAGCGATGTAGCTGGGCAGAGAGAAGTAGTAAGATGGCAGGGCACAGAAAGGTATACAGGCATGAGTATACAGGAAGTAGCTCTCTCTTGGGCTGAGGATTTCCTAGAGGTAAGAACTTGTGGCTGTGGCTTGTTGTGATCTCTCTGCTTTCACCCCAATATCTGGCTCCATTTTTTTTTCATTATAAGACCATGTAAGATTCGTGTCACACCTGATAAATTTTTTTTACTAATGTACAAACATATTGCATGTAGTTTCTATGTCTGGTGTTTTTAAGTCACTCAATGGTGAGTATGAAGGGCAAAATGTTGGTAATAAATAATACAGGATACAAACACAGAGGCCTTCTCCCCTTTTACCTTTAAAATTATCAGCAACTAAATTGAAGATAGGTTTGATTAAATTTACTTTTTTTTTTTTTTTTGGTTTTCCTCCCCTAAATCTTTCTTTGCAAAATTACCAGTAGGGATGTATGCAAAGGGAGGATTAAGGCTTGTAAGTTTTTCACAGTCCCATATTCCTGTTTCTATGAGATTTTAAAGTGGCATTAAGAATAATACTGACAACAGGTGGTGATAGCAGATGCCTTTAATCCCAGCACTCAGGAGGCAGAGGCAGATGGATCTCCCAAGTTCAAGGCCAGTCTGGTCTACAGAGTGAATCCCAGGACAGCCAAGGATACACAGAGAATTTCTGTCTCAACAAATAAACAAAGAAGAATGATACTGACAGACAATGTTCAACCCTTTCTCTAAGGAATGGGTTTCTCACTCAGGATAGCAGTATATCGTATTATCAATTTTAACTATGGTGTAAGGTGAACTGAATCTAACTACCAGAGCCCCTTCTACCTCCTCGCAGAAGTGAGGCTATTAAACAAAATGATCTGTGCAGCTCATACACTTCACGGGTAGGATGACATCACTTCTCTCCTCCTTTTTTACCACTGGTTCCTCGGATGAAAGAAAAATTTCTGAGTTAAATAAAAAGCCTTCTATTGAAAGGTACAGCTCTCACAAACCAAACCAAACCAAACCAAACCAAACCAAACCAAACCAAACCAAACCAAACCAAACCAAACCAAAAGATAGACCAGAGTTGAAGAAAGACCTTGTGAAAGCCTAAGCAGACATGGTTCAATGTGTATCACAGCATTTCCTAAAGACTGTGACAGCCTTCTGCCTTCTGGAGGTTAGGTGTGAAGAGGAGATTTCAGCCTCAGTGAGCCAGATACACAGAGATGTAGTGATGAGGGATGGCTCAGCCAAGCATCAGCACACAGTGGCCAAGTGGTTTCCCAGAGCTTGTGGAAAGGGCAAGCACCCACTTATTTAATTGTAGAGACCACTGCTGGATTTAGAGGAAGCTATATGGTAAATGAAATCACTGGAGAAAATGAAGCTTTAGGCCTGGACCGTAAAGGGACAAACAGAGGAGCGCGTTTATATTCTTCAGTTTGTAATCCAAGGCCTGACACCTCCTCTGCATGCATGGAGGGAGGCAAGCTCTGGGATCATACGAGATACCCTTTGGGACCTCATCACGGTCTTTATAGTAACAACAAATCTTGTGTCGAGGATTAAATTCTGGAGTTCTACTCCAGATCCTGGGATGCGTACTTGCATATGAGCATACTTGTGCATGCGTACTTGCATATGAGCACACTTGTGTTTGTGTGTGACAATAACAATTAAACAAGAAGAGATCGATGGTGACATTGAGACACAGTAGAGACGGAAATTGGATGGGGAAGGGGATAGTGGAAAAAATGTGAACACAGCACTCACGTCTGAAATTCTCAAGTAAATAAAAATGTCAATGAAATCTTTTTATCCATTGTGCAATCAACACTACAAACTTCTGCTACATCCTTTGTATCAGGGCTTTATGACTTTGTCCAAGATGAGGAACCTCTGTGTACTTCCACTTAATCACCAGTAAAAATGCTGATAATAATAGAACATAGCTCAAACATCACTTTAAGAAATAAGTTAAATATAAATGTTAAAGGATAAATATATAGCTTGTTTTATAATACTTTAAAAATATCAAAACTTGTCAAGAATTACTTCAAACCAATCCATGTCATAAAGATAAATTAAGCCTCATATTAGGAAATAAACCAGCAAAGTATATATGTGAATGTTTATAGGAAAATTTGTACAAGTATACTATGAATTATTAGAAATGTTACACTTTTTTGAGGTAGGAAGGGTTTATTTTAGATAATGAAAATGTTATACATAAACACAGTGGAATTTTATCCAACTATAAAAATGAAATCACAATATTCTCAGGAAAATGGGCTGGACTGAAAAATATTATACTGAGTAAGTTAACCCAGGCCGAAAGACAAACACTATATGTTCTTCCTCATATTTTTGTTGTAGTTTCAAATTATATTTTTTATGTTTACATTGGGGTTAGCTCCCTCCCAGCTCACTGGCATACATAGTACACAGATGCTATGCATGCTCCTGGGTAAGAAAAGTCAGCAATCTTATCTGAGACCTTGTATGTGAAAATACTGAGTTTACAGGCAGGGTATTCTCACTGGTGGAGTGGCACGACCCATTTGAGGGTAGCCAATCACTTTAAATCTCTTTTATTTTTGACATAATATAATTGTATCATTTCCCCCCTTAATCTTGTTCTTCCCTCTTTGTTCTCATTCAAACTGATGGTCTCTCTCTTCATCAACTGTTGTTACATACATAGATCCATGAAGATAGAAATGTATAATTCTCAGTACATATAGACATCTTGATAAGTCTATGTTACTTGTTCTAAAAACTAATGGCATCCCTAGACTCACAGACAAAGGCCAATGCACAGCTTACTAAATGAATAAAACTAATTTAATTTAGTAATCATCTGCAATAAAACAATTAGGACAGATTTATAATATAATTTTCTGAAATAGGTAAAAGACTATCACGCACTTGCAGCCAACATTACACTAGATAGTAAAACATGAAGGCCACTGTCTTCAACCACAGGAACAAGTCAAGAATTCTTGTCATGCATTTCTAGTTAGTTGCCTACTAAAACAACTGCCATTGTGGACTGGAGCTGTACCCATCATCAGGGAACTTGCTAGAAATGCAAACACTCAGGCTCTGACCTGCTGCTGAACCATTAATTATATGATCCACCAGTGAGTCACATATATTTTATAGTTTGGGAAGCCTTGACCTCACAATTATAGAAAAAAAGCCACATATTTATAAAGGTTGGTTACAGTGTACAATAAAAAAGTTGGAATGAAGGAACCAAATCTTTTATTATTATCCATGGAGGCTTTGATTGCCAACACAGAGTGACTAAAAGAATCAGAAGACAGATTGCAAGAAGATCAACAGAAGAAATGGGCATGTTAGATCACATGTGTAATCCCAGCACACAGAAGTGAGAGGCAGGAGGGACCAGGAGTTCAAGACCTTCCTTGGTTACATCACTCTATAGACCAGCCTGTGACACATAAGACCTTTCCTCCTCTTGCAAAAAGAGAAAAAGAGTTTAGCAAACATTTTTTTCTTCTTGGTATATGAGCAACATAAAAATACACTAGGCTGGTATACGACTGCAGCAGGCAGTCAGACATGAATGATGACTGCTGCCCTTTCTCAGCAGTGCCAGAAGCAGGCAATGTACGTTAATGACAGATACATAAGAGACCTAAACCAAAATTCATCAAATGTACTGAAACTACCAAAGTAGACATCATTAGGAAAGATACTATAATGATAGGTAAATCTACAATATCCTGGTCATAGAACTTCTTTTTAAATGATCTGCAGGTTCAATGAATTTTAATCAATACCATGACAGTATTTAAATTGATGTTTAATAATCTTTTATATGGGTGGGGGTAATGCATAGTCAAGACAAAACTAACAAAAACAAGGGCAGGCAGAGAAAACTTGGGGTAGCCAGAAGGAATAGGAGGCTGAAATCGGATTCCTCCTCATGTTGCACACAGCATTCAATTTCACAAAAGTAAAATGTAAAAGCTTTCACTATTTTAATAGTGATAACTTGCTTCTAAATACTTATGATCAACAAGGAATTGCAGAATGCAAAATGGATTCCTAAAAATCAATCAGATAAGAGCAGATAAGGTTAGGGTAGCATATCTTCAACTTTGTTAGTTATCTGTGGACTTAAAATTAATTCCAGTTGTTTTGATTTGCATTTCCAGGCTGCAACCCAAAACCCCAGAGAAGCCAGGAAAAGAGGAGGACCCTAAGAGGGACACACATAGATCACCCCAGGAAGGGGAAAGGGATAAGATAACCTGAGAAAACTGGTGGTGGTGGGGAGTATGAGAGGAAGGATGGGGAATGGGAATCTGAAGGTTCCAGATGGCCAAGTTTAGGGAGGGACAGAAATGGAGAGCAATAAAAGAGATACTTGACAGTGAACCATTAAGGGGTTAGGGAGAAATCTGGAGCTAGGGAAATCTCCAGGAACTCATAAGGAGGTCTCCAGCTAAGACTCATAGCAATGGTGGAGAGGGTCCTTGAACTAGCCTTCCCCTGTACTCAGATTGGTGTCTACCCTAATTGTCATCATAGAACCTACATCCAGTGACTGATGATAGCAGATGCAGAGACCCACAGCCAAGCACTTGGCCAAGTTCCTGGAGTTCAGTTGAAGAGAGGCAGGAAGGATTATGGGAGCAAGGCAGGTCAGGATCACAATGGAAAAAAAAAAAAAAAACAAAACAAAAAACCAGAGATAGCTGACTCAAGCTAGTGGGAATTAACAGACTCTGGACTGACAGCTGGGGAGCTTGCACAGGACCCCACTAGGCCCTCTGAATGTGCGTGACAGTTGTGTGGCTTGATGTGTCTGTGGGTCCCCTGGAAATGGGACCAGGATTTATCTCGGTACACAAACTGGCTTTTTAGAGCTCATTCCCATGATGTGATGCCTTCTCAGTCAAGATGCAGCAGGGAGGGGTCTGGCCCCAACTTGGTATGTCAACTTGTGTTGACTACCCAAGGGAGGACTTACCCCTCTATGAGGAGGGGATGGGGATGGGAGTGGGGTGAGGGGAAGAGGGGCAAGGGGAGGGAGGGGGACCAGGAATTGGTATGTAAAATGAAAAAAAAAATTAAATAAAAAATTAAAACAAAACAAAAATTAATTCAAGAGGTAAGGAAGCTGGCCAGGGTACAATACATGTCTGGCACATGTAAGATCTGAGTTCACTTCCTGGCACCACAGAAATAAAAAGTGACAATTTCAAGGTTAATATTTTAATATCACCAACTTGATAAAAAAATAGCCTGACAAAAGACCACTTAAGAGCACATTTATGAACCCTCTGTTGACTGCATATCACATTGTCTTCAGCTTTCACTGAGAAACACTGCATTAACTTAGATACTCACACATAGACACAAGTGCATACATCTACATGTGCACCCACATACAATTCTTCAAGGTTACAACATGGAAAGTGTGTTAGAAGTGACTTGAAAACAATTGCCATTTTCAATATTTGAAGTTAATAGTCATTAAGAAAAAGGAAAAACTACCCAATTCAAAGATGTCATTCAGTTAATATTGTTTATAAAGAAACAAAATGCCCAGGCCCAAGGATGTCATATTTTAATACATAGCACATGATATTAAAACTATATTACAACTGGGCAGTGGTGGCAAATGGCTTTAATCCTAGCACTCAGGAGGCAGAGGCAGGTGAATCTCTGTGAGTTCGAAGCTAGCCTGGTCTACAGAGCGAGTTCCAGGACAGGCACCAAAATTACACAGAGAAACCCTGTCTCAAAAAAAAAAAATCAATAAATAAAAATATAGGAAAACTATTTTGTTCCCACCTCACCAACTTAGCATTAAAATATTCATTAACATTGTATAAAATGCACACTTACTTTTTAAAAGCTATTTTTGTAGAAGGGGATATTGAAATTTTGATGAAAATGATAAAATGATTGCAAAGGTAAGGACTAAAGGCGGCTGTTACTACGGTAACTACTTAGTTACTATGGTATGATGCTGTCATCCGCGGTCACTCTTCTCCCTTATTTGAGCCATAGTTCGGCTTTGTCTCTTTGGCCTCTTGCTTGGTAGATAATACTAAGTCAGCATTCAAGGGTGAACCATTCAAGGTCAGAGCCATTAGTTCTGACACTTCCCTGTCATGTGACCGAGGATAAGTAACAGCCTCGTGGAGCTTGAGTTTCCCAGCTGGACTATAGCAATCACATGACTGGAGACACTTCAGGAACATAGGCAGAGTCAGGGTCACAGCATGACTCAGGAGTGTGAGCTACTGGTACTCACACAGCTCATATCTCATAGTAGCAGGTTATGGTGCAGAAAATAATTCAAACACAGTGGTCATTGCAGGCCATCTAAGTAGCTTTACCTTTGATAGAACCTCTCTCTCTCTCTCTCTCTCTCTCTCTCTCTCTCTCTCTCTCTCTCTCTGTGTGTGTGTGTGTGTGTGTGTGCGAGCTCTCTCTCTCTCTCTCTCTCTGTGTCTGTGTGTCTGTGTCTCTCTCTGTCTCTCTCTCTGTGCCTCTCTCTGTCTCTGTCTCTCTGTCTCTCTGTGTGTGTGGTCTCTGTGTGTGTCTGTATGTGTGTTATCATATGTGATGTACACCTGTTTACCTGTGTGCTCTGCTGTACGTGTGCACGTAAAGGTCAGAGATTGACAAGATGTCTTCCTTTATCATCCTCCACCTTATTTCTCCAGACAAGCTTTCTCTGAACCTGGGGCTTGCCATCTAAGCTAGGGTGGATGGCTTGGAAATTCTTAGCATCTGCCTGTCTCTGGCCCCACCCACCTCTAGCCCTTTTGAGATATAGGCCACAAAACATATGCCTAGCTTTTCATGTGGCTGCTGGGATTACAAATGCATGTTTGTGCTATAAAGCACTTTACTGAGCCATTTGCCCAGTGCCTTAATTTGGGTTGAATTTTATGCCTTCAAAGTTTCAAGTAAAAATGTAATACTAACACCATTCCTAACTTTAAGACTAAGTGCAGATCTTCCCACAGAACCAGCAACCTGAATCTATTACCTAGAAAATGTGATTTTGTTGTTGTTGTTGCTTCTCATTTCCATTAAAATGTGCCCGAATAATAGGTCTATGAATGACTTCTTATACTAGTCAGTATTTTTAGCAGGTTTTAATTCATAAGCATTCAAATTAGCTGTGCTGGAATTTGGCTCCTATTAGCTCATCATTTTGGTCCCATGATTAATTTCTCTCACCAGAGTGAATAAATGTACACATTCTTTCTATGAACAGGAGAGAAGTGACTTCAATTTTGTAATATAACATGTTAGTTCTCTGTCATCTTCCTTTGATTGTACAAATGCAGTAATAAAACATGCTTAGGTTATTTTGAGGCAGGGACACTCCATCTCCTACTGTGGGAAAAAGTCACTATGAAAATAACAAATAAGCATTGTTACTTTTCGTCTATGTCAGTGCTGGGCTGAGTACTGTAAAGGTTACAAAGGGCTGGAGTGAGACATGATCACTCACATCATGGTCTTATAGCAATTTAAAAAGATAGATCTAAAAGACCCAAATGACAGCAAGTGATAGCAGACAGTTTCAGTCGATCTAGGACGGTGTAATAATGGGAAAAAAAAATGAGAAGGAAGTGAGCAGGACAATAATCAAGGAAAGCTTCATGGCTGAATTGGGAATTACAAGAGACCTTAAAGAAAAGTAGAAATTGTTTGCCGGTCAGTTAGCCTCTGTTTCATAACTTTCCCTCATGTACCCTCATATTTCAAGATTTTTGCCATACGAGTTCTCTAAATATCATTATCTTTTTTTTGTCTGAAGTAAAGTAGACTGCATTGAAACACCTTAACTTAAAGAGGAAACTTTATCCTACTAATAAGTATGGAAAGTCAATACCATTTGCTATAAAAAGTGTTGGGTTAGATCTGAAAATAAACACGATGTCAATAGAGCAACTTTAGAATTCATCCAGAAAATGATGCCTTGCAAAGGGTCTGGGCTGGAGGTCAGTTTTGTTGTGGCTTAAGAAAGAAATAGTGGTTTGAAGAATTGCTAGAGATTTAATACTAACAGAGGACTCTACACTGTCTTCCCTCCCTCCTCATTTTTCCTTTCTTTCTAACATCCCCTCCTCCCCAGTCCTCTACTACTGTTCCCTGTCTCCCCTCTTTAGAACATTCTTTCACAAATATTTGTTGAGCAGCTATGATATGACAGATACTGTGGTTCTATGGATTCAAAAAACGAAGATGCAGACAAAGGCTCGGGTCTTCTTAAGACTTTGATTCTTGTTGGCAGAACAGCTCTAATAAAGAAATAGAGAGGGAAAATGTAGCAATAGCAGGGAACAGGTCCTGTGAGGGAAGGACCACAGATGAGCTGCCATTCCAGCAGCCACCCAAGGTTAAGATGGATTAGTCTCCCTGGGGATGGCAGAGAAAGAGACATTGAGGATGCTAAGTTCAAGGGTTGTGGTGCAGAATCACGTGTCCTCCCAGAGAAACAATGGAACCAGAGTGAAGGGAGAGAAGATTGAGAAGAGTAGGAGCCAGTACATTTGAAAGGAGTAGTCGAGGTCAAAACACATCAAGTGCTTCAAAGACAGCTTTAACTTGACTCTAAGTGATACAAGCACACAGCCATTATATGGCTTTTTTTTTTTTGAGAACAAGGCAGTATGACCTACTTACTGTTCGGAATAACTTTCTCAGGACAGGAGCAAGCAAGAAATATAAATACAGAAGCAAGTCAAAGGAAGACTGCAGGAATCTGGTAGGGTTGGGGAGATGAAGACTGAGTCAGGGGTGAGCACTGGAGTGAAAACGCTGTGCTCTCTAGGCAGAGGACAACTGTTCTCCTCAGCCTAACCTCTATTAGATAAAACCATAACTATTTTAGCAAGTACATCTTCGCGGTTCATCAATGCCTAGCACAGTGCCGGGCAAACTGATCCAAAGGAACTACAGAACTGAACTACAAAGAGAATGACAGAATGGAAGCCAGAACAAGGAGGTTCATGGTAGGTTTGCGGGGCAAGAATAGCATGCTATGCAGAAAGGTGCCTCTCACAGAACCCAGGGCTCACAGGAGAATGTACTTTACAACAGCAGAGAAGAACTAAGAGATGCAGAAGAGGAAAATATATTTAGAATGATGAAAAAATGAAGAAAGGGCCCAGAGTCCTGAAGTCTTGGTTCAAAGAAAAATCCAATTCTATCAATTCACTGAATGTCAAAACTTTTTTTGTTTATGAGATTAAAAACAGCTGCTTATAAACAATCATCTCTGTATGTATCTTAGGAGTTTTGGTCTTAAAGATGTATGGAATTGTTCCTTTACATATACAAGAGAACTTACATTTTTACTATATTTATTTATTTGGGGTATGGTGAGATACAGGGTGTAGGTGAGTGCAAGAAGGTTCATGCCACCACACATATGTAGAGGGCAGAGGACAACTTGAAGAAGTTGGTTCTATCCTAGACAGACTGCAGGAGCCCCTTCTCCATTCCACTATGGGGATTCTGTGGATTGAAGTGGGGTCAACAGGCTTGGAGGTAAGTGTCTTCCCACTGAGTCATCTTGCCAGCTCGCAAAAGAAATTTTATAGATTTACTAAATTTTAAATTTACATTTTGAAAGGTTACTTCTTATTTAAAGTGACAGTTTTCACGGCGCAGACATATGGAATGTGGTGTCACGTGAGCATTTGATACAGATTGACTGTGTGTGTAATGAATGAATCTGGGTAGCTAACACAAGGACCTTGTACTTCTGGAATAAAGAAACCTGCTGGACTCAGGAAAGTGAGCAAAAGTTAGAGACTCCAAAGCTGAAGGAATGATAAGAGATGACTGGGAAAAAGAAATCTCTACTGCAAAACAAAACTGCTGGGAAACCGCATCCCTGGGACAGGTAGAGAGAACAAGGTGTACCTGTGTACGGGGAGAGGAGGCTGCAGGGAGCAGACACCTGCCCTCACAGATGCACACTCCTGGTGTTATGTGGTGCCCATCTGGCATAAAACAGCCAATTCTAACTAAAACCAGACAGCTCTATTCTTCTTAAGACAGGGACCACAAGCCTGGGAAGATGAGGACATGGGGGCAGACAACAGTCCGTCTTCCCTTCTTTTTCTTTTCTTTTTTTTCCCTTTCCTGTCTTTTTATGTTTTTGTCTTTTTTTGGGGGGGGGGAGTGTTGTTTCGTTTTGTGGTATTGATTGATCCACTTTCACAATCCATAGAGGTCATTATTAGAGGCACGAAACCATTATTTTGTTTTTACTTTTGCTTCCTGATCAAAGTCACCCTTGTCTCCAGCCTTCATTTATAGTCCAGGCTACTATTGACCCTGAGTATTTATGCATGCCTCCCTGTACTGAATCCTCCACAAGCCAACCAGAAAGGTCCTAATGCTGTCCTTTAGTAAACACTCAATCCTATGTTACCTCTCTCTACTTCACTTCCTGACACAGTCTTCACATCTCCAAACATCCCAAATCATTTAACTTCCTGGTTCCTTTTGGAAGACTTATCTGTCCTGGTGCTGCCCCTAACTCGGTGCCCTTCTACCTGGACAGTTATGCTTATATCTTTTTATTTACATTTATCTTCTGCTGGTGCGTGAGTATGGTGTATGTGTATACAAGTGTGTTTATGGGTGTATGTGCATGGAAAGGCCCTAAGTGTATCTTATTGGATCCTGTGGCACTACTGATTTCTTCACTATGGAAATACTTGATGCACTAATAATTCCACATGTGCCTTTTTCAGAATATAGGAAGTGTAAGTAAAGTAAGTTCTTAGATATTTGCTAACCATTCAAACTAGTTGATTATTGATGAGCACTAAGATACAAGGATGGCAGTTGTTGTTAATTGAGAACATCAAAAGGTTTTAACAACAATTTACATTCCAGATAAGGCACAGCTTGCATAAAAAAAGAATACTGAGTTACTAGGAACAAGCCTTCATTGAGACTTGAAGAAATAGAAACTCCGGTTCAGAAATGGTCTAGAATATTGTGTGGTCTCCCAAGTTCACAAACTTCCAAACATAATTTAATGCAAATAGAGATCAAATAAAGTAGATGTGAAGATCAATTCAATTCACAGAAAAGAAAGAAAGTTTGGAATGGTAGTTCATATGTATAATTCCACAGTGCAGAAGACAGGAGAGGGAGAATCAGCACTATGTGTCCGGGCCCAGCCTGAGCTACAGAGTAATACTCTGTCTCAAAAAATGAAAGAATCGAGCAATTGAATGGCTAAGACGTAAGTATCATTAACTTTATTTGTTCATGAACTTAGATTATGTAGAAATGTGAGAAAAATTAAGTTTAAGGAATGTTTTTTTAAACAGCGCAGACTGAAAGGGAGCGTTATGACTCATGGTAAACACTTGCATGTAAGTCGTGGCCTTGGAGCGCACTTTGTTCTCGATAAACTCAAGTCTTGGAGACGGTTGCTAGCCACACACAAACAGCTCCATGGTGCACTGCTTTACACAAAAGATAACCCCGTGGCAGGGAAGGGTGATCTCTCAGTGTCAGGTGACTTCCGGGTGTGTGTCAGATGCTTAAGCTGAACATTAACTAAATTATTTGGGCCACTAGAGTAACCCTTAATGTACCTGAGCTGTCATTTGAGGACATTTGATTTTTAAGAGAGCAAGAAAAATTGTAAGCAATTCTTAATACTTGCTATCAGGACGGTTGCGGGGAGGGGGAAGTTTCTTACGTATCACATAGCCTCAGGATGATCCTGAAATGCCTATGATGGTCACAGGTTTTCGAATGGGGAACTTCCGCAAGGTACAGAGGGGCTCTGCCAATATAGGGGTGAATGTAGTCAACCTGGGTCGGGATCATCCCTCAAGAGGACAGAAACGGTCAGGGATGGACTAACATTGACTTTCCAAGGTTTCCAGGGCTGATCATTTAAAGAGGCATTTTAGCCTTAAAACAACATCTGTCAGGAGCCTTTCCCCAGTTGCTGAAAAAAAAATAGCTGATAATTAAATGAGCCCCGAAAGTAAAATATACAAATTGGACAATTTACTTTAGAAATGGAAGTCAGTGCCTTGGCCAGAGGAACTCTTTCCAGATCCCCCTCTCTCTGAAAACTGCTTATTCACTTCAATCAGCTGAGGTTTAAAATATTAATATGTTTCTTTTCATAAAAAAGCTTAGAGTCATAAGCATTTACATTTTCCAGAAGGAAGACACACCTTGCGTTGATTCTTCTATAGGGCTGATCAACTGAACAGAGCTTCAACAGTTATGGGAAAGGGAGAAGGCTGCAATTCCTGGACCAAACTGTAATGCATCAATGGCTGTCTTTAAGTCCCTGTAATACCTGCTCCTTGTCCATATGTGTCTGACCTAATGCCCTGTGACCATCAGGTGAAAGTTTGGGGAATGTATTCATAGACCACTAGCTTCCACCAAACCCAGTGCTCAGAACGTCATCAGAGAGCCTCAGATGTCTATCACCTGATGCTTGCACCTAAGTATTTAAAGTATCATGATGTAAGCCTTCCTTTGTTCTGTTACTATAAAATCCTAATAAAACTACTGCCATGTTGAAACAAGGAACTTGAGCTAACCTAAATGTGTACTCCTGACCATGGCCAAGTGTATTTGGCTCCAGAATAAATGATCTCTTCTTCTCCCCTTTGAAAAGAAAAGTTTCTCACATCAACACTTAAGTACCATCCAAAGAGGACAGGAAACCAAACTGCCATACAGCTGCCTTCTGTGTCCCGTGCTGCATGGAGGAGAATTTTAAATATCCTGAGGCCCTGAAGGACTCTGCCAGATGAACACTCTTGAACAGCAGTGCAGGACAAGTCACAGAAGCAATCATCTCCACATCGAAAAATTATATTCCTCAATCTGATGTGCAAACAGCAGCAGCAAGACAGTGGAGCACTGATGGCCACTCTCAATACTGAAACAGTTCTGCTAAGCACACACATCTCTAGATGTTTCTCTACAGGAACTCACAATGCCTGTTCTGCTGACAGGATAGCATGTGGTTGAGCCCTGCTCACCTTTGCTTGGGGGTTTGACTACACAGCATGAAATGGAGAAGATACGGTTTAAACCACGGTTCCATGCATTTATTCCCCTCTTTTCCTCCCCAGTTTTATTTTCAAAGTCAGAGAAAGCAAAACTTCCATACATCTATTTATTTATAACATTAGCAGTGTTTCAGAAAGCTGACTTGTCTTATACACAGAGCCATAGCAAACACGAAAGTCAGCAGTCCTTTTAGATGACAACAGGGATCTTTGCTGACAGCTAAATCCCACCTTATTATTTCTATTTTGTGTTTGTTGCCATTTCCTGTTTGGAAGATATTTTTGTTCATTCCCATTTCTTCACTTTCTTCCCTGCCTTGGAAATGGAGATTCCTATGCATCATAGGCTAACCTCAAATTCCTGTTCCAAGCTTCAATTCCCTGAGTCCTGGGATTACTGGCATACACCCCACAACCCAGATCCATCCTCCACCATTACAAAGACTTTTGTAAAATTAAAGCTATCTTTGCTTTGCCAACTTAAGAGCTTATTGCACAGATAAAATACAAAGATGTGAATATTTAATGGGGCTGCAGTCTTACTGTGTAATATGAACTATTTGGGTAGGGGGTTGGGGGTATATGTGTGAGAGAGAGGACTTCTAAATACAGAGAATAAGCAAATGCACACATTTATAAAAAATGGGTGGTTTTTACCTTTCATAAATGATTATTTTTGTAAAATCCTATTAATCAAAAACACTGTATATTATCTGGTACTATTTTCATAAAGCATTCATTTTCTTTAATCACCAAGCAAAGTAAGAGACAAAAAAAAAATAAAATAAAAGGTTTGGTTGAAACTGATGAATTCTGTTTACATTTGAGAACTTTAATGGATGAAGCTTGGTGTGCTCAATTCTAATGAGATAACATGAAATGTACCCCTAAATATCTCAGACCTGCATTACAAAGTGAAAGACAGCTCATTATTATTCCCTCAAAATCCTTCTATGTTAAGCAGTTAAGGAGACACTCCAGCAGAAACTATTTTACAGTTTTTTTTTCTCTACTCTGTACACCAATCCTGCCTGCTTTGATGTTGCCGTCTTGTGTATTTAATTAATAAGAACCATTTGTAGCAACGGTTTTATCTATAATTTTAGTGAGTCACCCACTTTGGAGTCACGTATGCTGATTTGTTTTAAAAAGCAAAGGTATTCAGCTAACATACACAGAAGATAAAAGAATAAACCATGAAGGCTTATAAAAAGGAAAGCTTCTCTGTGGGTAAAAGTGCTGGTCACCAAGGATGATGACCTCAGTTTGATCACTGAATGAACATGCTAGAAAAAGAAAGAATTCCTAGGAGTTTCCTCTGACCTCCATACATATGCCATGACACCCATGCCCTCGTTCCCCAAAATAAATACATGTAGCCAAACATTTTAAAGCAAGCTTTTTTTCATGTGACTCCACTTTCGTTTGAATCATCTATTTTGCTAACAAATGACGCTATGTTAACTAAAAGACATTTCTTAAACCTTCCTGTTAAGTAATATATACCATTTCTTAACTTTTTCCTTTTGAAGTGGTCAGATGTCAGCCATCTGTGAGCTGTATCCATCAAGGCACAGAATACCCTTGACACCAGACTTACTACTCTGAAGGTCTTGGGGCTGAGTGACATACAGAGACTCATACACATCTGATCAAACAACAATAACAAATGTAGACCTTCTACTTCAGCTGTGGATCTACATAAAGTAGCACAAACACATAACTCTTCTCAGGAAGTGAAGCATGGGGGCCACAAGGACCTCAAGACCACTTTGGGCAGCTTAGTGAGTCAAAGGTTGGCCTGTTCTACATAGCAAGACCATGTATAAATAATAACAGCAAAAAGAAAAAAAATCGCCCATGGAAAGCCTGTGGCAAAGGTCATACTATGATAAAACTAAAGAAAAATTGAGATAACAATAACATATCTTACTGCCTAAAGACAAGATGACTTTGGGGTGGGAAGGACAGCTAATAGAATGGATACCAGAATCAGGATATGAAAGAGACATAATGACCCAAATCTAATGAGATGACTTACATGGGGGCATACTAGAATTTTTGCCCTCTGGTAAGAAGAAAAATATCCAGCTAGTCAGATGCTGGTTAGTTAAGTCATGATGTGACAACGGTGACAAAGAAGACATGAGGGCTGAAGTCACATTCATTGGTGACTAAAGTCCAGGATGAAGGAAAGAGTTTCCAGAACAGCCTGAGCTGCTTGGGTCTCACTTAGAATTTTGTAAGTTGCTCATCTCTGGATTACAACTTCAGGAAAGATGAGGGGTTAGTTTTTCCATGGTAGAGCGCTTGCCCAGGGCACTGAAGTCATGAGTCCCACCCTAGGACAACAAGGGGGAAAAAGAAAGGTAAAATAAAGGAAAGAAGAAAGAAAGAAAAGAAAGGGGGAAGGTAACCTACAGAAGTCAGTTGGGCAGGATAAGGTAACTATTAGGATATGAGTAGATAGCTTAAGGAATGGAAAATATTCAGAACAAATTTGACAGTGCCAAGAAATAATGGGATCTCAGATGCCTTTCGTATCTAGGTTCCCAAGAAAGACATTGCTACCTGGAAGCAACATGGAGGCAGAAGCTGCTTCACCCAAAGCAAGGCCAATGCAATAAAGCAGAGCTAGCTGCACAGGTCTAAGACCTGAGCAGCGACTGAACTTAGGAGGAAGCCCTGGCCTATGGCATAGTTTGTGTTAGCACCTGACAAAAAGACAATAGTGTCTTCTTTCAGATCAGACATTCTGATTCAAGTCCATTCAAGTCTTCTCTTCATTCCCAATATGCCTTCCTTTGAACTAATTGCTCTTCTGTACCCTTGACTGCCAATTTCAAGTATTGTACTTTTAAAAGTATGCTGGGCCAATTTAAGGTTTTGAAATAGAAACAATACATGACCAAAAGGTTTGAGAAACTCTAAGTATAACTGTAGATGCCTACATTCCATGGTTAGCTACGGAGACAAAAACCACTAAGATCCCTTGATGAAAGCAGCTTTTTAAAGCATATGCTAGAACAATCTATTAAGAATAAAGTGAGTTCACATGGTGCTATTAGGATCTAATATACTTGATAGCAAAAATCATAATGAGCCTCTTAGGTATTGCTCCAGCTCAGTATTTCTTACAATAAATGTGGAAAGAACCACCAGGGAGCTTGTTAAAATGCAGATTGTGTCCCAGGAGGTCTAGGTAAGGGTTCAAGAATCTGTATTCATGTTAAGCTCCCAGGGACTAGGGTCCAGAAACTGCTGATTCATGGGTCACATTTTGAGTGGGAAGGTAGGGCTTATTTCCCACAGTTCTTTACTTCAAAATGTTAATATGTTAATAATTACTTGTGCATCTCTTTGCTTTAGGTATTAACATTTTTTATTGCTATAGATAAAAGAATTTGAATTCCCATTCTTTTGAAAATTAAAATATACAATAAAATTTAGATAAACACCTATATGAATAGTTATTTTGTTCTTAAGTGTGTTTGTTTTTGTTTTTACCTTGCATGAACATGAGAAGATGTTCTTACAGCACATGTTGACTTGGCCTCAATCACATCACTTGAAGGATCAACTCCATCAGCATTAATGGTGACCGTTGCGATGCATTAACCACCTGCTTTTGTTTTCAATTATTTAGTGTGTACAAGTTCATCTCTGATAATTGCAATAACTCCTTCCCTGGGCACTTAATTTATTACAGCAACGATTCAGAATCAAGGCCAGTCCCAGATACTTTGCCATGTTATAAGACATTGAATGATAATACTGCTACATAGATGGTTCAAAACTACTCATCCAAACATTTTCAACTTGTTTGATTTGATTTATAACAACTTTAAGGTATCTAAAGTACTTTTTTTTTTTAAAAAAATATGGTATGAATGAAATAGCATCACATTTTTTTCATGTCTTCTTCAGTAGCTATGAAAAAGTGGATGATGCTGTTTGGACAAGGCTCTTTATTTCCTTATTAAGAAATTCACTATGGCATCTGTGGAAATTTGAGTCTTTTCCCTAAGTCATTACATGGTATTGAAAGCAAGCTTGATAGTCTGGTATGGTTATTTTTCTTTAAAGTTGATATTCAGAAATAAATTATGTAACATCACTGTATAGTCTGGATCTGAAGTGTTTATAAGACCCAGCTATACGACTACTCCATTGCATATACCCAAATGACTCAACATCTAACTCTCCAGATATTTGCTCAGCCATGTTTACTGCTGTTCTACTCACATAAACTAGGAGATAGAAACAACCTAAATGTCCTTCATCCAAAGGATGGATAATGACAATACTATTCAACTGTGAAGAAAAATGAAATCATGAACTTTGCAGATAAATGAACAGAACTAGAAAAAGCCTATGGAATAAGTTAACTTTGTCCCAGAAAGACAAATATTGCATGTTCTCCCTCATCTGTGGCTCCAAACTCCAAATCTTCAGATGTGAGTTTATAAATGGAATAACTGCAAAAGCTAAGGCAATAAAAAGGTACCATGGGATGGGGGAAGCAATAGAGAGGGAGATCAGAGTACAAGTTATTTGGAGGGAAATGGGAAAACTAGAGAGCAGAGAAGTAATAGAGACAAGGTGAGAGATCAAGCTAAAGAGCAAGGAAGGTCAAATAACAATAAGGATGCCTGAAAAAAGTCATAAGGAATCATATTATTATCTATTTACCAAAGGTTACACACAATAAATATGCCTACACGAATATATATATATATACATTTATGGCTTAAATGAAATTTTATAAATTGGGCTAGCAATGTTTCCAACATGGGTCATACATCAGTAACAAAACCCCCAACACCAGGCATACAAATGCTACTGATGAGCTTCTAGTTAGAGGAGTCCAAGAGACTTCCAGCATATTGTAGGCTATTATTGTTGCCCTGCTTGTCTCCCACAGACTGAAGGTTAAGTCCATATTGTTGAAGAAAACATGAGCTTCAGACACAGGATCTGGAGGATCTGAGCTGGATCTGACCTGAAAACCTTCTCCCCGAGAACTATGAAAGCTTTCAAAGGACAGAAGCAACCAATAGGCATGACTCCTATGAGCTAAAACAGTGACCAGGATGATATGAGAACCCTAAGGGTGCAATAGTGGCACTCATAACTTGGTGGTAATCAACAGCTCTATTGGGCTCAAATGCTACTGAATAATAGTAAAATTGTGTCTGGTATTAGAAACTGAGCCAAGGGCTAGTGAGGTCATAGATCCTGGAGGAAATCCCACAACTGCCACTACACTAAACCAGCATAATCCTTAATTGCATCCTAAACATTTATCTTTATTCCTACAAGTAAGTATAGCTCTCACTCCTCAACAAAGAAACTTTTTTTTTTTTTTTGCAACAGAGACCATTATAAAAAACTGAAACTGATCAAAATGTGCAGAACAAATGATCCATGGCACCCAGCCATAGCTGATCCCTCTACAACACAACTCCTGCACTTAATGGTCAGGGAACATTACAGAAGAAGGCACAGAAAGATTATAAGAGCCAAAGTGTTCTACATGATTTTAAATTAGTCTTAGCATCCTTACTTAAAGTGCAGGATTCTTCAGCTTTAAAATATCTGTAATTATACTCAGAGTTTCATGCCTCACACCTTAGAAACCCCAACTCATGTTGCTAAAGTAAATAGTGTGTGTGTGTGTGTGTGTGTGTGTGTGTGTGTGTGTGTGTTGCATGCATACATATTGGGAGTCTTCTCAAAACTAGTCCAGGCTCTTTAGTCAGGTTGGATTTGTTATTACCTCCAGATAATTACTCTAAGCCTCACATTATTAAACATTGTTGGTAAATAATACAGTGATATAAAGTAAGACATGGCCTTCCTGAGGATACAAGTACGGCATGACACATGTCCAGTATACTCCCTTCATGTAACATAAGTCAATAGCCAATAGCCAGGGGAAATACAATAGCAATGCCTAAAATATGTTTAGGGGCATTTGGTTGATTACACAGCATATGGAACCCCAACTATTATGTTTTTTTAGGATATTTGTACAAGAATGAGCACTTTCATTTTTATTGACAGTATTTTTCAATTTTATTAAATTTTCTTAAGACATTAGTGGTTGCCTAGAACTCATATGCTAATGTGACAAATGAAAAATTCAAAGACTTAAGATGGAATGTTTCATCGTCTTAAAAAAAAAATCTGGGAGGCCAAGTTTAGAAAAATCTTTCTTTTTCTCCAAGATTGGTGTAATTAAATACACTAAAACTAGACCAAACAAAAAGACAATCTTAATATAGATGTGGTTTGCTTCTCTGAGTCTATGACTATATATGGATCCTTGGAAACATCAAGCTGTTTGGCGAGTAGCAAGCTATTTGTTGTCAGTCATTAGAAATATGTACTATACTGAAAACTCAACTGATACAATTATTAATGGAGAGATTCTTCACAGTGTAGACACCAGCAGGCAGCACAGCATGGTATGGGGACTTGTCAGAAGGCTGCAACTGGTACTCCAGTACTGACCTTCAGAATCAGAGGTACTACAGACAGAGCCCTGCAAGGTGTGCTTACCCCTCAAGGTGGTTATGATATTAGCAAGTGAAGACCAAACTCATACCATGGATGGTGTGAATGAAAAGCACATTTGCAGCTGGGTGGTGGTGGTGCACGCCTTTAATCCCAGCACTCCCGGAGGCAGAGGCAGGCGGATCTCTGTGAGTTTGAGGCCAGCCTGGGCTACAGAGTGAGTTCCAGGAAAGGCACAAAGCTACACAGAGAAACCCTGTCTCGAAGGAAAAAAAGAAAAAAGAAAAGCACATTTGCTTATAAAAACTACAAATGAAGGTGAGTTACCAGTTAGGGGAGGCAATGCCAAAAATCTTATAAGAAGTGATTTGGAAAATCACTTATAAGAAGTGATTTGAAAAACTAGACATTTGAATTGCATGAAACTAGGGTAGAGCTTTCTCTGCTCCCCAAGCCTACAATTTTTATTCACTCTCCAACAGTTCAAATAATTTACCTGTGCAAATTAAAAACTGCTTGTAATATTTTGAAATGCTTTTCACATATTAATTAAAATCTGCCTTGTTTTGTGAGCATCTTTCAGTTATATCCTAAACATATTTCCCCAAAATTAAATTACTGTTTCAGCAGAAAAATTATTAGAAACACACACACACACACACACACACACACACACACACACACACACACACACGAAAACCAAACAGCCAAACAACTTCCTGATATAATCTGTATTTTCAAAAATTTCCAAACATTTGAAAACATGGGTATTTTTCTCATGAGTTCAGTTAAGAACTATTGCATTGTCTCTAGCTTGATTTTAGTAACTGGAAGTATAACTTTACCCACATAATGATTGCCTCAATAAAGGTGGAGCCAAAGGGACAAAGCCCCAAAGACTGCAACAGACAATTCTTTCTGGATACCCAGTGACACTGAACAGAAGAGCTTCTCTTCAGCAAAGCCTTGGAAAGTATGAGAACAAAACTGAAGATGAGTTAGAGTAGAATGGCATGTGTACAAAGCACCCCATCACCATGAAGCCTCATAACATGCAAATGTGGGATTTGCAATGATACCACACAGAGCTTCTTGAGTCAAGGTGCAGTGGAGAGCCAATGTTTTTTTAGTCCTTGGCTCTAATCTGAATCTTCCAAAAATTCTGACAACATCTAGATTGAGAAAAGGCCAAGCCCAAACATTGGTGGTAGTTATGGAAACTGGAGAAATGTATGAGTCAGGTTTGATGTAATACAGAAGGAAATGAGGAAACAAGATAGAGCTTTGTTATTTCTAATTTGGATGTGACACTTATTTTGCATTAGGTAACCATGCAAATTATTGAACGCTAAATAGGGCTTTTGTGTTAAGATTAGAATAGGTGCATAGCTGCCTTTATCACATAGTCAACTGATTCAAATGACCATTTGGAGGTGGGGTGATGGGGATGAAAAGAAAGTGGTATTTCTGGTAGAAAGCCCACATAAAGACATAGTTCCTTACAAGCAATATCTACAGAGGAAGTTGGTGAATCTGTGCAATAAAAAAGACACTAGGGACAAATAAAATAAATAGTCACTTAGGTCTTCTTCCCAGAAACTCTAGTACCATGGAATGAGGTACCTGACCTGGGTAAAAGATTTCTTAAAAGTTCCTCAGGTAAGTTAAAGTGGGTAAGAATGTATGCTTAAACATGTGTGAAGTTTTTTTTCAACTTGATATGTGTATTTTTTCAGCCTACTTGTATATCTGTGGTCCTGAGAGAATATTGACCTCATAGGAACAATGTAAAACCACATGAGATAATACATGTGAAAGCATGCAGAGCTGGTAATTATTTCATCCCTAATGTTAGCACCAGCCTTTCCAATGTTCCCCACAGGGAGTAAACACTTAACACAAATCACCAAAAAAAAAAAAGTGACAAAATAGTTTCATTCCTCCACCTTTGCCATCAACATGTGTATGATAAAGCTGTCATTCATAAATTCCATCTGCCACAGATGATACTAAATATGTTTTTGTTATTATTTTAATATAAGTATATATAATTACAATGTACATACATATATGAGGTGCGCATATCCATTTATATGTATGTATGTATACGCAGAAAAGGGCTATAAATACAAAATAATTGTTAACACTCATTTGGAGGAGGTTTGACTTTTCTTTATGAAAGCTTACAAATGGCAAGTCTTAAAAATCCTATAATTGCTAATTGGTCTTGTCTTATGACACCTAATTTTCAGTGAAGACTCTTCAAATGCCTGCAGATGCTGAACACATCTGTCAAGTTGATGTCCTAAGACAGTATCACATTGTTTGGGATAAGTTTTGTGAAAGGCTCTCTGGTAATTGAAATGTAGCAACTGGAAATCCTGACAGACATGTCACTAAACTGCTCTGAAATAATCAAAATATCTGAAATACAGGGCTGAAATATTTTCCAACACGCTGATATAATTATTTTTAGATTTTATAAGAGAACTAAGCTATAGAGAAAGAAAAAAAAAACCAAAAGGGCACAAAGAAAAAAAGGAAGAAATATATAAAGTACTTAAAGTGAATTAATGTTAATATAATTCAAACCCAAGAGAAAGTGCTGAGTACTGAATATGGAGTATATCAGACACCTATGAAGAGTAGCATTTAGCTTCTTGTGAAGATTTAACATAAGCATGGGAACACCCCAGTCTAGCTCTGAACCACATTTCATAGCTTTGTATATTTGCAATATTTGACTCCTCCCACTTTTGTTTAAGTTTCTCAGCATTAAGTTTTGTGTTACACATTTCTGAAGTCTTTTTTCAATGAGAGGACTCTAAATGTCTAGTTACTTTTCCTTAACATGCTATTTACTATGTACCTACTATAGTAAATGACTATAAAAGAAAACATGAATGATCTCTATTCCTGTATTCTTTGTAAGTGGGCTAGCTGAGGACATGCTATATGAAAACTTTAGTTTTAAATACTGCAATGCCTGATGGGCAGTGTTCTATGACAGTTACATACAAGTATGAAGCATTTAACAAGGTACAATGGGACTCACCCCAAATTTAAAGTTTACAGATTGATTATATGTCATTTAACAGTATGTGTGTGCACACACTCACAGGTAGTTGTGTATGTGAACTAGAGATTAGAGGAGTAGGGTAAGAAAGGAGGAGGGTGGAAAACAGAGAGACAAGGATGCCAGGAGAAACAGATTTTGCTGAATGACTCTTTGCTACTGAATAAAGACACTGTCAAGATAATAGGCCATGATAAACACTGTATTGCCTGGTGGAAACTATTTACTAGTGGGAGTAGGTGTTCTAGAGAATGGCCTCAGGGCAAAGACGAAAGGCAGGGTAAGACTTTCAGAGGACTGTGATGATCCGACCTGTCCAAGTAGCCGTCATTTCAAGTAGAGCCCCATCTCTCACAACTATATCACAGAAGTAGGTTGAGCTGTCCACCCAAATAGAGTAATATAATGCAAGCATTAAAAATAATGTGCTAGAAGAAATATATTATTCATTCTTCCTAGCTTTTCTTTTTTTTTTTTTTTTTTTTTTTTTTTTTTTTTTTTGATTTTTCGAGACAGGGTTTCTCTGCGTAGCTTTGTGCCTTTCCTGGAGCTCACTTGGTATCCCAGCCTGGCCTTGAACTCACAGAGATCTGCCTGGCTCTGCCTCCCGAGTGCTGGGATTAAAGGCGTGCGCCACCACTGCCTGGCTCTTCCTAGCTTTTCTAACTTGATAATTTGGACACATTAATGGAATTCAACATATCAAATTTTGTTGATGACAATTCTTGCTCCCCTTTTTGTTCTCAAGGCTAGCTGGATATTATATGCCTGTATATTAATTGTTCGGATCATGTGTGGTCTTCAGAGTAAAATAGCTTCGGAAGTTTTATAGTTGCAGAAGCATTTTACTAAAATTGTACAACATGGGTCATCAGTTATATGAGACTGTTCTTGGGTTTGACAGTGATCATATTTGTACCTATTTTATTCAGTTAAAAAAAATGGCATCTCAACTTCTTTGATATGACTCAAGAAAATTCCATCCTGATTTAAATACTCTATTTCAAAATGCAGTGAACAACATTATTGTGGAGGCTTGTGTGGCTCTTCTTTCTCAAAATGGGAGCACCCTCTTCACTCTATCATATCATTCATATATTTTTTTATTCTTTTCACCAAACAAAAAATCTGCAGAAAATACATTTTTATTATTACAAGAAATTATCCATAGTAAAAAGGAGGCCTTCTCTTATACCCCCAAGTTCCCTGGCATCCTCTGTTGTTAAAATCTCATCCTAACTGATGGACAGTAGATCTGGTTGTTTGGCCAGTAGATTTTATTGCACAAACCAAATTGCTTTCTAGCCAACTATTGTTTTTATTTGTTTCAGAATTATGCAGTTGTAAAAAGCATGCATCATTTAAAACTGGCATCTAGAGGAGTTCCCATTCACTATGGGGGGGGGGGTTCACTGGGCCTTTGGCATTTAAAGGTGTTGGGGTTTCTTTTTGCTGTTAGAGAGAACCATGGGAGAGTCTGGTCTCAGGAGTTCCAGACCTGTGTTGCTTACCAGTTCTCTATTAGGCATCTCCAATAGATCAGCTACAGCGTTCTCAGAGCCTGCTCAGTGGAAAGGAATACAGGAGCTCTTTCTGAAACCTGCTCATTCTTGACTCCCCTACCCTACTGCACAGCCTTCCATTCATTCAATTGCCCTTAAATCCAGTGAACCACCAGCTCTAAAGGGCCAAAGAATATCTTTCCTAAACCTTTGTATTTTCAATTCCCTCTGAGCTGGTTCAGGCAATACCCGCTTGTCTGACTGAATTTCTGTGTCAATGTCCCTACTGGTCTTTATTCCAGCCCCAACCCCCCATCCAGTCTTTCTGGTGCAAACAAATCCTAAACCACAAAGTCCCTGCCTTCTACTCGGCTTTGTCTGTTATAGTTCTCCAGACTCTGTACTAACTGCCACCAACCCTAGAATCTACCAGGTGGAGCCATATCCAGTGTGATGGCTTTGGGATAGATCCATTTTGGAACT
Source organism: Peromyscus leucopus (assembly GCF_004664715.2). NCBI lineage: Eukaryota > Metazoa > Chordata > Mammalia > Rodentia > Cricetidae > Peromyscus > Peromyscus leucopus. The sequence goes on from NC_051072.1 coordinate 39,349,752, forward strand.
TTGCATCTGGCTTTGTCTCTGTTTGTCCTGCTCTTCCTCCAGTTAATTTCTTCTCAGCAGCAAGGGCACAGTGTCTCTTCCTTCCCAATCCCCACCCGGGCCTGATGTGGTGGAGTGTAGAAGTAGGTATTGCCTACACCACATCTATCTTCTTTGTCTAGAAAGTGAGCATGCCCTATTGTAATTGTGTGTTGTTACATTCTCTAGTGTTTGAGAAAGGGTCTCTCACTGAATATTTATCGCACTGTTTGGGCTAGACAGCTGACCAATGAGCTTTAGGGATCTGCCCGTCTCTGCTTTGGTTTGGGGGATATAGGTATCGACTGCTGTACATGGCTTTTAGATGGGTGCTGGGATTTGAACGCAGATCCCTAGGCTTGAGTGCAAGCACTTTTTCAAGCAAGCTCTCTTCTCAGCCTTCTACCCCTTCACCTCTATTTCCTTCAGCCTTAGTCAGAACTGTAGCAGCCACCATTATTATACTTGAGAAGTAAATTCAATTACTAATATCAGCCTGCCCATTTCTCGAAGAAAACAAAATTACTTCTCTACAGAATTAAAACATCATTTCCCTTGTGCTTGATGAAGAAGGTAATTTTCTTTTGTGTGTCTTGCCCCTAAAATGAATATTTGGTCTAGACAGAATATTACTGAAGGCTTTTCCATGAGATATGCCTCTTTTTGCTAGAACAAACTTCATTATTTCTACATAATTACATAAATAGCTCACTGTACCTCTCTGTTCACTGCTTAATACAATAAAAATTTAAAAACAGGTGAAAGAGCCTGACTTTCATTTCCTCTGAAACAGAATGCTGCTAACACACTTTTGCATGTACAGTCTTCCTCACATTTGTGACGATCATTGAATTCATCCTAAGGGGAACAGAATGATCTACCTTTGCGTAATGACAGCAGTGGTCTCAAGCTATAACACACACCAGAATCTCCTGGAGGTCTTTTATAAATGGGAAGTATAGCCTCAGCTGCAGGGTTTCCACCTCTTAGGCCTATAATGGGTCCAGGAACTTTCATATCTCAGACAAGCAACATCAGTGTCACCCAGGACCTAGTTAGAAACACAAGGTCCTGGTTGACTGACGCTGCTTGTCTGAGATGTAAAATACACACAGCTTCTGCTGTATGGGCCAGTTTTGTGTCTGTGTGGTTTCATAATGGTGATTTGCCATGCACTAGCCCATTCTCCCCCATCTTTTCCTTTTTTTTTTTTTCTTTTGTTACTGTTATCTGACTAACAACTGCTGTCTAAATCTCTGAAATCTGTTTTGGTGCTAAAACTTAATACAATGATACATCGTTTCCTTAAAAAAAAAAAGAAAGAAAAAATGAAATAGAATAAAAATGGAAAATCCTATCTCTGTAAGTTTTTTTTAAAAAAATAGGGGGAAAAAAGATAATTTTTTCTTAGAGGTTTGGCCTTCCACAGCAAAGATACTTTTGCTTCCATGGTGATTTTTGTTTGTTTGTTTGTTCAGAAGTCAAACTGGCATATAAACTGGCAGAAGCAATAAAAGCCATTGTCGAAAAGGTGGGTAGTGAAGCTCTTTGTGAGTCCCAAGACAATGAGGGCCCACACATAAGCTCCTTGGACATTCCAGTCCTTCTCTCCTCCCTTGCTCATTCCGAATTCTCCTTGCCACAGAAGCAAGACGAGATTTTCAACCCTGTCACATCGTCGCCCATTGAAACTCTTCTTAGCTTGGATTTATCATAACTATCTCGAGGCATCCTGAGATACTTGGCAGCACCAGCCCCAAGTCCCTTAACAAGCTACTGGTTCTAAACTCTCATTCACTCAGGAGGATTTTTGTGATCTCCTCCTGACACCACTGTATCAGGGTACTGCGATCAGGTGAAAATATAACCTTGAGAAGAGGGAGTTTAAAGCTGATAGACATATTTCAATCTTATTGATAGGCAATGTGAGCTGTTACCAATCATCGTATTAGGTGAGTATAGTAAGGACTCTCACCATGTTTCAAAGAAGAGAGTAATATCCTTAGGAATGGCTTTTGAAAACTCTAGGCTCAGCCCACTGTGATCATTACAGAATGCTACATAGTTCACACTTTTTTTTTGTCAGCATCAAAGTCTATCTTGATCATTGCTCTTTATCCCTATAATTAAGAATCGTTCTCAGAAAATGGAAAATGCTTAATATGTAACATTTGTTGCCAAAATGTAAGTTTTTTTGTTTTAGGAAAAACAAGAAAATTTAGGAAAAACACAAGAAATATCAGAATGTAACATGATACCAAAGTTCATAAATTAAATAATACCAAAAGCTGAGATCCTTGCTACAGATGAAAGAAATTAATTAAGGGTGAAAAAAATACAAAGCCTCTAACCTTACATCTACTCAAAGACATCTGTTACCAGACAGAAGCACATGGAACTTTATGGAACATTTCCAATTATGTTTCAAGATAAATCTGTGGATTCATACTCAGATAATACACATAAAAATAGAACTCTGTGCACTTAAATTTCTAGTTTATATATGAGAAGAAACTCCTTCATCAGATACCATTTACCCCCCACCCCCTTTTCTATGGGTAGGGGATATAATAAGCATGATTGCTATTTTACAACAATGGCTTCTTAAAATCTTAGGCACCATTTTGCAGGGTTATCCACTGACACAGCCTTACATCCCTTTGGCTGAATCAAGTCCGTGCAGCTCAGCCTGCCTGCAGTCCTGAAAAAGTCCTCCCCAGGAGGGAGCCATTAGAAGAGCCTGGGGCATAAGTAGCTCACAGCAGTGAGATACTGATCAGGAGGAACTGCCGCTTTCTCCTTTCTCCACTCCCCCTCCCATCTCTGTTACACAGGAAACATTTCATGAACACGAATTCCTGGGTTGGACACTCACAGCACAACTACTTCATCCTACAATGCTTTCTTGCCTCGAGTGGTATTGCATCTTCTGTAACGCAAGCCAGATTCTCTCATGCCCTTTGATAACTATTTTCCCTAATGACTCATAAGTCTCCAGGGATAAACCGTTCTCCCAGGTCTCTTCTGCTATCTCCTAATGATTTTTTTTGGGGGGGGGGGCAGTTTCTGATTTCTTTCCCGGTTTCTGTTGGTCAGGTCCTACTGAATCACTCACAAACACTTTCAACTTGGACCGCATGAAATTTTGCCATCTCACATTGCTTCTCAGGATTCAGTGTCTAATAATGAGGAATAATTCAGCATCCAGAAAGCAGAGGGAACTGTGAGTACAGAAAAGGAGGGAGAGGAGGAACAAAGAGGCCCTTGGTACAGCAACATCATTTTCCCAGAATAATGTAACTTGTGAATTGGCATACTCGTAAAGATGTATTAATTTTTAGTGCTTCCAAAAGGATTTTGCCACCTTATTTCCACAGAGATTTTCATTTTATGTAAAAGTTCCACAATTTTTATCATCCTATATCATTTCATGCCAAGTACTTTCTTACTTAATTATAAAATGCACCCATCAAAAATGTTGGCATTCCATGTGCCATATACTGAATGCATATATTACATACATTATTATACTATATATTATATACATCATTATAAACGACTCTTAAAGTTGTATTGAGGATAAAACAACAATCATAGCCCAATGTCATAGAAAAGTAATCAGCTCACAAGACCAGAACCTTCCCTACAAATGCCAGAATTTGAAATTTCAGTAAAATTACTTTGAAAGTGAATTGTGCAATATGTGAGACCAAACGGAGGATACAGCATTCCCTTCTACTGGACAATGTGAAAGTCTTCATAATGAGATATCCATACTCTTTTAGAAATAAATTTTAATTAGCAAGAACATCCCAGAAAGCATTAACACCACCATCTGAGTGTTGTCAGCTCATTCATGACCCACCATAAGCAAAGCCAAATGAAAGACTTCATGATTTTTTTCCCCTGGTATAAAGGAAGGGTCTGCTGAATCAGATCGTGTCTGACTGTGGAGTGAGAGAGTTTTCTTCAATTAATAGCCAGCTGCAAAATTTGGGCTCTTGCCAGCCAGGCCTTTCGTCATAAAGTGACACAGAAATCAGGCATTCTGTTCTCAGGTGCTGGAATAGAGACAAGAATCAGTATGCTCCAAAGCTGGGGAAGGGGAGAGGAAAGGGACAGTGGGCTATGCTGGGTTTTATGAGTGCATTTCAGCAATCATTTTTAGGACATCCAGTGCAGGTTAATTGTTAAAACGTCCCAGTGGATTCATTTAGGCTCAAAAAGTTATTTGAAAGAACAAATTCTTAGAAGGGAGAAAGTGAAGAACAGAAATGACCCCGGGGAAGGGCACGCTAATTGTCACCACCAATGATGAAATCTATAGTCACATTCAACTCTCATGGTGAAAGGGGGTGTGAACAAAGGGGCATTCTAAGGGCTTCCATTTGGAGGTATTTTTCTGTGAGAGGGGAGAAAAGAAAGAAAGAAAACAGTGTAAGGACACAAAAGGAATTTGGGGGAGGCCTAGAAAGGTCAAGTGGCTGCCCCTTCATTCAGAAAAGATGAACAAGCCCAGGTGGAGTTTCTCTAGCAAGGTGCCTATACTGGTGACCACAGCCCATGTGTCTCCTGGCTGCCGAGCCACATTCCTGTCTGTCTGGATGGAAGGGTGCCCACCCACAAGCCAGACCTTTTCATTATGGAGACTTTGTGAACTTCCAGATCAGGCACACTTCACACACACACACACACACACACACACACACACACACACACACACCCTTTCATTTCATGTAACTACGTCTTCTTGGGAATTTTTTTCTTTCCATTTGACAATTTTATACATGTATATAATAAATTTTTATTTTCACACCTTATTCCCCTCCCCTCATTGCCTTCCTTCTTTTGTTGGAAGCTTTCTTCTTATGTCTTCATTTAAAGAGAAAAATCCATTAGGCAGTAACAAATTGAAAGACAAAAAAAAAAAAAATGTCACAAAGTCAAAAGTTCTATGGATATTTATGTATAGAATAGACAGATAGGGAATATGGTCTCTAAGTGAGCTGATGTGTAAATTCTTCGCTGACTGTTTGCTGTAGTCCTGAAAATATGGACACAGAGTTCTAAACATCTCTAGACCCGGGGCATCAAAAGGGTACACACCCTCTTTATGACGACTGGGGCAAGAAGGTCATAAACCCCACAGCAATGACAGGAGGGGACATGTGGCAACGGTCCATTGTCACTCAGCTCTCTGCACCACAGGAAACGAAGCACAAGGAACAGAGAGCTGGCAGAGAACTCCTGGATTTAGTCATTCATCAAAGAAGGCTCTCAAGGATTGAATCACCCCATTGACGCTAGTTCTTACCAAGTCAGAGGGCATATGCTACAAGACTGCCAAAGGCCAAGGTGGCTTCAATACAGGCAATGCTGCCTTAGTCTACGACTGAGACAAAGTGAAGCCACTTACAAGGAGACTTCTCCCCAGGTCTCGTGTCCTACAGTCCATTGCAGAGGAAGACTTTTTAGCCATCTTCCTGTGATTCACCCATTAAAATCAGCACCCCGGTGGCAAAAGTAATCTTTGCCACTGGTAGCACAGACAAGAAAGGGCAAAGCAAGACACCCATCTCTGTTAGTGATGTCCAGAGTGATGGAGAGAGATCCCCCACAATCACAGGACTCCCCGTTCTATCAGAGGTTGGTCAAGTCTGGGCAATTGGAACCTGTTAATTGGAAGTTTTCTGTATGGGGACTATTGGAGAGAATGAGCTGCTAGGAAGCCAATGGAGCACATGATCCTTAGATGTCAGGAGGAGCGCAGTGTATATTCTAAGTGTAACCCCCACTGGAGACAGTAATTCATAGGCAGAGCCTAGAGACAGTCTCTCCGTATTAGACTGTACATTTCCACAAAGTCGGTTTACTTGTTTTTATAAACTGACTCTGTACATAGAAGCATTTTACTTTTCTTTGTAAGCAAAGTGCATGTGAAAACAGAAGCACAAAGATTTGTCCACAAATACTGTATAGAAGCCTATTGTTTGGTTTATTTTTTATATTTTGTGCTATGGGGGTAAGAGGGCCTCTATTTCCACTCCTGGGCTAACTTGCACATATTCTCCTATTAAACTATGAGCATATTTAGGGTAGTCTTATCTCTTTCCTGTAGAGGTAAGATCACTTCAGTAGCTGATGGCATTGTTCTTCATTCATTTTTTTTTTTTTGGTCCCTTTGTGAGAAAGCAAATGAGAAACGTGGTGCTGTTGAAGTCTGTGCAATCTATATGTCCAGGATTCTATGCTAAATGAGGTTTATACATTCTCATCTTCAAACCTAGCCACCTTTTTAGGCTAATGCCCTCTCACACACAAAGTAAATAAAACACAGAAGTAAGAGAGAAACCAAATATTACGAATTGTTCCCCTGGATATGATCTTGTTTTGGTAACGTCACATCCAATCGCATTCCTTTCATGGTGCGTTCAGCTGCTGAGACAGTGCCAATCTTACCTCCCCACATTGAAATGTGAAGGAAAGAACTGCACTTAATTCATCCTTCCAGGTTCAGTACCTATAAATGGGGTACCCAGAACTGGACATTATCAGCAGCACGAGGAGCGCTTGTATACCATGTAGCCAGGAAATGGCAGGGCTAAGTTTCAATCCAGAAATATTTGCTTGGGTAGGCCCCAAATTAAAAAAAAAAAAGAAGAAGTTGGCCAGGCATTGGCAGTGCAGGCCTTTAATCCCAGCACCTGGGAGGCAGAGGGAGGTGGATCTCAGTGAGTTTGAGGCCAGCCTGGGCTACAGAGTGAGTTCCAGGAAAGACTCCAAAGTTGTACAGAGAAACCCTGTCTCAAACCCCCACCTCCACCCCCCAAAAGTTGCAGTTTATTAGTGGTGCTTGGAAGAAGAATGGGTAGTTGAAATATGTTATTTAGTTTAATTTCAGATAGTTCTCTCAACCAGGAGTTTCTTTGGACATATGTGTTGGTGAAACTCATGAATCCCAGTAGACTCTGTTCTCTACAGCCACGACTAACTGGCCTTAGGGAGTATTCAGATGTAAGGCAGTGTCTGTCAATGGCAGGGTTTGTGACTGAACATGAACAAGCATTTACTTTCCTGTATAGTAAGTAGATGGACTTTCACCTGCATTACAGGAAACACATGCCAAACACATATATTATTTTGGAGAATGGTTTCAAGTAAATTCTAAGTACTCTCTGCATGGAAAAAAATTCTAGTTTTTTCCTTATTGTACAAATTCATGCTGTAAATGCGATTGTGGCAGCCTTGCCTTTCATGACATCAGTCATTCAAGAATAAGAATGGAGGGAGACAAAGAAATACTTAGAGGAACCTGCAGGCAGAAGCCTGAGGTTTGCTGGTGTAGCTTTGCTTCAACAGTGGAATGCCTACCTGTAGCAACTGATGCTAACAGCAAAAACACATTCAACCCAGAGAGATGAATAATGGGGGGAGAAAAACTGAATGATTCACCAAATAGGCACTCCCAGCTTCACACATAACCAGATTTCAAGCCAGCCTCTCCGAAAAACAAACCAGCACACCTCTCGTGATGGAGGTGATCTCCCGGCCCCTGAATAGTCTTTGGAAGAGGGAGAATCACTCCTTATGGGAGGTGTGGCCGCTGGCAGGTTTGCAGTGCCTGGCTCCACACCCGTGCACATCTGGACAGCACTAACTGTACTGAGTGGGCTTATCCAAAACAAAGGAAGAAAAAGATGATGTTTGGAGGGGAAAACAGGAGAGCTGGGGGGAGGGGGACAAATGAGGGGTCACTATAATCATATTTCATTGTGTACAGGAATGAAATCCTCAAATTTAAAGAAAAATGTTTTATTTTTTTTTTAATTTAGAACAAAAAGAAAGGCTGTAGCACATAATATAGCACCATAGATGGTGAACCCAAAAGTCTATGATACTTTCAAGTGTTTAAAAGACTGTCTGAAATGCATGTATTCTGGTATAGATTATATTAATTTTATATCAGTATAGCAAAAAATACAATAATTCTATGTTTAATGGGAAAAAGAGGCCCACACAGCCAAAGTGCCTAGGTCCCATGAACATCACCACTAGCCTTAAGTTACATATACTCTTTGGGAACTTACTGTTGCTTTGTGACTAACTGAAATGCTAGAAGCACATTCATAGTATGTACCTTTTCTTCCTTCCTTCCTTCCTTCCTTCCTTTCCTTCCTTCCTTCCTTCCTTCCTTCCTTCCTTCCTTCCTTCCTTCCTTCCTTTTTTTTCACTACAAAACCACCCCATGTGAGAAATTGAAGTTCTTCTAAATTGGATTGTACATGGATGGGTAGGACATCAACCACAAATCCAGTTTAAATGGGTGACACAAGAAAAGGATTTCCTAGAGAAATCTCTTTCTGTCCAAATTCTGTTTCAAAACGATCACAGTTTCAAAAGGTCCAGAAGAAAAGATGAGCAACATGGCAGAATACTGTGCCCTAACAAAATCTCTCATTTAGATTTGCTCACCCATTAATCTTTTTTTTTCCTTTAACACTGAATTAGCTGGTTCAATAGAGTAATTTATGAATGATGGGTAATAGTTGCTATGTAGCCTTATCAAATTGCTGTTGTGAGTACTGGATTTAGTAACTTAAAGTGAGTAAACGGTTAAAAAGAGCCACTGTAAAAGCCGAGACCAGGTGCGTCTTCCTCACACACTACAGTACCACTGACATCACTCATGGGAGCATTGTGTCTGCATACCAATCCAGCCAGACCTTGATTTTTATACTGTGGAGTTAGTTCTTATGTTCATCCATGAGCAGGATATATGTTTAAACATACTACCTCACTCTACCTTGAGCCCTGCCTAGGCTGTGGAAATGGAACAAAAGGAAGATGATGAGCAGTTGAAATTAAAGATCTTTGGTTTGGGAGTCTTTGTTAAGCATCTCTTAGCAATGGGAGGCAGATGCTTTTCCTGGACCGAGCACAAGAATGTCATCACACTTGGTGAGGCTTTGCTCTCCATGTCCCCACCAGGGGACTTTTGAAGAGGCTGAGGAGGCAGAGGGAGGAGAGAGAGGAAGATAAGAAAGAAGGGCTGCTCTAGGCACATCATGAGAAGGTCTGAAGCCCATGTTCAACAGGAAGAACCAACGTCAGACTCCTCAGTCACGCCACCAGCTTGGCTTGCTACTTTTATTGTTGAAGGCAGTTTACATTTGGTTTCTGTTACTGGCAACTAAAGAAGGCACCTCTGACTAGTGCTCCTTCTCACCTCACAGATCTTTCCAGTACTGAGGAACATGACAGCAATCTCCTTAACATGCAAGCTGGTTTTGTTTATTTACAACTGACTGCCTTCAACCTGACTGTGAATAAGGGACTTAATGGTATCTTATGCTACTACTGAGCAATTTCATTCATTCATTCATTCATTCATTTATTCAATCAATCACTCACTCATTCATCCAACAGGATGCTGCATTTACAATCATGTAAATGCAGGATACTGGAAATTCATAGTTGAACACAATGGACCAACATTCTCCACTTAAAACTATGTGTTTTGGTAGTAGGACACTGACTATTATTTAACCAATGAAGATATACATCTTCTAAATATTCAGGAAATCGATCTAAACAAGTGAGAACAGTGATGCAGAAAAGAGGCTGAAGAGATGTCTTGGGCTTCTAGGAGCCTTGGCTCAGTAGGGTGTGTGACAAATTTCCCTCACAGGAATTTATCCATTTACACAAGCAGTAAACTCCCGGTGACGTAGCATTAGGACTTTTCGCTGCCAGCCCTTTGAGGGAAGAGGAAATGTTTGCTTTGCTTCACTGGGTAAACAGAAATAAGAGTGAAGGAAGCTAGAGCTCCCATGAATCCTCTTGGCACTCTCAGGCATGAAGGCTGCTGTGTGAACGGCTGGCTAATTCTGGGGCACCTGGAGCTCCCTAGGCAAAAGCACCTTGTCAACACTAGCATTAAACAAACAGCAGCCGCTGGCCAAGTCCTCTGGTGGTGCAAGGCAAATCAGATGTGTTCCCTCCTGGAAGTTCTTGATGTCCGCCAGGTTAAGCAAGAACAAGACAAACCACTTTTAAAAAGCCATTCCGCACCATTGTGTATGGCCTCCAAATAACCGCTGTGGAAGTGGAGTATTTAACAGCAAATTAAAACTCATCTCTCTCTCTCTCTCTCTCTCTCTCTCTCTCTCTCTCTCTCTCTCTCTCTCTCCTTTCTCTCTCACTGTGTGTGTGTGTGTGTGTGTGTGTGTGTGTGTGTGTGTGTTTGTGTTTTAATTTCATGATCACAACAAGGTACTGAAACCCATTTGAAATACCACACTTCATAATTCTGCAGGCATTTTTAACTATCCGCCAGAAATAAGAATCTTCAGATAATGACAGCAGAGGCACTTTCTACAAATTTTTAGAACACAGACAGAACTCTACTTAGTGAGGGGATTTATTTCAATCACCGCAGCCCTTGCAGCTTTCTCAGTGTGAGTTGTCATTACAGAGCCCTGCCATACCCAAGAATTTTCAGTAGGGTTCCAAACATCAAGCAAAGCAACAGTACATATTACACATTAATAAGATGCGGTGTTGAGCATGAGAGTTCTATGGTAAACCACTGATTTCCATCAGTCTTCACTCACTTCACCCCACCCCATATCAAAAGAGACATTTGTGAGAGAAGAATACACACACACACACACACACACACACACACACACACACACACACACACAGGAACATGCATATGTACACACAAGTTACAAATAAACACATGGTTTAAATTGCAACTAAACTTGAGTATAGTTTGGGCTGACCCTACTTTTATCCTATTATTATTGCTGCAAAGTTAGATTTCTAAAAATCTCAGAAGGTTGTTCGTCATCACTACTTGGGGAATTAAGGAGCATCTTTGCTAAAATCTGTTAGAAATAACCTACTGTCATTCTTTCATTTTCCAGATGAAGAAAATTTTTCTAGACATCACCTCACTAGGAGTACAGAAATTAACTACGATAGTTTTAATGCATAGATACTGACATTTTCTTGAAGTCCATGTTCCCAGATGCTCTCTCTCTCTCTCTCTCTCTCTCTCTCTCTCTCTGTGTGTGTGTGTGTGTGTGTGTGTGTGTGTGTGTGTCCGCGTCCACTGAAACAAGATTTTGCTATGCAAACCAGGTAGTCTTGAAACAATCCACCTGCCTCAACCTTATCAATTGTGCAATTGGAGGTGCGTACTATCATGATTGACTTAAACATCATTCTCATCTTTAAAAAGTAAGCCCACATTTTATGGATGTTCCCCGAACATTCCATAAATATCTTCCATAAATAGTATTATACTTATGTATCTATCATATACATTTATGGGATTACCTGAAGCTAAGCCTGTCTTCTGGGTATTGGGTACATTCGATCTTACCCCTTCCACAACAATAAACAAGGATGTAGTTAAATCCTTTCAGACACCCTTAGTTATTTTCCTGGGATACAATTTTAGACATGAAATTAGTGGTTTATAAAATAAAATTTTTCTCATAATTATGCCCTGACCTGCATTGCCATCTGTTTTGTGGTGTGCCTGTTTTTTATAGGAATCTGTTAACATGTTGATTAGAGAGAACAACGGCCCTCTGTTACTGGATTTTCTTTGTGGTTGGGCTTTTACTCGTGTTAGTGACCATTCATGTTTCTTCTAAGAATTGTTGATTTTTCTGTAAGGACAAGCATCTTTGTCCTTAGAGATTCTTCAGAACTCTTCATACATCCTTTGGCAATACTGAAAACAGCTTCTCTTGTTTGTCTTTTACTGTTACATCACATTTATGGTGTTTGAGATGAGCCCTGGCTGCACTGAACTCGCTTTGTTCTGTAGACAAGGCTGGCCTTGAACTCAGAGATCTGCCTGCCTCTGTCTCCCAGAGTTTTGGGATTAAAGGCATGTGCCATCATGCCAGGCTAACTACTTTTTAATGTATACATATTTACCAGATATTTTTAAAATGTTATATATCTTACCTTTTAGTTTTATCCTAATAAAATGTATCTGACATTTTAATAAATAATATTTAAATTAAAGCCTTAGCTTTTATATATATATATATATATATATATATATATATATATATATGTATATATGTATACACACACACACACACACACACACACACACACACACATATATTTAAGTAAGTGGGTAATGAAAGGATCTAAGTTCATATTCTTTTCCAAAATGATTGGCTGCTGGTTTGCTAGCATTTGAATAGCTATCCTTCTCATGTGCTGAGAATTCAAATGCTATTTAAGTCAGATTGTTTTATAGATGCATAACCATGCATATCCACACACATATGTGCATGCATACACACAAAACATGGTCCTTCTTTGGAGTTTATGTCATGTCCAATTCCTCACCTATATCACTGTTCTAAGTCTGATATTTTTATCACAAGTTTCTCAGGTGGTAAGTTTTACATCTCTGTACCCTTTACCTGTAAAGTTTTCAATTTTATTTTTACTTTCTTACGTATTTATTCCCATAGACATTTTTTAAACATTTTGCCAAAATTAATAATAAAGTGCTATTGTTATTTTCTATAATTAAGTGCTATAGTTTAATTTGAAAGAACTATTTTTCAGTTAAAATATCCTCCTTTCTTGTTAAAATTGTTATTAGTTTCACAGAGAGGTATAAGAATGGTGTATTTTCTGATGACAATTGTGCAAGGCACCAATCTATGAGTATAGCAGAATATCGCTAGGTATCATTACACTGACATCTTTCTTTCTTTCTTTTTTTTCTTTTTCAGTTGTGTTTAGTTCTATCCTAGGTCTCTGGGTCCACCAGCCTGTGGGTCCTGGTGCTCCAGGTAGTGTCAGGGTGTGCTTACTCTCCTAGTACGGGTTTTAGGGATGACTAGTCATTGGTTGGCCATTCCCTCAATGATGCAGATTCACAGCCAACTATTAGGCAGAGTTTGAGGAATTCTGCTGAAGAGAGGGAGGAAGGATTTTAGGTGCCAGAGGGGTCAAGGACACCCCATGAAAACTCAGTCAAACAACTGACCTGGGCTCATAGGGGCTCACAGAGATAGAACTGCAAGCCAGAGAACTTGCATGGGACTCACCTAGGCATTTTGCATATATGTTGCAGTTGTGTAGCTTGGTCCTCTTGGGGGACTCCTAACAGTGGGAACAGGGCTATCTTTGACTCTTTTACAGGCTTTTGGGATCCTACTCCTCACACTGGGTCGCTTTGCTCAGGCTCAAGACATGGGGAGGTACTTAGTCTTACTGCAACTTGACATGCCATGTTTTGTTGATATCTGTGGGAGACCTGAACAGAAAGGAAGTGGGAGGGGATTAGGCATGGGTGGGAACAGAGTGATGTGGAGGAGAAAGACTGGACCGAGAGGAGGAAGGGGAACTATGGCCACGATGTAAAGTAAACAAACAAAAACAAATAATAATTTTTAAAAAGAATGGTGTATTTTGAGTCCTAGAAATGCATGCTGTTTAGAAAGGCAGTTTACTTTCTCTGTTATATTTCTAACTGGATATTAATTTAAGTTTAATTGCTAATAAATTCTCTGTAGGTATTTTGTAGTTGGTTATCATACACAATTACCACTTGAACATAATTATCTTACATCTAATTCCTTTAGCTCTTCCAGATGAATCCTCAAGTTGTTATAAAGCCATTCATATTCTATTTTTATGTGTCAAACTGCTACTCTGACCTAAATAAAAGAGAAAACCTTCTGTGTACTCTATTATATTACATCACAGTGCTTATAATTATGCTGGCTTTAATAGACATGATTCCTACTTTACAATGTGTCTAGCTATTGGGACAGATGCTATACTTCTTTATTGCTATTTCAGCGTGCCTTTTAACATTTAACATAAAAGCTATGAGTGAGTGCTAAGTTTTAAGTTTTGGTCAAATGCCACCCTGGCATCTGTTATTATAAGGCCATCCTCTCTCTTTATTTAATTAAAAGAATTAATGTTTGTTTCCTTCTCTCTCTCTCTCTCTCTCTCTCTCTCTCTCTCTTCTCTCTCTCTCTCTCTCTCTGTGTGTGTGTGTGTGTGTGTTTATGTGGGGTGTGTATGTGTGTATATGGTATGTGTGTGTTTGTATAGTGTCTGCATGTGTATGTGGTATATGTGTGTGTATTATATGACCATGAGCTCACATGTGAAAGTAAAGTGAGAATATTGGATGCCTTCCTGCATTCCTCTCTACTGTAATTTTTAGACAAGGAAGTTACGTTACTGAACCCAAAGCTCTCAGTTTTGCCTACGAAGGGTGGCAAGCGATTTCCATGCTGCCGGTCTCTACCCACCCACATTGGGGTTGTAAGCACAGATGCTGAAGCTTGGCTTTTATGTGGTTTTGGGAACTTGAACGTAGTCCTCATACATGCACAGTCCCATTATGCCATCTCCGCAGATTTCTGCTCTCTTTTAACTTATCAATATATAACTTCTGAGAGAAAATTCTCTTGTGTTGAACTATATGTGTATTTATACAATCAACCTTGTTTGGTATAAGTAGGAATCTTTTTTGTAGTTTATTTTTTTTAATTAAGAATTTTTAAATTCATTTTACATACCAACCACTGGTCCCCTCCCCTCTCTTCCCTCCTCCCTCCCTTCAGTCTCCCCTGCCCCACCTCACCCCCCATTCCATCCTCAGACAAGATAAGACCTCCTATGGGGAGTCAGCAGAGCCTGGTACATTCAGTTAAGGCAAATCCTAGCCCCTTCCCCTGCATCAAGGCTGTGCAAGGTGTCTCCCCTGCCCCCATAGGTAATGGGCTCCAAAAAGCCTGCTTATGCATTAGGAATGGATCCTGATCTTACTGCCAAGGGGCTCCTTAAGCAGATGACACTATACAACTGTCTCATTTATGCAGAGTCATCAAAGAGCCTACATCCAGTAACTGATGGAAGCAGATGCAGAGACCCACAGCCAAGCACTAGGCCAACCTCCAAGAGTCCAGCTGAAGAGAGAGAAGAGGCATTCTATAAGCAAGGGGCATCAAAATCATGATAGGGAAACCCACAAACAAAACTGAACCAAGCTCATAGGAACTCATGAACTTTAGACCAACAGCTGTGTAGTTAAAAATTTTATTCACTCATACATTTTTTAAAATTATGTGTGTATTGAGATTTGTGTATGCGAGTCTGGATGCACCCAGAGGCTAGAGACAGTTCTGAGTCACCAGACATGTGTCCTGAGAACTGATCTTAGGTCCAGGAATGTTTTGAAAATGCCATAATCAGTTTACCAATACTGTGTTTAACATGGAATATCTTTAAATGATTAGTTGAAAGATTCAGTATTTATTATGAATTGTAAAACTGAGTTTCTTTTCATAAAGTAGAACTTTTAAGACAATAAATTATTCATTAAAAGCTCAGAAACATATTCCTTTTTAATTTTGAGGACTTGTTTAAAATATGTTTTTAAAAAGTAGATATTAAATTTACATCAAAATTAGAAATACAAGTCTTGGTAGAAATGGGTGACTAGCTCCAAATTCTCAGGACTCTCCTACTATGAGTTTCTGACTTGCCCTCCCTTACCCTGTTCCCACAGAACCACTCAGCCAAAGGCCACACATTCTAGTTGAATATGTTTCCCTTGAAACACAAAGTGAGAAATGGAAGAGGTGAGACACTAAGTAAGCCCCTCCCCCATCCAGTTGTCCCCATCTCCCAAAAGAAACCACCTGGGGTCTCTCTGCCCACCGAGTACTCCTACTGATTGCGTCCTAAGCACCAAGGAGTGACTTAGCACTTCTGCTTTGGAAGAGTGAGCAGGCTCCATGCCATTCTTGCTGTTAAGTGACTCAAGGGGCAATCCATGAAATCCAGAAACAGTTGTAAGATGTATAGCAGAAACCTTTCTCACCTGCTAGACTCCGTCCTCACAGCCTGACTCTCAATACGGGGAGTTGTTTGGGCTTTACATCTAAGGAACATGTGCTTTGAAATACTATGTAGCATTCTGAGCAGCATGTAAATGAAAGGTTAGTGAGATTCCTCAAACACATGTTAAAATTATTGTGTACCGCGCAGAAAGATGAAGAGAGTATAAGGAGCTATATAGTTGATATTTTAGTGGCTGGTGTAGTAAATTACTGCTTAATAATCAAAGGGCAAATGGAATCTGGAGGAACTAAATCTTCCTAGCTTATTTCAACGTTACCCTCAGCAGACCCTCACAGTCCTCTGTCATTCCCCAAGTTTCCAACAAACACAGGGGACGAGCCATGTTGAAAACAACCTGGCAAAGTGCTTGGTGTAAGACACCTTCACTCCATCTCATGGTGCTTCCAAACATCTTGCTCGATAGCTGTCACTCTCTCCCTAATGGGATGAGGAACCTGAATCTCAGGCCCTTAGAACACAGAGCTATCAAGTGACAATTAATAAAGCATGCTCTTTAACTGCTCCATTCTTTCAGGTTTGAATCAACTTGTTTATGAAAAGAACAGCTAAGTTTTGTTAGTTGTTTATCACGTGTCAGAAATTATGCTGTCTTCCCTGCATCATCTTATCCCTGCACAAAACCTTATAAAAATTAATATCATGTCTTCATTCTAGTTTATACAGAAGGAAATAGACCCTCAGAGAATTGACTTATCCAAGGCCACGGCAGATGGTTCATGTCTGCAAACTCTACCTTCTTTATCATAATGCCTTCAGACACATCTACCAAGAAATATAGCTGAATTTGGGGCAAGATTAGGGCAACATAAATAAAAGCACTTAGAAAGGGGGCTATAATATCCATAGGCATGGTTGACATTTATCCTTAATGCTATCGATTCTAAGTCTCTACCGAGGGAAGGATACAATAGAATATAATTGAAATTGCCTTTGGGAAGTTACCTGTGTCACAGTCATGTTTCTGTCTCTGTGGTAAACACCATGACCAGAAGCAGCTTGGGGAGGGATAGCTTTATCTTATAAATAGAACTAGATTCCCACAGTCTTGGTAGTCTACAGTTATAGTCAGTCATGACAGGCAGTCAGGGTAGGGACTGACGTGGGAACCATGAGGAGTGTGTGGCTTACTAGTCTGTTCTCCATAGCTTTCTCACACAACCCAGGACTATCTGCCCCAGGGTGGCACCACCCACAGTGAGCAGGGCCCTTCCACCACGATCAGTAGTCAAGACCATGCTTCACAAACTTGTTTAGAGGCCACTCTGATGAAGGCATTTTCTCAATTAAAGCTCCCCATTCCCAGATGGCCCTCTCTCGTGTGAAGTGGACAAAAACCTAGCCAGCACACGGTGGAACAACCATACCCATCTAAGGCAGAGGCAAATCTCACTTCACCAAGCAAGGCCAGCCATGGTGGCCGCAAAGGCTGCAGGATCGTATTGCTCTGTTCAACATAGTAATTTAGAATGAGGAAGTGAATGTAAGAAAAACAAAGGGTGCATAGCCATCTGGGCTAATGTGCTTCTATTCTGAACTCCCCGGAGGACAGGAGAATAGGAAGACGAAACATGTGGGGCAAAGGGAAACGTTAGCAAAGTGTAGAAATGGCCAAACAAGCAATGTCCTGCGGTGACCAGTCAAGCTCTTCTTAAAGGCAACCTAGTCACACGAAATGCCCAGTTGTTGAAAATTACCAATTCTTGAGCAACTGTGGGCTCTGTCTAGTCATTTCTTCCCACTCATTTGCTCAGGACTCATGCAAATGAGGTTTCCGGCTTGGGGATGCTTTTGAATTCCACAGTGTTTCCTCCCAGATGACCCTCTCTTGTGTCAAGCGGACAAAACCTAGCCAGCACACTGGGGAGCACCCCCAGCCATCCAAGCTGGAGGCAAATCTCACTTTACCAAGCAAGGCCAGCCATGTGTGGCTACAAAGACCTCAGGATCTTCTTTCTATATCCAACGTGGTAATTTAGCCCAAATCAATGTCTTTTTCTATCAGACTCCTGATATTGGACTCATTCTTGTAAAGGAACATCCTTGTGAAGCATCCTGGCCTTGTCTCCCTACAGTAGGTGGAGTGAGTACTTGATTACAATGTGGCTGCGATAATCTCATTTTCATTGTTATACTAGATGGAGGAGTCATCCTTCATGGGAAAACACAGCTTGACAGCATTTAAAACTTGGCTTTCTATATAATCGGGTGCAAAATCTAGATCATTTATTTGCTTCTCAGGCTAGGCCTGGCCTGTACACCTGAGCAAGAGTTCTTTAAACCCATACAGGCAGAATTATTCTTTAATTTTTAAGCAGTATGTAATGCTCATAGTTGACTTTGTCTTTGCACCCCAAGCAACTAATTCTTTCTGTAGGTTTTCAGGGAGCATGGGATGCCCACTAAGCCAAGGGACTACCATTTATCCAGCACAATGGCTCTCTGATCATTGCATTCTGTATGAGTGGAGAAATCAAGGTTGAGATTATTCAGTGGCCTTTACTCAACCTGACAATTCTCTTGGGATCCAGATTTTCTGTGAAGCAGTGGTCAGGTCCATGTCCCTTCCAGTGCTCAGTCCTTTATCTACTCACTACCCCACAGGAAACTGCTGGCCCTTATCATGATGATAGCTCCCTTCCCTTCATCTAGTTCTCTTTCCCTAACACTGCACTTGAAGAAAACAAGAAAACAGCTTTATTTCCTTTGTACTTTTTGTCAGGTAAAACAAATCCTCTCTTAAAGGAGGAAGGTGATATTAGAGAAGAGGAGGAAACAAGGAAGGGACGGAAGGAAGACTAGGAATACAAGGAGACGTGTCTACATACAATAATTTACCATTCATAGTTTTCATTTATTTGAAAGTTTTCTAATCAACATAAGCTCATGAGGTGACCTCTAGATATTTATTTTACATAAAGCCTTGCCAAATTACAGAAAGAGAGAGAGAGAGAGAGAGCGCAGAATATTGAAATAAATGAACTTCAGTGACAGAAAATCTTTGATCTGACACTATTTGTTCAGCACACCTCTAGGCTCTCTCAGAGTAAACAGATACCACAGAGATTTTTGCCACAGAGATTTTTGCTAAATATCTCCTAAAACATAGACTATTTTAGAGCTGAACTTTGTACATCTGTGATTTCTACCTTTATCCATAAGACGGTTTATGTGATTCTAGCTCTGTAATAACTATTCAAAATACCACATACTCTTACTTTACATATATTTGCAATTTAAATGACCCCCATCTCAGCCCTTACACTTGCAGGCATTTGTTCCCATGATGTCAGATGGCAAATTTTAATTCTTGGCCATGTTGGCCTCTTGAGCTCCAGAGACTTTACACGCCAGTCCTGCCATCTCGGAGTGTCTGAAAGGTTGTGAAAACACAACAGGACTAAAGATGGCTGCCAGCCTGTCTGAATTGGTCAGATATTCCAAGAGTGTTGACTTATCAAATACTCTGTAGAAGGGATTCTGTCTGTAGGTATATATCTATTAACAAGTTATTAACAGGGTGCCCTGAGATGACAACATCAGTTTACACTACCCAGCACAGGCAATGCTGTCCTTGCATTGGGGGCTCTTATATGGAGAGAACAAGGCATTTTATTTAATTACAGAATAAGCTAAAATAGCAATGAGGAAATTTAGAAAATACACCCTGGAACCACAGAATGCTAAACATAGCCGGTGCTGCTATATCTGCAGATGAAGTCAGCTATAAGGAGGGGAGTATAAACCAGCAAGGCCATGAACATGTCAGGCAAAATGAGAGCCAACAGAAGAAAAGTGCCCAGTAGTACCTGGGCTTAGCTTTTCCAGTTGAAAAGACCTAGGAGAGTGTGACATAAAACACAACAGGAAGTGTGTCTCCTTAATACGGGATAATGTTATTGTGTACCACTGAGAAAAATAAAGAGAGCATAAGGAGCTATATAGTTCATATTTTAGTGACTGGTGTAGTAAATTACTGCTCAATAAACAAAAGGCAAACAGAATCTGGAGGAACTAAATCTTCTGAGCGTATTTCAACATTACCCTTAGCAAACCCTCACAGCCCAGAGAGAACACATGCAGTCACAGAGAAAGCACATACATCACAGTACTACAAAGTCTGTGTTCCAGATTGACTCTGGGCCACTTTTCCATTTGTCTTCTTGCAAATCTTTATTGAGCATCTACTATGTACTAAGTGACAATCTAGCCTCTAATGATACAATAGAAGACAAAACATACCAAATTCTTTTTCTTGTGTAGTTCATAGTCTAAATGGAAGGATAGATTGATAAATACTGAACAAAATTCATTGGCAGATTATATTTAAAACAACCAAATAAAATAGAGAATAATATAGCAGGCATTTCTGTGGGGGTACAGGCAAGAATTAGGAATGAAGACTACAGCTCTTAATACTTAGAAAATGCTACGCTGGGACCTGGAGAGTTGGTTCTGTTCATAAGAACTATTACTGTATAATCAGGAGGGCCTGAATTCAAATTCCCTGCATATATATCATATACATAAGAAGAGCTGGGTGTGCTCACATATGCCTATAACCCCAGTACTCTAGGGGGCAGAGACAAAAGGGTTGCTTGGGCTTGCTGCTCAGCAGCCTAGCACCAGTTCAGTAGGAGATCCTGTCTCAAGAGAGGGAAGCCTAGACTGATGGAAGCAGGGTACCTAAAGTCTATCTCTAGCCTCTGCTTACATGTGCACATACACAGTGCATGCATACACATACATGCATAATACACCCATCGCTACCTTGAGGCATTTGGGAATGAAGCCGAGAAGGAAGAGGGGCATATGGAAACCCAAGAGAAATCCTATCGTTTTTCTCATTTTGATATAAATGTGTTTTCTATACTCTAAGGCTGTGTCATTCAAGGCACAGCCTACAGATGACAGAGGTGTGTAAGAAAGGAGTCAAAGTCGTCAACCATGTGGGGAAAAGTAAGTTTGAAAAAGTAAGGTTTTAGAAGACAGGCTTCAGAGTGTTAAAATTTGCCTCTATGATATCACCACCCCAGGCACCTGCTCAGGCTCTTTGGGAATGAAAAGCTCTAGGGAGAGAGAGTTAACAGTGTCATCATTTCTCTGCTAGGACAGTTGTTACATAGAGGTGACAACAGACAGACGTCAGGGGAATGAAAATACACCATGGTTCACAGCACTCGCACAACAGGCAAAGCATCATGGACACAGAACAACTGTCCAACCTGAGGACCAGTAAGCAAGATGGGCATACATGTGTCTCAGCCAGTCCTTCTCAACCTTCCTAATGCTGCGGCCCTTTAATACAGTTCCTCGTGTCGTGGTGAGCTCCCCCACCCCCAACCACAAAATTATTTCATTGCTGCTCTATTGCTGTAAGTTTGCTACTGTGATGAATTGTAATGTCAATTTCTGATATGTGAGCCCAGAGAGGGTCGTGACCCCCAGGTTGAGAACCACTGGAAGCCATGGGATGTGAGAAAAATCAATGAACTCTGTGGGTGAACAAAGAGGAGGAGTTGTAAGCCAGATTCTTCCTTTTGTAAGGTAAATACAACCTTGACTGATTACAACAGGTGGTAGGAGAACAACAGGGGCTAGAAATACCCATACTGAAATCAAATCACGGCTCTGTACTCTGTGACAATGAGTGTGTTGCTAGATATTGGCCATTTCACATGTTAAACAATTCTATGATTGATAAAGCATATCAAATTCCTCACATCGGCCATACTTTATTTTATGTTATTTGATTGGTTACTATATTTAATATAGTCATTGAAAAACAGTTTGACTATGTGTGCCCAGTGACATTTTTTTTAAATAAAAAGAAAACTGCCAGGTGGTGGTGTCACACACCTTTAATCCCAGCACTCAGGAGGCAGAGGCAGGCAGATCTCTGAGTTCAAAGCCAGCTTGGTCTACAGAGCAAGTTCAAGGACAGCAAGGGGTATACAGAGAAGCCCTGTCTCAACCCTCCCAAATAATAATAATAATAATAATAATAATAATAATAATAATAATGATAATAATAAACTAATATAATTATTTATTTGCATGCAACCACTGTGTTATTTCCTCTAATATGGTCCCATGGATATACATCGCCTATAGGGATATTATAATCTTCTAATACAAAAAAATTTCATTTAATATATAAACTTTGTTTATGGAAATTAATAGAAAACATGCCAAGGTTTATTTTGAAGGCATTTTATGCTATTGATTTCAATTGATTTTAAAGCATGTGGATCCAGAGTGGCCTCATGGACAAGAGCTGGAGATAAGACGATGAATGGGCTGGTTGTTCTGCCCATAATAGCCCAGTAAGAAAGCCACCCAGAGCTAAGGGCTTAAGAGAACATTCCCAAACGATGAACATTTTGGTAAAATATACTTCACAGACCTTTGGGTAAGTAAGGTTAGAGGGAATTAGATAGTCTGTGAAAATGCTAGAAACTTTGAGAAGTTACTACTCACAGTATTCAGGAGGTATTTCTGTTTGTTGTATTATTGACTAAAAACAAAGGATCAGTGTGAGTTCGAGGTCAGCCTGGACTACCAAGTGAGTCCCAGGAAAGGCGCAAAGCTACACAGAGAAACCCTGTCTCAGAAAACAAAAAACAAAAAACAACAACAAAAAAAACCCAGTTATGTTCTTTAAAGGATAGATAGGTAGATAGATAGATAGATAGATAGATAGATAGATAGATAGATATCCCAATTTCTAATTTTTTAACCAGAGCCTGTGGGGGATAATTTGCATACAAATAAAGAAAAATGTCATCCTTTAAAAATACCAGTGACTTGATAGAGTCTAATGACTCGTTGCAACTTTAGGACACTAGTAGACTCAAGGTGAAAGGAATGGCACCATGGAAAGGGTTTCTAAAGCACAGAGCAGCCTTGTTTAATAGAGGGTTCAGTGTATGACACCGGAGGCATGCTCACAAATACTCTCAAGAAACATAAAAGTTTAACAAATCCATGAAAACCCTCCCCTGGCATGGTTCAGGAGTGAGTCTGTGTTTTTAAATATAGTAATTCCATAAAGGCTCAAGGGAAGAGATCAGAAACCTATTCCTACAGTAAATCGATTTTTGTGTACTTATTCCTTAAAATAGGCAACTCAGGTCTTAGACGATGAAATAAAAAAAAAAAAAAACAGAAAAGAATACTTGACTGAGGAATATGAACAACCATGTGGATGAGGCAAGGTCAGATCATTCACTAATTCAATAGAAGCATACTGAGCGCTTCCTCTGGGTTAATCTTTTGGTTATATCACAACTGACATCGAGTTCTTGTTCTAAGTGTATCCTTAGTGGAGAGCAGACATGTGAGCAGCTCGTTGTAATGAAGTGAGAACTGTGCTAAAGGTCACACAGGATGCTGAAGATGCTCGGAGGAGGAGCCAGAGCACGGAAATCATCAAGTCTGAGGGACGGAGTGGGTGGGACGGCACACGGAGGGGCTGCCAAGGAAAACAAGAGGCGAGACGTGTTCAGGGGATCCTGGCAGACAAAGGCAGCTGTGCAAAGTACGTAAAAGCAAGCAGGTGACAGGGGACAGTGTATCCATTGTTCTTGGAGTCTCAAGGGAAACGGCAAGCAGAAAGGATACCAGTGAGAGGCAAGTGGATACCCTGAAGGTCAAATGGCCTTGCTAAAGGGTTTGAATCTTTAAGACTCTGGGAAGCTCCTGAAGGAAGAATAAGAGAGTATGGTGTGTGTGTGTGTGTGTGTGTGTGTGTGTGTGTGTGTGTGTGTGTTAGGGTACATAATCAAAATATGAAACAAATGTGAAAATGTCATAAGGAAACATCATTTTAAAGCTTACTTTTAAAAATGACAAAAATATTTTAAGACGAATATTTTGACAGGGTAAGATATTGCTGTGGCACTCAGTTAAAACTGTAACGTCCAGTTCAACAGTTTACACATTTCCTGTTTTCTTCTCCTTTTGACCCCACAGGAAAATTTCCCTTCTGGCACCTGGGGTTAACAAACTTGTACTGATTTGAAAAAAAAAAAAAAAAAAAAAAATGAAACATAGTTCAGCTTTCTGGATGGACCAATCCAAGGGATATTATTGGCGCCCCACCCCCGTCATGATGTCTATGGGCACCTGTGGTTTATATGACTGTGTTCCCCTAAAGCAATCCCATGGAGCTGGCCCGGACCAGGTTGCCCAGGTTGACACTGGGATTTTGCTCATGAAATCCTCTATAGATTAACCTACTCTCACTAATATACCAATCCATGAAGGAGGATAGATGTAGATTAACAAGCCATCAGCTCTGATTTACAATTTAAGATACATTCAATTCAGATGGTTATGTTTCTTCTTAGGGCTGCAGACCTGTTTGAAGTATGAAAACACCTATTCCAGAGTTTGGAAGCAACATTTAATACAGCATTTTTTTAATTTATTTCTTCAGTTCGAGAAATAAATAGTTCATCTACAACATGTACGAATATTATAATATCTTAAAATAATGAACATGTTAATGCTTAAAAGAGATACTTGTGCACACTTGTCCATTTTATTCTCTGTACTTTCTGGCTGCCACTTGCTCGTTGCCTACCTCCTATCTCAATTTTTCCCTTTATCTCCTGCTTAAGAATAATGGGGGAA
This sequence comes from Peromyscus leucopus, assembly GCF_004664715.2. Lineage (NCBI taxonomy): Eukaryota > Metazoa > Chordata > Mammalia > Rodentia > Cricetidae > Peromyscus > Peromyscus leucopus. Next base: position 39,374,340 of record NC_051072.1, read on the forward strand.
TGCTAAGCAAGTCAGAAGCTAGCATGCTTAGGGATCTATCTAAAGGTGCTCCTTACACATGAGTCAATCCACTGAGTGGTCATTGGTTGGATGTGGTTTTCATCCTTTTCCAGCAAAGATTTCATATGACTCTCAGAATGGAAATTATTAATTTGCATGCTTATAAAATCATCACCAATTATCTAAAGTTTTCCATGGAGTAGGTCTCAGAGGAAGAACATTCCCTGTCCATCCAATACACAGACATGGAGTTTTCAAAACAAGAGCAGGGAAGGAAATGCCTCCTGAAGTGACAAGGTGAAATTTGTCTGTAAAATCAGAGTGCTGTAGCCAATGCTCTGAGATGTGCCCAGCATGCCCTCTTGGGAAACATGCCTAACCCTTTCAAATTCCATGAAAATTAGAAGACAAATGAAGATGTGGTGGATAGGAACTAATTTCCAAATAAGCCACAGGGTTAGCGATCATTAGACTAATAGCTAGTTTAAAAACAGAAACCAAAGCTGTTTCCTTTGCATCATTCACAATTACTTAAACATATATACTTCAGAACAAATTTTTCTAGTTAGATTTGAATAAATTCTCAAAGGTAGTTTTTTTTAATTTTAGGAAAAGAGCATTGTTTTAAAAACCAGGACCACAGCATGAAACTGATGCTGGTGGCCCCAAGAAAGCATTTTATTTTCTATTTTCTGAGTCCTACAGAGAGGAAGAAAAGCCATTTCTCACCTTCATACATGGTAACTACATCTCAACAGAGTGAAATTCCTAGGGTGACAGGGCATGCCATTGTGTGATATTTTACACATGGCTTAGTCACTTTGCACAATCAAAGATGTTGACAAAGCCAGGGGTTTCTTATTGCTTTCTCAGCAGTGACTGGCTACTGATAAATATTCAAGTGCAACTTTCTTCAGTTTCCAAGTATGGAAAAAGGAGCCATTCGCTTGGTGATTCTAAACTGTGTTGCCACAGGGCTCCAAGTTAGCCCAAACCCTCTGGGTATGGCCAGGTCACGGAGGCAGGAGGTTGGGTGGAGAGACAACAGGTGTCACACACACTGTTTAGCAGATAGCCTTGGCAGGACTGAGGACAGAAAAGATGGGTTCCCGTGCAAAGCAGCGACCAATAACCCCAGGTTTCAGCCTCCAAGAAATCGGAGTGGGAAAAAGTTTCACAACATTTCCATTACCCAGGAGTGGAGTAGTAGGGCTCAGTGAAACAGAAACAGACAGCAAGCCCATAGCAGTTAAGAGAACTGCTCAACTAAGAATGTCTTTTCCTGAAGTCACAGTAGCCCACGAAATGATAACAGCCACTCAGCTGAGACTAAGGAACATCATGTAGGTGGAAAGACCCTTCAGGCTATGGAGGAATAAGTGATGTTTACTGGATGGTCATTTTGTACCAGACATGGTTATAAGTACATTGCGGACATGACCTCATTCAATCCTCACATCGACCTTCTGAGGTAGTATTATTGGATGCTCGATTGTACAGATGAGACCAAGAGGCATGGAAAAAATATTGACCAAGTCAATGTAGTCATGAAAGAAATGTACCAGAATATAAACCTAAGAAACCTGACTCCATAACCCTGACTCTTGACCACACTATGGTTTACCACTCCTCAGAGAGGAAATCACAAAACAATCCTGTCCCCAAGTCTTTGCTTCCAAAGGAAAAACCAATTGCATACATGAAAAAAAATATTTAACATATTAAAGGACAGATGCCAAATGAATGCCAAGAAATCGATGGTTGTGAAAAGACTTCCATCATTGGGTCAGAAGAAGCAGAGAAAGTAGGAAGTAGAGTCAAGAGAGGCATGAAGAAAAGGGCACAGGCATATGAAGAGAGGAAGTACACATACGCATCATCTTCAGCAGAGCCTGAGTTTAAAGCCGAGTTCTGCCACACACCACAAATGAGAACCTGAGTGAATTATTTAGTTATTGGTGCATTTGGTACCTGTAAGCATAGGAAATCTACAGTATTGACAAAGATTGAGCATAGTAACAAGCACAAGGGAAATGCTTTGTGTTTTCATTATTTATCCATTTGGGGAGAGATAAGAAGGGAGATTCAGATGAGACAAATAGCATGTGAAAGTTCTGAACTTGCAAACCTCAGAACTAGAGCTTCTGTCAGCTGAGTTCAAACTGACCTGGTCAATGAAGTGCTTAGCATGCATTTCCAGTAAGAGAAAAACCCCCTTGGTTGGTCACAAGGGGTCATGAAGTTGTCCTGCCGTCTGTATTAAGGAGTTTGTTTAAATCCATGAGTGGAAGAAGAATGCTAGTGACTCCTGAATAAGGGAAACCTGCTGTATTTGTGGGGAGATGGCTGGCCATAGCTCTGCTTGCCCATACAATCACAGAAAATATGGGATGTATGATTGACAGGGAAATAAGAATAATGATTCATTCACTAATCCAAGATACATGCCAAATGCCAAGTGGCTGGTAGGCTGGATTCTAGCTGGAAGAATAGAAATGAGAGTGAGATGACAAGCCGCTCCCTGAAAACTCAGTCCTTTGAGGCAAATCAACAAGAAACTAAGCAGGCACCATCTTATCAGACAGTCACCAGAAACAGCAGTGTAGAGGCTGAATACAGAATTGAGACTTGACACAGGACTGGTAAAGAAGACCTGTGTGGAAAGACAAACAAGCCTTTCATCAGTCTTGAAGGAAGAGGTAATTGCCACTATAGAGATGAGGTTTGGGACACGTCCTGATTGGAAGGAATGACATGCCAAAACCTGGTAAGGAAGTAGGATGACATATTTAGAGGACCGCAGAGATACATCCCCTGAATAGAGAGAAATCAATAGACAGTACACAAGGTTGTGGAATCATGGGCTAAAGATGCTGAATGATGTTCTCGAGACACACAGCTTTTATGTACAGGAGCACTGCAAAAGAGAGAGAAGAACGGGCTAGGAGGCAGGACTAGAGACCCAGGGATTATTTAGAGAGTCACCCCAGAGATCTCAGATGAGAAATGGAAGCCTAATAACAACCAATAAAGCTCCAGTGTCTCCTCAGCCTCCAGGAAAGGTGATGAATGGATAGCATAGAAAGACTGGACAGATGTTCAGGATAGCTGCCACTGTCCCTCCCTCCCTCCCGCTGCTTTGTCTCCTATCCTCTGTCATGTTCTCCCTTTTCCCATTCTGGGTTACTTTCCCCATCTCAGAATTGAAAAAAGGAAGCATAGTGCATGACGTAGTGAGTTGTCCCCATGGGAGCAGGGCACAAGGAAGAAAGCAACAGAGACCATCAACCAAACAATGCCACCCAGAAAATAAAACGTAAACTTCAGATTTTATATACAAATATAAACACACACACACACACACACACACACACACACACACACACACACACACAGTAGATGGATTAATAAACTACACTCCTCCTAACCTGACTGTACTTTTCTAAGAAAACCCGGAAATGGAAATGTTAGAAGTTTGGATGGGAAGTGAACTCTTAACATTGGAAATGCAATGGCTACCCACTGACTCCTGAATTCTGTGAGGATCTTCAGCCTGGTAGCCTCATACCTCTGCTAAGCTTCTTCTCTGTCCTGTGTGGTGCCCCCAGCTGGGCTCTTTTGACAATGATTTGTTCATCACATACATAGGGTTCTCTCTCTTGTTTTTCTTTCCCTGTTTAATTCTTATTGATCCTTCAAATCACAGCTGGAACAAGCCTTCCATAGAAAGACATTCTGGGTCTCCCCAAACAGGTCAATCTGTTAGATTGAACTCTGTGTATGGTTCTTTTATAACTTCAAGACCCATTTCATGGTGGAGAGAAGAAAAGAAAGAAAAAAGGGAGGTAGAAAGGGCAGATGGGAGGAAAAGAGCAGGGGGAATGAATTTGATTAATGCTTGCTTGTCTCCATTTGATTATAAATTCATATGACCACTGACTATGTCTATTTTTCACAAACCTTTTTATCCTCAGTGCCTGCAAATAAATGACTCCATGTTCCATCATGGGAAGACAATGTCAGGTTGTGGCAAAAGGCTACCATTCTAAAGAGGATGACAAAAGTCAACTTATTTTACTTGCTATTTTGCCTACCTTGAGAATTATGTTCACATTGTATTTCTCTGTGGACTGAAAGGATTTTTTTTTTCTTTTTCCTCCTAAAATCTTAGAGTATAAACAAAAGTTCTATTTGGACATATACTTTTGTTAGATCCCAAGGCAAAAATGAATATGTTCCTGAGTCCTCTGATTCATGCATTATTACAGTGCAACTCTAATGTTAGCTTTCAACTTAACAAAATACTAAATGCAAATTATAGGCATATTAACCATTTTATGCAAGGTCTTAACATGGTTTTCCTTATGTCATTCATTGAAAATATGGGTTGTTACTTTGTATGAAATGAAATAAACCTATTCTTTAGAGCTCTTAACCACGTAGGCACCTCAAAAACAGTTATTTTATTGTCTGAAGCCAAATCTTTGCTTCCTTTGTGATTACAAGGTTGCTTGTAACTGAAAGGACGGCCAAGAGAATTGCTACAGCTGTGTCCTGCAAGGTACTTCTCTCCTGGAGCTTCCAGCAAAAGACAGTCAACCTGCAGTGGTTAGTAATCCTCCCCCAAGCTACAGACATTTAAATACAAAACCTCAAACGAGTCTTGCAAATGAATTATTGTCACATGAAGAGTGTGGTGGCTAGAAAAAGAGATGAAGGTAATCAATAACCTTCACTGTGGAAATATCTAAAAATTTCCATATTCTATGTCACCAAGATTTTTGTGAACAACATAAAGTTGATTGTACTAATATTATTGCATGGAAAAATGTCTAGGGATATAATATATTTTAAGTTAATAGAGAGATTGTAGGGTAGAAATCATCTTTTTAAGAAAAAATAACCTTGGATTTTTTTTCAAAGTTGGGAGAAAGGTCCAGCTTCCATTTACATACTTCAACATCACTAGGATAAATGGAGCAAGTCCATTGGAACTGAGCAATTGTATAAGCAGTAAATGTGCATGCTGGTTTTCTCACATGGAGACTAGGTTACAAACAGCAAATCGAAGACCAAATTATCTATGCAGTAATGACTTAGAGAGAAATATTGGTATTTCTAATTGAATTCATGGTTATCTATCTATCCATACACCATCTTTACATTCTTCTTTCCATCTGTCTATGTACCCATCCATCTTTTTGTGCATATGGCCTCACATATAAGTATTGTAGAAATGAATCCATACAGATGTATTAGGAGGAAGACATGTGTTTCCATGCTGTCAGTGAAGGAAGACTAGAAGTCATGACACCTCTCCAGTAAGAATCACACCTATCTTAACCTTGGATTTTCTTACCATTTTCCAGTAAAAGGAACCTGAGCTCCTTGGGGAATGGTTGAATCTGCATTATGGAAAGAATAACATCTGTGATAAATTTCAAGAAACTTAAGATGGCAGAAAATAAGAAAGGCTTCCAAATACAAAACAGACTATACTCTAACAATGATAACAACAACAAAACCAATCCAGACTCGTCAAAAAATAAACCAATTCACAAAGAGTGCTGGTGCTGGGCAATTTTCTGTTGCCATGACATGTACCTGAGAAAAAGAACTTCCCTCTAGCTTATGAGTTCAATGCACATGGGCCACCATGGTGGTCAGAGCTTGGTTGATCCTAGCAGTTGACTTCATGGCATCCAGTAAATGAGAGAGTCCATAAGATAACAGGTTTTTCCGTTTAGTCCACAGGGACACCAGCTTACAGAACAGTATCCCCCAGGTGCAAGGTGGGTTTTCTCCCTTAAGTAATTCTCTCTGGAACGCCCACACAGACATCCTTAGAGATGTGCTTCACTACTATTCTTGGCCTTTTCAACTGATCAATAGACAATTAAGATTAAGGAACACAGTTCTCAAGGCCAAAGGAGGAATAATGTAAGCGATACAATAAGTATTATCAACTTGTGTCTGAAAATAAAGTTTGAAATAAATATCTGTGAGTTCTTACTGGTTAACACAAATGACTTCATAAATAATTAAATTAAATTAATATAAAATGGGCAAATTTTGTATGGAAAATTTCAAATATTTTATATATACTATGCCTTCAAGGAGGTGACACATGCCTGACTGGTACTTAATCAGGGTTGTTCTTAGTGACTTTACAGAAATAAGGTGAAAAATAAGTTTATTTGACCCATACTATCTTGACCTAAGAGTGTTAACAGCAATAAGGCTCATGAAACTGTTAACTTCTACCCTCAAACTTACAACCCCAATTTTCAGAAAACCCTATTGGTTTGCATTCTCCAAATACCTGACCAAGACTCCTATGAAATTTCAATATCATAAAATAAGGAGGCTGGGCTGTGGTGGCTCCAGCAGCCTGATCTCCAGGACAGCTAGGGCTGTTACACAGAGAAACCCTGTCTCTAAAACAAAAACAAACAAACAAAGAAAATCTCAGAAACTGCTACAGCCAAAAGGATTTTAAAGATGAGATAAATAATTGAGATAAATAATGGTATCCTGGATAGGACCCTAAACTAGAAATTAATGTTAGGTAAAAGTAGCTGTATAGATAATTATGAAATTTAGTTAATATTGTGTTAATTTGTAAATTAAATCAATAATAATTGGTATATTACTATTGAAAAATGGTACTCCTATAAGGTGTTAGTTAACAAAATCTGCAGAAGATCAAGCTAGCAGAAATCCCAATACAGATGACAGAGGGGCTTATGAAGCCTCACCCCCAGATGAGAAGCTACTGGCCACTGATGGCTGCTGAGGGAGGGAGGGGAAGGTTATTTTTAAGGGATTCAGGCCCTGAAATGCTACCAATGCTCCATGCTCCAGTAGATGGTCCTACACCCTCCATATAGACCACATTGAAGGGACTCAGTGTGCATGCATGTGTTAAAGAGAGCACATGTAGAAGTTGGGAGTGTGGTAGGTAGGGGATAAGGGAGGGGATAAGGGAGGGTCTGGGGTGTGGATCTCAACAAAATGGTCTGCATGCGTGTATAAAATTCAGTAAATTAAAAGTTTTTAAAATAAAAGCTTATTTTTAAAACTCTAAATATCTAGAATTATACTTTAAACTAGCATAATTAAACAGCAAAGTTTAAGTATATCAGTATAGTTGATATTTAATTCTCAAAAATGAAAATATAGAATATACCTCATAGATTACAGTGTTCACTTATTTTTTTTTCATTTCCTTCAAAACAGTAGAAAATATCAAAAATTATCAACCAATACCTGATTAGAATTTTTGGGAACCAGTAAATACATGACTCACTTAAGTAAAATTTAATAAATGACAGGAAATACTTTATCTGAGATATGATGTCTATGAACGTCTTTCCTTCAGGCATTCCAAAAAAACAATTAGGCAAAAAATTAAATGTAAAGACAGGAGAGATGAAAAGGCAGTCTAATGAAAGAAATTAAAACCAGGAGGAAAAAAAATGTAAATGTAAGCAAATTGCGAAGATACTAAACATGCCTGAGTTTTGATCCTTGCATGCAATAGTTACTATGCCACCTGAACCGTGCAGGTTTGTCATAGAAAATGTTTTCCTCATTATTAGAACATGAAGTTGCATCTGTGGCTTAAGCCTGCTTACTGCAGGGCTTGTACCACTTACATTTCAGATTAGTGGCCACAGTGAACCAGCCTCTTCCAAGAACTAGGCCCTTGATTACTGCACAGCTTTGTCTGTCTAACAATTACGGTCTTTCAACCACTTGATATGTGAACAAGGCCTGGTTTTGCTTCCTCTCTTTGTCACACTCTGAGTCCTCTTTGGTTTTTGTCTGGAGCTCAGAAGTGGACCCGATGCTCTAGCAAAAGTCTGAATGATGCAGAGTCAAGTGCACTCATTACCTCTTTATTTCAGGTTATTCAAGGTCTATTGATGCAGACCAGGATGTTATATGAAATCCCCAAAGTAAGTCCCTTATTTTACCTTCAAAATGAAACGGCAGACACAAATTCTCCATTATCTGTGATTACTGTGAATGAGGCTAGCACATTATTATTTGGTTTTGAATATCATCGTTGGCTTTTGAAGGCTTTGAGTACTCATGTGTAACAGCCTTCCAGGGATGACACAGCCAGAGGTACCCTCAGAATGCTATATCTGCTATCTTTCTTGAGGTCTAAAAAAGATAAAAGAAACAAGCAAAAATGGCTCTCTCGCTCCCCTCCCCCATGTTCTTTGTTCGTTCTAGTTATAAAGCTCTAAATTCAGACCAGGAATAATGGGAGAAAGAAAGTATTCTTTAATCTCAGCATCTGACCTGGTATTTTGTAGACATTGCAAAGTACATTTATCCTCATGAGAATTATTACTGTCTGCCCAATAAATAAAGATGCTGTGCAAAATTAACCAAGCGTACTAAAATTCAAGTGTCAAGTAATGGTTTTATACTCTTTAAAGATACTGCATGAGGTGCTATGAAATATTTGTAAATTGTATAAATATGCCTAGAATAAAAATGACTTCATGCCGGGTGGTGGTGGTGCATGCCTTTAATCCCAGCACTCGGGAGGCAGAACCAGGCAGATCTCTGTGAGTTCGAGGCCAGCCTGGTCTACAGAGCAAGATCCAGGACAGGATCTTGTAGTATAGACAAAACTATACAGAGAAACCCTGTCTCAGAAAAAACAAAAATCAAAACAAACAAAACAAAAAATGACTTCATTGGACTAGAGTGTTTCCTTACAGTGTGCTTAGGATCTTATATAAACCCATCTCTTTCAGGTCAATCAATTCTATTCTATAATCAACTCAACATATTGATGATGATGTAAACATACAATGAGATAAAGTATCAAGAAACTTACACATCTCCAAGAAAAAAAGAATACATCAACACATACTAGCCAAACTTGAATGTGAACTAACTCAGTAATGTTGGCAATATTTGGAATTGAAAATAATGACAACCACTCATCATGGAATGTTTATGCTTATCTTTAGTGGGCACAGATTATAATAAAACTATCAGCTATAAAATTTGTAGATCAGAATCAGGCTGGAAAAAATACATTAATCAAGCAGGCAGATTTGCAAAATAATATATTAGTTCAGATTTTAAATAAATTCTCAAAGGGAAAAGAAATGCAGTACTATATATGTATATACATAATATAATGTATGTATAGTATATATACATATGCATATAAACATATTATATATATATTTATATATATATATATATATAATTTTAGCTGCCTACAAGAGAAACTGTGCTGTTTATTTTACAAACCAATTTAGGGCAGATGTCCAAGAAAGACACACATTCTTCCTAAAACATGTAAGAAATACTCCATATAAAACAAGTGTTGGCCCCTCCAAAATATTTTTTGTGTGAGAATTTTTAAAGTAACACAAAAAATAAAGGAGGGTCTTTGCTGTGACAGACATAAAGTTTCCCCGCGTTTCACTTTTGTTGATGTAGTGCATATTTGTGGAAGTTGCTAGGAACTTCAGTTTAGGAGCAGGACACGGGCTGATATACTGTTTGCTTTCTGAAGATGGCACTCAGCAATTTTACAGCACTTAACAGTGATAGATTGGCATGAAGAATCAGGGACTGAAAAGCTAGTCCCTTGAGAGTGAAAGCTAAAAAAAAAAAAAAAAAACCCTCTGGGATCCAAGAACACAGAAGGTGTGAGAAAAGCAGATCCAACTTAGATTACCCCAGGGAGACATTCACAGTGAAGCTGAATGAAAAGAGGTTCTGGGGAGAGATGGGGCAAGGTGCCCATAGCTGTTTTAGATGTGTTAGTGCTTTCAAACAATGGGTTTACTAGAGGTAAAGCTATTTCATGTAGATGGACTCATCTGCTACTCCAGTTCCTGTTCATTGTTATTGTTGATGAAGGCTTCTTTGCAGTTTCCATTCTTGTTTAATTTGTTTTGCCACCAAAAAAAAAAAAATGTTTTCTATGAAAACAGGTAGAGCTATGTCCTACATTCCCACAAAGACTTATTTGACAAGCCGCATAGATGTGAAGGATTCTGATTGTCAGCAACAGCCCTTGACCCTTTCTAGCCAACAAAGCTCCTCTCCCTTTCTAAACTAATTGTCCTTTCATTATAATTCTCATGGTCCACACTTTCTGCATCAATTGAATATATGATTGGAGCATTTAAGAACATTTTCACCTAAGTTTCAGCATGCTTAAGAGTCACACAGGCTCATGGAACCTGGGGCTTATGCAGGGACACTTCGCTCAGCCAGGGAGGAGGGGACTGGACCTGCCTGGACTGAAACTACCAGGTTGAGCTGAATCCCCAGGGGAGTCTTTGCCCTGGGGGAGATGGGAATGGAGGGTGGGGTGGGGGGAAGGCGGGGACGGGGAGAGGGGAGGACAAGGGAATCTGTGGCTGATATGTAAAATTAAATTATAAAATAAAATTAAAAAAAAGAGTCACACAGCCAGAGGCAGGAGGATCTCTGTGAATCCAGGTCAGCCTGGCTGACATAGTGAGTTCCAGGCCAGTAGGGGTTACATAGTGAGAACCTGTCTCTAAAAAAAATAATAATTATCGCAAAAAATATGCCATCTTTTAACGACTGATGCCAGAAGTGTGTGTAGGACTTGAGACTTGACACCTAACACCATGGTGAACTATGGAAGGATTCGGAGCATGTGAGAGAGCTGTGATTCTAACGCTGGAACAGCTACTTAGAAGACAGAATTTTTCTTTCATACAAAAATTGCATTCAGATTGTACTTTTAGGAACACAGACTTTAGTGAAAATGGATTCATGGGGTTTTGTTCTTTTCATTGTAAATTAACAGTTCTGTTATAATCCTCAAAGAGCTTTGAAATACCATGATCTTCACAGAAATTTATGGAGACAAAAAGGGACAGGAAGGGAACCCAAATGAATCAAGAATCTTAGCAATTCTTAGATACTATGATAATAATACAGACACATACACATACACATACACACACACACACACACACACACACACACACAGAGAGAGAGAGAGAGAGAGAGAGAGAAAAGGTTTAAACAAGCAAGTAAATGTATGTTCTTACTGAATCCTTGCACAATTGTTGCTATTATATTTTTCTTCAATGAATGAGAAAGTGATGCATAAAAATATAAAAAGTCAGCAGGTCAATATCAGACTGGCTTTTGAATTTTATTTAGCTGGGGCTCCAAAACTGGGGTTGTTCTCTTACACAGTACCATATGCTAAGGAGATGAGTAAGGAGGCAATTGTGCACTGTCTCTGTGGTTATCTGTGCAAGACTTGCATAAAATTGGGCTCAGAAACATTTTATCACAAAAGAGAGGCCAAGAAGGACCCACCACTCACAGAGGAACTATTGGCACTTAATGGTTGTTGGGGAATGGGTATCATTTTCTTCAGTGGTGTAGCCAAAAACAAGTAGCTTTATTAAAATACACACACCACATTCTCTTTCAACTCACTCCTCTATCCTAGATTTCCATGGTCCTTGTCATCAGGATGTAAAGGCAAGGGATTTGTTTTGTTTTCTTGCACAAACTTATGCAAATGTTTATGATATAGGATGTAGTTGCTTCTTCGTAGATACTTTTCTTCAATGTTTATGATCTCTAATCACTGGGAACCGAGTCTCTAAAGCTTGAAGGTGATTAAATGTATTGTGAATTTCCCAATATGCTCTAGGCAAGAAATTTCTGAGTATAGAAAAAAAGTTGTTGATATTCTTTCATATGAGTAGATTCATATTGGGATGTGCAAAAGCAATTCAAAATTTCGATTATTGTCTTAGATAATAGACATGTTCGATATTTTAAATAAAACAAATATGGCATACTTCATGTATTTTTAAAGTCTCACCTAATTACTGATTTTCCTTAAAAATTCTCAGTATTTTAATACATGAAATATGAATATGTTTCTTGAGCTAACCCTTAACGACATTAAAAAACAGATAAAAAATCAAAATGAGAAACTAAAATATAGTCATAATGACAAAACTCTAAAGAATCAAAAGAATCCATCAGAAGAGAGGGAAGAGAGAAAGAGTCTAGGTTAGGGAGATGTAAAGTAAAAAGATGTCTTTTGGACATGCCATGGCCACAGTACCCTTGATCTTACTGAAGCTGTGATTATCTGCATCAGACTTGCACAAGATTAGCACATCAACATTTCATCATGCCTGAAGGAGGGGCCTGTGCTGCTCTACCTCCTCAAGGGAATTTGGTGCTTGGAAATGAGAATGGCCCCTATAGAATCATATGTTTGAATACTTGGTCCCCAGTTGGTAGAACTGTTTGGAAAGGATTAGGAGGTGTGGCCTTATTGGAGAAGGTGTGTCACTAGAGATGGGCTTTGAAATTTCAAAAGCCCATGCCATTTTCAATTAGTTCTCTCTCTCTCTCTCTCTCTCTCTCTCTCTCTCTCTCTCTCTCTCTCTCTCTCTCTCTCTCTCTCTGCTTCTTGCTTGCGGATTGGGATGTAAGCTCTCAGCTACTGCTCTAGCACCACACCTGCTTACCTGCTGGGCTCCCTAACATGATGGACACAGATGTACCCTCTAAAACTGTAAGCTCCCAACAAACACTTTGTTCTACAAGTTGCCTTGGTTATAATGTCTTATCATAGCAATAGAAAAGTAACTGAGATGTAGCACTGGCACTGACTAGCTGTTGGGGGAGGGGGTATATTTTTCTTTGTGGTATAGTCACGGACAATTTGCCCTGACATCTATGCAAGGTCAAATGTCTCTTATTAAGCTCAGTAGGTGACAGAAAGAGAGGCAGCAGAGGCACTGTGGGGGAAGAGGAGCTCCAGTGCAAAAGCTGAGTACAGGGTGGAAGGGAGCAACTAAAATGCATTATATAAATGTACGAGATGGTCAACCAACACAAAAGGAAATAGGAAAAAGCTTAGAAAATCCAGCAGACCCCCTGACCCAGCATCTGCTCCTTGAGAAGACCTCATTCAGACATTTGTCCACGATGCCTCATTGTTATCATGACAGCACAATAGGGAAGTAGGATTTCCTGCCATGTTTTCTATGTGGAAAAAAAAACAAAAGCAAATGGAAGTGAGTTATGCTGCCACTAAAGGATGTGTATTTTGTAAGTGGAAGCACAAGACTCACTCCTGGTTGTCTGCCTCCACAGGCAGTGCATGGCTGCCGTTCACTCGTTCATACTGCTTGCCCTGTAGGGCATAGCCAGCTTTGAGAAAAGGATGGGAGGTATATCAGACACGAATTGTTTACCCTTGATAAATGTGTCGATGAGGAAACCTCACCAGGCAGCAGAGACTAACACTGAATGGTGCAGACTGTTTGTGTTAATGGAAATTTAGAGGGGGAAAAAAAGAGCTATCTGAGGCCAAAGAAAACAAAATGCAATAGGTCCTGGGAAATGATGGTGAGAGTTCTGCAGCTGTGCCCATCTCCCCTCAGAAGTCACATGTCCATGGTGTTCTAGCCGAAGTACGTGCAGTGCTGCACCTAAAGCTCTGCTTGCATGCAAATCAGCCTGGCCCTGCCAGGAGCGAAGGAAGAACTGGAGTCAGAGAATCAATGTTCTGGTGTCCCCATCTAACGTGTGGGACAATCCTGAAGAAAGATTTTATTCAAGGGCTTCTTAATAGCATCGAGCCTGGCTGCTATCTCCTTTATCTGACCATGAACGTATCCTCATACTGGCTTTCTTTTCTTTCTTGTCTAGCTATAATACTCTCCAGCTGCTGTTCCCTGAGAGTACCTCCCAAGTAAACCATCCACATTTAAATCCTTCTCTCATGGTCTGCTTCACAGGGACATCAATTTGATACTCATCTACATACAATAGCTCCAAGAACTATGGCTAAGCATATGTGTTATATCAGTTCATCCTCATGGTAGCCAAGAGGTAATAATGACTATTCAGCCCCCATCTGCAGATGGGGTACCTGAGAACCTGAGTGAGTAACTCATCCAGATTTGAATCAGGATATCTGGATCCAGGCTGGCACTATTAGCTGCAATGTAGACTGCCTTTCTACATGAAGAACAAACGACTATGGAAGAGAGAGCGGTGCTATAAGAAATCCAAAAGGCTTGAGGAAAACAGAAGGAAGTCTTGATTCTAAATTCAGAGTAGGCAAATAAAGCAAAATGGTGGCTAATGTGTTAGCATGAATTTGCCTACAAGTATATTTCAATGCAAGGTTCACTGAGCAGTAGGAAGGTGTCTTCAGATGACATATAGTCCCATACAAGGAGCTATGCAAGGAGAGGAGGGTGTCAGGGCACAGGGTTGGTGACCAGTTGGACTCTAGCTTCTTCAGTCCTTCTTTACAAGCATGATTGTGTGAATTTTCTGATCAACAACTGTCTTGTCAATTTTATTTAGGTTACTGTGGGCTTTGTTTGAAGGAGAGACGTTTTCTTATTTACAGACATATGTTTTCACAAGCAGCAGCAAAGGCTGGAGAAGATGTGGGCAAACAGGAGCACTCCCTCACTGTTGGGATGCAGAGGGAAAAGGGTTAAGACATAAGTAGATTATATTATCCAAAATTTAAATTAAAAACTCAGATATAGGATATATATGTTAACAAAAACTAAAGAATTAAGATGAATAAAAATGATAAGAAGACCTTATACTATGAGATTAGAAAGGCAGAGGCCAGATGTGGCAGGGTCCGATGCCATATTATATGCAATGTAGAACCAATATAATTTTTTGGTTAAATGAAATACCAAGAATGGTTTCCTTGAGTTTTTTTGGATAGTGCTCACATGTATGTTAAGAGTCAATGATCAAAATGTACTTATATGAAACATCAATGTTATGAATGCAGACACAGTCATAACAGAGCTGCAAGGTTAATTTTAAGGTGTTAGTCTCAGCAGAAATAACAAACATACATGCACATGTAGATACATACTCACATATGGAAGAACAGTCAGTGAGTGAATGGGAACAAAGTATCAATTAGCTTTGAAGAAAGTTTCTTGGAAGGCTCTTAGATCATTCACCATGCAGAAGAATGGCTGCATATGGAAACTCAGACAAATTTTCTCCAGTGTTAGAAGATGTGTGAGAATTATTTAAGCTCAACATCCTCAATTTTTTAATATTGAAAATTTACCTGTCCAAACACACCACCTTTCTCATGGAAGGTGAAATAAATCATGACAGCTATAAATTCTAGGGACATGACTCTGGAATTACTTTCTAACTACCACAGTCTTTGTAAGATGCAGTGCATGCAATTGTCTATCAGATGTGTTTTCTATATTACTGTGGATGTCAGCACTTATGGGCATAACACACCTGTCTTTCCTATGTATAAGGTCGCTGTCTAAAGTGAGATTTCATGAAGCATGAATTCAGCAGAATTTGTATAGCAGAAACTAGGGGTTGTCTACATTGAAAGCTAAATACTGAAGGAAAGCATGAAAATTCAATTTCCTGGACCTAAGTAGAAGGAAGAAAAAATTAAATCCTGTAAGATGACCTCTGACCTCCACATATGAACCTCAACATGCACATGTTCCTACATAAGAAATAAATATGTGTCTTTTTGATTTTTTTAAAGAAAATAATCAGACGTCAGTCCTCCAAGTAGTTTTCTAGCCACTATATTACTCCTCTATTTACTTTGAGCTGAAGAACAGTTGCTCCTTTATATGTGATCAGGACCACTCAGTACATTATAGTAAGTTCTGAAGCCACAGTTGAAATATCCCAACAGCCCCAGAAAGAGTAATAGTGAGCCCTGAACTCCAAGAACATTAAGGGATGCCTGCAGATGGAGCACAGAACGTGTATCATTTGCAATTGTCTAGTACAAGACTCTGAGTTCCAACCCCAGTGTTACAAGAAAGAGAATGAAGAGAGGAAGGAGGGAAATGCAGGAAAGTAGGAAGCAAGGACACCTAAAGGGGAAATTACAAAATCTGTTAGAAATTATGATCATGGCCTATGGGATCATAAAACCATTAAATAATATCGATTAATGTCTCATATTTGTCAGTTATCCTCTAAAGCATCATAGAAACATAAAAGAGAATTTGCATTAATGAATATTTAAACTAGGTTAGACCAATTGAAGTTACTCATCCTGTGCTTTGTTATTTCCAGTGAACAAGCTTCTGCATAAAACAGTGACAACTTCAAGTAAACTTCACAGGGTGAAATCTTTGTAAAACACCGGTGATGTATGTGGATTTGTGACATTTGAACCAAACCGCAGAAAATTTCTTATTAAAAAAGGAGCAGAGCTAAAGCTGTTTTGTCTCTTCCCACTCTGGATTTTATTCATTGGAAGACAACAGTCACAGCAACATCTCAGGGCTTTTGTTAGTCTCGCAAGAGTTGTTTTCCAGGCAGCAGCAAGAATCTCACTATTGCAAAACTAAGTCTCAAACCTGGGACTGCAGCCTAATGAACACATCCATAAGATGCCTTCTACCAACACCAGACAGCAGCAACAGAAACATTGCGTGCATTGGAAGTTCCCAAACCATATTTGATAGGAAAATATCATAAAACAATTTAATGTAATCATAAAACAATCCACCATTTAGCAATTAGGAACTGTAACGTGTCCATCAGACCTCTGTACTGTCCCCTGACATCATAATGTGAGTCAGTAAGTTGAAAGGCAGACAGAACCACCTTTTAATGGCTTGATATCTCCTTTCGGCATCTGTGTCGTATTTTCAACTTGCTGGACACCCTTGAACTTGTAGCCTTTCCTATCCCAACAGAGGATGTTTCATGACCTGGCTAAGCATCCCATTTGCCCTGGTGTGCCACATCCCCTGCTGAGATGTGAATTTAAGTTAAATACCTCATAGGAAACAGAAGTAACATGAACAATTTCTCACAGGATCTCGAGACTCACATCAATGTCATTTTGAAATTGTCTCCATCTCTTCTCTCGACCCTCCCTCCTCTCTTAGAGCAGCGTGTTCTCCACTAGATTTCTGGGTCTACATCAGGATTCTTCCTTTGGAAATGATTCTGCGCAATAGTAACTGGCTTCCTCTCCTGTCCTCTCTCCCTGCCCTGCCCTCTGCCTTCCCTCCTATCCTTTCTGTTCAAAACTGTGAAAGACGTCTCCTTGCCTAAGTTTTCTGGTTTTGTAACCCCTAAAGTAAAGCTTTCCCTGGGATATTCCCTCAAACCACTCTCCAAATTGTCTCAGCAGCTGGTAATCCTCATATATATCATTACAATTTTGTCTTCCATTTCTACATTTCTTTAAGGTTCTTGGGTTAATGCAATTAAGTTGAGTCTTCCTTTATGTTTCACAAAGCCTTGTGCATCTCTGAGTTATCTGCTCCCTACTGTACTTTAGTTATGTATCTTCATGGCTGTCTCACAAACCTATGAACATACCCAAGGAAGGGTTTTTAAGGTATTTATCTGGGGAAGCTTTATGCTTAGAGAAATCACTATGTTCCACCTGTTCCGATATAATTCACAAAGAATGATCTTATCCAGCATCAGATAGTGTTATCATTGCAGATAGTGTTAATACTCTGCCTATAGACATTATCAAATGTAAAATCCCATAGTTGGTTGATCTCTTTGAAAAGCAGCAATGTTGGCAGCAAATGGCCAGATTTGTATGATCAGCAGAATATTATCAGAAATATTTCATCTGACTGTCATCAAGTAGAGCTTATAATGCAGTGCCAAGGCTCGTGTAGACATGCACAAACAGCATGCCCCTCCCCTCCCCACCCCCACTCCATAAAGATGGTAAATGGCACAGACCATCCACGCTCTGTTTACCACTTGTGTGCCAGGAGGATAGAGTGCCTTTCACTTTGCAGGGACATCCTGCCAATTCAGCATTCACTGTAGTCTGTATTTCTTCATCACCCTAAAGTGTGGCAACTATCTTAATACATTTGCCTAGAGAAGCACCTTCTACTAACTCACAAAGGACCCTTTGGGCCAGAAGGGCTCAGGAATACAGTTCACAGCAAATTCCGTGTAAACATTATTTATTCTGAGAAAACAGAAAAAGCTGCTGACACAGAAGTAGTACAGGTCATAGTACTAACATTAATGAATGCTTTCTCAAGGAAAGGCCATTCACATTCACGGTTGTCCAACATCTTTACCTAAGGTGCTAATACAAGGGAATCTGCCGATTTCCCCTGGTGTATTGTTCATCTGTTTTCTAGAAGGCCCATGGACATACTGTGGGGGCATCTTTTACAAAAACAATATGGTGGATTAAATAAAGAGAGATTGGGATTTGAAATCAGGCCAGACCTAGTGTGGGCCAGCTTCATTATGTCAGCTGAATGTCATCCTGAGAAAGTCCCTCAGCCTCTGAACGTAAAGAATGAGTCAAGAGCATGAAAACAAAAAGTCAGTGTTGGCCAGTGAGATGAGTGGGTCACATGCTTGCTGGACACACATAAGGAGCTGAGTTCAGAATCCCCAGGGCCCATGTAAAAGCCAGGCATCATGGCACCTATCTGTAACTCCAGTACTTGTTGGGGGCTGGGAAGACAGGCAGCACTTGGCAGCTCACTAGTCAGTCAGCCTAGGCAAAACAGCAAGTTCTAGGTTCAGGTAGAGACCATATCTCAAAGTATAAGATGGAGAGTTATTGAAAAGACATGAGGCAGTCTCCACATGTGCACACTTGAGCATGCAGTCCTCTAACACACATACCATACATGCAAACACAAAATGAAGTCACTGTTGCTACTGAATGATGTTACTCATATGACATCTCAGGGCATGCACAGGAGAGCTCAGCCACTGTTGTTGTTGTACTATGATACATAAAATACCTATATTTGGTACTGATAGTCTTTAAAACTTCAGTCATGTGCTTTTAGCATGCCCTTCTAATAAATTATCACTCACGTTCATCCTATGAGATTGTCTTTAATGGTCCCCAACACAAATTGATTACTAGATGCTACATTCATTTTAAACAGTGGTGAAGAGCTCAAAGAGTGTTTACAAGGTCACATAAAACAGTAATATAGATTTAGTTTACAATTAGAAACTTGGGAGGTGTTATACCCTACACAGCCACTAACATGCATATACAATCCTGGTTATCCATCCTTCAAGCCCAACATATATACGTGTGTGTGTGTGTGTGTGTGTGTGTGTGTGTGTGTGTGTGTGTGTATCCATGTAACACACTACAAAATTTTTATAAGACATTATCCCTAACCATGTTGTCTTAGCCATATTTATAGGCTGATGATTCTCAAACAATAGGGAACACAATCTAACAGCCCATCAAGTGATTATCAGACCTCAGGAACTTACGACTTAGAGAACTTTTGAAGCTATTACCTAAAAGATTGGAATGAAGGTAGGCAGAGTTACATTTTGTGTGACATGATTAAAGAAAAATAAACGTAAGGGGTTAGAAAATCAAAGGGATGTTGAATCTATGACAAATGAAAGTAGTTGGTACTTTCCCTTTGGTTATTCTGCCATTTAAGAAATCTGAACTACATCCCATTGTCATCAGAGTTGACTTATTTTCTCTCAGCTGAAAGACATCAGCATTAGAATAACCAATTCAAAAGTACAAAAACCAAAAGAGTTGAGTGGGTAGTAAAGAACTTAACAGACATGAAGTAGCCCAAATACTTGGCTGATACTTTTTTTCTTTTTCCTTTCTTTCTTTTGTAAAGATTTTCTAAGACCTCCCCAGCTTGGCCCCACTTAGCCCACAGTCAGAAGTAGAAAATGCATCAATTTAGCCATCTAAGAAAGACTTAAAAACTAGACCTTAATTTCCACACATTGTGGGGCACACATTAGGATTTCCAGATAGAAAAGTTCTTCTCAATCATAATGCTCCTAATTAGATTTTATTTTCACTTATAAGTTCTAAGGTTTTGCTTAGAATGTAAGAAGAATACTGTGAGAGGCAGTAAAAGACGTTACAATAGAAAGGCAAAATGGGGAAAAGTATATGTAATAGGATCAGAAGTTCATCTAATTAAAAACAACCTTTATCTAAGCCTGATCTTCTGCCTTACAGTGGCCTGAATTTACAACTGTGCTCTAATGATGGATGAGTAAGATGAGTTCCCATAATTATCAGCCATAAGCTTGTTAGCCACGTGTTTACAAACAAACTCTTTGGTCCTATCAGAATCTAGAAGCAAGCTTTGAGTCTGCTGTGCTGGGAAGAGCTGTTACAAACAAGAAGAGAAAGTACTGAAACAAGGTCAGCTGACATGTAATTGTCAGAAAAAGTATATAGACACTTGCAGAATTTTGCTTAGCAAACTGAGCAGAATGTTGTGACTCTGTAGAAGAATTAATTCAATCTGCCCTTCAATACATATATTGTAATCTTTTACTGTTAAAACATGAACTCTGCAAAATTTACTTCTAGGTTATATTTCTAGTGTTTCCATTTAAAAGATCAGACAAAAAATGGCCAGAGAGGAAGAATTTCCCTTCATTAAACAGCAAGTCATCTTGTCTTTCTCCAAATGCCCATTCATTGGATTGATTCTTTAAAAGACACACCTGTGTAGTTTTGAACATATGCAGATTATATTATTACATGCTTATTTATACTTTGATGATTCTATAAAGGATATGTATCAATCAAAACAAAATCAAATGAGTTTGCTCATGAGTTGAATCCTCAGTTTATAGAGGAAAAACCCAACTGTGTCTACTAGACTGCAGCTTTTGAGAAATAATACTTGGGAGCATATTGTTCAGCAAATGGGTCCAGAAGCCTTAAAAGAGAAACAGTCTCAATATTGATTTAAGGGTTATAATCACCCCATTTCACCTCTTAATTGGGGTGAGGGGTCAGCATCACCGCAGCAGTTTGTTAAGAAGCATTTAGACATCTGGTCTGAAGAAAATGAAACCCTAAGCACCAAATGAGTAAATAATTAATCAGCATCCATAATTACCAGTCCCCAACCTTCCTTCTTCAGCAAAGTTCTTTGGCTTCTGTCAGCCTTCATTCTCTGAGTCAGCTGAGCCCATTCAAAAAGGGATACAAAGGAATCCAAATAGAATGCCCTCTTCCAGTTTGAAGCTACCCATCTTGACTGCATTCAACACAACTTGGTGTGTCTTGCATGGATTCAGAGCATCTTGTAACACTTTTCCAAATCATATTGTACAAGCTGTGTGATGAATGTGTGTAAAAGCTGCAAACCTATGTTAGCTCCATTGTGCTCTGTCGTTCTTGCTAGATCCTTTCATGTAATTCAACATCACAGCATTATGAGGCTTCTTAGCAGTCCTCTTAATTGCTGCTGGATGGAATTTAAATTCCTAGAAAGCTGTCTTGTATTTTCCTTCTCTGACCATGGAAGCCCCATTCCTGCATTGCCAGGCCACCGTTCTATTCCACAACTTGGTGGAATAAAACACAGGAGGTATATAGTGCTTGTTTATTCAGTCAGGCCATTCCTTATCTTTGTTTGGCTTGGCAGTAAAAAGGCTAAAATGTGTAATGGAAAGACGCCTTTGCAATAAAATCCTCCAGCAAATACTTCTAATGTAGCTTCAAACAAGGAGGACACATTCTTCTTACTCTTCATACCACTCTACTAGCACCCAAGGGGTAGTGTTCTATTAAGCCAAGTACTCGGTCCACTTATTAACTTTAACTTTGTAACTGAGAAACAGTTAACTCGTCATAGGATTGCACAATAATCAACACACCAGGTTAAGGACAGGAAGATGAGAATTTCTGTTTGGATAGTGACCCTGAGGAACTTCTGAACACTTCTCCAGACCTGCAATTATTAATTTTTCTCTCTTCCTGACTTATCATAAAGCAAAAGGGAAAAAGACTAGTCTCTCTGTCTCTGTCTTTGTCTGTCTGTCTCTCTGTCTCTGTCTCTCTCAGTCTCTCTCTCCCTCGCCTATCCAAAGGGCTTAGTGCTTTCAAGGACCTGAGTTAGGGTTCTTGAAATCAGAGCACATGTCTCCTTTAAAACACCATTGGTCTGTTGCTACCTTCTGATCTGTCCCTCCACAAAGACACAGAGAAGCATGTGAAGATGAAAAAAGACTTAGTCTTTCTATACTTTTTTTTTTCTTAACAACAACACTGAAGAGTGTGGATATTGATCCAAGAGGGGCTCTAACAGTAGGGCAAAGGGAAAGAAGACTTCCTGTCAAATGCTACGACTACCTCACTGCAGTCCTGAAAGGTGGGGTTCTCTACAAGAAAAACAACAACTGGGGAAGTTGAGAATCAAGCACAACGCTAAGTGGGTCACCTGGAAAAAAACCACCACCTTCCTCCTTTGCGTTTAATGTCTCAATAACAAATCCTTCTAAGGAGCCCAGGGGAAAATAGTCATACAGAGCACCGGTATCCACACTGGCTCAGTATTTTTTCACAACAATAACAAATTGGCACAGCATGCAGTGAAATGGATGAAGGGTTACCTAGCTCCAGGCACAAAAGAAACCATTCAGGACTCTCAGCTTCTCTATGCATCTTTTGATCACATTTATTAGAGAACGACAGAAGCATGAATAAGCAAATTTGCATCCCCCCCCAAACTACAGAGTTGAACAGCTCATTTATTTCCAGTCAAAAGTAAAGGGGAGGGTAAAGAAAATAAAAGGGTGATTATACTCCTAGGCATCCAAAGAGTACAGGCATCCTAGCTATTGTAACATAAACAAATGGACTCAAACAACAGGACTTAGCTAGATTAGAAACTGTTGCTTTGTCGCAAGGTACACTTTATAGAAAAGAGAATGGTAATTTTCCTTTAAAGGGAAAATTACCTTTGCTTTGTTTAAAGCAAAGCTTCAGAGGTATGGCATTAACCATGAAGAAAGCTGTAAAAATAGAAGAAAAATGGACAGATGCCTACTATGTACCAAGGACTACTTCCAGGACCTTTTAACTTCAGGATTAAAGGCTACTGATGTGATATGTTCTGTAAGAACAACTAGATCCTTGTGCTGATGTCTGATCCTTACCAACAGGGGGTTTAAGGCACTGGCACCAAAGCCCTCCTGAGTTGGGAACTCTGGTGATGCTGTTGGAAGTGGGCCACAGAGGCCTGCAGACATGTAAGCCAGACTCTCACAGACACATCAGGGCTTGGGGATGGAGGCTGTGGGCAGCAGAGAAGGGAGATACGCCACAGCACTGACTCGGGATGACTCTGGAGTTGGAACAAAATAGGCACCAGCCAAGAGTGACAGAGGACATCTCCCACCTCACATTCATCACAAAGGAGTTTTAGCTGGAAATCAGAACCTCTGTAACAACCCACTAGGTGATCTTGCTGGTGTTTTAAACTATGAAACTTTGATTGATCACCAAAGCAGCTGTGAAGCCCCTCAGAAATCTATGTTTGTGTATCTATTACTTATCGTCAGTCCAGTCGAAATGTTTATGTGGGAAACATGCTTTGAAAATCAGGCCCCAAACAACAGCACAACCCAGGGAGGTTGTAAAACGAAAAGTCTCAGAATGTGCTTTTATCATACATCACAAAGTTTCTGCTGTGAGAAATTGAATCCACACCACCCCTCTCCCCCATAGGTACAATGAAGACAAACAACTTTCAAAATGATCACCTTTGTCCTTGCAATGGCCTCAACAATTAGCTCCTACACACTCAGTCACAGATGCCAACAAGAAATGGAACATGATGGCATTGTTTGGAGACCTCGACACACTGAATCATTGGACTGAACCTTAATACCTGGTAAAACATTCGAGAACTAAGCAAGTCCTCTAAGAGTTACAGCACTTCATGATTCATGTGTGAGAATTCTATCAGACATCTATTGGTTCAGCTCAGAAGTACTATCCTTGAATAGCTAAAGCATTCTTAAATGTGAGCAAGTCAGATGTTAGGATTTTTTTTTTTTTTTTGAAAAATATTGAGTCAGCATTCCAAGTTTCCCTTAACCTTCTATGGAATGCAGGCCAATTGATACTAGACGTCAGAAATCCAGTATATCCTTTCCTAGAGAATTTTCAAAAACAAACAAACAAAAAAGACAAAGCAAATTCCCAATCCTCTCATTTCTGTTACATACTAGGTTGGTTGTCATTTTCTATATTTTTGACTATGGAATATTAGTTATTGTGAATGTCCTCATGCTTCCCTAGTTGGGATGCTTTATATCACCAAGAAAAATTTAATTGCATAATCGTTACTTTCTCAGTCTTCTTGGTTTTATACTTATGTTAGTTTTTTTTTTTTTTTTTTTCTTTTTTCCTCACTTGATATCTGTATTCTTCCTCAGGACAAACATTCCTCTGCTTCCTGTCATGGGATTTTAGAATTCTGAGTTTTCAGACTGAAGGGGTATCGATTACTTACCATATCCAGGAATGCCTTCTAAAGGGGAAGGTATTCACGTGCATCATGTTCGCAGAACGTCCGTCATTAATATTTTCCTCGTCTCCTATGTTACATGTAGTGATTTTCACAGATGAATCCCAATTCTCTGGCTTGAGCATCGATCATGGACAATTATTGCAACAAGTAATGAATTCTCCCCAAAAATTACCCCCCCAAAAAAACACAAATAGCAAAAACAAAAGCCCTTCCAGGATCTGAAGAAAGAAACATCACAGAGCACTGCAGGTATGAGTCCATCCATGTAGCTTCCACTAGTCAACACACTAAAGTAACCAGTCCAATCACTAATCCTAAATGGTGGCAAGTATTGTCCCGGTGAAATCCAACTGCCTTGAATATAAATTAACGCATCCTCACAGAAAGGACTATGGAATGTGGACAAAAAGGAGTCAAAAGACAGTTTCTTGTTATCCTTGTTAAAGAAGTGTTAGGAGGGAAATGGAAAACTTCACGCTGCTTTGCCATGCTGTCCTTTAGGGATGAATATTGCTTTTTCTTCTTTCTTAGGCACATATTCATATGTGGTCACTTTAACGCAGTGCTACCGTCTGAGTCTGAGACTGAGACTTCTTGTCCAACAAAGACCTGGGCAGAGGGACTAGAAACCATGTAGAGCGCAAGCCAACTTCTTCCCCAAATCTCAGAATTGCTGGTTTCGAATACTCAAGTAGGAAGGCAATGAGTAATTTCTGCTTTGCAGGACAGGATTAGTGTCGGCTCCCATCATGACTTCAGAAGGCGCTGTCGTGATGAAATTCATCGGCCGCCTAACCCCACAATAAGGCTGTCTGCTCTCTTTAAGTAAAATGACTAAGCTATCGATTGTCTCACTGTAGAATTCCCTATTTCTTATCAAAACCGTGTGTGAGCTTTTAATATTTTGCCTTGGAAAGAAAATGAATTTCACAGCTGCAAGGCAGACGTTGTCTAAGAATTTCTTACTCGGCTGGCTTTCTTTTCTCTCTGTTCTCCTTACCCCCAATTCAGTTCCCAGATAGATGTCATTTATTCGGATGCTCTGACATCCGCAAGATTCTCACGCCCAAGCTATACAGACCTTGCATGCTTTTAAAACACAGAGTGGCAACAGGCTCCAGCTGGAGTCCCCCCACACCGAATTTCCGGCAGAACCTTTGGAATCCTCGCAGCCGCCTTGTCTGCCCTGGGCTGTGCCGCCCGCCCGCCCCAGCTCTGAGCAGCTCAGGACACTTGCAGGCTCCGTGGTACTGTACATTAACTCTGCAGCAGCCCGCTTGCTCAGCTGCAGACTGCTGCCTGACAGGGGATGTGCTGGCGTCAAGGGGGCCCTCTAGGTGGGTTCCCAGACACTGCAGAGGCGCGCACTCCTTGCTAGCCTCCAAGGAGGAGTGAGGGAAAGGGGTTAAAACGAAGAGCGTGCCCTGAAGGAGCAGATTTCTTTCAGTAAGTAATTACCAGGCAGGAAAAGCTAAAGAAACCTGTAAATAACCTCATAGGCAAATGGCATGCCGAACAAATAGATATTATTATGGGGGAAGGTTGTTCTGTTTGTTTGTTTAGTTTTTCACCGTGTTCAATGAAAAGAAGGGGAACAAAAGAAGTCCAGAGAGAATGTGCAAATGATAGGGGTTTTGTTTTGTTTATTTTTTTATTTTTGAACAAAAATATGGGGGTGGAGAAGCCTTACTTACTAGGTGCTTTGTAACCACTTAACTACAGATTTCCACACTATGATTTTGGACAGGAAATCCTGGGGAAGCTAGTTCTGCAGAAATCAGTTAGACGTCAATTGCATTTGCGCATGTCATAAAGCTGCTTGTTTGATTAGTGGGTGTGTACCTCGGAGGAGAGCTCCCTTTTCCATTTCCTGGAGCCTACCCCCTTTGTTGCAAAAAATTCTGTTCAATAATCCCCTGAAAGCACCCCATCACTGCTGATGCCATTTTAGAGCAAGAATAAAATAGTAAACTCTTGGAATAGTAGGTTGGCACTTGAATGGTGCTTGTCGGAAATTAGAGAATGGGCTTCTCAGGGGTGATATGTACAACATTAATGTAGCGCTTTTAACTTGGGTATTTAAGAAGGCCATTATGTAATTGCTTAATATTAAATGGAATACTGGCAACACTTAATTTATCATTCTGCTTATCTTTAGTTAGGGTTTCCCCCAGTGAGTTCTTGTCCTTGCAGAAAACATTATTGGAGAGAGGGGGATTCACTTCCCATAAATTCTAAAGCAAGTGTATAAAAAAAAAAAATAGTTTGAGAACTGCTATGATTTGATCAATTGATGGTCCTAGGGCAAGAATTCATCCTGGGAGGAGGAGGAACTGAGTGGTTTCTTTAAGGCAATGTGAACTTTGCACACAGAAAGATGGCACCGTCTAGCACAAAGGAGGAAAGTCGCCAGCACTTCCTGTGGCATTGGCACCTTTGTTTTGAAGGGACCAAACCTCGGTCACTTGTGATCCTGCCCAGGACCCTTCAGCCTGAATTGTTCTTAACAAGCTAGGAATGCTTGGAATCAGGCATCACACAGTAATTCGACCGGTGTATTGCAGTCTATATTTGAACATCCTTATTGAAGCTCCAGATATACTAGTCAGGACCCTGGCTCTCTTCTAAGACTTTCCCAGGATAATCTCATGTAACCCAGCCAACTGTGACCAGCCCTGTGCTGCAGATGAAGAATGGAGCCACTTAGAAGTTAAATGGTTCACAGGAAGACAAACACACTTGAAGCCAGAAGTCTGATCACACAGATTTCAACTTGTGTCTTCATTACAGTAATGATATGGCCTGGCACTAGCTTAATGCTTTCTAAGATTTTTGCCTGGATTATTCTATCTCCACAAAATTAAGTGCTTTACCCCTTTGGTAATGAACTCTAAGGCCCAGTACTTGTCCATCATCACACTTTCAGGGAGAAGCAGCCCTGGAGCCCATTCAGGTTATGGCATCAGTCCTTTTTCCTTTATGGTAGGGATGATGTGACAGACATTAACTATTTCAATACCTACACTAACTGCTTACACCTCGTAAGCAAGAAGGCTGCCTTAGAAAGTCGCATAATAAACAAAAATGAGGTAGTACTACAATTTCCACTCTAATAAGCATTTTTTATTCTATGTGTTTTGTTTGCTTTGAGTACATACTATTCCAGTTTATTCATAGGCCCAAATCCCTCAGAATCTCTCCCAGATAGAACACAGTTTAACATCTGATACTGACTAGCAGCAACATGAGCAAAACACTTTATAGACAGAAAACACAGAATGACTCAATCATTAGGTCATTAAATGAAATTTTCAAATTAAAAATAGACTTTTAGAAGATATTTCAATTGATATTTTTTTCCAGTGTGGGGCACTGAAATTGAGGCCTCACAAATGTTAGACATGCATTCTGTCACTGGGTTATTATATACCTATCTTCCAGCTTAACTTTTTTTCAGGTGAACTTTTCTTGTTTGCTTTTCTATATGTAACTTTTCTAGATGTAACTTTTTACTTTTATATATGTAACTGTATCACAAGCTAGATAGTTAAAATTGAGAAACTATAATAAGCACTAAAAACTCTTGAAGCATGACAAAGAAAAATAAAATTTATCTCACATTCCAGGGAGCTAAAATTACAAATTAATGAATAACCTTAAGTTGGGTGGTTTTGCAGACTCAAGGCAAATATAAGAGAAGGGGTTTATTTCATCTATGGAAACGGTTTTGGATTCTGTATTAGAATCAGAGTTTTTTTATTTTTTTTTTTTTTTTTTTTTTTTTTTTTTTTTTGATTTTTCGAGACAGGTTTCTCTTGTGTGCTTTGCGCTTTCTGGAACTCATTGTAGCCAGGCTGGCCTCGAACTCACAGAGATCCGCTGCCTCTGCCTCCGAGTGCTGGATTAAAGGCGTGCGCACCGCCCGGCTTTAGAATCAGAGTTTTAAGAGGCAGGACCACTAAGTTACAAAATGATGGTTCACAAGACAATAATTAATGACTGTGTGACTTTCAGAAAAAAAAGCAACAGAATAGTATGGAAGCTTAGAAATAAGTTCTACAAGAAGAAGGATATTGCGGGACTAAGGTATAACCTCTCTGTTTTGTTGTATTTGAAGAAAATTGACGTTTTACAGAACTTCTAATTCCAGGGGAGCCATGAAAGGCTTTATTGCTGAGCTCAG
Organism: Peromyscus leucopus; assembly: GCF_004664715.2. NCBI lineage: Eukaryota > Metazoa > Chordata > Mammalia > Rodentia > Cricetidae > Peromyscus > Peromyscus leucopus. The sequence goes on from NC_051072.1 coordinate 39,402,867, forward strand.
CCTCACAGTGGTGGGTTTCCATTAATAAAGTATCACTGACTGGTAGACCTTGGTGAAGTCCCTGCCTATGTTTTGACCTCAGTTCAACCAGAAGCAAGACTGATGATGTTCTATGGCTTTTACATTTTCAATCCTGCAGAAATCATAGGATTGGCTGGTCTTTCGAGGCTGGACCAGCATTAAATACTATTTAGGGTAAGCAAAAATGTGGCTACTTTGCTATTCAAGTGAGAACTAAAATGTAGAGCAAATCAAATTGTTTTAGTCAACATTTTCATTAAAAAGTGATTTAGGGCTGGGGAGATGGCTTGTGGGTAACACAAATGCTCTGCAAACATGAAGGTCCATAGAACTGGCACAGAGAGCTGGTTACAGAGGTGCCTGTAACCCTCGATTTATGGAGGAACAGAGGGAAAGAACTGCCAGGTTTGCTGGCCACCAGCAGAGTCCCAGGGTCAGTGAGAAACAGTCTCAAGGGATGGAGCAGGACATCAGATGCCCTCCGCTGGGTGCATATGGATGTGCATGCACCAACACAAACACCACACAGGCATTTACACACACACACACACACACACACACACACACACACACACACACACACACAGTAGCTTAGACTTTACTCAGGTTCAAAGCAAGAAGAATTAGCTATACAGCATCGCCACTTCTTTTCTAATAAAATCCTTTTTGTGAGCAGGAGGCTAGCTCCTAAGAGTGACAGTGTTTCAATCCAAATGCTCAGAACCTTGAAATTTTGTAAAGTTGCCTTCGACCTCCTGTGCGCCAAAGTGGAGACAAGTGATCTCTTTTTGCTCCTTTATTTCAAAGGGTTGTTTTTCACAAAGAGGAATAGAGAGCCAACAATTTCTTCAGAAACTCATATTCTTCCTTTATGTTTGAAGTTTCCATTCTCTTCAAACTCCTGCAATATTCAATGCCCCTTTCAGGTAACAAGAAGGCCAAGTCATACCATCATGCTAATATAATCATAGAACAATAAAGTCCCACCCTGGTCACTGAACCTGGGTGTTTCCTAAACCTTTAGTCATTTGTACTTATCAGAAACAGGAGGTGGGGTGAATTAACTCATTAATTTTACCCACCAAGTTTAGCTTTCAGAAAAACTTTTAATTTTAAATACCAACAGAAATCTTTGTGTCACCAACATATGCTAGAATAATTAATAAGCTAATGTCAGTGTTATCTTGGATGAAATAAGATACCCTGCCCCCATGTTTAGACATGAAATGACAAGTACCTAAAGCATAATCCTTCATTAATTTTATATGAATTTGTAATCATTAGTACAGATGCATTAGGAGTCTGCCACCTCTCAAGGGGCTTGTTAACTTTTGTTCTTTTGTTGTTAAAAGATAGTGTCTTTGCCCTTACTTCATCTATGGTTTATATAAATATATTCACATATAAAATATCTTTACATATTTTAGCACATGGTATCTATATGCTAATAGCAGAAATATGTTATATTGAAGTAAATCAAAGCTAGATCCATTTGGATGTCTTAACAGATCACAGCAAATTTGCAGAAAAAAGTGGAACTTACATTTTGTCTTGGTGTCTGAAGATGTAACTCCTTAACCTCAGGTTCTTCTTGCTTATATTTTGTATAATTTTCACCAGCTTACTAAATCTCTTTGAGATACTATTTAGTTTTATATATACAGCCATATGTGTGTGTGTACCTGCATACATATATGTAAAATGTATATGTAAAAATGTATGTGTACATATCTACACTATATATGTATGTCTACAAACTTATAGTTTAATTACTATTTTACTTACTGAAATAAATTATAAGCTACTTTGAGGTACAAAGAGTATTTACTAAGTGTTATTCACATATATTTTAATGTATTTATTTTAACATAAATACAGATTCTTCAGTAACACACAATTTACTTCTTTCAATGTTTTGGTGTGCTTATGACACCAAAAACATTATTGGTGGGCTGGAGAGATGGCTCAGTGGTTAAGAGCCCTGGCTGCTCTTCCAGAGGACCTGGGTTCAATTCCTAGCACCCACATGGCAGCTCACAACTGTCTGTACTCCTGTTTCAGGGGAACTGATGCCCTCATACAAATAGATCTGCAGCAAAACACTAATGTACACAAAATAAAAATAAATAAATTTAAAAAAACATTGGCACTCACTAAATGTTAACCAATGAACATATGAACAGTGATGAAATTTTACTTGTGATAACTTCTAGCAAAGGCTAAAGGCATTCTGTTCAGCACATTCATAACTGAAACAGGAGAAGCTAGGGTTTTGATTGCTAAGCATCATGGAACTGTGTGATGTTCCAGCACATTGCTGCTATATTCTATTTTTGTATAATATTCTTACGAGAAAACAGTACCAAATGAAATTAAAAAAAAATTCACTAAAACCCTCTTTTAAATTAATTAATTAACTTGTTTGTTTATTTTACATCCCAGCAGAAGTTTCCCCTCCCTCCTCTCCTAGTCCCACCACCACCCACCTCTCTGTTCCCACCTTTCAATCCACTCCACTTCCCTTTCTATTTAGGAAAGAGTAGGTAGGTCTCCATGAGTATCAATAAAACATGGTTTATCAAGTTGCAGTAAGACTAAGCACCTCCCTATGTATTAAGGCTGGGCAAGGCGACCAAACTGAGGAGTAGGGTCCTAGAAGTCAGTAAAAGAGTCCGAGACAGCCCCTGTTCCCACTGTTCGAAGTCCCACAATAGGACCAAACTATATAACTGTAACATATCTGCAGACTGCTAGGTCAGTCCCATGCAGGCTCCCTGGTTATCGGTTCAGTCTCGGTGAGCCCCTGTGAGCCCAGGTCAGTTGATTCTGTGGGTTTTCTTGACCCCTCTGGCCCCTACAATCTTTTCCCCCCCGCTCTTCTGCTGGATTCCCTGAGCTCCACCTAATGTTTGGTTGTGGGGCTGCATCTGTTTCTATCAGTGGCTGGATGAAGCCTCTCTATCTTGATTACCTAAAAACTAACAGGTGCTTTGGTAATCTGGTATGAGTTAATCTGTAAAAATAAGTCTTTTGGGATCATAGAGTCAAAGTTTAAACCTTATCTCTGAAATGATTTTTAAAAAAAATGCAATTTTAAGAAGAAATGGTATATCATCAAATGCAATGCACTCCAGGACTACAGCATCTAGAACATTCACTAAATCCCATTAGAAATACTTGTAGTGGTAGAAGAGAGAGAATACAAATGCTGGAATAGAGAAAATGTACTTAATATTAGTTTTCCAACATAAATATAGAAAAAATCCATAGCAAATTTAAAAATTAAAATTAGAATTTACATTTTGTTTTAGAGTTTCAGGATGTGACCCCTTAATTTCAGGTTCTTCTTGATCCCATTTTGTGTACCTTTCACAACGCACTAAATTATTTGAAACACAATTTGGTTAGACATACATATATGTGTATATATGTACAATATATGTGTATATACAAACAGTTTATTATAGTAATTAACTATAAATACTGAAAGAAATTATAAACTACATTGTAATAGGAAGAGCATTTTAAGTGTTATTCATGTGTATTTTAACGTGCTTATTTTAATATAACATAGATTCTTCAGGAAAGCAACAATTTACTTTTATCCAAATGGAAAAAACAAAAGCAATAACAGCAAACCTCAAGGGAATTACTGTAAGAAATCTTCTCCTGATGAGAAATTACATTTCATTTTAATCTTAAAAGCTTTAGAGGCTTTGCATCATATTTCACAGATCAATATTCCAGAAATATTCTAAGACAATGATCCAGAAATTCAAACCATAAAATATGTATCACGTAATAAAGACCAGTTTCCAATTGTACTCATTCTGTAGAATTTCCAAACAAATTACATAGAAAAGTATCTGAAATAATGCCATGCTTAAAAAAAAAAACCTCAGCATTTCAGAACAATGTCTTCAGTTTGAACTTACAAATTTGTACGTGTGCTAACATACATGTTTGTGTCAGTACAGATGAAAACAACACACTAGATTTTGAATACACTACCTCTGGCAGAAGGAATAGAAGCAAAGGGTATTTTTTAAAGAGATTTTTGTTTATATATATTATATATAAGATAAACATTTTATTTTCTATTTATTGATTAAGTATCTAGAAAAGCTATTTCCATTGCCTTGGTTGCCACCATAAGACCCTATTGTTAAAGAAGATACCACATATTCAGGCTGCAAGTTGGGGAGAAATTAGTCTCTGACTGACTGGGAAACTTCTGTCCCAATGACTAGCTTCCATGATGCCCAAAGGTACCATGCAGACTGCTGGGGGGAGGGGTGGGGTGGAAAAGATATTAACTGCTTTTCTCAGCACTGGACCCTAGATATGACAATATGACACCTCGCTGACTGACCTGCTGAACAAAGCCCATCTATTCCATAGCGACAAGACTATTATGGGATGACTAACCGCTTTCTGATTGGATTTGGGACCTACTCCTTGGACATATTCTGCCTGGCACAATAACCCTGGTCAAAAGCCAGTGTCCAGGGTGGTCATAGTCCCCTGGGGAGAACCTGCCAGAGTTATTTCAATTAATGGTAATATGGTCGAGTTACCTTCAATGTGTGGTTATGCCAATAAACATGGGCTGTTCTCAACCTTGCTCAAAAAAAAAAAAAAACTTTTCTTTGCAATGTAGAGATCCATAACTAATCAAAAGTGTTGAGAACAAAAGACTGGGTGCTCAGCCCTAAATGGAACATCTTTATCAATCCCCTACCCCTACACAAGATCACGCTAGAGACTGAAGAAGATTTTTACGCCCCACTGCTTTCTGAGGAACTATTGGCTGAGATAGCTCCTGAGAGAATTGTTTTAATCTTAAAAGTTTTAGAGGTTATTGGTTGATTTCCTATGTTCCAGTGACTAGCCACACACCATGCACACATAGGTAGCAATAATGGGACTTAGTGGGGTACCAAAAGGAAGGAGGAGGAGGAAGAAGAAGAGGAGGAGGAGGAAATAAATTTAGGAAGGGAAAGTATTGTGATGGATACAAGAGGAGCTGAAGGAGGAAATTATGGGGTTGGATATAAGCATATTTTATTGCCTAAATGTGTGAATTTCTCAGACACAAAGAATATATCCATGTATTACTTTACAGTTAAAAAATAGAAATAAAGAGACACTATATTTAATGTTAATTAAGAAACAGAAGTCAATCCTTGTTAATAACTTGAAATTATAATATCACATTTGAGTTCTTAACATTGGTCAGGTAGGCTTTCTGAAAGGTTTGGAAACTTTAAGCTTTAAAACTAAAAGCTTGAATGCAAAATGTACATTCAAGAAGGCAAACATTCCACCAATAACATTATCTCAGTTAACATGGAATCTTGTGAGTACACATAAACAGCTAATTAGTTCATTCTTCTGCATCTACAGGAATATGGCAGTTGGGAAAAGATACAATCATTAGAGTTGGGACTGCCATCAGTAAAGCCATGTCCATTGGTAAAATGAAGCAGCTGATATAACATCCTCATAATATCATGCTCCAGCTCAAATGTATGAGTATGTGTAAACATAGATTTCAGTATGTGCAGCATCCATTGTTCCAGAGAGCCATTGTTGTAGATACACATTCCCTACACAGCACACACAGCACACACAGCACAGCATTGTAGATACATACCCTCGACACAGCACACACAGCATAGTGTTGTATCTCTATACCCTCCACACAGCACAACACAGCACAGTGTTATAGATACCCACCCTTCACACAGCACAGCACAGTGTTGTAGATATACACCCTCCACATGGCACAGTGCTTTAGATACCCACCTTCCATACAACACAACAGTGGGTCGGGGCATGCAAAGGGTTGTTTGCAGTAGTATCAAGAGAGGTGTTGGGCTCTCTGATTGTCTTATCTCATCTGCCCTAACTGATTAGATATATCTCACTGTATTTTAACTCGATATTTTAACACTTCTGGCCAGTCCTTCTGTCACTCATTCTGCCAGTTAAAACGTCATGCAGTCTGGGGCTGAAGCAATGACCCAGTGATTAAGAGTACTTACTGCTCTTGCAGGGAAAGAACCTGAGTGTTTAATCCACATTTTGACAATCTATCTATGCAATTACACCTTACAACAGAACTTCCTTTTCAGTAGGTGAAATAGGATTGAATGGAACCATGCAAGTCTATGATGGTGAACACCCTTGTTTTTACCTCTGTGTAGAACAGAAGGGGATGGATTGCCTACTATTTGTGTTTTCAATCTGACTTACTGTCTGCTTAATAACCTCACAATGAAACACTGCCAGGCATGATTTTCAGTGATTTTTAAATTAAATTCTTTTCAAGGGTTTACACGTTCATAGTCACTTTAATGGGAAGTGGAAGACGACACTGCATTGAAAATGCCAAGATAGATGCAATATAAGATTCAGGGCCTTCAACACATACACACACACACACACACACACACACACACGCACACGCACACGCACACGCACACGCACACGCACACGCACGCGTGCACACACACTTTCTCATGCATGCACACACACACACACACACACTACATACACATGCATGCACTAATTTGTGCACACACACACACCACTGACAGTAATTAAGTAAAAGCTAATACAACTGTTATTTACAAATATATAAACATACTATATATGTTTATATATATATATATATATATATATATTAACATATGCCATGAACCTGTGTTGTTATCTCAATATATTGTATGTACTTACTACATGGAAAGAATGCTACTGCCTTTTTTTTAAAGTTATTTTAAAAACAATATGACTTAAGCATTAGGATGTATTTGTCCTAGGAATAGTGGGTTTTTCATCTGTTCATTTCCTGGTGTACTTCATAATACCTAGAATAATATCTGGTGCATAATAGGTGCTCAATGAATGATTTATTGAGTCAATTATTAATATTACAAATTAGTTAATCATTATTCCAAATAGGTTTACCTCTGATTGTCTATACCCCTCAAACTTTAAGACTTTTTGTATTAATAAAACATGCTGGCAATAGGTATGAACATGACTCATTGCTGCTTGATTCATTCATGGGTTTCCATTTTTTTTTTCATGGTTTTATGATACAGGGAGTGCAGGCTGGTCTTATGTCAACTTGATGCACAAACTAGAGTTATCTGAAAGGAGGGAATCCTAATTGAGAAAATGCCTCCATAAGATACAGAAGTAGGACATTTTATTAATTAGTTATTGATAGGGGAGGGCCCAGCCCATTGTGTGCGGGGTCATCCCTTGGTTCTATAAGAAAGCAGGTTGAACAAGCCATGTGAAGCAAGCCAGTAGTCAGCACCCCTCCATGAGGTCTACACCAGTTTCTGCCTCCAGGATCCTGCCCTGTGTGAGTTCCTGTCCTGATTTCCTTTGATGATAAACAGAGATATAGAAGTGTAAGCCAAATAAACACTTTTCATCCCCAACTTGCTTTTTGGTCATGGTATTTCATCACAGCAATAGAAAACCTAACTAAGACAGGGGTCTCTCCATGTAGTCTTGGCTATCTTGTAACTCACTATGTAAGCTAGGCTGCCCTTGAACGTGCAGAAATCTACCTGCCTTTGCCCTTCAAATGCTGGTATTAAAGGCATGCCCCACTATGTTCGGTGAGGATTCCAACATTAATCTTGTATCATTAGAACGTGGTGGGTCCTACCTAACACTGGGACTTTAATTGAAGGTGGGTGAGAGCCCACTCATGAGGAACCGTAGAAGGAAGATGCCATTTAGAGTAAAAGCTGATGACCAAGATGTGGGTGGCAATTAGAGGAGACAGCAGAATGGAAACACGGGAACAAATGGAAATTGCTAGCCATATGGTCCCAAACAGAGAAGATATCTTGATCCCAGAATTTCTTAAATCTAACAAGGTCCACTTGTTTCTGTACATTTCTATGTAACCACTGTTTATAGGGGTTTCTTGTTTGTCTGGTGTGTGTGTGTGTGTGTGTGTGTGTGTGTGTGTTTGGAACTGGTCTGAGTCAATCACATCTACTTGCAATCAAAATCTTGCTAAGTCACCCTTTTAAAATGCTATGTATCTATTCATAAATTTCTTTCCTTCAAATATAAATCAATTTTAAAATGAATGATCTCTTGTAATAGTGAATAGTCACAATGAATTAACATAGAAGCTTGAATCTGAACAGAACATACTGAAAGTAACAATGTAGCTACATCTGCACCCAAATCCAGGTGTTCTAAAAGGCACCGTTTTGGTTTTGCTCTGACTGACGTCTACTACAGTTCCAGTCACAATATTAACACTAAGATTTTCACAAGCCTCTTATGTTTTCTCCACTGGATAGCAAATTGTTTTAGAAAAACAGGTTAGGGTACTAAGAAGGAAGACAAAGATCATGGAAAAGGGTGAATACTGTGATTTTTTCATGTTACAGGGTATGGAAATTCAGCACTAAAAAGACAAATTTTTTCTTTAGGGAATTAAAAATAGACATTCATATGATTATTTTAAAATGATCACTAAAATGCTCAAAGACATTAACTCTCTTCAAACAACCCATGTTAGAGTAATTAATAGTTTTAAATGCATTATGGCCTAATTAACTGAAACATTATTTGAATTTGAGTATAAGATAAATTTGAAGGTAATTTTAAAATCCTCCATGCATGTGATAGACAGATAGATCTCTTTCATCTTATATTTTATACCTTATCTGCCATTTAAATATTGTGGCTACTACCACAATACCACCTGCCCCGCCTCCCTCTAGTTCTAGTTCTAGCATATTCTATTTCTAAAAACATCCCTGGGGACTATACAAATTACTTAGATACAAACAGGCTCCATGTAAATAATAAATGTCCGAACAATGGGATCAAGAAGCACTAACATGAAATGAAATTGCCTTTGCCCTGATACTGGATACATCTCCCTGAGAAGCAAGGTGTGAAGGAGAAAAATAATGAAAATAATGATATGGTTTCCCAATTCCATGATTCATAAATGAATGAAGCCACAAAATCTTCCAAGTTGTTCACAACATCAAGTGGCACAGCTCACCAGAAAGGGATTTACCTTTAGAATTTCTGTTTTCTCACTGACCGTTTCTTTTGAGATTGGTGACCCCGTAGAGAGTGGGGAGCAGGCAGATGAGCATTAGGATTTTATTACGAGCACTCTCAGCAGGCTCCATTGAAATCTGAAGTCTCGACCTCATTTTTAAGAGTGGAAGTTATTCAGACGCAGGGATGAAGTTAATGAAAGTATCAACTCGCCTTTCTCCTGGTCTCCCTTAATTACTAGCTGATTAAAGGCACAGGCCATTTGAGATGTGGCTGTCAATGGGTGTGGGAGGTTTTCTTTACTAGGGGAGAGGTATAGCAACGATATGGCCCCAGTCCCTATGGTTCTTCTTTATAGACTATAGGTACAGTGAGAGGGAAGATTCCTGAAGTTTCTCCAAATTAGTGAGAAGGGAGAAAAGATGAAGAGACAAAGAAAAACCCAAGTCAGGTGGGAGAGAAGGGCTTTGCCACCCGCTCTAGCTAGCTACACTTCCACACTTTTGCTGCACCTTTATTCTGGGATGGCTCTATAGGGACATAGGCATGTAAAAGAGCAGAAGAATACTTGATGCCGTGTATAAATCATTTTCCTCCTGAATACTAGAGGGAGATAGGAAGGGAACATATGTAAACAGAGATACAATATGGTATCAAGACATTTTTAAAATATCTGCAATTGGGCATGGACATGTAACACATTTTGTTGAGAACATGGGACATGTTGATAGAATTCCTAGGCATGCCCCCATGACCATGCATGCCTTGGCCAGGTGCTTACTCATTTCTGGGCCATATGTTCTACGTAATCCCTGTGCATTACATGGTCACGCCAATCACATGGTGTAGCTACTTAAGCCCATATGCGCATGTGCAGGAAAGTCCATAAAAGGCAGATCCCACGTGCCCTCCCTGCTCTTTCTGCACATGTCTTCCAAATAGGCCTAAGCACATTCTTTTCTGTCCTTCCCTTCTCCTAATAAACTCTTATAGTGAATTTTGTTGTGTCGCGTGACTTTTTCTCACAGGGTAAACAGTGCCGCATAAAACTAACACATGCATTGGCACATTTTCCTTGGTCTCTTGCTGCTCTTTGAAGTGTGCTTCTGAAGAACATTTTGTGATTTGTTTCAGAGTGCTGTTAGGGAACACGCATACAGCAGCTAGGATTGTCTTCAGCTCATTCCTAGTTCTAACTCATTCCAGATTCTAACCCCAAACCCTACATCATGCACCCTCTGTGGCTGGGACCTCACACACTAGTTACTTGCAGTGGGAGAAGACAGGGTATCCCTTCCTCTTTCCAGGATCCCCATCCTGCCCAGACAAGTTTGGCTCTGATTGCTCTGGGGTTTGAAAGTGGGGAAGGATAAAGACAAAAAGAAGGTTTCTTTTAATTAATTTATTTTTTTCAATTCCACTTCAGTTAGCACCATCATGAGATGGCATAACACACTGAGGTCCTGGCAGATGTTGAAAGTGCGCCTGGCACTTTTGTGGATTCAGTAGCAGCATCCCTGCTGTGGCCATGGCTGCAACTCCTGTGACTCAATCTTGGTCCCCACTTCCAAATGCTGCTGCTTAATCAGACCCCCACCAAGCCCTTGGTTTTCAAGTGAGCTTGTCCTACAAACCCTTGCTATTGGAAATCAAATACTTTCCCCAGATGTTCTTCAGGGGAAGGATAAAAAGAAAATTTCAAAGCTAGCTGTCTGTCTTCCTTTCTATCTTTGGGAGCTTGGATTTGGCAAGGCAACACACGTGTTAATTAAGAAACAGACTAAGGAGAAACCCTGTCTTTCAAAAAAAAAAAAAGAAAGAAAGAAAGAAGAAAGGAAGGAAGGAAGGAAGGAAGAAAGAAAGAAAGAAAGAAAGAAAGAAAGAAAGAAAGAAAGAAAGAAAGAAAGAAAGAAAGAAAGAAAGAAAGAGAGAAAGAAACAGACTGAGGAAAACGGCAACATAGTATAATAGCCAAGTATAACACTGGTGAGCCTCTTTATCATGGGCCCCTCAAACTTTGTGCCATGAAATTTCAGAATAGTTCCTTTATTTCTTCTGTTGTAATCTATTACATTTGAGAGCTCCAAACTTGTGCCACATGTATGTTGTCTGTCACAGCTCAATTGAAATCTCACCGTAATACACTCAAGGGAGTTACACAGGAGAGGGACTCTTTCTCAATCTTTTTCTTTCAAAGGAGATGGATGAACTCATCTAGCCCACAAAATACAGCACCTTGAGCAGCAAACATTCAAGTTAATTTTCAGAACTGCAACTGCTGTCACGGAAGAGCGACAACAGTTATGGCAACACCTGTGACAACAAATGTAAATAAACACAAACAGAAGCTGTGTGCATCTGGTGACTCCATCATTATCAGTGGCTTGGCTCTCACTGGAGGCTGTGGAGGGACCCGAGAGGTTCCTACTGTGTCACTGTACTGACGATACTCAGGCCAAAGACCACTTCCCCGTCTTAGGTACATCAGAAGATAGTTTGTGTGTGTGTCAAACATCCTGCACAAACTAAACTCTTCTTTATGCTGATTTTCCATGTAGAAGACCAATCGGAGACCTATTTTGCTGTTCCATAGTACGATGTGGGCGTGCTTGTACTAAATCACTTTCCAAGTAATAGAGGGTGACTAATCTGTGACAATATGTTTGCAGAGTAACACATTCATAAGAACAACAGAATAACGAGTTAATGTGCAAAGTCCTATTTTATTGAGAGCTGTTGGCCTAAGCTAACATAATCATTTTTCATACCCCAAGAGGGCACGCCAAGCAATCTTGCTACCCACATCTTTGCTGTTGGAAGCACCGGCCAAAGTGTAAGGAATGTTCTTCCCTTGGAGACAAATGGGGTGAGGATGGGGGCAGCTGCAGGAAAATTCAGCTATTTCCTCATTGTCTGAACAACAGTCCACAATGAGGGTTCATTAACGTTAACTCTTCCCCAGCACATGTCATTGTCCTTGGCTTGGCTTGTGGTGACTTCTTGTCAGTTCACACACACACAGATGCATTTGGTTTGCTGCTTTGGGCTGACATGCTCCAGGGCACTGCAGCAGCCCCTTCCATTCTGTTCTTGAGAGATTTGCCTTCCTTTCCCCCTAGATCAGTCCTGGGACAACTGTATCCCTTTTACAAATAGTCTCACCCACTCTCAGTCTCCAACATCCTCTCAGTCCCAATTCCAGATTCTCCATTTCATCTCAGACCTCCAAATATCCATGAACTCACTTGTGCTGGAGGCTCACAGGGTTTATGGAGAAAGAGGTTTGGTGAGATGACCACAGAATGTCAGGATTTTAGTGTCATTGGGGTCTCTTTCTGACTTGGTTTACTTTGTGCTGACTTCTTAACCTTCACTGACCACTAAATTATATTTTCTCTAGAAAGCAAAATCATTGATCTGTCTTGCATTTGTCTGGGATTTGACTGGACAGCTTTAATTAGGGTACATTTAAGAATAAAATTGGTTTTATTCCTTTTCCTTGAGTTCATCAAATGTTCCCCCCGCCCAGCTTGCTGACTGCAAGGGTGGGAACACTGAAGCTGAGCCGAAGGAAAGCTGCAGTGTAGAAATCTGAGGAGGCTGAATAAGGAGAGCTCTACCAACTACTGACGCAAGGTGAGTTGGCAGGGGCAGCTGGAAAGTCAGCCAGAGTATGAGTTTTTTATTACTCACCTTCAAGGGGCCTGGTGGATTAATTCACACGAAACCAACAACCTGAAAGAACTGTGAGAGATGGATGCAAATAGACACCACAGAAAGAGAAACAGCAGCAGCTGGTAGCTAGAGACGGAACCTCTGCAGAAACTGAAGAAGTAAAACCACAACGGGGTTTAGGGGCCATCACGGTAGGAAGGGGAAAAACGTAGAATTCAATGATGTTGAGGGGGCGGGGGGATGGGTAGACCTGTGCAATTCACAGGAGCGTGCACTCGGAATGGCATTTTTTGATGCACAATGTAGATGTAGAACAGACACATACCATTTGATAGAAAAAAAGACACATTTGTACAACAATCTCTCTAATATAGATATTTATACAACATATGGGTATTTACCCTAGCATTGTCTGGAAGTCTAAAAATCCTGCATCTGCTCATTGCTGAATTTGAGGAGGACACATAAAACCTTTCACCTACTTCCCTGGGACTTTCAGAATCCGGGTATATATAATGGGGCTAAAGATACTTAAAAATGCTCACTGACTGACCCACAGTAAAAATGCTTTCATTGTAAACAAAGGCAATAATTATAAAATGTAAGTGCAATTTACTTTATTCAGAGGTCAAAATCATTTCATAGCTGGCAAGCAAAAGTTCATTATATCTATAATTTTTGGAATGGTTGTATACAATAGCTTATTTTTATACTCAATTTTTCAGTCCTTATAAATACTGTACATATTTTAATGAGATTGCTATTCCTCCAGACTTAATACTTAAAGAAGGTTGAAATACCTCACAAACCCAGTTTTTACTCTTTGTTCATGCTTTACCCCCAACTTCCCAAACCAGGTTCATACAATAATTTATTTTGCTGCCAAATTCTTCCCAAAAGTTGAAAAACATAAGAAAGACCATCGTTATTAGGAAAGCAAAGCTGATTCCAGTAATGGTTTCTTTTGAGTCTTACTGGTACAACTCTTGGGGACCGTTCTTCACTGAGAATCAGATTTCTTGTGATATGAAATGGAGACAGAAAAGATAGCATCTGAGATACAAAGACCGTGCTGCTCATATGATCAGCTAAGACTTCCTCTGGCCATGTTTCCCAGCAGTGGCGGTAGAATTTGCCCTCTTCTGTCACAGTGTTTGGACTGAGAGGACACAGTGAGGCATCTGTTGGTGACATGCCTGCTCTGGTCAAGTAACTAAGATCGGAGAGCAAAAAAGCAAGCAAAGCACCTCCTTGTATAAGGAGAGTATTACTATATAGGATTGTAACTACACCCCGTTTACTTCACCCACACCCACACAAAGTAAGAATGATGTAGTAGTATTTTTAGAGCCATGTGCTTAGAGAAAGTCCTTGTCTCAGTGTGAGTCTTAAATCAGCCTGGGTAAGCTCCCGATTTGTATATCTCCACTAATATAAGCTGAGCTAAGTTTCTCAAAAGAATACACTGTATTAATTGAGGACACTCAATGAATAATTAGCATGAAGAACTAATTAACTCCCTTTCACTAGCATTTAGGAACAGGCAATCGTGCATTAGAAATGAGGGGAGAAAAGTGAAATTGAGCTCGTATTTCTAGGAGCTCCCCTTCGGAGGAAAGCTTTTGTGCACTAATGCTTGCACGGGTTATTTCCCTTGATGCTGGCAGGGCCAGTATTAATACCTCTCACTTAGAAAATAAGTTCAAAGAATCTAGGGAAATTGCCCCCGGGCCCAGATAGATAAGGGGTGAAATGTGATCAGATTTCCAAACCTCGGTTTACACATCATGCTGGGAAACCAGCGATGTCCTGTGGATGAGAAACAATGGCTGGAAGGGATCTGGTATGTGTGTGTTGGGGTGTGTGTGTGTGTGTGTGTGTGTGTGAAATGGAGAAATAATTATCATGCACTGTGCGGTTAGTATGTGCCAGGCCCTGTGATCAACAGCTGACTCGCCTCTCAGCTGTTTTCTTTTCCCCCAAAGCACTGCTACTTTGTATTTTGAAGAGAAAGAGAAACAAGCACCGGATAATTAAACAGGTATCCCTAAGCTACAGAGCTAGCTAATCACCCAAAGATGAGTTCATCCTTTTGTGTTGTTCCTTGGTTCTCCTCCTCTTTCCCCATACCTCCTCTTCTCTCTCCTCTGCCACATGAGAAAACAGTGATGGTTTTACTGATCTCACATGCCTTGGGAAGGTTTCATGTCTTTTTGTTTATTTTTTTTTTAAGTGGGGGCATGGAATATGAACATGCTGTCTGGGGACACAGGGAAACACTTGATTGGCATCCTGTTCCTGTCCACAGTATACATAGATTTAGGTTTTGATTTCTAAACTTTCTGGCTACTCTTAAAGCCCTCATTAAGGATATATTTAGTTCCTTCACATTCCATCTGAAAATTAAAGCAGCTAGGTGTCTTTGTCGAAAAAGGCTAATAAACAACTTGGCAACGGCTTACATTTTATCTTGTCTACTTGGCTGGTGTTTCTGGGATTATTCATCTAGTACTGTCCAGTGTCCAGGCCCCTCCCCCTCCTGCTTTATTACCAGGCTGCTGCAGTGCAGCGTAGAGACACCTGATCATTTAGATCATTAAAAATCAATCCATCAGCAAACAGTTCTGTACATTTTAGGAAAATGACAAAAGGTACAGGATTAGATTGCTATTAACTGACCCCGGGTTTTCTTTTCTCAGCTGCCAGGAACGTCATTTGGTCAAATTGATTAAACCAGCATGCCAAGCAGAGAGAGGGAAAGAGCAGGGAAATGAAAACAGAGCAAGCTTTGAGGGGGGAGGGCAATGTTGTTCTTGGGAATGAAGTAAGCTGTTGATGGAGGGAGGTGGGGGGTTGCTGGTGGGAGGAGAGAAACCCTGCACACAGGGAGCATGCTGGAATTTAGAGTGTGTGAGATTCAAGATGACTGTTGGCCACAGGCAACCAAAATGCAGAGACAATAGCAAAAGAAGGACGGGAGAAGAGAGATTTCCATGAGATTGTAACAGACAGCCTGAATTGGTCACACCACATGGTTTGCTTAAATTCATCCCAGACATATTGCTGGCATAAAAAAAAAAAAAAAAAAAAAAAAAAAAAACAGCTGATTTAAGCAGTCAGTAAATAAAGCTCAGTGGCTGAAGGAGTGGGGAAGACTGTCTTGTTTCTCTTGATAAGTGGGGTTTCCTTCTATGATAACAGTTTTTAAAAGAAAAGAGGTAAATCAGGTCTTGTTCTATAAAATTGTGGATGCACGAAAAAAATCATGTACACATGATCGTATTAACAGGACACTTGTTATTACAGTAGCTATGTGTAGCCCTGCCTTCCAAAGAACTGCCTTCCTGTTACAAAATTGCATGTTCCCCTAATACCGTTCAACGATTTCTTGATTAGTCTAGAAAGAATCCTGGGTTGTAGAATCACAGAGTGCTGACAAGGGCAGATCTTGCTGTGGGGTTTCTGCCACTGTACTACTATTTCTGATTCCTCCCAGTGTCCTATTTAAAGTCACACTTAGCTCACCCAGCTCATGCTTCTATAGGGAAAGGACCAGAAAAACCATCAAGTATTTACTTGTTCTCTCTTCTATATATATATTGTCTGTCACCGTTTCAAGGATAACAACCACCTAAACACAAGGGACTTAAAAATAGCTTTTATAACATTATAAATGAAGCAAATGTTCTGGGGAAGAGTGCATGCATTTCTTTAGGTACTGAACAAAGAGAATGTTATGATATGAGAGCCATTTAATTTCAGGGCAGAAGACAACTCTAGTCTAAAGAACAAACCCCTTTCCCAGGAGAGGTTTTAAATTTTGCTTATCTTATGCTAGGTAGCTGCTTGGCAGAACCTAAGAGTCAGAAAGCATTTATCTGTAACCATGTGTTTTCATGAGAATCACCAGGCTTTTTGATGAGGAATCATGGCCAGCTTCCAAGCATAGTTCCCAGTTACCCCCATTATTTATATCATTGTAGTTTCTTCCCACTCTGTTGCAGAGTTGGTCATCAGGCAGGAGTGATGGTGTGAAAGATTTGAAATCAGATACACAAGACATTGAGTGGTTTTGGTTTTGAGTGTTCCCTGCTATAACACGAACTGCCAAACGGACTTATTAAAAGAAAACCCAGAGCCAGATATTGGGGTGAAAGCAGAAAGATCAGAGAAACAGAACAGGCCACAGCTAACCTCACCTTACCAACTCCTCAGCCTTCAGAGTGAGACTTCCTGCTCACTCACGTTTTATATACCTTTCTGTGCCCTTCCATCTTACTTCCTTCCTAGTGCTAGGATTAAAGGTGTATGTACTTTCCAAATATTTTGTAGCGAAGGTATGAGATCTCCATTGCTGGGATTAAAGGCGTGTGCCACCACGCCTGGCTCTGTTTCCAGTGTGGCCTTGAATTCACAGAGATCCAGATGGATCTCTGCCTCTGGAGTGATAGGATTAAGGTTGTGTGCCACCACTGTCTTGCCTCTATGTCTAATCTAGTGGCTGGCTTTGTTCTCTGATCCCCAGATAAGCTTATTAGGGAACACAATATATTGAGGTACACAATATATCACCACACCCCACTCTGGGTCCAAGGACTGTCAATGAATCATGGTGACAACAGTGATCTTCAAGATGAACAAAGCTCAAGAACTATCAAGTGCAAGCTGGGCTCTGGTGGCACACTCCTTTAATCCCAGCACTCTGGAGGCAGAGGCAGGCAGATCTCTGTGAGTTCGAGGCCAGCCTGGTCTACAAAGCGAGTTCCAGGAAAGGCACAAAGCTACACATAGAACTCTCAAGTGCTATAGGGAAAGCTTGAGTCATTTACATGATTGAGGGCTACAGAGATAGAGGTATATCAGAAGACCATACAAGCAAATCTGAAGGAAGACAGTGTGATCATTATTCACATGGTTCTTCAGCATTCCAATTCTCCTGTAAGTAACATTTGTACTTCATTGCACCCTAGAGGACAGACACAGCCATGTGACTTTAGCTGATGTAATGTGAGCAGCAATGGAGATTATATTCATCTCTCTCATTTTAATGCATATATGCCTTCTTGATATTACTATAACTTCATAGAGAGGAAGGAAGGAGAAGGGAAGGGAAGGGGAGGGGAGGGGAGGGGAGGGGAGGGGAGGGGAGGGAAGGGAAGGGAAGGGAAGGGAAGGGAAGGGAAGAGAAGAGAAGAGAAGAGAAGAGAAGAGAAGAGAAGAGAAGAGAAGAGAAGAGAAGAGAAGAGAAAGTAAGGGAAAAGGAAGTGAGTGAATGAGAGAGTAAGAGACAAGGAAAAAAGTGAATGGTGATATGTGTTACTTCCACGGAGAAAGCTTTGAGAACAGGTGCACAGCACAATGCCCCTTCTCTTTTTTGTCCCTTACTGGGATCTTTAAAGATATCCATCTCCCATTAACTATGTCTGTAACTATGGAGCACATCTTTCCTCCACCTCCCACCAGTCTGAGATAAATAGATATCATGAAGGAAAAGCATACATTTATTGTTTTAAACAACTGTGGTTTGGTGTTGCTCATGTAGCATGAGATAACCCATTCTTGCTAAAATGGAAAGTAAATCCAATAGCTAAAAATTTATTTTAAATAAAGATTTATTTTATATAAAGATGTCCTAGCTAAGGCTAGGAAGTCCAAGGTCCCTGAAAAGAGGATTGTGATTAGGACATGCACCTTCCTGATCAGAAAGTGTGTAGACAGGAACAAGAAGAATTATTTTCACTACATTTCTACAAGTTGAAAGGCCAGGAAGCAGCTCAGACGACGCTGTCTCCCCTTAGGAGAAGACATTCTCCTTTCTCCTCTACAGGTGCGGGAATGTAGTAATATTCAAGTAGAACACAGGCTGTTAAGAGCCAGTGCAAACTTCCTGGTGTTCCTTGAACATACAGTGAGGTCGCAGGCAGGACAGAGCCCAGTACATGGAGACTTCAAGGTACTCCTATGAGTCCAAGATATAATTGGGTGATAAAGATTGTGTAAGCCGATGGAATTTGTTTTTTAGGAAGTGGGCCAATAATTAACTGAGATTCAAGAATTATTTTAAATATAACCCATTTTTTAATAACCAGCAACTTGAAGAATATACATGTTAAAACTCTGTCACTTCATTATTCTATCAGTTATTTATTCATTAGTAATTATTATTGCTTTTTTGTTATAGTCATCTACCCCATATCCACAAATTTATCATGTGTTTCTCATTTGACTAAATCTCAGCAGAAGAATTTACAATCACTTAGAAAATAGGAAGAAATGGAACCTAGACTTCTAGTGTGGCTGTTCTCATAGGTAATGCCCTTGTGTACCTTATTCAAATACTTTGTGAAATGCTAATGAACGGTCATATGGCTTTTCCAAAATTCTTAATTGGCTTAGTCCACTTGGGCTGCTGTTAGCTTGGTGGCTGAAGGAAAACTTATTCCTTACAATGGAGGAGGCTGGGAGCGGGTGGTCAGAGTACTGTTGGGTTCCTTAGGGCCTATCCGGAAGGGGATCCTCTCTAGGTTCATGGACAGCCCTCCTTTCACTGATGCTTTATGTGCTGAGAGAGCCTGTCTTGGCTACTTTTCTATTGCTGTGATCAAACACCCTGATCAAGGCATCTTAAAGAAGGGAGAGTTTATTTGGGGCTACAGTTCCAGAGGGTTAAGTGTCCACCCTGGCAGGGTATGAAAGCAGCAGGCATGTTGGCTGGAACATCAGCTGAGAGCACATGTCTCAAACCATAAGCAGGAAGTAGAAAGGTAACACTAGGAATGGTGGAGGGGAGTCTTTTGAAACCTCAAAGCCCGTCCCCAGTGACACACCTCCTGCAACAAGGCCACACCTCCTGATCCTTCCTAAACATTTCAACCAACTGGGCACCAAGCAGACAAACTATGGGCAGCCTTCTCATTCAAACCGCTATGGGTCCTCTCTTACCTTTTTTACAAAGACAGTAATACCATTAATGAGGTTCCTTACTCTATCACCTGATCACTTCCCAAAGACTCCACCACTCAATAAAATCCCACTAAGGTTAGACTTGAACACATGAGTCTGGGGTGGGGGAGGGAGGAGCTGGACAACACTGGTTTCACATCCAGGACTCTTGTTCTTCTCTCTGGTAGTACCCTTGTCTTTTCCCTTCTAGCACTCAGAAAATTCTACATTCACGTGTCTGACTACATCTCTCTCCAACTTAAGCTTCATGTGGACAGGTTCATTGTCAGCTCATAGCTGTATATCTCCCCAAACATACACAATGAATATTATAAATTAACTGTTTCATAAATGTCCACAGTTGTAATAAATAAAACAGGCACCAAAAACTAAATATCATATAGGTTTCAATAGGTTTCATTAATTGAAATTGCAATTGTGAAATTATCTTGACTCCCTTTGACCTACCAGCCATTCTAACTTAAAAGAAGTTCTAGAATGCATTTTGGCCCAATAATCTTTATACCTCTGTAAACCTCAATCATATCTGTTTTTTTTTATTGAATTCAGATAATATAACAACCAAATCTATCCGCATCACTAAACCCAATCAGCCAAGCTGTCATTCTCACTCTGGTGCTATTTAGAATGTGCAACGAGCCACTGGATTCTACTTCCTAAAAACTAATTTCCCTAGAGCTTTTGTTCCATTATTTTATCAATGCCCCTGAGGTCAGAAACTATGATTTCTTCTCTCCCGAACAGCACAATGTCTCATTAAAACTTCTCCCCATAAGCCTGACTATTTCTGTAGAAATCCAAGGATCATGAAGGACCTTTGGTTTAGTATCAGCTATATTTAGTGCTCTGAGGACAACAGCACAGTCAAGTTCATTAATGACCCAGAAATAATTAATTCAATATGCATTCTGCTTCCTTGATTGACAGTGGATTATTTTTCTTTAGATTAAAAAAAAATTTGAGCAACGTTTTAAAAAATACATGTGCTCACAACGTTTTTATATATCCCAATAATCAAGATGGATTATCATATTTACATATAAATATGAACAAGCTTGAAAATCAACACTTGCGGTTTTATCAGTTTTGCTTCTATCCAAGAGGAAGGTGGGGAGTTATCATTCACTCACTCAACAAACAATGGCTACCTAGCGCTATATCCCAGGACCTACTGTAGTGGCTGGGGAGATGAACTTAGCAGAGTAAGCAGTAATGAAAGAAATACCAGGGGCATGCAGAGTCTGGCTGAAGTGACAGGAAGCACGAAGGCCCCAACATAGCACTGTGGCTGGATGATGGAGAGAAAAGCACAAGACTATGGTTGGATTGGCTTAGGGTCAGAATGAGCTAAGTCAGGGCTTTGGCAGCAACCCACAGGTAGTAGACTGTTCAAAGGATCTTCATCTCTATTTTAAGGAAGACTGGAAGTTTTGAAGCTTGGTGCAAAACATGAGCCTGCCATGAGAGGCTGCACCATGCTGATACTGCAGAACAGGCAGCATCTGGGAAACCAAAAGAAGCATCAATGCAGATGGGAAAGACAAACAGTGTGATGGAGGAGGCAAGAAATCTCCAGAGTCCAGCTTTAGAAAGAAAGCTAGTAGGGCTGTGTGATGGTTTGAAGGAAAATGGCCGCCAAAGGGAGTGGCAATATTGGGAGGTATGATCTTGTTGGAGTAGGTGTGTCTTGTTGGAGGAAGTGTGTCACTGTGGAGGCGGGCTTTGAGATCTCGTTTGCTGAAACTTGGCTCAGTGTCACAGTCCATTTCCTGTTGCCTGCAAGATGTAGGACTCTCAGCTACTTCTCCAGCCCCATATCTGCCTGCATGTCACCATGCTCCATGCTATGATAATAGTGGACTAAATCTCTGACACTGTAAGCAAGCCACCTCAATTAAATATTTTTTAAGAATTGCCATGGTCATGGTGTCTCTTCACAGCAGTAGAAACCCTAACTAAGACAGGCAGTCTGATGGAACTGAATATATGACTTGAGAAACAGAGAATGGCAAAGCTTGGCCTGTAGTGAGGTCATCTGTTAGAGGAGGTTTGGTTTCAGATGCAATGGTTTTAGGCATTACAGCCATCCCTCCTTTACATTGCACAATTTTGGTGACCCAAAGTCAACCATACTCATATATGTCAATATCAAGATTTTAGGGGAGTGTCTTAGTTACTTTCCTATTGCTGTGAAGAGACACCACTATCAAGGTGACTCAGAAGAAAGAGTTTATTGGGGTCTTGCTTATAGTGTCAGAGGGTGAGTCCATGAACATCATGGTAGGGAGCATCACAGCAGAAAGGTATGTATGGAACTGGGGCAGTATCTGAGAGCTTACATGTAGACAATAACCACAAAACAGAACACTAACTGGGAATGGGGTGGGCTCTTGAGACATCAAAGCTAACCTCCAGTGACACACTCCTCCTAATCCTTCTCAAACAGTTCCATCAGCTGGGGAACAAGCATGGAGATGTATGCGCCTGTGGGCCCAGTAGAGAATGAGGAGTGACAAAAGAAAATGATGGACATCCAGAACCATGAGACACTGTGAAAGCCTGGTGAAGAGTTTTCTGTTCCTCTGGATTTTCAGAGCTTCAACATAAAGATACCAACTCAGCAAATTTTCAGTTGGTTGCAAGACTCACTATCAATAAACTCCTCTAAATTAACACCAGTTGGTCTATTTTAGAGTTTAACTGATGCGAGAGAAACAAAAGAAGGCAAGGAATGAAGAAATCTATAAGATCAACTGATTATACATCTGTCAACCAAAATTAGATTATATTCAGACAACCATTAAATTATATCCTTAATGCTACATAATCTCAAGCACCTTAATCTTTGGTTTAATTAAAGACTGAATCATTTGAATTGGAATTCAAATTAAAAGGGAAAAAGACCTGTTTTCATTCATGTTTGTAGTACCTTTGTACAGGTTAAATTTCTTCCCAGGGAATTCTATAATTCAAGTAAATCTGGACCCATTTCTTACATTCTGCCCTGAGGGTACTGGCCTGAGCATGGAGAACACATTAAGTTCAAAGAACACTCTGCACTTAGATTAGCCCCATAGGAACAGGCCGCTTTACAATGCAAATATGTAGATTTAGGAAGAGGATGAATTATGCGAGGGTAAGCATCTTATTTTCAGAGACAAACTAGAACTGAATTTTACTCCAATTATAGTACTTGTTCTTTGTGTTATGATAGGACTTGGGATTTTGTTTTGTCTTGGTTTTTTAAAATTAACCCAAATGAAAAGAGTTCTTACAAGCATGGGAAAGAATTTAAAAATAGATTACAGAATTGTGGTGTGTGCTTCTTCTACTGCTCAATCATACCTTAGGCTGCACAGTATAACAACAACAGCAATGCCCAGCAAAGACATATACTTCATTTCCCTTTTAAAAAAATATTTATTTGTATGTATAATTATGGGCAGGCAGCATGCAGCTGTGAGTGCAGGTGCCTGCAAAGGCATTAGACCCCTGAGGATAGTTATAGGTGGTCGTGAGCTGCCTGACCTGGGTGCTGGGCACTGTACTCTGGTTCTCTAGAAGAGGAGTGTGTGTTCTTGAGCACTGAACCATCTCTCCAGCCACTCCACTTTCACCTTCCCAAAATGGAAGTAGTGTTATAATTTTTGCTTATCTAAACAGATGATAATGTGCAATTTAAAATTAAACCCGTAGGCTGGGCAGTGGTGGTGCACACCTTTAATCCCAGCACTTGGGAGGCAGAGCCAGGCAGATCTCTGTGAGTTCAAGGCAAACCAGGACAGGCACCAAAACTACACAGAGAAACCCTGCCTCGAAAAAAAAAAAAAACCCAAAATAAATAAATAAATAAACAAACAAACAAAAACAAACCAATAGAATCTCATATGATTCTCCATGATTTCCTTCTAATGGGTGAATATTTAAATGGTACCAGTTATGTTTAGTCACTTGGAAGGGACTTCTATGACACTGAGATGATACTATTCTAAATCTGTTTTTTATTTATTTACTTTTTTTGGTATCTGGATGTCATTAGCACTGGGATACAGATTAAATTGGCATTTGAATAGATGAGTTGTTAATCAACTCAGAGGTTGCCTAGAATGTCATCAAAAAAGCACAATATAACTGTCTACCCAGATATAAAAGTCCTGAACTAGACCCATGAACTCTCCGGTTGCTTGGACATTCAGAACATCCCCATGACATTTTGATGAGCTTTGTGTAAATGAACCTTGGGAACCTAGATTAAATTCACCAAGATAAATTCATGACTGAAAAGCATTCAAGGAAACATGTTTTATTAAAAATAGTCTGCCAACACTTCAATAGCTCAAAATGATCAGTGGACATAAACTTAGTTGGCACACTCAACATAAGATGAGTCTGTGCTTGCTCAGATGTAACCAGTCTTTCTATTGGCTTGCACCAGGAGAAGAGCTCTCCAACCACAGAGTTCAAATTTCAATCTCAGTGACCTAGAGCAATCTCAGCTTCTAATTAGGTTGCAAACTTCTTTTGAATGTGATGTTAACAAGCATACAATTCTCTATACTACCTTTCTTACACTCTTGACTAACTGGCTAAACAAAAATGAATTTAGAACAGAAGGATGTGTTACAGTAATAAAATAGGTAGGTTTTACTACACTTAGTGAGTTATCAGAGAAGTTGTCAAAATAGCCATGAAGGTGCTTAAACAACAGAGGGATATTCCCAAAAGTACCCACCATCTGTCCAGATGCATAAGAAGCAATGTTTTTTTTTTTTTTTTTTTTTTTTTTTTTTTTTTTTTTTTGGTTCTTTTTGTTTTTTTCAAGTTGTTCTGATTGCTCTTACCTATCGCCTTAGGCGAAGATAGCATAACAGAGAAGAAAAAAGAAGGGCAGAGGGGCTGCGCTCCGATGAGACACTAGGGAGAAGCAGCAGTGAAGACGCTGGGAGAGCACGTAAAAAATTGAAATCTACAATAAAAAAAAAGAAAAAAAAAAAAAAAAAAAAAGCCTACGAACAGTAAAAATAAAGTCTTTTTTTTTTTTTTTTTACAAGATTTGTCTACTGTGGCAAGCAGAACTCTGCTACACAAGGGCTTTTGTCTTATATACACTAAACATGCCTATGAACACAACTTCTAAAAATTATGTCTTTTCATTTTTGAAATTATAATTACACAGTTTCTCCCTTTTCTTGTGATTTCAAGAAGTCAGCCTTTCACAGCCGATTTAATTCTTAGTGTACTCTATATACAAACCCGCAAACTAATTCTTCCTAGTTTTGAAGTTTTACAGAATTCATCATGGTATTTTGGTGCTTCGGCATTTTTGATTTTGAAACTGAGCCAAGCATCAATGTGCTCAAATCTATGACTCCTCAGGCCATTAGAAATTATAACTATGTGATAAATCTAATGTCCCAATTTTCCAAATTGTCAACTTGCATTGAATTTGAGCATCATTTATACCTTCAAAAATCTATTTCCAGGTCAAGCTCCAAGAGTCCAGTTGAAAAGAGAGAAGAGGGGTTTTATGAGCAAGTGGAATCAAGATCATGATGAGGAAACCTACAGAGACAACCAAACCAAACTAGTGGGAACTCATAAAAACTAGATGAACAGCTGTGGAGCCTGAATGGGACTAGGCCCTCTGCAGATGAGAAAACTGTATAGCATGATCTGCTTAAGGGGTCCTCCAGCAGAAGGATCAGAATCCATCCCTGGTGCATGAGCAGGCCTTTTGGAGCCCACTTCTATGATGGGACACCTTGCACAGCCTTGGGGGGGGGGCTTGGACCTGCATCTACTGATGTGCCTCCTCAGGGGAGGCCTTACCTTCTTGTAGGAGGTAATGAGGGGTGGATTGGGAGGGGGAGGCTAAAGGGGCAGAAGGAGGGAAGAGGGGGATCTTTGATATGTAAAAATGTCAATTAAAAATTTTAATGTTCCAGGTCAAAGTATACAAAAACCTGTTCGAAAAAAAAAATAAAAAATAAAAATAAATTTGATTTCAACATGAAAAAAAAAAACTATTTCCAAGTTACCATATCTCTGTCTCTTTGCAGTGCCCAGCTCACAGCAATACCCCCTAATAGTGTAATAAACCACTGTCCCTTGTCTTTTCAAGTCTCTTTCATGAAGATGGACATAATGCTAAAGTTAAGATAAATCAGTAGCTGGATGGTGGTGGCACATGCCTTTAATCCCAGCACTTGGGAGGCAGAGCCAGGTGGATCTCTGTGAGTTTGAGGCCACCCTGGTCTACAAAGCAAGATCCAGAAAAGGCGCAAAGCTACACAGAGAAACCCTGTCTCAAAAAGAAAAAAAAAAAATCCAATCAGTACACTGAAAATTTTACAGAGAGTTGTTAACATGCATTCTGACAACTATTTTAAATGTATTTTTTGTATAAAGTAGCTTTCATAGAGATTGTGGTTCTGCTGTGGGTGTTCTTTTGTACATTTCAAGACCTCTGTTCATTGCAGGAATGGGTGCATGTACATCTTCATTCAAGATCTAAGCTTCACCACACCACAGGATGGTATTCCTATGTAAGAGCTTCTTTTTGTATCAGTCGTTCTACCTAAAGCTTCTAACCTCCTGACAACTACACTTTGAAGTCTTTCTCAATTATTACTTTCTGAGCTTACTTTTTGCTAAGAGTTGTGGAAGTTTTATTTCATCATTCAACAATCTGTTGTTTTATCTGATGTAAAATATACAATATTAAGTAAGAAATTCTGTATTGAAAAACATAAAATCAGATGGTCAAGAAGCAAGGCATGGTTTTACATGCTGTAAGAATGTATATATCATATATACCCAAGGGATATGGATATATTCCTAAAGGACTCAAAGTTAACAGACCATAAAGATATGTGAATATTCAAACCTAAGAGCCCATCAACAGAAGAATGAATATCAAAAAGGATATATATGCATATATATGTATATATATGATGGTTAGATAGATAGATAGACAGATAGATAGTTAGGTAGATGAACTTCATTCAGCCCTGAGGAAAACTGAAATCATAGCATGTACAGAAATGTGGATGAATTAGAGATAATTAAGTAAAATGAGCCACATCCAGAAAGACATCTCGTAAGTGCAATACATATACACATCTATGGATATGGAAATAGTGTGTGTGTGTGTGTGTGTGTGTGTGTAGGTCATAACTGTGGGTGTTAAAATGGAACCAGCTAGGAGGTTCAATGAGCATGGTAAAGGACAGTGGGGTAAGGGGCTGAACCACAAGCATAATGACACATATGTATGAAAAGCTATAATAAAACCAATTGCTTTGTATGCTAACTTAAAAATAAATGAATAAATAAATAAGAAATAAATGGACTTTTGTGAGAGGGAACTTAAAGGAAACTCTTTTGAGTCTATACTGCAAATTTAGATAAAGATGCTTCTAGAAAACAGTATTTGCACTGGAATAGAAAGCAAAAGACCGAGCAAAAGAAAAGTAGGTGTTGTAGGCCAAAGGAGGAAGAAACATTGAAAAGTCACATAATTATTATCCAAACTGTGTGCAGAACTCAGGGAGGGTCTGGGGCAAGGGAGGAAGAGAACAGGCCTGATCCCATGTAACACAGCTGTGGTGTGACAGAAATAAATGAAGAGAAGTGAGCAAAGCCCGGGGGGTTGTAAGAGTTGGGAGGTAGATGCACTGTCTTGTAAGAGGAAGCTGGTGGCTTGGCTTGAAGCTGCACCTGTGCCTATGGGTGGCAGTGGGAACTGTTGAAGAACACCACAAGTGAGATTGCCATGACGTTAACATTGATTTCCTAGGGGAGAGCAAAGCAAGAAATAAATTCAAAAGAATGACCGCATTTGCTGCTCATAAAAACTTGGGAGGGAAGTGTGACATCATTCATGAAGAGAGAAACAAAGGAGGCAGAATAGAGTTGAAAGTGATAGGGAGGTGCTGGAGGTGGGGAAGCAGTCCTAGATAGGTAAGTATAGAAACCCTTGTGTGTGTGTGTGTGTGTGTGTGTGTGTGTGTGTGTGTGTGTGTGTGTGAGAGAGAGAGAGAGAGAGAGAGAGAGAGAGACAGAGACAGAGACAGAGACAGAGACAGAGACAGAGACAGAAACAGAGAAAGACAGACAGAGACAGACAGACAGACAGACAGAAGGAAAGATGTAGAGAGGGAGAGAGAATGAGAATGCAAGCTTGGGGTTTAGATGATGGAGATAAAAGGTTGGCAGCCATGGCGTTGGCTGCAAAGGCATAGACATGATTAAGAACCAGTTTAGAGGTAAAGGGCTTGTCTAGCATATGCTAAGCCCAGATTTCATCCTCAGTATTACAAACAATGACAAACTGGTTCTCCAGGCTGCACATCACAGCTCCTGGCAGACTTTCTGAAAAGCATAAGTGCATGACCTCACTCCCTAGTAATCCAGACTCAGATGATCAAGCATAGGGAGAGGACAGCTACATTTTCCCAGGCTTTGTGGGTGCCTTTAATGCATGGCCACACTTGAGCACCCTGGGATGTGGAATAAGAATAGAAAGACCTGAGAACAAAGCCCAGATCTCTGTCTTTTCAGAGGTGTGCAAAAGCTCAAGAACTTCAAAGGATCAAGAACTGAAAAACTAAGGAGAGAGCCTGGAGCTCGGTAGGGGTGGTTGGGTTGTCTGCTTAAATTAGGGTAGGGGTGGGTTGGTAGGGTGCCTGCTTAAAGAACAAAGAGAGGCCAATGTTCTTCAAATGCAGAAAAGAGTGAAACATGATGAAAATGAGATCTCCAGGTTTAGCCCTAAAAATGTCAGTATCTTGCTGGAGGTCAATTCAACATTTGGGGTCAGAGTGAAAAATCCTTTGACTAGGAAGAGGAGGAAAGCTGTGGGCAAGGAGAAAAGGGAGGCCAGTGAAATGTCGCTTTTTGCTTTTTCTTTCCTTTCTTATGGGGTGCTTTGCGGATGTATAAGGATATTTAAGTAGCAATACTAAAGGCCAAGTACATAGGGGAGATGACCAAAGAGACATGGTGGGGGTAGGCTAAGCTAGCTGAAAAGGTAGAGAGTCAAGGGACAGATTTGGGAAAGGGCTTTTAATGGGGAAATGGTCATGAGGCCGGATATAAAACAAATAAGAGTTTCTGGTAACAGAGAGACTCCCTCCAGTCGAGTTTGAAGATTGTAAACTGAGGATGCCACCAACATCTGCGGTTTGGCTTTCCCCTGAAAATACCAGGGTAAAATGGGGAGATTACAGGGGAGATCAATTCTGCTTTGCAATTTCCCTCTTTGAGTGCACCAGAGTAATGGATGGTTCAAGGGGAGAGTAGCTGAAGTACCAAACAGCTGGAGCTTTAATGTAATGAGAGGGGATGGCAGGAGAGGATGCTATCTTGAGTGTGGGGGGTAATTTGAGATTAAGATTCCAACCTTGATTGGGACAATTGGGGCTGATGAGAGGATCCAGAATGAGGTGAGTGAGTAAAGCAGACCTGAAGTCAAGGCTAGCGGAGTCAAGGAAGGCAAAGAAGAGAAAGTAAGACAATGGATTGTTGGGCACAATAGGAGCAGCTGTGAGCTATCTAGTCTCTCAGTGCAGGGGCCAAGGGAAATCAAGACTTCCGTGGAGAGAACCTTGGCATGAATACTTTTTAATAGTTGAGGACCACCCAACTCAGCTCAGTGGTTGCCCATTCTCTTTAACCAGGTTCTAGAATCTAGAGGTGGGGAATTAGAGGAACACTGTTGGTTTTAAGGCTTGTGCCCCAGGAAAACATTAAGGGAGGCAAAGAATTTGACCAAATATCCAGCAAGGAGAAATGGCAAGCCCTTGAGTATTTTGTGATTTCTCATCAACCGTTAACGAAGCCAGAATAGCACTGCCAGATTTCTTCCTTTTCTATTTTTCTGTGTTTGTTTTTGAGACAAGATCCTGTTATGTTACCCAGACTGTTTTCAATTTCAGGATGCTCCTGTCTCAACCTCCTGAGTTCTGAGATTACAAGTGCAGGCCACCATGCTGAGGCAACTTCCGCACCTTCATTTCCTTATTTCCTGCCCAAGATTGGGAGTTCAAACACATCCCCACTCTGATTGTATCATCTCTGTTAAGTATGCCACTCAAGTCTACAAAATGTGTCCTATTATTTCAAGTTTCATTTTTTAGGTAGCCCTGCCCTTGATAGTTATTCACTTACCAGCCAATACCAGAGCCTGGAGGACTGGTAAGATCCCCTCAAGGAGTGATGATTTAGCATTACTTAGTGTTATTGTTTGCTTTATATATAAATGCTCAAGATTAAAAATATCCTTCATGTTGCCTGTAGCAAATCTGGGATCCATGGGGTAGGGATTCAATGAGATCATCTTTGTCACCATGGTGACATCAGCCTATCTGAATTATAAGTCTTCCCAGGAGTTCACCAGTTGGAAGCTTTTAATATGATTAGAAAACAAACCTGGCATGCACATGAATGATGCTTCAGCTTAGGAAAGCAGCAAAATAATGACTGGGTGTTCACGGGCACCCTGGCAATTCCTAGTAGTTTCTTATTGATTAATTCTAGGGGTTGGTTTCCTCTTTATTCTCTTTCCTTCAACGATCTAGCTCAGGGTTTCCAAAGAAATCAAGAGTCACAGAACATCTCGGTTGCCAAACAAAAGGTACCTCCAACGTTGTTCTATTAAGTCAACTCTCAATCTGTCAAGAGTTCCTGGTACTCAAGTGTTCAAATTATATTACTTGATTTTCATCTTTGACTAATCAATCAGCAAAGAATAAGGATGTATGTTGCTAAATTATGGTATTTAACAGTGGAAGGCAAGTTTAAAAAGAAACCTTTTGTGCTTAACAAGTAAATACAATCTGACAAAGAGCCTTAGTAAGAGCTGAGGAGTAATGACCTAAGCTAGTAACCCTTTACACTTCAAAACTGTCTTATTAAAAATAAGAAATTGGGAAGGCTACTCATCATATATTTAAGTGATAAGACAAATAAACAATAATAAATCTAGTCAGATGTTGGCCCTCCTTTTGCTCTAGGAATTCCAATATCACAGTAGGAACTGATAGGGACAGAAATCAGACAACAGGATACTGAGTTTTTAATCATTGGATTTATGATAAACTACCAGGAAAAAAAAAAAAAAGAAGAAATCTGCATGCGATTGCAGACTTCAAAGAAACACTCCTGACAGTAAAACCAGCTATATGCTGAAGTGTTTTTTATGGTTGTCTCAGAAAGCAGAGGCCGTGAAATTCTACCTGTCAGTCAGATTGGATACTTGTGTGTCGCACAGTAAAGCTGCACGGGACCATATCTGTACCACAATACCACAGTACTCTTCTCCCTCACTTCTGGAACCTCACAGAGTCATAGTACATGCATCCTTTCAAGATGTTTAAAAGGCTGTGAGGAAAAGTGGAAGAGGCTGGGGTCTCACGCATCTGAGTAAAGGACATCTTTCTTTCTGGGTTTTTGGTTTTTTTGTTGGTTTGTTTTTTAAACAAGTACTTTCTCACAGAAAAGAAAGAATCATTGTAACCAGTGTTACAGGGACAAAAGTTGATTAATGAGGAAAGGAATAGCCTAAAGATATCAGGGGCAGAAAGACAGGCCCAGGAATGGGATTAAGAGACAGGTTCTGCTGGCTAGAAAGATAAAAGAAAGGCAGGCATAGAATCATTTCATTTCAGAAAAAGTTCTTTAAAAAGTATAGGAAATGGTAAGAAAATAAGCCGTGGCTCTGTATGAAAGATGTTAAGACAATTTTCTCTATGTATATCTATCCTATAATTACTATGGGAAATATAGACACACACACATAAGAGAGAAAGAAAGAGAAGGGGAGAGAGAGAAGAAATAGGGGCCAATCACAATCTATATAATACTTGTGAAGATAAAGTGAAGATAAAATGATGTAATACATACAATGTGCTCAGAGTAATCTATACCACATTATAAATACTCAGAAATTTTCTCACTAATTTTAGTATTCTTGCCATCATTATTTTGTGTTAGCATACAATGAGACAAAGTTGTAAACTTAAGAAAATCGTAATATATTGTTGAATAATAGTATGCTAAGACATAAATCCCAAATAAAAGCACACAGCATTATTTTTTGAACTTCTGTCCACCTTTTTTTTTTCTAATAAAGCTTAAAAGACAACAATAGGTGCTGAGGTTTTAAAAGTTCAGCGATTTCGTGTTCTACTGGTTTGCTTATTCTCCAAGTTGTGCAAATAAAATCGAGGTGCTTTAGACTGTGTAAGTGGTAAGCAAATAATGAATGTAGTCAAAAAGATGAAACTGTGACCATTCTAAGCTTCAAACTTGGAGACAGGACTACAGAAGTATAAGAGCTGGGAAGCAGATGACCAAGCAGTTGTCTTACCAACATGGAGAGGAAGTGACTGTGAAGAAATTGTCACTACCAGGATCAAGGTTGCTGCTAGCAGCAATAGTAGGAGCTGAGTCAGGAGGAGAATGTGTGGCCCATGTATGAAGCAGAGTTCTTTAGTACTGAGCAGAACAGTACATGAGTCACAGGAGGGGACAGAGCCTCACAGAAAATGTTGGAGAAGAAACTAAGCTTAATTATGGTATGAGCAAGGATGCTCTGTCTTTAGACAATTTTAAAACATTCCTTTTTTTTAATGTTCTGAATTTAGGGATAGTTACATAATTCATGTGCTTATTTAATAATGCAATATTTACTTTTCCCATGAAAAACTCAACAAGTTGATAATTCCTCTCAGGACCCTCAAGTACAAATGAAGTATGTAAGGTGAAAGGCCAAAAGGAGTGTCATTTTAGAGAGTGATCATAAAGATAGAGAATAAAAAGCTGGACAGGAAGACTGAAGAGATGTGGTGATAATAGGGATTTAGTTAAATTTAGAAGAAGCCACTGTACTGGACAGAACTTTGGAGCAATGGTGCATTGGCCATGGTTCAAATTACTGTCCTAGGTTCATCATACCTGGCTGTGGCTTCACAGATCTCCCGTTGATTGGGAAATGGGTTGATGATCTGTTTCAGGCTAATGACTTCAATCATTAGAAATACTCCCCAAGGGGATGATGAGCTGCTGCATGGCATTGGTATTAAGAGCATGACTTTCTTGAGACTGAGCAGGGGAAAGGCAGGGGTGGTGTGATAAGGAGAAAGAGAAGAAGGAATGGAGAAGTCTGTGCATCGGAAAGAGGGTTGTGCAACACTGTCTGGGAGCATGATGAGGCTGTATTGCTGACATTCAACAGCAGCTCTGATTGATAGTGTAGGATGGACACAAGTTTGAACCTGTAAACATTTGCTCATTTTTGGAAAAAGGGGTTGAAGGAGCCCAGTTCTTCGAAGTGGCTATTGGGAGAGAGGAAGGGTTGATCCAGTGGATGACTATATACCCATCCCTCCATGGCCTTGGTTAAACTCAAAGGGTCACAAAGAAAAAGACATGAAGGTGACATGGGGACCTCCTGGGAGGAAGAAAGATTTCATGTGGGTGGGAGGGGACGAGGTGAGTGTGACCAGAATATGTTATATGTATATATGAAACTGTCGAAAAATAAGTTAATTTAAAAAAATAAAGGATTCTGCAACTAGTACAAAACACTAAGATATCCTCTATTATCTTCGGCCTGAATATCAATTAATGACTGGATTGTGACATCAAGAGAAGGGTTTTGTAATTAATTAATTAATAACCCTAAAGATAGGGTGTCACTTGAGGTGGGTCTAACTTACAAGCACAAGTTCTTAAAAGCAGAATGTTTTCTATGGCTGGACACAGAGGAGGGATTCTGGGAAATGAGTATGACAAGAGGGGGCCTTCTCCGTGGCCTAGATGGAGTGAGCAATGGTGGCGGAAAGGGCTTGGGAGTGGACTTTAAGAGGAAAAGGGGGTTAAGGGCAACAGCTAAGAAGGAAACAGGAAATACCATCATACAACTGCAAAAACATGGCAAGTCCTTAAGTGGCAGACTGCTGTGGGATGGTCTGTATGTCTGTATTGCTCTGATTGGTCAATAAATAAAACACTGATTGGCCAGTGGCCAGGCAGGAAGTAAGGTGGGACAAGGAGAGAGGAGAATTCTGGGAAGCAGAAGGCTGAGGCAGAGAGACACTGCAGCCACCGCCAGGACAAGCAGCATGTAAAGACGCCGGTAAGCCACCAGCCACGTGGCAAGGTATAGATTTATAGAAATGGGTTAATTTAAGATATAAGAACAGTTAGCA
Organism: Peromyscus leucopus; assembly: GCF_004664715.2. Classification (NCBI taxonomy): domain Eukaryota; kingdom Metazoa; phylum Chordata; class Mammalia; order Rodentia; family Cricetidae; genus Peromyscus; species Peromyscus leucopus. The sequence continues at coordinate 39,436,799 of NC_051072.1, forward strand.
AGAAGCCTGCCACGGCCATGCAGTTTGTAAGCAATATAAGTCTCTGTGTTTACTTACTTGGTTGGGTCTGAGCAACTGGGGGACTGGCCGGTGACAAAGATTTGTCCTGACTGTGAGCAAGGCAGGAAAACTCTAGCTACAGAAGACATGAACTTGGCAAACAATCCTAAGCTTCGGAGCTTGCTTGGTCAATGCCTTTCAGCATTAAGATTAAGTGAAGAGAGACGAAAGCCCTGCCATAGCCAGGTCTCTGACCTAAGGATGGGTAAGATGAAAGGAAAGGAAAAGAATGAAGTTTCTACATTTGCAGCACTTTTAAAAGTCAGCAATAGAAATTCAACATCCAAAGGTATCTGCATACTTTAATGCAGCAACTTTCATTTCTTTACATAAAAGAGAGAGGGGTGGGGCAGAGAGAAAGAGAGAGAGAAAAAGGACAGCTGGGGAGATGGCTCAGGAGATAAAAGGCTTGTGATAACCTCTAGAATTCATGTAAACCAATCATAGTATCATGTGTATCTGTGACCCCAGGCAGAACTAGAACTCCTGGAGGCTTGCCAGCCAGCATAGTGTATGCAGTAGTAAATGGCAAAAGAGAGACTCTGACTTAAAGAATGCAGGAGGTGAGGACTAACACCAGGCATTGTCCTCTGACCTCCACACAGAAGAGTGGCATGTGCACACGTGCACACATACATGAATGCATGCACACACACATACATATATGCATGCATAAACAAACACACATATGCACACATACATACGCAAAGGAGTATCACGTACCTTTGGACATCAATTTGTCATTTTTTCCTCTGGTCAATAAATTTAAGCAATGGAAAGAATGTCAAATAGGAGAGATCAGGATGACTGATTATTATATATTTAAATGTTAAGACTTGTAAGTAATAATAACCATAAATCTTGATCATAGGTTGGCTTTTTAAAAAAAGACTATAGTATAGCTACCAGTACTAATAAAGATTTGCTCGCTTGTTAATTGCAAAATACAAGGTACTTGTCTTTTGTAGAACAGACTGTTTTGAAAATCAATAGAGTGCTATATTATTCACAGAATCTTCATTGCTTCCCAAACTGATGACTGCTGATTACATAGGGTCTCTTAGGCATTAAAGTTTCAAAGGGATGTTTTCTGTTGAGATCCCCCCCTCCCCAGTTTTGGATCCCATTAAGTAACAGGTGGACTCTGAAGTATTCAATGAAACAAGATTCCTATACCTCAAATATTTCAACCAAAGTCAATGGCAGAACTAGGTAGTTTAAACAAAACAGTGGTCTAGAATAGTGGTGATTTTACATACATACACACACACACACACCACACACACACACACACACACATACACACAAACATGCATACACCAAAACATAAAGTTGTACATGATGGATGCACACAAGTTCTATGTGTCAATTATATTCCAATAGAGCTAAAACTTACACAGCCTTGTTAACAATATGTGTAATCATCAATTATAATCATGGCAATACAGAACAAATGAATGGCTCTTTTCCATTTTGAGAGTCTGTCATACTGTGCTAGTCAAGCTAAAGGTAAGCTTGTAGTTTGCCTCCCCCCACAAAAAAATAAGAACATAGAAATTAAGCTTGTTGTTCCCTAAAAGCCAAACACAATGAAACAAAATAAAAACCTGGCAAGCTAAAATTACAGATAGCACTACCATTTCAGGAGTGAAAAGATGAGCATGAACTTTGTTTTCCTTCTAATGGTTAAAAAAATATTAAGCTCCAAGGCATGTCACAAGTTATTTGCAGTGTGAGAATAGAGTCAATATTTTGATTAAATAAATTAAGGTAATAACTTTAATGAGCAATGAGCTAAAATACTAAGACACATTGACAGACAGAGGCATCTCAAACCCCTGGAAATGTATATGCTTTTCCTGCCTCCTGTGTTTCAAATGCTAATAAAATATTTAGTCTCTATTTTACAAATTATTCCTTGTAAATATTCTCGCTTTGCCTTGCCACAATCCTCAAATGTTAACTTCTGTTTCTTTTGAGAGGTGGCTCAATAGACCTAGTAGGAAGTTTTGTGTTTTGTACACAATTTTCCACTCTTCTCTTACCCCTAGGGAACAATCTTCTCTATAACCCAAATCAGGCAATAAGAACTCATTTATGGACCGACTGAGACACTGCCTTTCCATTTTCAGTAGTCTAGGGCAAATGGCCTAAACTCTTTTAAGGCAAGCAAACATAATCTCTCCAGTTAAAAGGAACGGTGATGAGATTAAAGGTATGGATTTTAGTCTAGGAATGAATACCCTAGAACTATCTATACTTTTCACAGAAGTCACTACGTTTGTGATAATGACATTGTGTTGCTGTCCAAACAAGGAATAAGATGACAGTAATCGTAGATTCTTCTGCAATGGACTCTAGGACTTTGATGTTCTTCTTTCAAAATGGAAACATAGTCTGAGTTTACTATCGTACAAATTGTGCGTTATATTCCTTGTTTCTATGGCCATTACAAAGGGTTTGTTCTGGGTCCTGGTTTGAGGGTATAGTCTACAATAGCATTGAGGGTATGATATGGAGTGGATCCTGGTAGCTGTACAAAGTTTCTTACATCTGAGCAAATCAGGAAGCAGAGAGAGATGAATTCTGGTTCTAATGTTACTTACTCTATTTTACTGAGTCCTAGACTCTATCCATAGGATGGTGCTAACTACTCTTCGCTATCTCAGTTGATCCTCTCTAGAAGCATCCTCACAGGCACTCCCAAGATTTGCCTCACTAAGGTCCTAAGCATTTCTAAATCCAATCAACATGTCAATCAAAATAAACCATACCACTTTCATAAATATTTATTTATTTTTTGTTCTTAGCTAATCCCTGGAATTTATGTAAACAATAAGCTTTCTGCTACTAGCAGAATTGCACTATGAGTTAATTGCATTATGAGTTAATTATGCCTTGCATGCCCTTCTAATTAGCAGATAATATTAATGAACCCATAATTAGAAATATGGAGTTTTTATTCATAGTCATGGTTTTAACCATCTACCAGAGGAAATGTCCAGAAGCATTGGTTACTCTTTGAACATGAAGTTCCCACAGCACTGGTACACCCAAGATAGGGGCTGAAATTGAGGATTAAAATTCAGGTACTTTCTAGGATGAGGGAAGTGATGGAGTCACCACTGGAACACCCACACCTGTTGCCTCCTTGGTGGCCTCACCTGCACCTATATCCCTGTGGTACCCTGAAAAAAGAAACCATTCAGTTCTTTCCTAACAAATTTTACTTCTCATGGACTGTTTTAGTCAATGTTCCACTACTGTGAAGAGACACATGACGTCAGCAACTCTTACAAGGAAAACATGTAATTGGGGCTAGCTTACAGTTCTGAGGTTTAGCGCATTATCTTCATGGCAGAAAACATGGAAGCATGAGGGCAGACATGGTGCTTGAGAAGGAGCTGAAAATTTTACATCTGGATCCACAAGAAGCAGGCAGAGAGGGACACTGGGCCTGGCTTGAGCTTTCGAAACCCCAAAGCCCACCCCCAGTGACAAGAGTCCTCCAGCAAGGCCACACCTACTCCCACAAGGCCACATTCCTATTCCCTCTCAGGTAATATCATTCCCTGCTGCATTTAAATATATGAGCCTGTGGGGGCCATTTTTTTTAAAGATTTATTTCATTTATTATATATACAGTGTTCCGCCTACATGTGTCTTTGCAGGCCATAAGAGGGCGCCAGATCTCATTACAGATGGTTGTGAGTCACCATGTGGGTGCTGGGAATTGAACTCAGGTCCTCTGGAAGAGCAGCCGGTGCTCCTAACCACTGAGCCATCTCTCCAGCCCAGTGGGGGCCATTTTTATTCAAACACCACATGGATCAGCCTTAATTTGTGTAAAGCAGCATCTTTACATGAAGAAATAGACCTGTTATTTATTTATCTAAATAGCAAAGAAAAGAATTAAAGTGAAAAATGGCTATTGCTGTATCTACAGCAATTATGCTAATGGCATTTTCATGGCAATCCCTTTGTAGCACTTTAAAATTTGAAGCTATATTTTTAATTTAATAACTGTAGAAAGGAGTGTTCTCAGTTACCTTCTAGGATCATGAAGACAGAAGGAAGAGGGGCCTGTTTAGTGGTATGAGAGAGCAGAATGCAGGGCAGACTGTGGAAAACTGTCAGGGAAGCTAGGTTAGACATGAGATATCTTGAATATTCTCATCTAAGTACTATGACTCTTCCTCCTGCTGGCAGGGTACAATAAGATTTCTGCAAGAACAAAAACATTCTATAGTGCATCTGCCCAAATTCTCTTGCCACTAGATGTTACTCAAATGTACATTTTGAAATTTTAATTTAATTTCTTTGACACATGCCTAGTGATGACCAATTTGGATGAATAACAGGACTTTAAAAGTAATCATAGCACCTATCATTTATTAAGCACTGATCTTGAGCCAGGCAGGTTTACCAAGCTTTATTTCACACAAATAGTTGGAGTATCTACTTTACTCCAGGCACTGACATTGAACACAGAGAACAGAACAATATCTAAGACAGAAAGTCTATGGCAGGTACATACAGTCCCTACCCTGTAGAGCTTTCAGAGTAGTGGAAGGTATTGACAAGGAATAAATAAATAAAGTTGTAGTTTTCTTTTATGAGCTTAGACACATATAATATGTAAAGGATTGTGGGAAGGGGAAGGACTCTCTTCATTAACTGTAAATAAAACCTTTCTGTGAAAATGGGACATTTGAATCATGTCATGAACTTAATTGTATTGCACAGTAAACATTTTTCTTTGGGCGCCCCCCCCCCCCCCGCTTCTAGAAACTCAGAATATGGCCTTATGTGGAAATGTAGTGAATTAGAATAAACTCATATTAGAACAGGGTGAGGAGGCTTATTCCTTTGTCACCTGTGTCCTAGTTAGAGGAGGGAATAAAAGGAAAACTGGAAAATGCCTGCAAGGGAAGATGAGGTGAAAATACAGGAGAAATCCACGCAGCACCCCACACCCCACAGAATCAAAGCAGACTCTCTTGCACCACTCAGAAGGAGAGCACCAAGCCAACATGCTGAGCTCAGACTCCCAGCCTCATGCATAGTTAAGTCACAGATTTCCGTTATCTACACTACCCAGTGCGGGAGGTACCTATTGTGGCAGCTATAACCACACAGCCCAGGTAGACACTTGGGCGAGGAGACCTGTGAGTGGAGAGTGCCATTTCATTATCATGGCTACCCTGTGAGTTAGTCACTGGGGGCTCCATGTATCAGATGGGAAAGCTGAGTTTAGAGTCTCAGCCCTAGCCCTGCAACAAACACCAGCTTCAGCCTTCCTTCCCCCTGCCCACATCTCCTGTGCAGCCCAAAGGCCATGTCCTCCTAACCTCCCTCTCTCCATGGGTCAGTGTCCCAGCCCCCAACTCCAACAGACACCCCCTGTTAAACCTCAGGTCATGCCTGCCAGAAAAGCAGATAGGCTCTCTGCAGACCTTTTCCTCTCTCTCTCTCTCTCTCTCTCTCTCTCTCTCTCTCTCTTCTCTCTCTCTCTCTCTCTCTCTCTGTTCCCGGACCCAATGCCCCAGTCTTGTCCCTAGTACTGAAACAGAACACCATCTGTAGCCTCCCTGGCCCTCCCCACCCATATCTTCTGTGGGCCCCACAAACCATCCCCTTTTAGTTTCCTTCCCCTCCCAACTCCAGTAGGCACCCCCGGCTAAAACAATAGCTTTTCCTCTCAGGGCAACAAGAGAACTGGAGGCAGACCCGCATCTCTCCTTCTGCTCCTGAAATCCAATCCCCCCAGTTTCATCCCCAGATCTGTAGGAGGAAATCTGCTGTGGTCTTCCTTTCCTATCTGACTCCATCCCCAATGAATCACAAAGACATTCTCCTCCAACCTTCCTTCCCCAAACTTATCCCAGTATCCCAGCCTCCAACACTAGCACACATTCTCTGTGAACACACCAGATGAGCAGGCCAGGCAAACAAGGCAGCACACAACCATCACACTCCCTGAAAATCCAGAGAGGAAAAAAAACCAAGGAGCCAAATACCTACCCAACAAAGCCAAATCCAGAAATAAGACCTAGACCTACATTCATCCCAAAGCCAGATGCCTAGATACCAGCATAAAAACATGGCCAATAACAGCCAGAGCAATATATATCTCCACTAGAGTCCACCTATCCTACCACAGCAGGTCCTAAATATTCCAACATAGTGGAAGCACAAGGAAAAGACCCTAAAACTATATAAAGATGGTAGAGGTTCTTAAAGAGGAAATAAATAAATCTCTTCAAGGAAAGCCAAGAAAACACAAACAAACAATTGAAGGAAACAAATCTGTTCAAGACCTGAAAATGGAAATAAAGAAAATTCAAACTGTGGGAATGCTGGAAATGAAAAATTTACGAATTCGAACAGGAACCACAGTAGTGTGTTTAACCAACAGAATATAAGAGATGGAAGAAAGAAACTCAGGCATTGAAGACATGATAGAAGAAATGGATACATCAGCCAAAGAAAATATTAAATCCAAAAATATCCTGACACTATCCTAATACTATGAAAAGACCAAATCTCTGAATAATAGGAATACAGGAAGAAGAACAAACACATGTCAAAGGCCTAGAAAAAAGTCTTCAAACAAAATCATAGAAGAAACTTTTTCTAACCTAAAGAAGAATATATATATATATATATTCTATATATATACATACATATATATACACCCTTACATACATACATACACACACATACATATGTATATACATGTATATACATAAAACATTGGAGATAGACATTATCTCAGGGTAAAGGGTCAGAAAAAGATATTCCAAACAAAATGACCTAAGAAGCAAGCTGCAAAAATAGACTTCAAACGAAAACCAATCAAGAGAGATGAGGAAGGGTACTACATACTCAGTCAAAGGAAAAATCCACCAAGATAATATTTCAGTTCTTAACATCTATGCCCCAAACACAAGGACACCCAAGTTTGTAAAAGAAACATTACTATACCTCAGATTACACTTTGACCCTCACACACTGATCATGGAAGACTTCACACTCACCAATGAGCAACTCATCCAGACAAAATCTAAACAGAGAAATACTGGAGCAATGGGTATTATAAATCAAATGGACCAAACAGATGTTTACAGGACATTTCACCCCAAAACAAAAGAATATACTGGGTATTTTTTGCACCTCATAGAACTTTCTCCAAAGTTGACTACATATTCAGACCCAAAGCGAGTCCTAATAGATACAAGAAAATTGAAATAATTATTCCTATCAGACCATAAAGGGTTAAAGCTGGACCTCAACAGCAACAGAAAGCTTACAACCTCATGGAAACCGAACAACTCTCTACTGAATAAAAAATGGGTCAAGACAGAAATAAAGAAATAAATTAAAGACTTTCTAGAATTCAATTAAAATGAATATATGGCATAACCAAAGTTATAGGACATAATAAAAACAGTGCTAAGAGGAAAATTCATAGCACCAAATGCAGCTATACTCATAGTGGCTTTATTCATAATTTCCAGAAATTAGAAACAACCTAGATGTCCCTCAACTGAAGAGTGGATAAAGAAAATGCTTTATACAATGAAGCATTTAATAAAAAGTTATTAAAAGTTAATAAAATGACATCAAGAAAATAGATGGAATTAGAAAAAATTTATCCTGAGTGAGGTAACTCAAACCCAGAAAGAAAAATATAGTATGCATTCACTTATAAGTGGATATTAGTGGTTAAGCAAATAATAACCAAGCTACAATCCATAGACCCAGAACAGTTAGGTAAATAGGAGGGGTCTAGCAGGGATGAATGGAAATCCTTGGGTAGAGGAAATAGAATAGATTTTATGGGTGGACAGGAACAGGAGGGATCAGGTAGTGGGGGAGATGGGATGGAGGAATTGAGTGTGGGGAAAAATGGCTAGAATTGAGGGGCATTTGGGGGGTGGTGTGGAAACCTAGTGCAGTGGAAACTTTTTGTAATTTATGAAGGTGATCTTAATGAGGACTCTTAGAAATGGGGGATATGGAGTCTCAACTTGCCCTCTTCTGTAGCCAGACAAAGCTTCTAGTGGAGAGACTTATGGTGATATTTTATTTGTGCTGAAATGTGATTTTATTTGTATGTTAATAAAGTTGCCTGGAGAGCAGAGCTAAGAGCAAGCCATTTAGCAGAAGTCCAGCGTTGGTGGCACATGCCCTTAATCCAATCACATGGCAGCAGAGTCTCTGTGTGTTCAAGGACACAGCCAAGCAGTGACCCAAACCTTTAATCTCAGTACAAACCATAGAGACTTGGAGGTCTGTATAGATAGGCAGTGATGAGGAAGTCATGTGGTTGGGTTTAGAACTAATGAGAAGGCAAAACAAAAGGCAATAAAAAGACAGACACACAGGAAGAAGGTCTCTCTCTCAGGGGAAGGATGGTAGCGGGTGGTAAGATAAGGTGGTCTCAGCTCTTGGCTACTGCTCGATCTCTGGTTTTTTAACTCTTTATTTGGCTCTGTGTTTCTAATTTAATTAGACCATTTAGAATTACATCTACAGAGACTGGGTTGCTCAGTTGAGTTGTTGGCCAAGGGGGTCCCATGGAAATCTCCAAACAATCCAGGTTTATGCTAAGACAAAGAGTTATCTTCACAAACTGATATCAGGGCAATATTGCCAAGGACAACATCCATATAACTCACTGAAAACAGAGAAGTCAAGTTTGTCCTACCTACATGGAGCCTTCATGCCTATGTTCTAGTCTTTTTGGTATGGGAAGGTATAATGCAGGCTACTGAAAGAGAAACATGGACACCAAGACAGCCACAAAACCTTTGACCTACAATCTCTCCTGCCTGCAAATTATGCTAGGGCAATGCTGGCACAGAACTTATGGGAGTAACCAACCAATGTCTGATTTGACTTAAGGCCCACTCCATGTAAAAGAACCCATAACTGACACAGCTTAGGTAACCAAGAACCAGGGACTAGGTAGCCCAGAGACTTCGGGTAAAGCCAAACACAACTGGTCTTTTAAAAAATTAATAAAATGATTCCTAATGATATTCTGCTATACTCCTGTATCGGTGCCTTATCCAGTCCTCTTTAGAGAAGCGTCCTCTGACAACAGATGGGAACAGATGCAGAAATCCACAGTCAGATATTATGTGGAAAGAGAGTCTAAATTGGAGGTCTCTATCAAATCCTTCCCCTCAGAGTTCGGAGAATCCTATGGAAGAGGAAACAGAGAGATTATAAGAGCCAGAGGGGATGAGGACACCAGGAGAATAAGGCCCTCTGAATCAACTAAGCAAGGTGCATATGAGCTCAGAGACTGAAGCAGCAAGCACAGGGCCTACGTGGGTCTATACCAGGTCCTCTGCATATATAGTATTTCTATTAGCTTAGTATTTTTATAGGACTGTTGACTATGAGAACAAGTGGATCTCTGACTCTCATGCCTGCTCTTGGGACTCTTTTCCTTCTATTGGGTTCCTGTGTCCAACTTTGGTATGATAGTTTTTGTTTCATCATATTATATTTTATTTTTGTCATATTTGGTTGTTATTATGTAGAAGTCTGTTCTTTTCTAATGAAAGACAGAGAGGGAGCAGATCAGGAGAAGAAGAAAGTTTGGGAGGAAACGGGAGGATTAGAGGGAGGAGAACCTACAATCAGAATATATTGTATGAGAAAAGAATCTATTTTCAGTAAAAGAAAAGTAAAACTGGGGAATTAAAAAAGGAAGGGAAGGAGAGGGAGAGAGGGAGAAGAGGGGGAGAGAGAGACAGAAAGAAAGGAGTTTGAAAAGAAAAAGGATTTGCCTGAGGACATGTCACCCTTTGTGGCAGAGTAAAGACAGAAATCAGTCTGTTCATCTCTTAATTATGAATGTCCTCTAGACCCTGCTCTCTCTGACTGCCTTAATTTGCTCTTTCCTAAATCCAACCATATGTGATTCAATGACAAGGAAGTAATTAAGTGAAGTGATTAAGTTTACATGTAAATAAATTAAACTATATATTTATAGACTCTAATGCCTCAGTTCAAAACATAAGGTCTTGCAGAAACATCTTATTTGGCATTTGTTCAAAATTAATTCAGTGTTTTATATCATTCATTTGTAAATATTATTGTTCTAGTGAGTTTTCATTGTCAACTTGTCGCTGCCCAGATATCTGAGAGGTGAGCCTCCATAGAAGAACTGCATGGATCAGATGGACTGTGGGCACGTCTATGGCAATTGCTGTGATTATTTATTGATGTGGGAGTGTCTAGACAACTGTGGTTAGCACCATCCCTAGCTGGCTAGTCCATGACTGCATAGGAAAGCTAGACAAACATTAATCGTTTAAGAGCATGAACCAGTCTTCAAGGAGCAGTCTCCATTTTTCCTGTTGTAATTCCTAGACTGTGAGTGATTTCCCTAGTCAGAGATGTGGAACAGCAAGCAGTCCTGAGTTGTGATTCCTGCCTTGAACATCCGTCCTGATCTCCCTCAATGACAGGCTGTGCACTGGAAATGTAAGACAAAATAAACCTTTTCTCTTGCTAACTTGCTTTGGGTTCCGAGTATTTTATCCCAGCAACTGAAAAATAAGTAGGACAAAAACATCTCAGAGTATGAAGATGTGAATGTACATGCATACACACACGCATGCATGCACACAAAACACACATGCACACAAAGACACACATGTGCACACACCAACAAACACACAGACACATATGCATATAATCATCAGACCATTTTTATTTTAAATGAGTTTAAAGTGCTGTGTAAGATTTGGAGAACCATTCACTCAGCCTTCCTCCTGCTGCCCTCCTTTGCTTTCACAGGTGCAGTTTGACTGACATTCATACCTTCTTCAGCAGACATCTACTTGTTCAAAGCCATTTTTCTATCAGGACAAACTATTCTTCCTTAACGAATTAGTGTGTGCATTTATACTCTTGAGAGTTCTCTCTTTTGTTTAAGAGTGTGACAAGTTTTCTTGTGAAAATACAACATCTACTGTCCCCAAAAACGGGGGACAGAAAAGTCCTGATGAGAAGAAGACGCCCAAGAGTTTTGCTTGTTTAACTGTTGAAAAGAAACCACACCAGTAGGCAGAAATGATTCCCTGAATGAGAAAGCCTTTACAGAAATGTTCTAAATATGGCCTGACTTTAATCAGGCAATGCCATCTGTTCCATGAGTGGCAAGGTCACAACTTTTATAATAGGAACAGCATCCAATGCCAGACACGCACACACACAGAAGTCCAACAGCTGCTGACACTGAGCATGTCTGCCCAAGCCCTAGGCAGCACGTCTGGGTGTTCTTTGATTTGCGATGGCGTCACTCCCCAGCAAACCCGTCAGAAGGTAAAATACCGTCAATGAAAACTGCACTTAATTCCCTTGGCCCACTGAGCATCACAGCTGAACACACCACAGTGCACCGCCTGTTTCTTCTTGTGATTGCACTGCTGACAGGGAGTCTCTGAGGCTCATGCTGCAGCCTAGAGAGAAAGCATTTTGTAGCCACAGAAAACACAAAGACAGTAGCCAGGACTCAGCAATCTCAAACTTCAAACCCCAGTTTCCACTAAATAGAAGTTGCTTTCACACCATTTCGCATTAGAGAAAAAAAAGAAAAGAAAAGAAAAGAAAGAAAAATAAGGGGACCCACCCATCTGTTAGTTTCCTGTTTGTGAGGACCCTTCGTGGCCTATAGAATAAAAATATAACAAAACACTCCCACATTTTTCTGATTATAATAGCTACTGGGATAATGAAAGGTTATTTTAAAGTAGCTTTTGAGTTTGAATTTTGTACCCAGCACACTGCCATTCACTTTCCCTGAACTATGCAGCTTTATCTCACAGTGATGTCACTAAACATGCAGTAGGCAGAAGAGGAGCCCACTATACAAAGGGGGTCTGAGTCCGGATCCAAGGAGCAAGGACCAGAGGGCGGATTTCAACCCAGGCTGCTCTCACCCAAGAATCTCTGTTCTTAACCCTTTTCTCCCGTCACCTGAGTCTTCTGGGATTGTGGAGAGCAGCTTATTTATTATTATTATTTTTAAATGATTTATTACCATGAAACTTTACTTTTGTTTGCAGAGACAATTAAGTTTTAAATTCTAAAAGAAACCATCAGCTTGTATTCCATATACATGTTGTAACAGAAAATCATTACTTAAATTGAAAGTCATAAAAATTAATAGGAAAATCAATGTTTATATTGAAGGTCATAAATATTATTCAGGGTGGAGCATTTTGATGTGTTGCTGCACTGTGTATTCCAAGAATGCATGTTTTTGATATGGAAGTCACCCTAGTCATAACGAATATACCAGTACTAAGTATTTAGCTTTTCAGGCTTCTCTGTTTATCTTCCTGCCTAGTCTTTTATTTTTGTCTTATCTTTAATTTTTATCTGTTTTATTTATTTATTGTGTGGGTATATGTGTGCAGGCACATACGAATGTGTTCATGGGTATTTACGGGAGGCCAGAGTTAACTATCAGGTGACTCTCTCTATGATTATCTGCTTTGTGTTAAAGGTGAATTTTTTAAGATGTATTTTTTTTAAAAAATGTAATTTTATTTTTAATCATGCATTTGTGTTTGTGCACGGGTGTAGCACAAATCTTAAACGGTCTTATTAATAAAAACAAACCTAGGGCCTGGTATTGGGGTAAACGCTGCAAGATCAGAGAGAGAGAACAGGCCACAGCTACCTCACCTTGCCAATTCCTCAGCTGATCCTATTTTCTCAGACTGGAAGCCTCTGAGACCTCATCCAGAACGATCTCAGCTGAACTGTTGCTCAAAAGCCTAAAAACTTAACCAGCTCTAGTTCCTGGTTCTCACACCTTAAATACCTTTCTGCTTTCTGTCTTCACTTTCTAGGATTAAAGGCTCTTGTCACCACACCTGGCTGTTTCCAGTGTGGCTTTGAACTCACAGAGATCCAGATAGATCTCTGCCTCTGGAATGCTAGGATTAAAGGTGTGTGTGCCATTTTGGCCTCTATATCTAGTGGCTGTTCTGCTCTCTGACCCCAGATAAGTTTATTAGGGTGCACAACATTTTGGGGAACACAATATCACCACACATGGGTATGTACATATGCATGCAGGTACACACAAAGACCAGAAGAGAGTGTTGGATGCTATGGATCTGGAGTCACACACAGTGTGAGCCATCCAGTATCTACTCCTTATTTGGTGTCGGGGGCGGGGTGGTGGTGGTGGTGGGGGTGGTGGTGGTGGTGGTGGTGGTGGTGGTGGTGGTGAGGAACAGAATCTCTCACTAAACCAGAACACTACCAGTTTAGTAAGACTAGCTGGTCAGCAAGTCCAAGTATTCCTCCTGTCTCCACCCTTCCACTCCCCCAGTATTGAGATCACAGACATGCCACCATGCTCACTTCTTACATGGGTCCTAAGGATTTGAACTGCCACCCTCCTGCTTACACAGCAAACACTCTGCCCACCTCCCCATCTCCTGTGTATAATCATCTAAACTAATAAAATGGTTACATGACTTGACTTCATGTCTCTTCTCATATCAGTTGTATATGTCTTAGTGGAAGCCTTGCTGCTTCTGCTAAGGAGGGGCTTGGGCCAGTCTCAACTGTAAGTACCCTGCTTTGCTGAGTCCCCATGGGAGGGCCGTACCTTTTCAGATGAGGGGATGAGGGATGGGTGGGGGAAAGAGTGTGGGGGGAGCAGGAGGAGGGACAAGAGGGGGATCTGTGGTTGGTATGTAAAACTAAAAAAAAAAAATTCTTAATAAAAATGAATGAAAAAAAGAGATGAGTATCTTCAGAGGATAAACAAGAAAGAAAAACAACAGCAACAACAACAATAAAAGTAACCACCAAAAATGTAAAGTAATTTGAGAAAGGTTTAGGCCAGTGATTTTTTTTTTCTTCTAGCAATGACTGAAGTATTTCTTTTGAGTGGTTATCATAAAATGAAAAGCAAGTAACTTCTAGCACTCCATGTTAGGAAAAACCTAAGTCATTTCTGTGAAAACTATTAATAGTCCCCACCAGCAGCAGCATCAAAATGTATGTAAATTACAAAGTGACTTTCAGGTAGTGTGGCTACTCTTGCAGATGTACACACAAATTCAGTGTCCTGGTCTCTTAAACTGTTAAAAACTGAGAAAACAAACAAAGATTTGCCTAATGCTAAGAAAATATGTGTGTGACATATATATAAAAAATTCAGGGGCTGGAGAGATGGCTCAGCAGTTAAGAGCAATTACTGCTCTGGTGGAGGACTCAGATTTGATTTACAACACCCACACAGAGGCTCACAATCATCTGTAACTCCAGCTCTAGGGGATACAACTCCTTCTTACGGCCTCTGTAGGCAACAGACATGCACATGGTGCACATATATATATACATATAGGCAAAACACCATACAGATAAAAGAAAACTACATCTTTAAAAGGACAGAATTTGCTATCAATGCTACTTAACGGTCAGTGAATGGACAAACATAGCTGTCTAAAAATTACTCTGACCAGGAGCCTTAACTGGGAAACAGATGTAGAAATAAATGTGTGAGCAGCAGGGCATTGGTATCCCCCACTTTACCCTTGTCCCTACATGATGTGGGATGTCTTTCTGTAAGCTGTGAATGTGTGTTGCTCTGATTGGTTGATAAATAAAGCTGCACTGGCCTATGGCAGGGCAGCTTAAAGGCAGGTAGAAATCCAAGCAGATAGACAGGAAGAGAAAGGAGAGGCAGAGAGATGCCAGTCTGCCACCCAAGAAACAACATGCCAGCAGACAGGTAAGCCAGGGAACATTTGGCAAAACATAGAATAATAGAAATGGATTAATTTAAGTTATAAGAGCTAGCTATCAAGAAGCCTGCCATAGGCCACACAATTGGTAATTGATATAAGCCTCTGAATAATTATTTTATAAGCAGCTGTAGAACCTTGAGGCCAGGTGAGACTGGAGAAATCTTCCAACTACACCCACAGCATCATTATTCATGGTGCTTAAAAACAAATTTGTGCATTGATTTTTTAAGAAATGCAAGAGGAAGACACAGTGTGGACAGTAGGAGTCCACCACGGTGAGCTTAGGCAGTTTAAGACATTTTGTGTCAAGGATTTTACAAAAAAAATTCTTTTTTTGTTTTTGTTTTTCAAGACAGGGTTTCTCTGTGTAGTTTTAGTGTCTGTCCTGGATCTCATTTTGTAGACCAGGCTGGCCTCCGACTCAAGGAGATCCACCTGACTCTGCCTCCCAATTGCTGGGATGAAAGACGTGTGTCACCACCGCCTGGCCACACAAAAATTCTTGAAGAAAAGAAATAATTAACAGGCAAATATGGGATACCCAGAAGCCCTCATGCCTGTCCCTTAGAGCACCAGTGAACCTGCAATATTAATTTCCAAGCACTAAGGGCCCGGGCTCTGGAGGCTCACTGAGTGCTTCCCAGAGGTACTGTTTTCTGAAGACCTGCTCAGCAGTTTTACATTCGCCACTGGCTTGGGTTTTGTGAGAGGTCAGACTAGAAAAAAAATCCTACTAAATTCCATCACATAGAAATCTTTTATTTATTTATTTATTTATTTATTTATTTATTTATTTATTTTTACAAGCAAGGGACACTTTCTTTAATAAAGTTGGAATTTAAAAGTCACTTAGTAAAATGTTTAGAGTATTATTTTTATCACATCAAAAAGTTTGACATGCGGAGGGGTTCTGTTTTCCCCATAGAAGTAAAAGGCCATGTGACAACCCCAAACCTGGTGTGCTCTGGCTAGTTCTGTTTCCTTAGAGGTTGTTGCATGAGAACAAGTTTAAATTAATCAAAAGAAAAATATGTTACGTATCAAAGGAAAGTGTCAAAATAATCTCAAACAATTAAAATATAATATATATTTATAATTCTAGGCCTCAAAAGCAATCATGGTATTAAGAACAAAGTTTGAGTCATTATGATAGAGGCCAACTTGAAAAACATCTCTAGTGAGATGAGATTCAGAAACTGGCATGAGAACCCCACAGAGCTACGTGAAAATCACCCTCCAAGTGTTACATTCGTTTTCACAGGTAAGAAGCAGGCTGGCGAGGAGTGGCCTCAGTGTGTCAGGAAGGCAGGGCTGCACTCCATCCTCCCTCCCGCTCACTGCCCCCACCTGCCTCCCAAGCCTCTGTTCATAAAATCTGTCCACTTCAAACACATGGACATCACTGAAAAAGAAATCAATGCAATTTGGTTTAAATGCCAGTTTCCCTTAAAGATCTGTCTATGCACATTGTTCAGGTGTTTTGGCTCATGCCTGAAACCCTAGCACTCTGGAGACTGAGGCAGGAGTATCATCATGAGTTTGAAAAGAAAAACTTTAATATTATCAGTGATTTATACAGATCAATGAGCCATTTTCTGTGTATGAATTTATTTATAGATGAGGGTATATGCTGTAGCCCAGGCTGGCTTAGATCTTACTGAGTGGTCCTAGCTAGCCTTTACCCTGTGATAAATCTACAGGATCAGCCTCTGGTGTTCTAGGAATACAGGTATGGGCTACTTTGTCCAGCTTTAAATATCATTTAAAAATAGTGAACACAGTCAGGCAGTGGTGGTGTATGCCTTTAATCCTAGCAGAGGCAGAGGCAGAGCAGGCTGATCTCTGTGAAATCAAGGCCAACCTGGCCTACAAATCGAGTTCTAGGACAGCCAGGTCTTCACAGAGAAACCTGTCTTGGAAAAGAAAAGAAAATAACCAACCAAATGAACAAGCAAAAACAAATAACAACAAAAACACTAAACGCAGAATTTAATGTCATTTCAATGTTGTTACAGCCTGTTAGTATAACTGATGCTCTCTTTTGGAATACGTAAGGTTGGGTTCATTTCTTTTTCTTTATTTTAAACAACTCTGAAGATCAGTTTTTAAACATATTCTGGCTAATTTAAGTGAATGTCTTGCAAAATTAAATTCCTAGAGAGAAGAAAAGTGTTCTGGGAAACTAATTAGCAGTTTATAAGCTAGGTTGTTGGTAGGGGCAGTTCGTGGGGGAAAGGGCACTAGATATTGGCAACCTGATCACTGGAACTCAGGCAGGTCCTACAGAAGTGCAGATCTGGGAACAGTGAGGAATCTGAGGACAGTGGAGCCAACAGGACCTGAGGCTGATCTATGTGGGGCACAGGAGATTTGAGGAGAGAGGTGTCAAGGGTGACTCCAGGCTTCTGCTTAAATACCTGGGGAGCAGATAATGAATTTCAAACTTAATATGCTGAGTGCCAGGTGCCTCCAGACATCCCAGTAGAACAGTCAGCAGGCAGGGCACAGGCAGAGCTATGTAGAATCTCAGGACACAGGCAAGTCCAAATCCATATAGACAAAACAAACAATAAAATCTAGCTTTATTTCATAACACCTGCTTGTCTTGCACATATCAGTGTGCCTGTTTTCATTCCCTTCATTACTTTCTCCTTTTGTTCTCTGCATGAAACACACTTGGGGTGGGGTATAGATCTCTCTCTCTCTCTCTCTCTCTCTCTCTCTCTCTCTCTCTCTCTCTCATTCACACACACATTCACACACACACACACACACACTTCTTTAGTTATTATTTCAAAGTCACTATATTTGACAGAAGAACTTTGTTTGAGTCTGCTTCTATTGTTTTTAAATCATTAATTTCTCAAGCTTATAGAAATCTTTTAGTGTTATTATAGCAAATACTAGAATAGTGGCAGGGTTAGGGAGCTGCGAATCTAAACCAGTCCAATGCATATGGAACAAAACACATCACTGGGAACTATTAACCAACTAAGCCCACTGGAGAGTCAACACCATCAAAGCAAAGTCCAGTGCTTGTAGTGTCTATTATTCTTATTTATGCTTGCAGTACTAGCATTATCCCAGGGGCTTCCATATTCTAGGCAAGCATTCTACCACTCAGTTGGATCTCTGACCCTATTATGTTTTGAATAACATTTCCATAGGTATAAGATGTTTGATTTTTACCACAGCCTTAGAAAATATAGGTTTTGTCAACAATTGGCAAACATCTAATGAAACTAAAATTCTGAAATACTAAATGATTTTGGTAAACATCCCAACTGGGGTTTGAATTTTGACCTTCAGATTCTCAGGCCAGAGTTGTTCCCATTACCTTTCATCTGCATGAAGTCAATCAATCAGTTCATCAACCAGCCATTTTGTGAGAATGACAAAAATGCCTTTGTGCTATAGAAGCTGAACACACCACAGTCCTGGGGGAGGGGAGAGGGGGAGTCCCTGTGATGGAAACAGCATGATTGTTGTTGGGCCCCAACTTGAGTTTGGCTGACTCACAGCCTGTGCCTATCACTGGACAATGCTGCCAATAAACATACCCTTCTACTACATTTTCCAGTCAACTTCACGTCTATAAATTCTGCTTAACGGGTGTGTGTGTGTGTGTGTGTGTGTGTGTGTGTGTGTGAGAGAGAGAGAGAGAGAGAGAGAAGAGAGAGAGAGAGAGAGAGAGAGGAGAGAGAGAGAGAGAGAGAGAGAGAGAGAGAGAGAGAGAGAGACTAGTTTATACTGCCTTTAGGAATCATTATATCAACATCTGCTACATTAAATGAATGATTATTGATTGTGAAACATCTTCAGTACCCATCTCTAAAATGTATCTTGAAGTCATCATCATTATTTAAAGGCATATATGAGAGATACAGTGGTTTTGTGTTTCTTTCTTCCTTCCCCTCTTGAGCAGTCTCCGTGGTTCTTCATTCTCAGTGAATTATAGACAGCTATTCCTACATGATGCCACTGAGAAGTCATATGTATTTGGGGGCTTTGAAGGGGAGTTTGATGCAGAACTAGGTGTTTTACTGGTTTTGTTTATAATCTGAAAGGTTATAGTGACATTCTTCAGCTTTCCAATTTATTTTAGAAAGAGCTATTGTAACTGTGACAGGAGAAATCTAGGCAAGACAGCACAAAAAAATTCTCATCAAACTCAACTTTTACTTTTAGCTGAAAGCTGTTTATTACATACTTGGTGCTATTTTTTTAAAAAAAATAATAGTATTATTGAAACATAATTGAGATAAAATACACATTTTAAGGTGTACAACTTGACAGGTTTTGACAGATTATACCAGTGAGAAAATTATCAATAGCAAGATGATGAATGTATCCATTACACTCCAGCTTTTGACTTTGTGTCCTTCGGAATCCCCTACCCTCATCCCTTCCTTCTGCAAGCAATCATCACACCACTAGAGGCTGAATACATTTCTGAAACTAGAGTTTGATGTGGTAAGGGCATCAAATTCTCTTCTGGGTTTCTGAAAACTAACCTTATTTTAATAATAAAAAATACCAAGATTTTAAGAATTATGACAAAATATTCTAGGAAAGACACATTTTTAAGATGAGCTGTTACAAAAAAAAATGACAAAAAGAAGCTGAAGAGCTAGCTCAGCATTTAAGAACACTTGTTGCTTTTCCAAAGGACCTGAGTGTGGTTTTCAGCACCCAGTCCAGCGTCTCGTAACTGCTGGAAACCTCAGGGAATGTGCTGCCCTTTTCTGGCCCCTGTGGGCAGCTATACTCACATGTACATACATAGACATACATATACCCACATAGATATACATACACAAAATTTTAAAAAACAAAAATTTTTAAACAATTAAATGAGAGATTTCCAAATCAATATTAAAATAGACAAAACCTAGAGTTAGAAAACTTCCATCTCCCTACTATGACAAGCAAATTGAAACATAAATAATTCAAAACATAACAATTAACATGTATTCCTTTATTAAACCACATGGTCAAATACTTAAGTAGTAATGTAATGTCAAAATTAGGGTAGGTTTAGAAAGTAAATGCTAATACATTGTTTTTGGATAATGTTGAAATGTTGGCAAATGCTGAAATGTTGGAAACATGTTTGTGTATGTGGGAATGTATAAACATGCACACACACATAACTAAATTACATTATTTTAACCTAATATCTTGGCTTCTGAAAATTAATACTAGGGAAATAAACAACTGAACAATGGCATCAAGTTGGAGGAGTATGAAGGTTAGTCATTAATAAGCTAAAATTCATCATGGTTTAACCAGAACAGTGGAATCACTGGAGGCCATTTAAATGGTGAAGATTATCTGTAGAGAACATTTAGAAAGAAAAAGAATGAGTGGGAAATGGAAAGCACACACTGCCATTATATTTCAGGGTAGATACACAAAGAGCTCAGGAAAGAACCATAGGACAGTTGATGTCACTTCAGCGGAATATCTGATAGACTGGTAAAGAAAAGATCTCGAACAGCGAACCATGAACTGATGGGAGAGGGTCACACCTAAATGAATCCTCTTTGTATGTACAGTACAAGTGAGCACACATTTACAATTATATCTCTGTATTTTATCATTATATAATAATGATATCATTAAAAAATGTTTGGACACTATCAAAAAACCCACAGACTTTGCAGGAGATTGCCTCAAAAATGTATGGCAGTTTTGCATGCTGGACCTAAGTTTTTCTTGTATATAACTGTTCAATTATGATTTATTCTTAAAATATATATATATATATATAATAATATATATATATATATATCACAGATAATATCTAAATCTATAGAGCAGGTCTGATCAACATTGCAAATGCTTACCATCTTTGGATGGCAAATGACTAAGTGTTCACATGGCTGTGGTAATGTGTGAGGTCGAATCTAGTGAGCATGCCTTGGCTTAACTGGACAGTAAAAGCTAGTCCCTCTGTACTGCTTTGCAGGAAACTGACAGAGTCAAGTGACTATGCTGTACAGAGCAGGCCAGCTATATCTACAGTAGGGCTGGATGTTACATGCTACCCAAATCAGCAAACTGTCAGTGGAAGAAAATGTTCTATATTGACCACTCGTGGCTGGCTTCTTTGAGGTCAAATGGTGTGTTGGCGGCCAGCACGGGAGCTTTTTGGCATTGTGCTGGTCTAAGTAATGGATTATTGATCTGCAGTTGCACTGATCAGGAGGTCAGACTTCTAGAGTTCTCTCAGTCTCCCATTCTGAATCAATTGTTGCCTTTTAGGAATGGCTCCACCAGACATACCCAGAACAACAGGAACAAGCCTGGTGTTACAGAGTGTGGGCTGCAACTGTAACAAAATTAGTCCCTCTATATTTTGCTTTGCAGATTTGCAGATTCACCGCCCCCCCCAGAATTATGTTACCACAGTCATTCTGGATTGCTCACTAGAAGTTTCCATATTGAAAGAGAATTTAAATAACTCACTTGTTTACACTGAATCTTAGTCATAGGTTCTCGTTATCATTTATTTTAGTTTTCCAAGTAAAATATTCTGTTATTAAAATGAATTGAAATTTTATTCTACATAAACATGGTGTGTGTGTGTGTGTTGTGTGTGTGTGTGTGTGTGTGTGTGTGTGTGTGTGTGTGTGTGTGTGTATCATTGAAGCAGTGGAAGTCTCAGTTTAGTGAGCACTATACTGAAAAGCCTAAATTACTAAAAGCATCATATTCTCACTGCATTGAGTTTTCACTGCATTATCACAATTACCATCTGGTTCTTTAAAATAAACCAAAGGGTTTTTTTTTTTTTTGGTAGAATATATTTATGATAAACAATGTGTTGGTAATTGTTAGGATTTAATCATACAAAAATCAAACGGTGCATTACATCATGTTAGAGGAAGGCTACAGAGAGATGCTATGATCTTTTAAGAGGCCTCCAGACCTTCGCCAGTCCTCAGACCTTAGCACAGCTGAGGCCTTGATGAAAGCACCATTCAGACCTTGGAACCCAGCAAGCAGGCAGCAACACCTGCCAAAACGAAAACAAAGACCTAACCCATTGAAGTCCATAGTTCTGGGACAGCCTACATGTTCTAGCCTTGCTTTTTGGCTTCTGTAGTTCTGGTTTGCGCTAACTTTCTTGATAACTGAGGTGTGTTGCCCCAGGATGTGGTTTTTGTGCTTAAAAGCTCACCTTGAGAAAGGATCAGGACTGAACTCAAGTCCCAAATACCTAGTGTAGTCACAGACTGGCTAATAAAGACTTTTCATTGGCTTGAGCCCATGTCCAAGTGGTCTTATCTACCTCACAACAATCCTGTTCTTAACTAAATGAATGATTTTTGAATTTTTTAAGGCAGTATAACATAAAAAGTAAGTCACACAATGAAAAATGTTAGATGTTGGCTCCTCAGTATTGCTTAGAAATTATATATATATATTTTCGTCCATGGTAGATTTCTAAATTATTTTTATTATTTGAGAATTCCATATATGTATAAAAGCTTTTTTGGTCAAATCTATCCACAATCTATCCTCTTCAACACTTCTCCTCTTCCCTCATCACCTTTTCATCTCAAGTTCATATAATTTGTTTATGAACTCACTGAGTTCCCTTAGTGTTGCCTGTATATGGGCATGGTTTTAGGAACATCAACTAGAACGTGTGTATCCTTTTCAAGAGCACATACCTAAAGAAAGCTCACTTTCGGTCAGCTATCAGCCATCAACTTCTCAGCTAGAGGCGGGACCCAGGTTCAGCAAATACTGTTTCACCACAGATGTCCACTATCTCTGGTTTTTCTAGTCTTTTGAATGCTTTTTCATGCTCATCCATGATCCTTGCAGGGAGAGGTATGATGTAGATGTCCCATGTTGAGCTAAGTACTCCATACATCGTCTCTTATTCATTATACATTAACCAGTTATGATCTATTGAAAAAATCCAAAACAAAAAAACCCAAAAGCTTCCTGGTGAGAGTTAAAAGATGCCCTAATCTCTGAGTATAAGGATAAGAACTTAAGGGGCAGTTTATTGCCATATCCACTTAGCAAAATAATAGTATTCAGTTCTTCCTATTATTCAGGCAGCCACAGGTTTGGACACAGTTAACAGTACCAGGAGTGAATTCCATCTTGTAGAGTGGGCTTTCAATTCAATTGGAAAGTAGTTGGTTACTCCCATAATGTTCATGTCACTATTGTTCCAGTAGGCAGATCTAGTGGTTATTGCAGCTCACATCACTCACAGATGGAAAGGTTGTTGATTACCTTCATTCCCTAGTAGCATGGAAATATCATTGTTTCAGAAATCTGAAAGCTAGCCAGCAGGAATGAAACTTCCAGGTAAGTACCAGTGTAGTTTATTTAAGTTTTATAATTCAATATGGTGTGTCAATAACAGACTATTACCATCAACTTACGGTGAGTAGCCAAGAGCAATTGCAATAGTTTATATTGCTGGGACCCCACTGCCAACTACTCAAAGAGGCATCCATAACTGGCATGGAGTCTTTTTATTTGATAGTCCTATGGTATTGGAGAAAGACATTTTACCTTGGTTAGAATAACTCCATTTGTATATTTGTGTCTATGTTTTAGGAAGCATCTACAATTGTAGGTTTTCATATGGCTTTTTCAAATGTCTTTAGTGGTAATTGTCCCCACCATATGCTCCTTTCTCTACCTGATACTCCAATCCCACATTCCATTTAATCTTTCTTATTCCTTTTTCTATTATTTTTGCTTTTTCCCTTCATATTTTTTCACATGAAAGATATATTTATTTTCTATGCAAGACAAATCACAAGCAAACAAATGAACACTTAACACTCACTGAAGTTCATCTGCTCCCACTACAAAAGATCATTATTATTCAATGAAGCTACCTAAGTCAGTGTCAAACTGTCAAATGTTAGCCATCAAGGGGGGAACACACCAAAACCCAGGAAATCCCCTCTGAGAAATGATGCTGAACTCCAGGAAAAAAACTGGACTAAAATCTGGCCTAACCAGAGGGCTGGTTTCTGTGTTTCCTTAGACAATCAGATTCTCTGTGGTCTATAAATTTTCCTGTCTACCACAGAGGTTTGTTTATTGTGAAAATAGGGAAAGGGAGGCTTCAAGGATAATCCTCTGTATGAACTCTTTCCAACAACTGGGAATGGTTGTGAGCTAGGCTGACATATTCACATGCTTTTGGAATTCTTTAAAACTATGGTATTTTAACTACAGAAGTTTAAGAGCAAAGTCTATAAACTTTGTTTTTCCATCACGCTTTCCCTAGGCCATTAGGGTGGCCACAGTAGGTCTTTTGGGACTGGCTAATTGGAAGTGAAATAAAGATATGCTTGCTTTCTCTTGGTAGAATCCATTCATTGGCTTTCAGTCTCTTCACAAATCCTAAGCTTATTGCTAATTATCCTGGTATAAGAATAGTATCTCAAACACTCCTGATGAGCACAGAGTAGGCAACCCAAAGGTAGAGTGAGAGAGATCAGGATGTGATGTTAATGTACTCAGAGCTTCAGGCACCACATCTGTGCAGTACAGAGTAACCACAAAATTTAAGCAAAAAGCTCTCAACACATTTTTGAAAATTCTTCCAAATAACTCAGCTCAAATATGAAAGACATTTGACAGATTATTTTTCCCTACATGTGGCCACAATTCTAAGAATGCACATGAAGTCACCAATAACAAATTCAGAAACTTGTCTAAACTACCAATAATAAAATATTAGAATATAATCAATAATACCAAGGGAAAAACTACATTGTCTTGTTATTCTCAGCACAGAAAAAAGATAACCATGTTCAAATAAGAGGCAGCCAGAGAACAAACATCAAAATTATAGAACCCAAATCATCAAAAACCCATGTATTTCAGAGAAACTGATGAGCTTTTAAAAATTAATTTAAAAATCAAAAGGGGAAAATGGAACAAGAAGGGTTAAACTGGGATGGGGAGGAGAGAACAGGGTAAAGGAGGGAATACAGGGAGGAATAAATAACATTGAAGACCTTCTAATAAAGTCATATAGAAATCTACTGCAGGAGCTTCCTAAAATCTATACATACACATACAAAAAAAAGAGTTAAAATGTAGCTACCACAGAACAGGGTAACAGTGCCCCTTTTAGATACCAAAGACTAATACATAAAAAACCCAGTGCCAAGAGCCAGCTTCATCTTTTGGACTTGCTTGCCAGTGAGGTCCCATATAACCTGCAAACCTTACAGACTATTGCCCGTGTTCTTGGTTACCCTCCAGAATGTGACAGTGAGACCCTGTTACTGAAGACATCACATATTTGAGTCATAGAACATAGAGAAATCAATCTGGTGCTGACCTGGAAACTTTATCCCTCCTGGCTAGCTTTTATAGGTCCTTCCCAAACTATGCATGCTACCGGGGGAGATAAGTAATCAACAGTCTTTACCCAGGTGTGAACCTGTGAACTGCAAGGCCTGGCAAGACATGCTAACAACCAACTACTTCCTGACTGGATTAAAGTCCTTCTCCATGAGACAAAACCCATGCATGGTACCATCATCAGGCCCAGAATCCATGGTTAGAAAGATAACATGCCCCAGGGGAGAACATATTACTATTATTTTATATAACGGGTGTGAATTAAGTCAACTCCTAATGACTTACCATATACCACAGATTACTGCAACTCTCAACCCTAATAAAGGAAGCTTCTATTTGCAGTAGGTGGTGATTAGTGCTGGCCAATGTACAGAGACTAAGAGACTGGGGAAGGCTCAGTCCTAAAGGGAACATATATGCTGCACCTCCTTCTCCCACGGCTCAGGGATCATTACAGAAGAAAGACACAAAGCATGTATGAGTTGGAGGCAGTGAATGACTCCAAGGAAACATTATCTTCGGGATACAACAGGACAGCTGCACATATGCATTCACAAGGATTGGGACAGCGGGCATAAGACCTGTGCAAGGCCAAGCCAGACCAACTCCTACCACAGAGAAGGGAGTGGGCATTAAATTCCACCCCCAGCTATGGAGCTACAGGCAATTGTTAGCTGCTTAAAGATGTAAAAGCAGTGTTACCCAAAAGTGTAGAGTCTTTTGACCATACTTCAGTGGAAGACCACATATCCAAGAATATTTAAGCAGCACAAGTTGGTCTTGATATATTTTTTAAAAAGGACAGAAAATTGGGTAGACAGAGAAGGAGGGAAGATATGAGAATAGTTGTGGGAAGGAGGTAAATATGATCAAAACACATTGTACAAAATTCTCAAAGAACTAATGAAATATTAAAATTGATTTTAAACATTTTTTCGATCATGTAGAATATGTCAACTTTAGTGTGTGTGTGTGTGTGTGTGTGTGTGTGTGTGTGTGTGTGTGTGTGTGTGTGTGTGTGTATGTGTGTGTGTTTTGTCGCTGAATGTGTTTGTGTAGTTTTGTGGGATGTGTTGTGATTATTTTAAACTAGAGGCAGACATGGAATATCGCACACAGTAGATTCCGCATCTGCTATCAGAAATAGGTCATATACGCAATTCTATATCATGTAGACATTGACGCATGACTACGCATCTTTTGCACACGCGGTAGAGACGCTTGAGGCTCTATGTAACAGCTATTGAGAGATCCTAAGTCATATGAGTATATTTGCTCGCTGTTTCTCCTGTATACCAATGTGTTATCTCTATGCATTCTCTAAAACAAACACATCACACACATCGAAGCTTGCTCATAACAACAGCCTCACTACAGATACAGCAACATACAACAACATCAAGCACCCACATCACAATTCTCGTCACACACACTCACACAACAGCTCAACTCAAAACAGAAACGAAGAATGTAAGTGTAAAAAATCTATAATTTTAATATGAGTTTTTTCATTATATGTATAGTGTAGAAGAACAAGTATCTGTTGTTATACGATTATAGTGATCTATTGAAAATTGCTCGCGTCTAGAGACTGTTGAGGCGATGAGGTTTGTAATTAATCAGCGCTAGTGCGAATTTCATATACAGAATATCGGAACATTTCGGCACTTCTCACCCACTCAATTATCCCCACATAATCACTATCACTACTATTAGTCTCTCAACACTTCTCTTGTTCTTTCACATCTCATCTTCTTGATTGCTGCTAACTGATTTATTAAAAGCCATATTAATTTTGTTCTGAGTGACTCTTCAGTCTGCATATGTCTGCTTTTTGTACCTCTCCTCGACTATAGGTATTTAGTGATGGTTCTTTTCATCTAGTATAGTAATGAGTGTTCATAACATGTATTCGCTCTGTACTGTTTGGTAAGCCAGACTGCGTTTTTGTACACCATATGATTTTTAGAGCCTAGACTCTCATTACAGGTACACAATTGACGAGGTATAGGCGAGTGGTGTCTATTCAGTTTGCTGGCCGGTGCGTTCGCACATGTTCTTACACTGCAATTATAAGATGATAAGAGAAACTAGT
Organism: Peromyscus leucopus; assembly: GCF_004664715.2. Lineage (NCBI taxonomy): Eukaryota > Metazoa > Chordata > Mammalia > Rodentia > Cricetidae > Peromyscus > Peromyscus leucopus. The sequence continues at coordinate 39,464,120 of NC_051072.1, forward strand.
ACTTTCCTTACTCTGATGAGCATAAGGTAGTTTAAGCGCAAATCATGTCTCTGGCATGATTGCACTCATGGTGTCCTAGTACTTCTATCAACTGCCGCTATGTACCCAACTCTCAAAATACATCACTTGCGCTGAAAGCATAATGTCAGCAAAGAGGGTGTTTCCTCGCTAGTTAACCCACTGTAGAGTAAATTGTTGAACTTGTGTACGACTAACAATGACATAAAGAATTCAACTGTACCAAATAGAAAGTTTACTATGACTTAAATTGTGATCTCTATTATGTACTTCTTGCAAAATTGACAGGCAATGAGACGCGGTCAGAGGAAGAAGCAGAAATGACTAGACATAAAATATGTTGAACATCATGTAATGATGGTGATGTCCCAAGTGCGTCTTCGACTCCTTCTAGTATTCAAGAATGAGTGGCTAGTAGTACTTTAATAGACACCTCGTAGAGCATGATGCTACTGAATTCCATTGCGAATATTAATTTTCTAATTTGAGTAAGCATTCTTATTTATTAGAGGAGTTATAAACGACTTTTATTTTTGACACTGGAGTTCAAGAGGTTTTTCAATATAGAAGAATAATCGTTGGTGTTGCTAAGATATCTTCAGTTGATAGAGCTAACTGAGAACAAACCCATATAATTGTTAGCAGTAGTTGTTTCAAGACTATCTTTTATCACGATACTCCTCCCAGGTTTGTATAAGCTTAGTATTCTATAACTCATATAAGTGAATTAATTATATTCCTACACCGCTGGGGCATGGTCGTAAATGCCATATGATACTTGAAGATGTAGAGGATAATCGCTGTAGAGCAGTGAGTACGTTGAGCTCTGATCTATAAGGAAATGTGTGAGGTGTTTATGTACTTACTAATTGGTCAGACGGTAAGAGATTCGTATGTCCTGGAATGAAGATCTACAGTAGATAAGGAATGGAATAAGATCAGATTAGATAGTATTTTGAGATCGTGCATTGTCATTTAAGTGTCTAATAGCTAATACCATTAGATAAGTAAGTTCTGCAAAGCTCAAAATTCATACACATTGTGAGTTAAAAGAACTGTGAGTTATCATACCTGCTTCCTTTTAACATGATTAGGTGCAGTAGTGTATGAGGTAATAAACTTTTGGTATGCATTTATATTAGTTATATTACATGTCTACCAGAGAAGGCAAGCAATTACAAGAAATAATAGTTACCCCAGAGTCGAGAATCAACCATAGATGAATTCGTAGTGGCTTTACTGCTCTGTACTGTCTATCATATGTAGTCAAATAAGGTCAAGATGAAATAGCATGTGTCTTTGATGATGATTTAGTGAGGTGATCATCACTTATGTTATCAGCTAGTATATACACTGCGCACGCGGCTACAGGACATTATCCCAAAGGTACGACCGTAGAGAGCGTTAGTTACTTATATGAGGTCTTCCACGAGTATGGAATTCTGTGTACTTTACAGCGTGGAAAAGCCACACAGTACAAGATAGAGATAATAACGCTTGTGCCATAATGTAACTGTTTGTTGCATATCTGTAGAGTCAAGATTGTAAGTATCGATCTGTTGTTGGTGGATATTCTGAAAACACGCCCAACCCCTGCTTGATCATCACGCACGCGTAGATAGATAATAGAAATTCGATGAAGAGATTCGAATTTCAAAAGACATTTTTTATGGACTTCGCACGCTATGTTGTATACTTTACTTGGAGTCAATTCGCCATAGATAAGTGCTTCGATTGATATGAGCTCTATAAGAAGAACGACTGCCTGTCATGTTAAGAAAAATTACTTTTCTATGCTATGCAGCTGTTTAGACTTTCTACGTGACACGTTTGATAGATGCTATATAAGTCTTATTCACTCTCTAGTACAATGAGCACCATAGTTCTGCTCTTCTAGCAATGTATTCACGGCTTATTTAATACTTTGGCCATTCTTGCATCTTCTCCTGTTCCCATTAATCATTCCAGATTTAATAATAGTACATTCCGATATTTTGTGTGGGTCTAGCTGGAATGTCAAGTTTTATATACCCTTTCCATAGATGATTCTATATGAATTTGAGCGTTTTAATAAATATTTAATAGAACACTGCGCAAAGCGAAGAGTTCTTCTATATCTTGTAACATGATGATCATCGCTTTGTAAGGTTTTTCAAAGGTAAGATATGTACTATATGGTGATGTAAACATGTGCTACGTTGTAATTTTGTAACTGATCGAGTATGTGCGTTCCTCTATTGGCTGGCACATGTAGCTTGAATTATCTGATTGGAATAGACCAAGGATGGGAGACTACTCAATATTGGAGGTTATAGTCACCAGGTATGGATGTGCCTTCGAGAAGAACATCTGACCAGCAGACTAGTTGTATGTAAAGGGTCAATCTTTACGACATAGTATATCGCTACTGATATAAATGGATTAGTTATATTGGCTCAATTTGTCTGTGTTTTCAGTGTTATCTTGAGAGATGAGGGTTCTAGAGAATTGTTACAAAGTTTGCATTGATTTATAATGCTGTTCTTCTCCTTATTTTCTTAACCGGAGGTGACTTCACCAGTGTAAGTACGACTTCACGACGCTGACAAAGTATAAGAAAGTCTTTCCTAGAAGAACGTCTCTACCGATGACAAGAAATAAACGCATGTCGCTGTATGCACTGATAATATATTCTCTCACATTCGTAAGTGGCCATTTACAGAATTAAAAGTGTCTTTCAATATGTTCTTGTCTAGGAAGTTATATTATTGAGGAAAGTGTAGTATGGAGTATTTTCTCAGTCTATAGAGAATATAGTCGCATGAGATAGCTCTTTTTAATTCTCGCTCGCTTTCTAAAATTTGGTTTGAGAGTGTTCTTCATTTCACAGAAGTGAGTAACGACTCTGCGGATCACCGAGGTATGTAGTGGTATGCCTTGAAGCGCACTTGCAGTATTCAATTTATAGTCACTCAGCCAACTACTATGAACAGGATTGTGCGCTTACTCACAACTACTAATTTACGTGGGCCTGCTACTTATCTCTCGATCAGGCTCTACTCTCTATGTGGCATCTGGAATTTGCTAGAGCCAATACTTACCTTTTACCTGTGTGACACGCAAAGGAGTACTATAGTAGAAGCTAATTTAAAAGGCATCTATAGGCAGTGAGTGAGTGTAGATAGACTGGCATCCAAAAGGGCGTTGCATCAGTCAATTGTGGTCATAGTGACTGACCTGTTAGAAGAGGAGATAGAAGGCACGAAAGGAGGTATTCTTTCGTGATCGTATAAGACCCTCTCCAAATTTATGTCTGAGTTCCACGACAAAAAACGATCCAAATAACAATGATGCGCCAAAAGACTGGGGGGCGGATGTAGGTGGGGGGCTGGGGAAAGGACTGTGGCATTTGGTAAGAACGAAAGTAAAGTAAATTATAAAAAGAAGATTTTTAGAAACTCGCATATTGTAAAGTCTGTTAGTTAAATACCTATTGTTTTGGAGATTTTCTAAAGCATGTGAATCATGTCCACCTAGCTCAAACATTCGCCAGTTGTTTGGAAGACGTGTCATACAGAGGATAAATCCTTGAAAGCCTCCTTTTCCGCCTATTTTCACAATAAACAACCTCTAGTGTGTAGACGGAAGAATTTATAAGAACTACAGGAGAATCTGATTGTCTGAAGGAAAGCAAGACAGCCTCTGGGTTAGGTACAGATTTTAGGTCCAGTTTTTCTCCTGGAGTTCAGCATCATTTCTCAGAGGGGATTTCCTGGGTTTCTTGGTGCTGTTCCTTGATGGCTAACATTTGACAGTTTTGACACTGACTTAGGCTAGCTTCCATTGAATAATAATCGATCTGTTGTGAGTGGGAGCAGATAACTTCAGTGGAGTGTTAAGGTGTTCCATTTCTTGTGCCTTGTGAATTTGTTTGCAGTAGAAAATAATATATGTTTCATGGTAAATATAAAGGGAAAAGAGCAAACAATAATAGAAGAAGGATATGAGAAAGTTAGCAATGAATGTGGATTGGAGTATCAGGTTAGGAAAGGAGCGATTGGTTGGGGACAATTACACGTAGAGACATTTGAAAAAGGGCAATATGAAAACCTACAATGTGTAAGATGCTGTCTAGAACATAGTGACACAATATACAAATGGAGTTTATTCGTGCCCTCAGTACCACCGCTTCTCCCGTGATGAGAGTTTGCGGCTGGTGTGTGGCGGATTCACGCTGTTCTTGGCGGCTGTGGTTGGATGCGTTTGGGTGCGTACGTGTAGTTACCGACGAACGTGTATTTGGCGATTATGGGCGGCCCCTACCGGTCCGGCGTTTGTGGGTGGGAAGTAATAGGGAGCCGGTAGAAGGAAATGAAATGATGAGCAGTGTGAAATTAGATTAGAAAAGCTAGACAAATTACCTCAGGAAGCTGGTTTTGAAAGTATTGGAGAAGGTAATGGCCAGAGAGGAGATTGCAGAATTGAGATAAGAAACCAAAACACAAGGATGGATAGACTATCCCTGAGCCAAGGTAACATTTCACAAAGCCCTAGTGCGGCACTCTGAAGTTGCGAGATGAGGCTTTTACTGAAGATTGCCCAATATGCGCCGTTGACAAGAGTGTGTAGTCAGGCCAATAGGAACTACTGGCTGCATAAATGAAACTTACAAAATATTTAATCTCTTCTAATTCCTCTATTGTGTGGGTTGGTCCAAGGGATATCTGGAATAACTGAGGCTAGTATCTAGCAAGACAAGGAGGTGGAGACCAGAAGTCAGTGGCTGAAGTTGCTGTGGGGTACCTGCAAAGACTGAGTCCGTGGAACACAGTGCTGCCAGTAGCCAGCCGTGACAACTGTCCTTTATTAGGTGAGGTACAACCTGGAGATACATGTGGAAATCTCAACGGACTCAGCATCCTTAGGTCTAGATCTGTTCTTAGAAACTGTTTGATGGACTTCTTAAGCTGCTTTAAATAAAGAAGTATATTTGCATGATACATGTGTATACATATAACATTTTAAACCCATAAAAAGTCACACAGTTTGCTTTATGGTAATGCTTTGATAAGCCAGCATTTAAGATTCACCCTATTACCAATTTGCATTATTAATTGCATCTATCCATCCATAACTTCTCCTCAAATGAAGTTTTATGAGTGTCTCAAAGGCCATGAACTTGCTAATAAGGAAAAAGTAAGCAAAAACAAAAGAAAATAAATAGCCACCTGCAAGCCCATTCCAAATTAATATGTTGAATTTTTTATAAAGCACCATTTCATATGCTGATCAATAATTGATTTACTTAATGAAAACAATGGATGAATGAGAATAAAAATCAGACTAATAGTGCATGTATTATCAAGCTTTAGTATTTCTAAATGCCCTTAATATCATATTTTAATGTTCAATCAAAAATCATTTTTCTCAATTCTCTTCTAAATAAAGGAGACTAATTTTATCATGGCCTTCTTCTGACCTTTATGAGTGGTTGTGGGGATCCTATCAACAGACAGTCAAGAACTCTCTCGGGAGCATTAAAGTCACTAGACAGGGTGCTCAGCTTTCAGTGGAACACAATTATTTTTGTTGAGTGTACTAATGAATTTATGGTGATATTAGAATAATCATTTTCTTTATTTTTCATGATAACTTAAAGCTTAGGGTTTCAATACACACTTGGAAAGTGATTGAGGGGAGAGAAAGAGAGAGACATGAGGAGTGAGGCTGGGTGGTGACGAATGATCTTACCATCCAGACAGCATTTCTCAGCATCTGTTGGGTTCAAAATGCCTCTCCGGTTGTGGTAGATATTACACTGACTTCCCCTCAAGAACAAAGCTAATTTCCCTGTGTGCAAGAAACACTCTCAACTCTCTGCAAATTACTGCAGCTAACGAAGGCTACCTCACCTAAGCACTTAGTGTCAAATCAACAGGAGGGCATCCAGGTTCAGCCCTCTCATGCACCCTTAGGACATTCTGAGAGGTATCCCTGCTTCAGAAAGCCCTGACGGGTATACTTAAGGGTTTTGGAGGTAGTGCTTGCCCGCAGACCATGCTATGTTCCTGAATCCCTCAGTTCTATTTCCTTGCTTCTCATTTCCCTCCCTAGATGGTGATCCCATGAACAGTTTCTAAATAAACCTCTTGCTACATGATCTCTTCCTTGGAATCTACTGCTTGGAAACATTATCGGTGAAGCATGTGAAAACACAGAGGGTATACAATTTAGTCCCTGTCTCTTGTCATCCATATACAGACATTTTACATGGGGCCACCATAAAATGAAAATGGTTTGGGTCTCTTTTTCTTCTGGACATCACCCTCCTCTGATATGCCACAGACACACAGACTGTTTAAGGGCCTTTGATTGAGAGACATGCTCGGGTTGTGTGTTCTGGATACATAGTGACAAACAGGGAGGATACACTGAAGTAACTTCACCCTGAAAAATATATAGAACTATATATAACCATTAATATTTATCTAAATATATACAGCCATTAATAACTGTCTTAAATACATACATCCAATGCTCATTAAATTAACAAGCATGCATTTAAAAGTAGTACTTAGGTTTTCCATGACAGAAATCTAAAGAGTGCATTATTTTGTACACTTCCCCCCAATTATAATATTTTCTCCTCATCTATTGCCCAAACTTCAATACTTTTATGAATTGGAACTCAGGAAACATTCATTTTCATGAAGAAATTCAGAACTTACTGCTTTCTTTTTTTCAAGTTACATTATGGAAACTATCAAAAATACAGACACACCTAACACAAGGCTGAGAAACAGCTGATGCATTATCTTAACTGGTGAGCCAGTGAGTCTATCCTGCCAGTTAAGTGACTTAGATAGGATTGCACAGAAATACCACTTAACTGACTACTTACTTGTTCAAAACAGATTAACTGAATTTAATGACAGTAATTAGAATTGAAGGGGAACATTCCAGAAACATTCATTGCACTATGACATTTTACAGAAATATTACTTTCTTGAACTGAAAGACATCATCCAACATTTCAAAGTTGAAACTGGAAAAATACCTCTAGAGACCAGATTTCTATAGATGCATACTAATCTGGTCATTCTTCAATTAGATGAAGCGGAAAAACGTGTATCCAGTCAGTAATTGTATATGGTGATGCCACAGGAGAATGCTTCCTATTCCATCCCTGGGCAGGTATCTGAAACTGCCATGAATAGATGGGCTTGGATGGCAAGATGGAAGTGTTGGAGATTGGGAGCATAGGCAGGTCACACTGCTGGGTAGGTGGAAGACACAATGACAAGGCACAGGGACAGGATGGAATGGGGGAAATTCTGGTGGAAAAGTTTCCCCCATAGCAATTAAGCAGAGAGGACCTGCCTCAACTTCATACCCTCATTCTCATCTTGGAAAACACTTCAAAATTACAGAAATACAGAAACCAGCTACTCTGAATACATATTAGCCATAACTCTTTATTAGTCATTACTGTGTTGTTTAATATAAAAAGAGGTTTAAAAATAAAAGTAGACACAGAGAAAGAAAAGATGGGGAGGAGCAGAAATCCTCTAGCCCTGCTCCTTTGCCCTTGACTAAGCATCACTTACAGGCTGATTTTGTGGTCTAGGATACTTTGTGGTACCAAAGTATCTCTGCATATGCTGATTCTGTCAGAAGGTCATGACCAGCTCTTCTCAGAGCTATTGATTCAATAACAGGAGGGCTCATTACTTGGGAAGATTTTTCCTGTGTCTTGTTTGGGTGCCTTTACATAGACTATTCAAATGATACATGATCCAACCATTTTTAAAGGTCCACCTTAACGACCTTATGGTATTCACAGTTGTGAACACATTCTCACAGTTTAGAACATTTTATCATGTAAAGAAGTCTTTTATCCTTTTATCTTCCAGTATCCATCCCTCACTCAGCCACTTATAACCCCTTACTTCTGACTGTAGATGTATCTACTATAAACATTTCATATAAAGTAAAACACGCAAAATGTCATTCCAGCCCCTTTCACTTAATGTATGGTTTCCAAGGTTCATGTATGTGACAACAGCAACTGTAAGTACAGAACTTCTCTTCAATGCTATTAATATTCATTGTATGAATACATCATATTTATATGTCTATTCTTTGTGTGATGGATTATTTCTACTTCTGCTTATTACAAAAATTGCTGCTATAAATATTGGCATACAATGCTTGGGGAGGGTATGCTGTCACTTCTTTAGATTTATTCCTGTAAGTGGAATTATTGGAACATATGCTAATTCTACATTCAATGATTTCAGGCAATGAGGTATCCTATATTTTCCCACCCATTCCTTCATGCCTAACCGATAATTATCTGAAACAAAATCATCTTCATATCTTCTAAAGGCTTCATGTCAAAGACCCACATTTAGTACCCAGTGTCTAGCTAAAATGGCCTTGTTTGTTCATGAATTAACGCTGGGATCATTTGACAAACAAAACTCACACACGAGACGCCCTGCAAGCCCATTCTTTTTAATACAATGTGCTATATGGTAGCAACGAAAATTAATTGCAAAAGCTCTTGAAGATAGAGGCACATAATGGTAGGTTTCCTGTCAGGATACTCTGCATGTTATTTTGCTGTTCCAGAACTTGATTGTAAAACACAATGCTGGGATAACACCATTTATAATAAAATATACTATATTCTATGTTGGCTTAGCATTTCAAAGGTTACTATAATTCTAGGCTCAACCTTTAGAGCTTTCCAGAAATGAGAAAATTAATGTGTAAATATGCTTAGTTACATTCTGATGTGTATTGCTAGTTACAGAGCTGGTGGAATTTTACCCAAGACTCCAAAGTTCAAGAGTATAGCATGTTCAGTTATAATCAGTCTAGTAAAAAGAACTCTAAGAGATGTCTGTCTGCTACCTTTCTACTTATCTCTTCTTTCTATTCTGCCCAGCATAACACAACACACACATAACTCAAATTGGATACTCACTTTACATTCATGCACATAGAGTGCCGCATATAGGACACTTCAGACACAGATAAGCATATACATGTTCACCTCATATAGAGAACAAATTCATATATATACCCTTCATACATGCACACACACCCTAGGTACATATTACATATATATTCACCTTACAAAATATACTCAATAGTATATACCACAGAGGCAAACAAATATGCATCTCATATGTGCTCAACTCACAGACACACAAAACACATGCACATATACATACTACACTCACACAAAACCTCATGCATATAATACATTCACATATGCATACTGTATATAAATGTTACATATAAATTCACAACACACACACACACACACACACACACACACTCCCACAGGTAGAAAAGTGGTGCAATTGTACTTTCAGATTAGAAATCAGAGTCAGATTTTGTAGGGAGGAGGCCCCAAATGCTAAGGCCCTGCCTTCCTGTCTTTTAACCCTCCCTTCTTTACTGACATCTCTTTTGCTAGGAAGCATCTCTCAGATCCATGTGTTATGTGACTCTGCAGGGAGTGGTTAGAGCGACAAGGACATGTGATAAAAAGAAAGATGGAAACCTTGTTTTCCACCTAAGTCATATGGAGGCTCTAGGAGGTGTGGAAATGATGTTAAACATTTAGTTATGATATAGTAGCCAACTGTGAGAGCTTGGGGGGGCATTCCTTTTTTTTTCTTTTCCAGAGCTGAGGACCGAACCCAGGGCCTTGTGCTTGCTAGGCAAGTGCTCTATCAATGAGCTAAATCCCCAACCCTGTGGGGGACAATTTTAAAGTCTTCAACTCTACTGCCACTTGTAGTAGTGGAATCTACCCCGCAGCTATTACAAAGTCCAAGAGCAAACATTCAACACAAAATACCAGCCACGCTGTAAGAATTCAATGAAGAGCACCTGTTCCGATTACCAGACATTATTTCTCTCACTACCACATATACACTTCAGAATATAGTTACAAAGCTTTTTTTTTAAAAAAGAACAAATTATGAAAAACTGCATTAAAAGCACACTACTTACTTCAGAGATATCCCTATTAAGAAAATGAGAAACACTTCTTTTCTGTCATCAATGACTGCTTTATCATAGTCTTTCCCACTGTAATTGCTAAAATTGAAAAGTCTCTCAGGAAGAAAATTTGCATTAATTTTCAACCCAATTGCAAATCTGGGAAGTCAAATAACTCCATGCTAGTCCAGTGCTCTCACAACTTGGTAGTGACTTAAGATAGTGACTAAAATCAGGGCTGGAGAATGTGCCATTGTCCTATTCCAAAGGTTTTCAGTGTTTGCTGACCCTGCGTTTCAACAAATCTACAGCACTGGAAGGTTCAGACTGGCTTGCTAACGTGACACAGATTTCATCCTTCATTTTCTAAAACATCATGGTAGTTGAGTATTTTTTCTTTGCAAGCTTACAGTCTCCATTTCCTATGGATATTCTCATTACACACTGTCTATGTATTTTAACCCTACAAAATGTACTGCCTATATGGGTATTTAAATTCATGAAGAGACTTGCTCACCCACAGACTCCTTAACCTGCTTCACATGAATGTTGTTAATAAGATCAGAATAGCAAATTATAAATAAATGCGAACACATACAAATTTTCTCCAGGCAAGAGTTGTAATTTAGTTTCACAATACAAAAAGGGATTTATGTTTTTAGAGTCACAATCTTATTATTTAACAACCTAATTTTAATTAGCATTTTAAATACTCTCTGAAAATTAGTTCAAAAGAAATCATAACAGTTATGAAAATATTTGAATTTACTTATTACATAAATTTTTTATTGTGTTTAAAATTCCTAAGTAACACTATAAGCATGTTTAGGGCTTGAAATTATTTGCTAGATTACCATTAGAGTGAATTTTTAATAAATATTTTAATTGAAATTACAGTTTTTAAAATAATTACTGAATATAGTTTGCTATGTAATTATACTATTTCAAGCATAGTCATAATCAAGATTTTCAAATGTCATATTTTTGAATAACATACTTATAAACATCATAGGAAAATGGTATCATTCTCTTCACTGTACAGACTGAGAAATAATTTTACCCCTTGAAGTTCCTGAGTATATTATTTACTAAAGTGCCTCATAAAAATATTATTTAACTCCAAACTTATTTTAATAGCTTATGCTTCAAAATTCTACTGTGTTCCATTTTTTCAAGCGTTCTAATGGAGGGCTGGATTTTAGAATAGTCACCTTGGTCTAAGGATGCTCAACTGACTGCCATGGTCAGTAAGTATAAATTATCATTGCCAAACACATTGTATCACTGCATGGTTTAATCTACATGCAAACATGTATATATGTACATATGCATGGTATTTTAAGAAAAACTTGATGCAATTTAATTTTTTTCAGAGATATTCACCTTCAAGTTCAATTGACATCCTGGAAAGGGATATTTTTAACCACTAAATAAAAGGTTCTCTCTCTGTCTCTCTCTTCTTTGCAGATTTCTAACAAATATTTGATGGGATAAACTGCTGAAACTAGATCTCTTGGTAGAAGAACAGATCTATCAAGTCCTCGTGGTTGAATATATAGCTCAGATGGCTTTCTTTCCAAGAACTACATGCAAGAAGATGGTGAGCAGAAAGGAACCAAATCCTGTGTCACACAAGAATTAGAATGAAAGCATGGAAAAGGCTTGCATGCCTGAATGCTTAGGGCCAGAGTGTTAGTAAAGGAAAGTGGTGAATTACATTTAAAGTTCTTCTGAAAACTAACTGAAAAGGAAAAGAAATCAAAACCGTAAGTGAGAACAGCTTTGTGTGTCCACCCCCTCACTACCAAGCCCTCAAAATGTAGCTCTAGAAGGCTCTTAAGTTGTGAGTTTTCACAGATTAGGAGTCCCCAGGATAGTCTAGTCAAACACACTTTTTAATACTTAGTATTTTGTTTTAGCCCTGCGTTTTTTTTCTGACCTGTGTCAGGTGACCCCGCGTAATTGAATGAGTTACTCACATTGAATGAGCAATTTATTTTAACTTCCATTCTTGTCCCACCAAGGGGCTAGCTCACTACTACGGCGTACATGCAATGGTCTTGGGCTCTGCTTGCCTCATATACCAGCTGTGGAGTGAGTGACCACACGCAGCCAAGTCTCTCAATAAAAATTTGTTTGTTTTGTTTGTTTGTTTGTTTTTTAAAAGGAACATTGACATCATAATGTCTCCATTTTAACCCTATAGGGCACACTTCTGAAGGTGCTGAGGCTTTATTCCAAGGAAACCTTGCTGTCCAGTGTTTGTAAGCAGAGCTTGTATCTGTGAACTTAGGCTTCAAATGAAAAGCATTTGCTCTGTAAGTTTTGTTTTCATGGAAACTATTCAAATCCCACTTATTTGCCTTCTCTTTCAAGGATGGATGACCATGAAAATTGTTTTCTCTCTTCCCTTTTCTTTCCAATTGCCCCTCTCTATAGTCCATTTCTCTCCTGAAATCAAAGAGCTATCTGGCAGCATCTTCAGATTAACTTAATGTGATGGGCTTTTGTTTTTCGATGGTGAGCCAAGTTCTGTATGTAGATGTAGTTTTGCTTTTTGGAGGATACCTGGAATTTAGCCTCAAGGATTGAGACTATCACCCACACTCCCATGTACAATGATGCTAAACTGGATTCGAGGGCCCCTTTAGTTGTGATCTGTAGATTGCATTTAATGAAGTACAGACGACTGGCAATGATGTGGTCACACGGATGACATAAAAGTTGCTTTAAAAGTGCTTAAAGCACGCCACCACAAAGACCAAGTTCTAAGTAGCATGCCTGAATTCACAGGGAGGATAGTGATTTCAAAAGATGATCTTTATCATCTCTTCAGACTTATCCCATCACTCAGCTATGAGAATGCCTACAGTATCCCCTACTGGCCAGTCTACATCATGGCTAAAGATGGAGCATAGGAGATGCAATTGCAGTGTCAGGGACTGAAGCAGGCTTTCCCTGGGGCCACCGACCAGCACCCAAATCAAGACACAAGACTTTATTAATTATGAATGCTCAGCCCTCTCTTGTGCTTGTCCAACTAGCTCTTACAGCGTGATTTAACCTGCTTCTCTTCATCTACGTTTTGCCTTGGGCCTTTTTACTTTTCTTTCATTCTGCATGTCTTTTATTCTATGTCTGTCTGTCTGGTGACTGTCTGACTGGCCCTGGACATCTCACTTTCTTTCTCCCTCCTTCTCTCCATTTTTCCTCTTGAGCCTGGATTTCTCCCCTACTCATTTTCTCTGCCCACCAGCCCTGCCTATCCCTCTCCTGCTGAGCTATTTTTGCCATTCAGTTTTTTATTAGACCAATCAGGTACCTTAAGCAGGCAAAGTAAAACAACAACACATCTTCACATAATTAAACAAATGCAACACACTTTGCATAGTTAAAGTAATAGTCCCCAACATAAACAAATGCAACACACCTTACATAGTTAAAGTAATATTCTGCAACATAAACAAAATGTAGCACATCTTTACATAGTAATATTCTACAAGGGGCCAATCTCCAAAGAGACCTTAAGAGCAGTGTTACTACCTTTTCATTTCTTTATGTGGTTCCTACAGCGATTTTCCTTAAGGTTTAGCGTGCTTTATCTACTCTTGTGAGGTTTCACAAAGACATTGAAAAATTTAGATTCCTAGCATACTAAAAGGCACTTATAACAATAAATAGTTACTTTTCCTCAAATAGCTTTTCCTCAGAAGGTAAATTATCAAATAACAATTGAGAACTCTATTCATGGTTGCGTATCACTTATACAAATGGTTACAAGCAAAGTGTATTGAATTTTAGACTTCTGAATATTAAAATAGTAATAATAACATATTTGAGGCAATACCAATTCTAAGTACAAAAATCATTTATGTCTCATATACCTCTTATGAATTAATGCTAAACATAATTTTTATAAATATTTTTAATGGGCTTAAAATTTGACTTACAGTTTTGCTGCTTGAGGTTAGGAGTGGAACCTGCCACTCATGGCATTATGTTGGTGTCCAGAAAGTTTTAGGTTGCGGAGCATTTTAGATTTAATGTTTTAAAATTAAAGGATGCTAAACCTTTACCTGTTTCACGTTAAGGGGCAAGCCAGACCCACAATGAACACAGTGGCAATGATAATGCCATTAGGATGCTATTTATGTTAACAAAAATAAACAAGAAAGCAAGCAGCATGTTGAGAACTCAACTCAGATGCCCTATGTTTTCTCTGCCTATAAAGTGTCACACATGACACAAGACTGGCATAAACAGCATGATATTGCCTTCTTTATCACGTTTACATAGTAAGAAATTGGCTAATTTTCTTTGAGATAAAGTTAGGTAAATAAACTTCTGCATCAGTAATGTAGCATTAAATCCAATTAATTTTCCATACCAAGATACACGAGCAAAACCTGACATTGTCCAGAATTAATTACACATAGAGCAACATTCTCACTTTCTTGGCCGATTGCATCTCTCTTGCCTTCTTTATATGTTTGTAAAAAATCAGGTAGAAATGAACTAAGTGGTTCATTTCATACTGGAAGGAACCTGAACATGAGCACCGTAGCTCCCGGTAAAGCTGGGGCTGGGCAATGGCATTTTGACCCTTCTGCCTGCTTGGGGTGCTAAATGTATGAACATCACATGCTGAGGAGTATAACCTGTCTTTGGACCTCTTCTTGGTAGATGCAAAGTGCAGGAGAATTAACAAGCTGAGCTTCAACATCAGGCCAGAGGAGTACTTAGCTGTCAGCTTTCTTAGCAATGACTTTAAAGAGCTGCTCTTTTCAAAAGCGCTGGCTCAGTTTTAGTTCCAGTTCCCCATGTGTGTACTCTTACGAAATTTACCTTCCACAGTGGCTTAAAGTCAAACTTCATGAGAATCAGACAGGACTGGAACATGAGAGGCTGTGGTTTCTGAATGAATTATATAAATTACAAGCAAGAGAAGCTTCTAAGGACACTGTATCTCTCCTTCGCTTTTAATTCCTTCTGAAACCCCAGGTAAATCACCCTCAGTGAAACAATGTTCTCTCTCTAGGTGTTCATTATTCTGTGTTTTACTATAACATTTCACATGTCAAACAAAAGAATAAATGTCATCAGAGGAACATGTGGTTTCTGGATTCCAAAAAGACAAATTTCACTTATTACTTCGCTTTCTTCCTTTCAAAATAGGGTTTGTAAACTGTACACAGCTGACTCTGCTCAAGCCTCTGTATGTAGAAAAAGCTATAATACAAGACTGGATATCAGGGATGCTGTTTGTAAATGAGTATAAATTTTAAGATGTAAAACAAATGAATTTAGAAATCCTTTAAACGGGTGTTTATTGTGAATCAGTAGCTGTTGTTATATTTTGCTACTTATCTCCCTAACCACTAAAACAAAATTACACAGAAAAAAATAGAAGATATTCAACTTTGCTTATTTCCATTGGTAGTTTTCAAATAAGTAATTTCAGTTTTAAGACTTTTTTATCACATGAAATAAATATTGAATAATTATTTTATTTCACTCTGGATGTTTAGTTGATTGCATTTTGCTATCTCTATTACTTTTTATAAACAAACTATTTTACTGTATCCTCACACCCCACAGAATCTCCTCAAACCTAAATAATGACATCTCTGTAGGGGAGGAATCTATTTATATGCGCAACACATTCGTAAGCAACTGTTGTGGAGACGGGATCAAAATATACAGCAGAAATTTGAAGATAGTAAGCACGAGGGGCTGACAAAGGTTAAGAGGATAGCATATCCTTCAGCTCTTCTCCTTACCTCAGCCCAACTCAAAATATATGCAGGAAATGTCTCCATTCTCCTCCCCACTCACATTCTAAAGGGGATGAAGAATTAAATTTGAAAATACAAGACAAAGGAACCAGTATCTGCTCACCCTTCAAAGCAATTCCTTTATTCTGAATCACCTTAGAAACAATCATAATGTTGAGAAGAAATATTTAGAGTTAGAAAAACCTCCAAAGCTTTCTCAGTCACCAAGATCCCATGGACTGATGGACAGAAACACTGCAGAGCCCCGAATGTACAATCACCCTTCCATCCCCTTTTCAGGACCTTTGCCTACTGAGATATGGTAGGAGTACTATAGACATATATTTTAAGCTATATGTTGTGGTTGTGATGTTGAACTAGGCAGCCTACAACACAAATGTCTTGCTGACCAGCCAAAATACTCTGAATGAAAAACACTTAACTTTGACAAATAAAATCATATACTATTGTGATGAGTATAAAGCATTTAACAATCTTCAAAATAGAAGGGGCTGTAGTGGCTAGGCTCATAGGGAGTGGCACTATTAGGAGGTGTGTCCTTGTTGGAGGAAGTATGCTACCAGAAATGGATTTTAAGGTTTTAAATGCTAAAGCCAGGCCCAGTATACTCTCTCTCCCTGCTGGCTGCTGCTCTGGATGTAGAGCTCTCGCTGCTTCTCCAGTACCAACCATGTCTGCCTGCCTGCTTCCATGCTTCCCACCATAATGATGATCAACTAAACCTCCAAACTGTAAGACAGCCCCAATGAAATGTTTTTCTTTATAAGAGTTGCTGTGGTCATGGGCTCTCTTCACAGCAATAAAAACCCTAAGATAGGGGCTAAGGGTCTAACTCAGTAGTGAAGAGTATGCCTAGCACAGGTGAGGCTCTGGGTTCAAGTTGCACCACACACACACAAAGTGGAACAACAGAAGTGCAGTGTACACGTGCTGTAGAGTGAGCAAAGCAATCCATAGAGGGTTAAAAGAAAATATAGAAGAGTGTATGTCCAATATCTATTTATATACATAGACTCATTTCTATTTTCATACTTTAAAAACAAGTTATTTTTTATTTAAATATGTGTATGACTATGTGCAGAGGGGTATGAGTGCCCGTGGAGCCCCCAAAAAGGTTATTAATCACCTAGGGCTGAAGTTACAGGTAATTGTGAGCCTGCCTGACATTTGGTGCTGGGAATTGAATTGAAATCCTCTGTAAGAGCAGCAAGGACTCTTAACTGCTGAGCTATCTTTCTCTCTCTCCAGACATTACACTTTTCTTACTTTGCATATAATATATGTATATAACATACACTCAAATCTACTTAAGCAATGTTTAATTGGATTTTTCTTTGTTATTGACATGCAAGACTTAAAAGCTTAGAAACTATTAACCAGTGATGTGGAAGCAGAAAAACATGGAGAGGCCTATGAAAACAGTCTACAGAAAGATAAAGCTGAGCCCTAGGTAAGAGAGTATTAGTAGAGAGGAAGAAAGAGCAGCTTCACGTGTTGTTGAGATATCGCCATGACTGACAGAACGTGCAGAGAGGAAAGTGCAGGGGGATGGACTCCAGAGTGAGTTCAGGCTGGACTGACATCCTCACCATCACCGATAGACTCATCGAATGGGTGCCGCAGACTTGGGATTCAGAAAGTGTGGATTCCTGTGCTAAAACTTTCAGGAAAGCTATATCTGATAGCGAAAGATGGAAAGAGGATGATGAAGTCATCACAAATCTTTACACTATGACTCCTCCATTTTAACTCAGTAAGAATGCTTCTGTTTTGCCTAGTTTCAATGCACTGAGGTTTTGTGCAAGATCATATTTATAAAAAGAAGTTTCATGATGTTTCTATGTGTGGCTCCAGAGATGAGAGCCAAGCTTCTCCATGCTAAGCACACAGGTTACCACTGGGTTGCAGTCCTGACCCAGTTTCCTTACTTTTTAAAAGTAAAAGATAAAATAGTCTGAAAAATGAAACAATTGAGAATCTTTGGTTTAGAGGTCAGTTTCTAATTCTCTGAAAATATTTAAGGCTGAGAAGTTGTGCTGTGCATGTGTGTGTATAAATAAAATAGATGAAGCTGGCCATCTCATTTAAAAGAAATTATGCCATTTTAGATGGAAAGAAGGTTGGATATGTTTTTAATGAACTATCTCTCATTATCACTATTGGTGGAAAGCACCATTTTTTTCCATAGACAGAACTTTTTGGAATGTCCTACCATGTAACCATGTAACTGGGTAGTTCTCAAATAACCATTCAAAGAAACACCATCCCCATTGGGCCAACCTGTCCATTCCATTGGTTACTAGACTGAATGGCAGAATTCCCACAAAACTACCACATCCAAAAACTATGGTCACTTACAAACTATATTTTTAATCTCCAAAGTAAACCAGACTGTAAAGTCATACACCTGATCAGCAATATAAGTCACCTCTAGAGTGACATGCTCCCACCAAACAGGACCCAAATAGTACATAAAAATCATAAAATTGAAATATCACTAGAGGAATATGACCTATCTGTCTTCCTAGAGTCCTCTAAGAATAGCAGTAAGAAACACACAACAGACTTGAAGCTTCCTCCAGGTATTCCAGAAAGTAAGATTTAAAAGCAACCAGGACCTTGTCACCAACCCTGAGGGACATTCTTTTTTGCTTTATGGTTGTATAGTTGTCACATTGAGGTTACAGTGCTCCAAGGACTGTTATTGATGCTGACATCCTAAGCAACTTCAAGTTGATGGTGTAATTATCTTACTTTCCCATGAATAGATTTCATCTGCCTCAGGCCATTGAATCTCTCATCTTTCTCAGCCCCACCTAAAAAAAATTCTACCCAGAAAGCAATCTAACTAAGGAGGAAAAGGCAATAACTCTATTGAATTCAGAATCACACCCTCTAGCTGTGTTTTATTATTACTTAGCTTTCATATGACCTAGGTATAGAACCAAATAGGTAATATGGTGAAGCTTGGTAGAAACAATTAAATGACCACCAGGGCCCAAATTATGCATGTTAAAATTCTTACCTTAGTGTGATGGTATTGAGAAAGGATTTGTGAGGTCATTGGAGCATGAAAACAGAAAGCACATGAACAGATTGGGTCCCTTAGAAGAGAACTTCAGAAATTCCCTCTGTTCCTGATTCTATGTAAGGATATAGCACAAAGGTATCATGAATGAACCAGAAATCAGGCCCCCACCAGACTCCAATCTGCAGCGTTCTAGCCCTCGACAAGCCAGCCTCTAAGTATGTAAAATAAATTTTTACTATTAGTGGAACAGCTTGTGGTGTTTGCTACAGCCATACCATTGTGCTCAGAAATAACCTAAGCTCTTGCAAATGCTAACAGAGACTAATTCCTCCCTCTGTCAAGAATCTGAAGATAATTTAATAGGACTTTTCCTTGAGAGTATGGTAATACAAGAAACCTTCAAAAATGTCATTTTGAAAAAAGGAATGTGTGGGATTCTCTGTTGTCAACTACAGTATATTGCACTGAATCCCAAATTTTGGGAACTTTTCCAACAAGAAGTAAAAGATTTCAACCTATCAGATTTAGAACCAGTTCCAAAGAGAAAGCAGAGCATTCTGCCGATGTATTTAGATGCCATTGCTGCTTGCTGTTTTTGTTTTGCTTTTTTTTTTTTTTTATTCAGAGCAATGCACAACAGGGTTTCCTGGGATTGAAAGACTGCTGAACTGCAGATTTTAACAAGAGCGAGCAACTGAATTGTAAAAGGTCCTCATGACGGGAGATTGTGTAATTGCTAAAGAATTTGCCCCCACAGCCCTCTGGTTCTTGGATTCTGAAAAGAATGGAAGTGATGGCTCATAATTAGCCCAACTGTGTTAGGGGCATGACAGATGCATTGGGCAAGCCTGATGCCAGGGCGAGCTCTGAGCATCTCATCAGTATTCCAGTCCTTTTCCCATACGATGGACGCCAGCACTCTGTTCCTACGGGCATGCACAGGCTTTTGTGCATGCTGTAAACACATACAATTCAAGACCCTAGGTGCTAAGGAAATGAATAATGTATCTGTGTAGGTCAGGCAACAGCTAAGAAAATGCCAAAATGAACAATAAAAACACAGAAGTCCCTTGATTTGGGCAATGAGGGTGAACATTACCTTCCAATGCAACTTTGTGTCCAATTCAAATTTTGATTTTTTTTTTTCCCAACTGAAGTCTGTTTAGCAGAACACAGACACTGTCAGGATGAGCCTGAGATTTTCCAGTTTCCCTACCTGAGATTTTCATTAGTGTTCCAAAGGCTTTGCTTCATTGATAAAACCTTCCGTCTGTATCTTCCTTGACTACAGGCTTAGACCATCTTTTGCAAAGACAAGAATTATATTAAAATGACAGCTTAATATCTTTGGCCATTTTGCACATTTAGGGTTTCTAACACCAGGGCCGTGGCTCTGTTGACTTTAAAAAATGAGGAAAAATTTAATTCTGGCCAACAACAAAGATCCAGAGATTTGTATGTGTGCACAGGATTGATTCAAGTGCCATGATTGTCACATGAAGGAACTGTATAGCACCTTCCCCTTCCATCATCACAGTACCAGTTCCCCTCTGGTACTATGTACATGGGAGATGGCTACACTATCATAAAATCATTGTTGAAATCAGAGATGCACAGAACTGAATACTCCTGAGCATCTTTTAATTATCCCCCAACAGAGCTCCCCTCACACCTCATCTTCTGGAATTGTGCCCCCTGCCCATGTCTACGACAGTTACTTCTAAGGAGCCAAGAGTACTAAGGATGGGCCTGATGGAACACACAGGATACAACCCAGGGACAAATTCTGTCCCCTGCAGCACTCCTGTCTTTAGCTTGGGCAGGGGTGCGAGAAGACGAAACTATGATATCAGAGAGAATATATCTGGGCTTAATTCAAAATTGAGCCAATTTCTGGGTCTTTAATAGAATATAAGTGCTAAAATGGCAGGTGTGTGGAGAGTCACTAAAACTCTGTCTCTTCCCTCATTTAACTAAAAAAAAAAAAAGAGTGCCCCAAGCTGCTAGTCAGGTGGATGCTAAAGACTGGGTAGCTATGCATATTCTCCCCTCTTTCGTGAAACTGTGCAGGAGTCATCAGAGCATACACTGCTCTACCCTCTCACTAACGCTGTCTACTTGAGTCCAGTCCCTCTTCACTGACATTGCACCCACTTGTGGACCCTCTCTAAGGATTTCCCTGTCATACCCTCTTCTGTCCTCTAAAGATCCACCTATCATCTCAATGGCTTCAAATAGCATAATTACACGGACCTTTTTCTGACTTCAATGAGATGTGATTGCTTGCATGCTACTCACAATCACACTCAACAAAGTCACAAACAGCTTCTCTGATCCCCACCTTCCTGTCTAGTATTTTCTTGTGACTTTCCTACTTCTTTTCTTGGCTCCTCTTCCCTGTCCCTCAAGCCCGAACTTTGAGGTGACCTCAGACACCTCACTCCTTCATCAGCACGCTACCTTTTGTACTAGGATGACATGTCTTTGAATATGTCTCCAATTCCCAGCTCTGAGTTCTTGCATGTCTACTATCACCAGATGTGGGTGGACATTAACCCCTACTCCCATGTAATCCTCACCATCAATGGTTTTTGACCAACCACATTCCCAGTGCTCCCATGAAGCCTTTCCAGATGGATCCTTCTACAGCATTCCATTGCCATCTGACTGCTAATTCCCTTCAGCCTGAATGTGAGCTCACTGGCCACTAACATTTTCCTGAAATCGTGCCATGCCTCCTGTGGTTATGCCTTTGTGACAGTTCTTTCCTCTGTCTGGAATCTTGCTGTGTTAATTCATGGAAATCCTGCCCTGCCTCAAACTTCAGGGTGTTAATAATAAATGAAGCTACATACAAGGGCTGTAGTTACTTAATTCTCCTTTGTATGTATTAGCTGATACTAAGGAAACAGTTGAGCTGTATGAAATCTTATCTCCCCTCCCCCGCCCCCAGAAGTAAAGGATACTATTTTCTGTGTTACTCTATAATAACAGAAATGAACAAAGGTTTTAAATCAGATGAATCTATACCAACAAGTACAAAGTCTGGCAGCTCTGTGCAATGGAGAGCCCACTAACGTCGTCCTGAGTGGTCACTCCGTACTTACAGGGCATCCTCCTCAGATCCCACTTCTTTTATTGTTTTCCTGGCTAATGCTGTAATGTAGTT
The DNA here is from genome assembly GCF_004664715.2 of Peromyscus leucopus. Classification (NCBI taxonomy): domain Eukaryota; kingdom Metazoa; phylum Chordata; class Mammalia; order Rodentia; family Cricetidae; genus Peromyscus; species Peromyscus leucopus. The sequence goes on from NC_051072.1 coordinate 39,486,132, forward strand.
CATCCACTATAAACAGGCTTGCCTGAAAGTTACGGCTCCTTAGGAACAAACATTTATATTTGGAAGACAATAGAATTACAAAATCTATTATATGTTTTCTTCAAAAATGAGAGAAATAAAAAGGTATTAATTATAATATGGTGGCATGGAGAACCTATTTTATTCTAATGCAGTTATTTTAAATTTTCTACCTACATGCATGAGTAGAAATCAATATTCAACATCAGTACCAACTGATAAGTCATTTGATCCACCTCAGGAAGGCTGTGTGTCAACTTTTATTTTTATTCTATTTTTTAGGAATGAGAGACACAACTCTAGGCTAGTTATTAATATTTTTGTCTTGGACTTTGATATGATGATTATAGCATTCTATTATTTTTAAAGAGAAATCCAATGAAGAAAATAGAAAAACCTCTCTATCAAGTATTACTATCAACATTTCCTATGATTTAATGAGTGCAATGATGAGGATTGCTCCTTTAATTATCATTCTAATGAAATTTTTAAGTTCATATACCCAGCACACACCCACACATTTTCAGTGCGTATTTTTGTTGTAAAGTACAGGCGTGGGGGCACAAGGAATGAGCTCTGGCCTTGTAGTGCAGTAACTGTGGCAGAGGTAAATGAGAACAGCACCCCCTGCACCTGGGTCAACACACCTACTTCAATTACCAGTGAAAGGGGCAATGCGGACATGAAAATCAGATTCCCATCTGGTTGTAGCTAAATGCACAGCCTGACTTCTCTGAACTCCAGAATCACAGGAAGAAATTATCTAAGATTCAAATTATAACCCATACAAGAAGGTCACTGAAAGGATACTAATGTCTTTTCCTTAAGAAACAAGAACTCTTATGATTTATTTTTCATTTGTGTGTGTGCATGAGTGTGTACGTTTGTGTGTGTACATGAGTATGTGGGTGTGCATAGGCACACATGTGTGTGGGGGTGGGTGGGTGTTCACAAAGGCCAGAAAGAATGTCAGGTCCTTTGAGCTGGAGTTACAGAAATGTGTGAACTACCTGAGGTGGGTGCTGGGATCTGAATTCTGGTCCTCTGAAAGGGCAATCAACACTCTTAACTGCTGATCTCTTTGCCTCAAAAAGAGAACTTATGTTTAAATATCACATTTATTTCTGCTTGTCTGGAAATGTATAGGTGACAGAGACATAAAGGTTAATAAAAAATAACTATTACATTCAAACATGCTCCCAAATAAAAAAGAGATATCAAGTAATTATTTAATTAACTTTTAAATTTTCCTATAAAAAGTAAAAAAAAAATTAACACATTGTTAATACTATAAGCAAAATTCATCATGCCCTGAGCAAATGTTAGAATCCCTTCTCCTTAGTGCTTTCTAGATGAGGGTCTGGTCCAATGGTGCTTGATGCACAAAAGTGAGGACCTGAATTTGAATCTCCAGATCCCGCTAATAACCAGACACCTAACATGAAAAGGTCTATAATCCCAGTGGGGATCTGAGAGGCTGAGACAAAAGAACCCCAAGAAGCTCATATGCAGGCTAATAGCTTCCCTATTTGACAGTCTTTCATGCAAGGTAGAGGGTGAAGACCAACACCTAACATTCTCCTTTAACCTTCATATGTGTACCATGGCAAGCACATGCATGCACTGTGCACATAAATGCATACACACACACACACACACACACACACACACACACACACACACACGAAGAAAATTTAACTTTCTATGATTAAAACCTCCAGTTCTAAAAGAATTTACATTTAAGTATATCATTCCTGAACTTGACATCTTGAAAAGGCCCAAGGGAGGAGTTGAGTTCTTATGTCTCTCCAGCTTAGTCTTGGAGATATCTGACATTTGTGGACTGTCCCTAAATTCTGGAAAAGCTCTAGACACAAAGTCAAGGCTGGAACCACAGTTGAGGGAGTCTCATTTCTCCTTGCAAATGCATGCCCTGCCAGGACAGTAAAGTTTGCCAAGACCACACAAACAGAGAATAAATGATAAATTAGATTTGTATTTCATTTTACAACTGGAAATCATTCTGAACTCTTTCATCAAACTGGAGAATGAAGATGGGCCAAAACCAGAAAACATTAGGGCTCAGAGATAATTATTATGGAAGACTAGGAAACATTTATCTAATGACTCCACAGGGACACTCTTAGAAGAAGGAATGAAAGAAAAAATTTTACACCACCCACAACACAAAGATTCAGTGGAGTCAATAAACCAAGGAAGAAAAATTTAGTCTATGAATTTGATAATAACCTGATGTTACTCTTTTCAATTTTCTCAATATTTGGCTCTACTATGATTGAGTGTGTTTGAGTGTGTTCATATATTATTAAAATATCAACATAAAATTAAATTTACCATCCTGAGAAATATTTTCATCTATAATTCTTTTTGCATGTTCTCTTAATTTTTATTAATTCTGAATATTTGCTTCTAAGACCTTGAAGTGAATTACTTATAGAATTTTACAAAAAATCCCAACGGGCACCACAAGTTAATTTCTTGCTGACATACCACAATATTTATAAAGGGAAAGAGTTGTATATGATATTCACAACACCTTCTAACTCTACACTCTAAAAAATGGTCATTTTCTTCAAATTTTAGAAGAGAAAAGGAAGCACGTTTAACATACTAACCTTGCGATCTCTTAGATTTCCAAATATGACAATTGAAACTACACACTTATTGACATAAATAGCTTTAGTCCTATCATAAAAGTATGTCATAAATCCATTGGTATTTTTTGTGTGTGCTAAGGAATTAAAGATGTGGACTTGTTTCATTCATATTTTTCCATTACGAAATAACAGCATTGAGATCCTAAGAATCAACAATAAACAGCATTTTCTATAAAGAAATCTACTCACTTAGCAGGCATAAAAGTTTGAAGATGAAATAAATACTATATCTATATCTATATCTATATCTATATCTATATTTATATCTATATCTATATCGCTGTTGTTAAAGAGACCTGCCACTAAATGAGAAACTAAGTGACCCAAAGTGTTTACCCATGAACTTCCATGCAGAATGAAGTTTATTTTTTACATTTCATTTTTCACAAACTGACTGTGTGAGTCCTGCCATTTTCCCAGCATTTTCATTTTCTTAAGACACGGCAGCTGACTAACTAGGACTCCGCTCTCTCTGAAGATCTGGGATGCTCCCTTGTTTCTGAGGAGCTTTGAAGAGGGAAACTGGATTATTGCTAGAAGAAACACATCCCCGATACAAACAGAAATGCCATCTTCTTTAAAAGTGCGAAATCCTGCTAATTTAAGTAAATAAGAACCCTATGGGAAGAACAATGGCCTCATCATCCTGGCTGCTATGGGAACTAGTCAGAAATAGTCACACTTATTCAAAGGGAGGTATGATGCCATCTAGTGACCAAAAAGTAAATCACATTTGTGCTATCCCTCCCCTCCCCCGCCAAGCTCTGGGTTACACACACACAAGACTTGGATCATACAGATTTGAAAGAGAAGTACAACAAAAGTTCCCTAGTTAAAACACTGCCTAACCATTTGCTGTGTACACCATTCTGCATAGCTACTACTAAAAATATATGGGTTACAACAATGGCATGGCTGTTCCACTCTCTTCTCCACTTCTAACTATCACTGGGTTAATCATCCTGTGTCCAAAATAAATGTCTTTATGAGATAATGCCAAGGAATTGTGTCTTTTGTTCATTAAATGTTAACATAGCTTTTGAAACACAATTCCAAACTCTGCTTGGTAAACTATATGACTTTAGACTGCCTCATTGTATTGACTCAGGTACCCTGCTAGGATGGTACCTAAATTCCCAAACACCTAAAAACACAGAAAAATCTTTTAGATGAAGAAAACACATAATACTTACAAATAAAAGCATGTCTCAAAATAGAACCAAATGCATTTCTCATTGCCATGCTAAAGTACCTGATGTGATTTCTATTTTAATTATACAGACTACATTGATATCAATAGGATATGCTATTCTAGCCAAGGCCATTTCTGATGCATCTTTTCATCCCACATATCCCTGGCCAGCAGTCCTTCACTCTAGCAGAGCAATGCCTAGCATAACAGGGACTCAGCATCTTCCTAAGGAATCAGCATACTAGTTTCTTGCCTTTCTCTAAAGCTGTGGTTTTCTAGGTTCAGTTTGCGTGCCATCTCTCTAAGTGGCATATCACTTTGCTTGGTGTTCAAAATGCTGCCTCTTAAACCCTTTGAAATCTGGAATATCCATTCTGAAATGGCCCTTCTTCCACCTGTAAGAGTCTGAAATTACAAAACATCATTTGGTTAATTGAATCTAAATGGGCAGGAAGGAGGAATTCTTGTTTCTCAGTATCTTCAATGGAGAGCATCAATAATCTACACTAATATTTCAATCCTGCAACTTATTTAAAACAGCTGCTCATGCCATTGTAGGCATCGGGCTGCATACATAGTGTAATTTAATGATGCTCAGAAAACTATAACTTCAACTGTTGCATAGTGAAGTTCCTCAACCATACTCAAACTCTTCTCTAGTATGGCTCAATTTTAATTAAAGTGAATAACATTTCTGTAAGCTGTAGCAAAGTTCACATCAGATAATTGCTCTTCAAGTACAAAGACTGCCATGACATTGGGACAGAGTGAAAGTTCTTAAACCAATAGCACATCTAATTGAGCCATATAATTCCTACATTTGAAGTCGGTCCCTTGTTCCTCAGGTAAGTGTGTCTATGGGCTAGAACCGAATAGGTATAGTTATCCATATACCCCAATTTGCTAGAACCCAATAGGTATAGTTATCCATATACCCCAGTTTGTACACCTTTGAAGAATATGAAATGACAGTGGATGTGGTGATATTGTGTTCCCCAAAATATCGTATACCTTAATAAACTTATCTGGGGTCAGAGAACAGAAAAGCCACTAGTTAGGCAGTGATAGCACACACCTTTAATCCTAGCATTCCAGAGACAGAAATCCTCTGTATCTTTGAGTTCAAGGCACATTGGAAAAACCAAGCATGGTGATACACGCCTTTAATCCCAGAAAGCCAGCCTTTAATCCCAGAGAGTGGTGGTAGAAAGCAGAAAGATATATAAGGCGTGAGGACCAGAAACTAGAAGCATTTGGCTGGTTAAGCATGTGGCTGGTTAAGCTTCAGGCTTTCGAGCAGCAGTTCAGCTGAGACCCATTCCGGATGAGGACTCAGAGGCCTCCAGTCTGAGGAGACAAGACCAGCTGAGGATCCAGCGAGGTGAGATAGCTGTGGCTTGTTCTTCTCTCTGACCTTCCAGTATTCACCCAATAACTGCTCGGTTTGATTTTATCAATAAGAACTTTTAAGATTCCTGCTACAAGTGGACACAAAAAAATCAAAATAGTTTTTAGCAACATTTTCAATGGAAAGCAAAAGAGCTTCAGAACCTCTGACTTGGGTCTGAATACTGATTCTCCATTTCATTCTAATCAAGTCACTAGATACAAGTCTCATCATGAGCATGTGGAAACAGTTTTTGCTCTTTGACTACCCAAAGTTCTTGTTTGATCACCTGCCAATGATTTTTGCTACTGTTTTCAAGGAAACTCAGGTGAAGTATTGGTTGATCAGACTGGCCTATGGCCATGTCTGTGGAAGGCTGTCTTGATTGATGGTTGATATGGGAGGGCCCAGACCACTGTGGGCCATGCCATCCCTATACAAGTGGACTTGGGCAATGTAAGAAAGCTAGCTGACCATATGCCAATCAGTGAGGCAATAAGCAACATTCCTCCTGCTCCTCTACGGTTTCTGCTCTACGTTCCTGCCTTGATCTCCTGCCCTGGTTTCTCTCAATAATAGAAAATGATCTGGAAATGTAAGACGAAATAAACCCTTTCCTTTCCAAGTAGCTTTTGATCGTGGTATCTATCACAGCATCTGAAAGCACATTAGGACACATATATTTATACAGTGAATTTTAACAATTTCAAACTCTCGTCCTCTCTTAGAACTCTCTCCTCTTAAGTTAAAACCTTTCTTCCCATGAACCCACTCTAGGGTCATGTTTCTTTTTGTATGTAATCCACAGCATTTAGAATTTCTTACCTGAGTGTAGGTGGGAGGTTATTAATGGAACCAGGGTAAATTCTCAGTGACAACATCACGGCATAAAGTAACACCTTCAACAACCTTTAACTGCTAATAGTCCCTCAGGGAGAGAAGGGACGTGTGTGTGTGTGTGTGTGTGTGTGTGTGTGTGTGTGTGTGTGTGTGTGTTTCCCATCCATGTTGAATTGGTGAAGGGCCTATTGCCGATAACATCAGCAGCATGTGTGCCATGCTATATCATGACCAGAAGATGTCTTTTTGCTGCACATTTCTCCATCCTCTGGATGCACCTTCTCTGTGATGCCCCTGAGCCTTGGAGGCAGTGATACAGCTCTCATTTAGGGCTGAACATTCCACTGCCACTTCCTCTTGAGTCCCTCAGTCAGCTATGGGTTTCTGCATTAACCACTGGCAGCTGCCATAGGGTGTTTCTCTGATGCACATTAATCCTTAGAAATTCTGTGTACTTTTCACAGTGACTTTGAAATTTCTATTAAGAAACATTCCTGTGACAAATCATTTTAAGAGATCAAAGTGTGACCTATAATGTTAATTTCAGCGGGGTATGATTGTCTTATATGTTTAATATCAAGAGAAAGATTTTGGTTCGTGAAAAAGAAGATGTGAGTTCTATGTAGAGAGTACAAACTACATCTACCAAATAAGACAAATATAATCAATTATAAAGGTTTTTCATTACAAGTTGTAACAAGCAAATCAATATGTCTCTGCACATGAAGAGTTTCCTTAGAAATAAACCTTACTTAGTATTAACTTGGAGCTGTGTTATACCTTTTTTAAAAAAAATGTTTCACTTATATTTCAAAGGCATTCATTCATTTAAACTTTCATTCAGTCAACCGACATTAACTAAATGCTTCCTGTGTACCAAGTATACATTTGGGGGTGGTCTAGCCACATTTTATGATAAAATAAAAATCAAAAGATAATATTGAATCTATGATAAAGAATCTTCAGATACCTTGCTAGCTGACAAATTTTGAAATTTCATACAATAATAAGAGGCATTTTATTTAAAGTCTCAAACTGTTCTGTTACAGGAGAAATTAGTTTAAAGGAATTAAACTTACATTAAATATCTACATTGATGCATATGTTTTATTGAGAACATAGTAAGAAAGGAAATATAAATGTCTTTAAAGCAGAAAAGGGAAATTAAGAAGAATAACATATCTCTAAACACTCCAACCTGTGAACTGAAAAGAAAGTTGTTTAAAGAATATTTTTAAAATGGCAGTACCAGCTATTTGTATTTGTATTTACAGAAATCTGCAATTTAAATACAATTATAGTCTGAGGCAAAGCTACTTGGTTATCTAATTGTACTAAATGTGATTTTATTGTATTTAATAAATAAATTGCTTCAACTATTACATAGCAAATTCGTTGGTAACGCTTTAATATAGATATCTGTTTGTTCAGATATACAGCATGAGACATATCTTTAAGACTACTGTACATTCAGACAGTGACGAGCAGTCACGTTTTTGAACCAATGAGAAAGAACAAAATACTTAAATAATGAACAAGAAATAGAGTCTCCTTCAAGCTGGATACGCAGCAAGGTAGATTTTAGCTCTGAGCTCTGACTCTCGGCTTTCTCTTTTGCATTATTCTGTGTTTCTTATTTAATAAGACGGTTGGTTACATCTATAGCTGGACAGAACACACTAAGAGTCACCATTTCCCAGCCTCACACCAGTGATTTGACGTGTGCCTCATCAGTATTCTAGTAATCTCTCCTTTCTTGATCCTCTTAAATAATACACTGCTCACCATTTATCTAGCCCTCCTAAGAGGAAGCTTCAGATTTGTTTTGTATTAATCATCCTATTGACTTACACTAAGAGAACCTGAACCACCTGGGAAAAATGAGGAGATGCACTGAAGGGCAAGCCACACTGACAGTAACCTTTGGAGATACTAGTGGGAGATACAGACTTCCTAGAACTATAGATTTTCAAGTTTCCTGCCTTAGGAAGTTCTGGGGATCAAAAATAGAACTCTGCTCATTCTAGGCAAGCATTCTACAAATCTACATTCCCAGCCTCCAAGTAACTTTTTCATACATTATACACAGAACTGAAGCTCAGAATGGTAGTGACTCCATGACTCTTGCTGATCAAAGTTTTTAAAAGGTAAAGTTACTGATATTATTATAATGTTTAATACAATTATTAAATATGGGTAGGATATCTGAATTGGTCTCAATGGAAAACCCAACCTTCTTCCTGATAGACTCCATGAGACTCATTCAAAAATAGTTAAGTCCTCTGTGTCCCTTGATGACATTGCTCACACTTTCATACAGCCTTGTAATTATCTTTGTATTTTTATAGCTATCTCCTCCATTTAGTTTTGGGCAACAAAAAATATGACTGGCCTTTGTCTTTCTGAGTCCTTAGTACTAAACACATTGTAAGTACTCAGTAAGTGCTCAAATGAATGCTCAGTAATGGGTGCTCGGTGAGTATTCAGTAAGTGCTCAATGAATACTTAATGAGTGCTCAGCAAATGAGTGCTTAGTAAGTAAATGCTCAGTTGCTCAGTCAGTGAGTACTTAGCAAGTGGGTGCACAGTCAGTGAGTGCTCAGTAGCACTGAGTAAGTAAATAAGCAAATGATGCCACGGTTACTGAAAAGTGGCATGCCCACATAAGCCACCCCAGCACTCACGTAAGTCAGTCCTCCAAGAATCAATTCAGCAGATACCAGAGCCCTCAAGAATAGTCATTTCTCTCCTTTACGAAATGTGTGCAGTTCAATCAGGTTCTCTCTAGATAATTATTCAGTGCACCCAACACTCTGTCCTCAATTTTTGACAGTTTTCAGTGTACTAATAAGCATCTTAACAAAATAATCTTTGTTCATTTCTATCATCTGATGACAAATGTCTAGAGGGGGACCTGTTTTACTCCAAGTAGATTTCAACAGGGAGTGCTAAAATCAACTGTGGGTGGAGTCTTAAATACATGAGTCCTGCTATTTTACACCTTTCACACATTGAATATTGTCAATCTTTACATTTCCAGTTGTTCTCGGTAAATTTCAAATTAATCTCAGAGAAGTTTTGGTGACAAGCTTATTTCTTTTATTTATTTTCTTTGCTATGGCAAAAGGCAGCATAATATAATTCAATATTTATTTTGACCCCATAGTATGTATTGCATGATCAGCATCAGGCTCTCATAGGATAACATACTTACTACATATATAATTTTAGAGTATAAGCAAGGCACTGTATTTCAGGTCCAAAGTTGCTGGGAAAATTTTGTTGACTTGAATGCCTACATGTCAGAGTAACTTAAATGAAAAATGGTTTTCTGTCCTAAGTATAGCTGATTATCTGAAACACAGTCAATTATCTCAATATATTCATGACTTTTAAATTATAAAAGAAAACAAACCCTTTCCTAGTTTTCTTGCATTGCTTTTGATGATGCCAGAAGCAGCAGCTGCTTCTGCATGTACTCCAAACCAGATACACTGTTATCTTGCCTCCAAACTCATTTCAGGCCGATTTTGTTAATATAATCCTACAATATAATCCCTAGATCATCTTCTAATAGAAATTATAGGCAATTCACAGAAGAACTCAAATGTGAAAGTGAGACTCACCTACCTTCCGAAGTAAGGCCCTTGCCAACGAGTTAAAGTAAGTGTTATGTGAGATACACAATTCTAGAGCAAGGCTGAAAAGCCGTTTTACTATGTGCACTAAACTCTTGCCCAACATCAAGTCCACAGACCTGATTTGTGTAAATTTGCATGCAATGCATCTATGCACTGATAGTCTCCGAGTTTGACTCTTAGAAACATTAAATATAGAACCATTTATATTTATCCATGATGACTAATTTGTACTTCAGTAGCTCAAACAAAACACTGTTAAACACAGCGCCGTTTAAATCACTGTGTCTTACTTTGCACAGACGTCCTAATAGGAAGTCTTAGAATCAATTGTGAAAACTGTTTGAGTAGTCTTCAAATGGAAAATATTATTAGGTTTCCTTCTTTGCTATGCACTTAAAGTAATACAGAACTAAATTTAACTGAAAATACAAAAAATAAATCATGATTTATATTTATGTTTCTAACAACTTTCCAATTGAGATAGCTTAAATTCTTTTCTGAAACAAAAACCATGAAGATAAATATAATGATAAATGATTAACAACTGATTTAATTGCCACTTTGTTTATGCACACCATTAGAAATGAAAGGAAGTGCAAATAACTGTACACCCAATGCCAGAGACCTCAGCATATACTGGAAGTTTATTCAGAGGTAGAACCATGCTTGAGAATACTAATGAACCAGTGTTCACACCCATTTGTCTAACAATAATCTTGAAGCTTTGTTTAAGTCCAACTGCTGCTGATATTTTGATCTAGTTTATAGCTATCTATTCTAAGAAGACAAGACTGAAAACCTCCAGTTAGTGCTAGTATTCCTCTCTCATCATTGTGAAAATGAAATCGTTAACTCATGTTTTAAATACAGAAACAGAGAGCACCAAACCCATATTGTTTCATTCAGTAATTGTTGGGTAAATGCAAATTTATCAATGAAACTTAATTTAAATTTAAGATTAACAAAATATATTTTAGGTGAGCAACATGACCACATTGAAATGACTAGGCGCAGAGATGACAAATGAACTAAGTCACTGTTGAAGACAGGCATAGGCACACAGGACACATTGATCTTCAAAAGCCAACATAAAGGACTTATATTATTTCTTCTCCCTCTCCTCTCCCTCACAAAAGCAGAGGGCAGCCAATATGAACCCATTTTCAAATTTTAGGATTACATAAATGTATGCTATATTGGGGAAAACCCAGTTTCCAAGTATGGAGAAAATAATAGGAAAAAGAAACATAAATTCCTCAAGTGCAAGGAGGACACCTGTATCACCTAATTTTGACTACAAAATACCATTTACCATACTGTTGACAAGAATCAAGGATCCTTTACAAAGTACCAAGTCCAAGACTGAAAGCAGAGAAACATAAAAGAGTTCTAAATACAAAGTACCAATGAAGTAGATAAGAAATGACATGTCAAAATGACACCGGAACAATGACACCGGAATAAACTTAGACTATGCACCTACTGTACAAAAAGTAAACAAAAGAACATCAAGAAAACATCTATGAGCACACTTGAGACTACAGGCAAGGTTTAGCTGAAAGGACTTTGTGAACATGTGCTTTTGTGTAAATGTACTAATTGCACACAAATGAAAAAGCTTTTTTTTTTTTTTTTTTTTTTTTTTTTTTTTTTTTGAGTAACTATTACCTTTCCTGACCTTGTCAGAATAAAAGGCTCAGTTTGATTGCTCTTGCTCTCCCATCACAGGCAACTTTCATTTATAAAAAGATTTTGACAGTGATAATTTAGTGAAGAAAGATATAATTAGTTTCTTCTCATATTGCTTTCTTGAAAATACAAGGGGTACACGTCTGAGGATGTAGCTCAGTGGTAGAGTGTGATGAATATGTGTTTAATCCTAGAATGACAGAAAGGCTACATAAATAAAGAGAAGCCATAGACATGTACAACTCTACAAAATGGAGAACAAACTGACCTGAGGAGTTACATTGAGGAATGGCTTCTGACTAATAGCCTACAGCAGGTTCCCCAAAATTACAAAGCATCCCCACCAGAACCCTGCTCAATTATGTTTCTAGGCAGCAATAGATACCAAAGAACAAATCAGAGTTTCCGGTCATGTCTTTATAATTCCACAGCAGAGAAAGTCAACATGTGCTTCCCAGGAAATGGACCCATGACAAACCTCACAACGGAGATTAAATCAGCAAACTCTGCCCATTACATTTGAGCCTTCTGTGGAATGCGTTTAATTTTGTTCATCAAAGCACAATTTCATTTTATTTCATTCATCAGTAGCTTGTGGGCACAAAATGTATTTAAAGGCCAACATTCTTTTTCATTCTTAATGTTGTCAAAATCACTGCCATTTGGAGTGAATAAGGGAATTCCATACATCCATCCTATTCTGCTTTAGTTCTGTCCAAATGATGTTGAGATATGTTGAAGCAGATTAAGTTTCCCAAGAAAAAGTCTTAACTTCTCCAAAAGACCAGACAGCCCATGTCATTTGGCTCTGAGACGGTTTTGTAGACTCTTTCGTCATGATTCAGTAAATGCTTATGGAATACAAGGCTGTGAGGCCTGTGTGTCTTTCCTATGCTCCTTCATACTGCCATTCCCTTGCACAGGCAGGTCCACACAACCAGCAACTCTGAAGTAGTTAGCCATCAAGACAAGCTCAGAGCCACATCTTCCCAGAGTCTCCCTCTCTTCCAATAAAATGGCATTTTTTCCTTTGCTCCCCCACATCTGTAAGCATACATCGTCTACATGATATTGCCATGCTTGTTTTCAGTTCGTGAAGTTTACAGCAGCGTCTCACCCAACAACCATTAATTTTTTGAAGTGACCCCATCCTCACTCCAAGAAGTGGAACACAACCACAACTTTCAATAAGGCATTTTTTTTTCCTTTTTAACAAATGAGTAACAAATAGCAAGGACACCATGGGAAAATATGAGGAAGTATGCCATTCAACAAGAAAATGTGACTGTAGCTACTGTTTTGTCTACAATAAGCTCTTGGAGGAGATAATAACTCGGGATGAAGACCAAGTAGGGTCAAAATTGAGTCAAAATCGATGGTGGAAAAGGGGCATTGAAACAGAACAGGAAACAGGAAAAGCTAAGACATAGGACTCCTACCCTGGAGGTTCTACAAATAATGTTGCACACTTCAAAATTAGAGATCACTTTTGACTATGGGGCCCAACCACTGCCTCTGAAGCCTACAGCAGTATTTCAGCTTAGGCCAGACCTCAAAAGCCTCCCAATCAGTGATGACTGAGCCCAGCCAGGATACTAGCTACTTCCAGGAGAATACAGAACTCCTGTGGTGGCCAGTTTGGACTTGATTCACACGGATTTTCCTAGCAGGATCTAGGATGCTTCAGTTCAATGCCTTCCTCTCAGGTCAAACCTGTATCATGGTGTGAAGTTCCCCCTGCATTTTCTCACTCACTGCTTTTTTTATTTTTTCTCTCTCTCTCTTACAAGGAAATTGTCTAGAAGACAGATTATCACATGAGGGACAGACTGCATCCAGAATAATCAATGATATTTCAAAGTAAAAAAGCAAATGGAGACTTCATCATTGAAGCCAAGCAGCCAGTTCAATAGTTTGCCTGAAGACAGGATAAATCCTCATTTCTTAAGAGCATTTGTAGTTTTAAAGTTCACCAGTGACAGAGATTTCATAACTTCCTTTTATAAATTGTTTCATAGCTTAATCATCTCATATATCTGACAGATCTATACTAAATCCCTTGTGATTTAAGGTCATTTCATCTTGTTTAGTCTTCTATGGAGATAGATTTCAGCCAAGTACAAACCTATTAAATAGGTCAACATCCACTTGTAACAGGAATTTCCTCCACGATATCTTGCATAAGTAGTCTTACAGGGTTACCTGTCACTTTTTCTATTTGTTATGAAATTATGATTCATTAAAATAATATGACCACAGAATATCTGTTCTTTAAACACAGAAAAATATTCCCTGTGTATGCAGTAAAACAAAACTGTGGTTACTTGAGAGACATTTTTATGATATTTTTTTATGATTCATAGTAGCAAAGAGAAAACTTCTTTATATTCATTTAAAAAAGTTCTGCCTTCTACTGACAGTGTGAGAAACCCAGTCATCAATTATTTAGGTACCATATCGTATTCATCTTTTAAAAGTGGGTGTATTTTTTTCTGTGTGTTTGGAAACAGAGATACTGTTGACCTATGTGAGAGTATCTTATCTAGCTGCAAGTCCTATGTCTGGTCCACTTCTCCAAGTATGCCAATTAACATGTAATGCTCCAGCCATAAGACTTACCCATCAGCAAAGACCTTCAAAAATGAGGATGTACTTACCTAAAAGAAAAAAAAAAGAGAGATGCATTAGTGACATACATCACAGTTCAGACAGAGTGACAAACACATTCTAGAAGGCATTCTGAGCATACGCCCTAATTACCACTGCCAGACCTAATTTCAGAGCTGTTGTTTTTGATACACAGGCCAGTTGGTGTGTGTATCTCTCATTCTCCAAGTTTACTCTGAGTACATTTAATAGGTATCTCCAAGTTTAGTCTGAGTACCACATTAAATACTAAATTACAAAAAGAAGTGATCACAATTTTAGAACAGAGGTAAATAAACAATTTCTGGACAGATCACATACTCAATATCTGTTGTATAAATATAGTAATAAATGATAAGATAATAGAAAACCATACACCAGTTATGTCCCAAACTGAGCGTTAAGGCACTACAAATCACAGTAACATAGAGGCTATTTCTTCCCCCTTGCAAGTGGCCAGGTGGCATCTCTTTATCATTCTGTTTACTCAGAGGTGAGAACTGAAGGTTCTGGAGTGGGAAGGATGAAAACCAGATCTAGAAAAAATGGGAACTAAAAAGAACTGGTTCACTAAGCCCTCAAGTCCCATGTTAGATTAAATGAAAATCCTACAATAGTTCAGGAAACAATTTTAAAAGCATCATTGAGTGGGTCTGGTTTTGTGTTTTTGTTTTAATTTTGAAAATGACAATTTATTTATATTTACAGTGTGTGTATGTGTGGGTGTGTGCACCTGCACACATGCATGCGTGTGTGTGTGTGTGTGTGTGTGTGTGTGTGTGTCCAGTGCTTTTTCATGCTGACCCATCTCAGTGTCTTAGGAGTTTAGTGACTCTGTTACAAATATTCTTTCAAGAAAATGACAGCTGAGGAGACAAGGTATTTCAAGAAATACTATAAATTTCAGAGCAAGAGAATTAATGGGCCTCAGTCATGCAGTGAGCTCTAATTTTAATATTTATAACACATCCAAATACTTAATTTAAAAAAACACTAAGAATAAAGTGCCACTCGTGGAGTCTCTGCTTCAAAAGATTTACCCGAGTAAAATGAACCCACAATGCAGTGTGTTACCCCTCCAATGTTTTTTCCCCCAAACAACCCCAATTTTCACGGTTTGTATGAAAACTCTTTATAGCTGTGATGTCTTTCACCATTGTTTTTAATGCCGCATACCTATTGGGGTGACATATTGAATTTGATTACAAAATCTAAACCAATAAAACAAAACAAAAACCCAAGACAGCAGGTAAAATTAAACCATTTATTTGTTTCCAGATCAAACTGAACCAATCTAACATGGAAACTGTGAATCTTTACAAAGTTTAACGAAACAGACGAAAAAAACTCTACTACAGATTTCACTGTTAACTTCAAAAAGAATTGGAATGCAGGCTGGAGAGGCTACTACTCACTCGTTAAAAGTGAGTACTGCTCTTGCAGGAGACCCAAGAGTTCTGTGGCCAGCACCCACAACCGGCAGCTCACATCCACCCAGAACTCACTCTAGATCCAGTGTATCTAATGTCCTTCTATGGCTCTACCAGCACCTATACTCACAGGTGCACACACACACACACACACACACACACACAACACACACACACACACACTTGTACACATAATTAAAAATAAAATTGCATTTTAAAAAGATAATTGGGCTCAATGGCTCAAAACATTAAATATGAACTAGTTAAAGATGTAGTGGGGAGGGAGGGTAGTCCAAGTAGAAAGACAGGGGGAAGAACAAAGAACATGAAGAATGGTAAAAAGCTGTAGGGAAACATTATCTTATGCTTACTTAAAACACATATATAATAAGTATATGTGTATACATATATAAACAACTTAAACTAGGTTACGCCACTCAGGGTGATAATGCTCCACCAAGAGCTGCAGACCATCTAGCAAAAACTCCAGTGCTAGCCATGGGAAGATTCCCTTGAGTTGTTAGTCAGGGGAGACCGAGGGCCCCCCTAAATAAGATAGGCTATGGCCATTTTCTTTAGTTGCCTCCAAGAACTTAAAGGTAGGACCCCATTGCTGAAGTCACCACACATCTTGGACACTGGACTTTATGGAATCAAGCTGGAACGGATCAGGAAGCCTCCTCCCCGAGGACTGGTACTAGAAGGTGTTATTCAAGCTGCAGAGAGGGGAGCAATTGGTCGTCCTACTCAGCTGTAGCACCCATGAATGGCAACAATGACAGAACCAGCAAGATATCCACATCAGTGCCACAGTTGCTTGTGTCTTTCTGGCTAACCAACAGCTGTCTATAGGACTTAAGCCCTGATTAACAAGAGGGAATGTGTGTCTGGCACTGTAAACCTTCCCAACCACCTGTGACTAGACAAGTCATAGAGCCAAGAGGAGAAGCCACCATGGCTATTTTTCTAAACTAGAATAACTCCTATCTGTATTTTAAATAGTTATCTTTATATACACAGGTAAGTTTAGCTCTCGTCCATCATCACCAACACTTCTATTTTGCCAGAGATGGAGACTATTATAGAGATTCATAACGGGACAAAAGGAAGAGAATAAATGACTATGTAGTGTGCCCAGCCCCATCTGATACATCTGTAACATAACTCCCACACCTAAGACTGAGGGGACTTTGCAGAAATGGGGACAGAAAGAGTATAAGACCCAGGAGATATCTGAAAACATCTCCTATGTGTGATAGGGATGCCCACCCACAAAGTCTCACAATATAGTTGCCTGAATAAGACCAGAATAACAACAATAGTCGCTGACACCACAGAGTAGACAGGGCATATTCTATATGTCCCCACATTTAGATGAATAGATACAGATAATATTTGTCTTCTGAGAGAGGGAGAATCAGTCTCTTCCAGGGATGAGTCCTGACATAGGTTGTCCAATGCCAAATAGGCAGCTTGGATACAAGTGTATATAGATAAAGTTAAATGAACTCAGTAGAATATATAAACATGTATATATGGATATATATATATGTGTGTGTATATATACATACATACACACACATATATAAGTATATGTATATATATATATATATATAACAGTAATAATTAAAGAAACGATCATGAATTAGGGTGTCATACAGGAGGAGTTAGAGGAGTAGGAGGGGAAAGAGTGATGTAGATGCAATGCTCATGTACAAAGTTGCCAAAAATATCGAAGTTATTCTTTAAAAAATACATTGGGTTTTATTCTGATAAACAGCCTGAAGATGACTGAGGAACAAGGGTCTTAGCAAACAACTGAAGTGTGGAAAGATGCAATGGGTTTGCTGAACAAGGATGGGAAATGTGGGCCAGAGAGATGGCACGGTGGAAGAAGTGCTTGGTGCCCAAGTGTAAGGACCTGCATTTGAACACTTAGGACACCTATAGAGGCAGGCATAGGTGTGACTGCCATCCCTGTTCCCCTACTTTATGATGGCAGATAGAGAAAGATGAATACCTGGGCCAACTTGCCTGGCATATGCATCAGTGAGCAAGAGACCTTGTTTCAAACAAAACACACAAGGACTGATACCCCAGGTTGTCTTCTGATGGCCACATGTGCACCTTTGTAACACACATACACACATCTGTGCACATGTGAACACTCACATGCCTGCACATACACTGAACACGCACGCACACACACACACACACACACACACACACACACACACACTCCCACACATACATACAGCACAGGAAGAAATAATTTTCTTTGTCTCTTGTTTCCTAGATTCCTTGCAATGGCAAAGAGATTCTGGTTAGTGCTAGATTTATCAGCCAACAGATAAAGGGAAAGAACTGTAGTTTGTTGGGTTTTTTCTTTACTGTTTTGGTAGGCCATCCACCCAGCTCCCCAATAATCAAACAGAGTCTTATTCTTATTTATGAATGCCCGGCCTTAGCTGGGCTTGTTTCAGCCAGCTTTCCTTAACTTAAATTATTCTGTCTACCTTTTGCCTCCGGGATCTTATCTTTCTCTGTTCTATATACCCTTCTTTACTTCTTGCTCCATGGCTTGCTATGTAGCTGGGTGGCTGGCCCCTGATGTCTTCCTCTCCTCCTTTCTTGCTCCTCAGTCTTGTCTTTCCAGATTTCTCCTCCTATTCATTCTGTCTGCCTGCCAGCCCCACCTATCCTTTCTCCTGCCTTACTATTGGCCATTCAGCTCTTTATTAGACCAATCAGGTGTCTTAGACAGGGAAAGTAACACAGGTTCACAGTGTAAAACAAATGCAACATAAAAGAATGCAACACATCTTTGCATCATTAAACAAATGTTCCACAACATAAACAAATGTAACACATCTTCAACTAACATTCCACAGCAAAGAACCTCAGGTTCAACAAGTCTAGAATAATCTATGGATTAAGATATAAAGCACTTTTGTGAAAAATAAAGTGGATTATGGACTGGTGAGATGGCTCAACAGGGTAAAGATATTTTAAGCCAGGCCTGACAATCTGAGTTCTAACCCCAGAGGGCATATGATGGAAGGAAAGAACCCACTTCCACAAGTTGACTTCTGAACTCCACGCCTTTGCTGAGGTGCGTGTGTACATGAGGCACACATAAGTAGGTCCATGTAAAGAAAAAAAATGCCTGTTTAGAAAAGGTGGCTGACTTACTGGGGCATGTAAAGAAAATACACAAAGTTGATGATGCAAAGACTAATGTAAACCCAGGCCACTCAGAGATGGGTAGTGTTTGAACTCATACTCAACTGAGACAAATGACTTCAAAGAACACTCAGATAAATTCACCAAACTAAGGCAGACATTTCTCCAGCACTGACTGTGATAATATCGCTTACCCAGACTAACACACTGACTTCTGTTTCCAATTAACTTGGTCATTCAGCAGTTTCTTTAAATAAAATTTTTGTTTGTTTGTTTGGTTGGTTGGTTTTGGTTTTTGGTTTTTCGAGACAGGGTTTCTGTGCACAGCTTTGCGCCTTGCCTGGAACTCACTCTGTACCCTAGCTGGCCTCGAACTCACAGAGATCCGCCTGCCTCTGCCTCCCGAGTGCTGGGATTAAAGGCATGCACCACCACCGCCTGGCTAAAAATTTTTAAAAATAAAAATTTTAATTTAAAGGCTTCTTTTGGCTGTAAATCTTGGTGCTCCATTTGCAAATTCCCAGTGACTCTGTGTGTGTCCTTGTGTGAAAGAGGCAGTCTAGAGGAAAGAGATACAAAGAGACTGGACTGCTCTTCTGGAAAGAGGTTGAGAACTGCTTAGAGGAAGTCGGCATCTGTGGTTTTCACAATCTGTCCTGGAGCCCTACAGTGAGCCCCGATCTTAGAGACATTTTAGTTTAATCTTGTTGGGAAGGCAAGACATTCATACAAGGAGCAACTATTAAATGAAGCAAAACAACTTATAATTAAAGGTAAATTACATGGTAGAAACATCAAATGACACGGGAATTAAAAGAAACAAGGAAAAGATGCTCCAGCCTTGTCTGGGATTACAGAAATCTGCTACAACCCTGTAAGAAGACATGAGACAGCGTTCAGGCTTCTGATTCTGGGTGTGCAACAGTACCTGCTCCCTTACCAGCACTCAAAGAGCCCAGTTAGAGATTTTATGAAATACAGTGGGAGCTGCTTCAGAAGCAAGGCAAAGGCTTGCATGGGCCAGGGTGCTACAGTTGTTGGTTGCTCTCTCTGTCTGCATGTCATAGGTTAGTTTGAGAAAATGTTTTACAATGTGACTCGGCCTACCCTAGAATTTGGTTATATAGCTCAGGCTGGCTTCAAACTATCACTTCTCCTCTCTCTGCCTTTACTTGTCTGGCCTTCAAGCATGTCTGCCTTGCAAAGATTTCTGAGGAGCAGTATCCATGTGGACCCTGCCTCCCTATAAACTTGTGTGGCACACTGTTAATTCAACACTTGCTGGGTTGGTTGGAAGAGTTAACCAGTGGGTGCATGACGGCTATGCCAAGTAGGCTGTAAGTACTCTCTCTCTCTCTCTCTCTCTCTCTCTCTCTCTCTCTCTCTCTCTCTCTCTCTCTCTCTGTGTGTGTGTGTGTGTGTGTGTGTGTGTGTGTGTGTAGGGTGTCAATCTGGTGCCCTAAATCCACAAGGCCAGATGGGAAGGTCAGGGACTCCCATGGACTAGCCCTTGGACTCATGATTGTGGTAGTCTAACTCATGATTGGCTGAGGCAAAGCAAAGAGAGACATTACCAGGGCCTAGAGGAAATGGACCAGGCGCCTGGAAAGAGCTCACTTCCCTGACACAGATAAAGCAGTGCAAGAGTTTCTTTCCCAGGATGTTTAGCCCTGCACCAGGTGGAAGTGACTGGCTAAGTCAATTGGATGAGTGGAGCTAAGCGCCGAGGCTCTGTGGTAGACCAGCAGCGAGGCTCAAAGGTGCCTGCAGAGGAGCCTCACATAAGATAACTGGATGGTCTGGCCCATGGGCTTGGGGGGGTCTCAGAATGTTTTCTCTTCTTCTTCTAAGTGTCTTCCGAGCCTTCAGCACTGTTCCATCTTCAAAGCCCTGGAGTTGCTATTCGTGAGGTGGAGCCTCATGGACGTCCTTTCCTGACTTGAAAGCTGCACTGCTCTAGTTTCCTCTTTTTGGGACCACACTGTTTGTTCCTGGAGGAATGGTTAGCTAAGCAGGCGAGCTTGGGAATTCTCTGTCCCTTCAGGTCCACACCAGAGTGTTCTCCCACGGAACTACTTCTGCAGCCAGCCCCCTTCTGATTTTATTTTGAAACCAAATCTCACGGAGTTGCCCATACTGGCCTCAAACTTGGAATCCTCCTGCCTTAGACCCTTGAGTCACCAGCATTACAGGTATAAACTGATGTGCCCAGTCTAGAGGGTTCTTGGTTAGCTACCTTAGTTGGACTTAGCTCCGGAAGCTAAGCAGCTTTATGAGCCCTTAACTACCTGCCCCTCAGATGTGTGACTCAGTATTTCCATAAGAAATTTGTGTAAAAGGATGTCAAAAGAAATTTGCTAATTGATTAAAGAAAGTGATACACTGTACAGTCTGCTTTTGAAGGACCCTTACTAAATATTACTTTATAATTTTTTAGCATGGTGTGTGTGTGTGTGTGTGTGTGTGTGTGTGTGTGATGTGATGTGATGTGATGTGATGTGTATACACAAAAGCCACTGCACACAGATGGAAGTCACAGGACACAGTCAGTGTCAGACCTCATCTTCCACCTTGAGAAAGGGTGTGGTGGCTGGAACCACAATCTCTCCCATAGGCTCAAATGTTTGAATGCTTACTCCTCAGCTGGAGACACTGGGTAGTTTAGGAGGTGTGGCCTTCCTGGAGGAAGTATGTAACTGGGAACTTTGAAAACTTCAAAGCCTTCCACCACTCCCAGTATGCTTTCTCCTATCTCTGCTTTGTACCTGGAGTTCAAGATCTCAGCCCTCAGCTTCTGTCCTGGCTGCCATGTCTGCTGCCTGCTGCCTCCACTATCACAGATGCTGACGCTCTTGAATTATAAAACCAAATAAACCTTTTCTCCCATAAATTGTCTTGATCATGGTGTTTCATGAAAGCTAACTAATGCACAGGGTCTCTCCTGTTTGTTGCTGTGCATGCTGCAGGATTTTTAGGAGATTTCCGACTCATCCGTCTCTGCTCACTCCATCTCACAATAAGAGGTCTAGGATTCCAGATACTTGCACTACTCTATCTTGAGAGATACAAACTTAGGTTGTCAAGCTTGTATGTATGGTAAGTGCTCTATCTACCGAGCCCCCTCCCTAGTCCCTGTAAATGAATTTTTTCAAAGTGTGTTCCGCTACCTATTCCATGACTACCAAAAGGGGAACAGTTCTGCATCTGGGAGGTGACAGTGATGCTCAGAGCCACATTACTTCTTTTTGTGTGAGCACAGCACATGGTCCATGCACTTACACATATATGTGCTGGTGCACTCACCCATGTCACCAAGTATGGGTACCAGAGTCTAATTTTGGGACGTCTTCTACAATTGCTTCTCTAGTTTAAATTTTGAGATGAGTTCTCTCACTGAATCTGGAGCTCACCATTTTGGCTAGAATGGATGGTTACCAAGTCCCTCCAGGATCTGCCTGTCTCTGCCCTTCCATTCTCCAGCACTGGGGTTACAGACAGGTTGTTTTTCATATTGGTGTTAGAGATCTGAACTCGGGTCCTCATGCTTGCACAGAATGCATCTTATACACTTGAGCTGTCTCCTTATTTACATTACTTTCAAATGAAAGTCAAACTTCTTAGTTTTGGCCCTGGAGTTATACTCACTTATATTTACTCCAATACCAAGGTATCTAACCTTCTGGGTAATTTTCTACAAAACCCAGTGGTCAGCTCAAATCCATGCCTTGCTCATATATATATATATATATATATATATATACATATTGTGTGTGTGTGTGTGTGTGTGTGTGTGTGTGTGTGTGTGAATCAAATGTCCAGGCTCCAGTGAGTTCTCAAACACAACTACAAGATTATCATTTCCAGAATTTTCTACTAATTATCCTATCCAATGAGCTCTCAGGGGTCAGGAACTCTTCTCAGGAGACAATAGTGTTGCTCCCGCAAGGCAGGAATTGTCTCTCATTGCTGTGTCACCTAGTGTTGGCTCTTCACATAGCTCTTGGAAGAGCTGCACTTTGTCAAAATGACTAAATTGTTTCTTTAATTACCCCGCAGTTTAGACCCAGGCAGTGGCCAATTCCCTCGCGTTTGTGCTCCAGTGACTCCCTGCATACATTTGCATATTTGCATATGTAAGTATAAATATGTATAGACTTTGTTCCCCAGATCTGTCAACAGAGAGAACCAAGCAGCACACGTTCCTCAGGGGAAGGACATTATTCGGGGGACGCGTCTGAAAAGGGTGTCCATTTGCTTTTATTCCTGTGAATCTGATTTCAGCTTACATTTTGCTGACTCTTTCAAACTCACTTCAGCTCAAACTGTAGAAGCATTATTTTAGGAACTCTTATGTATTAAGACTCAGACTCTTAGTAATGTCCTTTTCTTTCTTTCTTTTTTTTAAAGCTAGAAGTCAAGTACAATTTTATAGAAAAGTGACAGTTTTAAAGACTCATCATGGGTTTTTGAGAACAGGTGTTGGGAATTCCCATGCATTACACATTTTCATCCTCCCAAAGACACTTGGAAGAAGGTCTCTATGTGCCAGGAAAAGCTTAAAGTGAACTATCTGAGATGCTGTAGCCAAGGACACTTGAGACAGATTTTGGCCCAGGCCACCTGCCCAGACTCTTGAGAGCTCCTTCCTTGAGTGAGTTCACTCAACAGTTTGTCCATCAAATCTCCAACACCATCGGGTGCTTGTCCTGAGAATAAGTCTCTGAGCAAAATATCCTGGCCCACATGAAGCTCACATTCTAGTGGAGAGAGACCAGCAATAAGCAATAGTATGATATAATAGGAGAAAAAGGCTCTGCACTATGGAATAAACCGAGTGAAAGGTGTGAGAAGACAGAAGGAAATGGTCATGGAGCGAGATACATTGCACTGGTAAATAGTGGTCACGACAGGCCTCATTAAACATACACATCTTAGCCAGGCACACAGTACATGCCTTTAATCCAAGCCCTCGGGAGGCAGAGGCAGGCGGATCACTGTGAGTTCCAGGCCAGCCTGGTTTACAAAGTGAGTTCCAGGACAGCCAGGGCTACATGGAGAAACTTTGTCTCAAAAATAAATAAATAAATAAATAAATAAATAAATAAATAAATAAATAAATAAAAGTTGCACATTTTGTAGTGGGGAGGAACTTGGAGGAAAAGAAGGAGAGGAAACTGCAGTCAGGATGCAATATATGAGAGAAGAGTAATTTAAAAACATACACATAAACATCTTAACAATAACAGTAGTGTCTGTTACACATAACAATCGTATTTGATAAGAAATCATCAAGATGAGGATACAACAGAGAAAAGTACTGAAGCTCTTGATGGTATCTTTTTAAAATATCTTTATCCCTTAGTAATACACATTTGCTAACCTTGTACCTGTCTGATTTCTTTATTATTTTCTAAGTTCTTTGACCAGGATAATTGGACTCCACACATCTTTAAACCCTTCTATAGTACTCAGAACACTGCCTTTTTTCAACCTTCCTTGAATACCCGTTGAATGAATGCATGTTCAACAAAAAGGGGTAAACACATGAAAACTTGAATTTTAATATCAGAAGACAAGCAGTGACTGCGTACTTTTCCTTGCTAGATGACTGATACATTTACTCGCTTAAAACTGAAAGTAAGGTTACCATAAATGATGATTTTCTAGATCTTAGGAACTTACTACTATGATCTCTGCTATTCTGATGAGTTGGGATCATATACATGAGGAAAAGTAACAGTATATAGAAACACACAGAAATGAGGCATGGTAGCCTGATCTGGGCTAGAAGGGAGAATGAAAAACCCAGTTGAATTGTTCAGAGGAACAGCTGTCAGCTCCACTAAGTGCAACACACTTTCTTACCTGTGATTACTGATTCTATGCAATGACAAATGTTGAAAGCATACAGACATCATCTTTAGAACAATGAGTATGAAAATTAATTACAGCTGCCCTTCCCTGGAGGAGCCTTAGTGTAGTGAGAAGTCAGATCCACTTAAATAGAAAAATGGAGTCACATATTGCAAACATTAAAAAAAAAAAGTATAGAGAGCATTTAGCCCAGTGGACAAGGCTTTTAATTTTCTCTACAGATTCTTAGAGTAACTGTTCTCTGTTGTGGAGACTGTAACAGAGCAGCTGGCTATGAGGCAAAGGGAAGAGGGAGAAAGTCTGCCAAGTTTTTCCAACGCTGAGTGGGCAAGAGGTTGATTGGCTGGATGTACCTGAATATGTACTGGAGAGAAGGGCAATAGCCTTGTCTACCTTTAAGGAGACCATGCATCGATCTCTGAGCCTTTAGATTTCATGTAGGGTGGCTGTGAAATTTTTACTGCATTGTGGAATACTCTCTGACATGAACCCTCCTAAGACTACTATAAATAAGAAGAGTCAAAGAAAGAAAGACACATCATATGTGCTCACTCTCAAGTCCAGACACAGCAAACTTCACCCACACACTGAGTAATTGTTGCCTGAAAACACCAAATGTATGTAAAAAGAATGGCATTGCACATATGGTGCCTAGAGATGTTTTGGATTTAGTTTTTATTTATGCTAACAGAGCATTAAAAAATGGGATTTTCTTTAGAGTCCCAAAGAAAGGGTCCTTAGGACACAACAAATGCAGCCATGCTCTCATAACCATGATGAAAGCACTGAGTCATCTCACTCCTGAAGACCAACATCGCTGTCACCAAGCATCTGTCTCCAAGAACCACCTTCAGTATCACAGATGATCATTACTGTGCACATTTATAAGGCTAAGGAATATGACTCCTTTATCTCAGGAAACAGTAGAAGCATCTTGGCAGCTTCTTAATTTCCCTGAGAGTAGTGGATTTGCTTGGCATGTGGACCGGACAGCCCTTCAAGTGCTCAATTAGATTGCTAGATACATGGTGAACTTGGAACATCTTCATTGACACATCTTCCCTTCCCTCAACCCAAGCAGAACAAAAAAGCTTTCAATATCAAGGACTTCTATTGTTTGAGATCCTGAATTTCTTGTCTTTTCCTTTCTCCTTTTTAATTTTCTTTTCTTATATTCTATTCTATTATTTATTTATTTTTCGTTTTTTGAGATAGGAGTTATTGGTGTAGCCCTGGCTATCCTGGAACTCACAATGTAGACCAGGCTGATCTCAAACTCACAGAGATCCAACTGCCTCTACCTCCTGAATGCTGGGTTAAAGGTGTGCGCCTCCACTGCCCAGTGAGATACTGAATTTTTTAACCCATTCATTTCTGTCATTTCCCAACTAATCTATAGCCTGAAGAATATAAGTCTCTCACAGATTGATAACAACATTAAAGTACTTGGACACAGAATGAGGAGTCAAGGGGGGAATAAGGACCAGAAGCTCTTGTTCAATGAGGATTTAACAAAACAATAAACTCTGGCTTTGTAGCTGGAAGTTGCTACCAACAGATCAAATATGTAAACCAAAAAGAAAGAGATGAACTCTCCGGGCATCACCTTCCAGTATTACGTACGAAAGTGCCAAAGGAACCAGGCCATTCTGGACCACAGGTTAAAAATACATACATTTTCTTATCTGTAGGTATTAGAAAGATGGCATGGAAGTCAGGCACAGTGGTGTTTGCCTGTGATCCCACACTCATGAACTGAGTCAGGGAGATCTTGAGTCTAAATCCAGCCTGGGCTGTATAACAAGCCCTTGTCTTGAAGAGAATAGGGAAGAGGAGGTTAAAAGTAAGAGGAACCAGGAGAGAAGAGATGAGAAGCAGCAGCAAACAGGGAAATTAAAAGACAAGAAAAAACAATAAGAAAAGGTAGCCTGAGATGAACCTTGAAGTGCAGGATATGAAACCAGATGCATGCTTCAAAACACAGGTGAATTTCAGTGTTCGAGGGTGGTAACCCCTTTCTCAATTGTGGCAATTTTGCTGGTGGTGGAGTCTATACTGAGCTCAACAAAAAGAGTGAGATTTAGTTGGAGGGATGGCTTACTGCATGAGTCAGTGGAACCTGGTCCATAGCCAGGCTTTTGCAATGTTTCTGATAGAACAAGGGCAAATTTATCTCTCTACCCCTTCCAAATTTGATCCCAAAGCATTTTTTTTTAACACAAAAATCTTCTCAAGACTATATTGATGCCAATTAACAGTCGGTGTCTATCTCATTTCAGTTACCACCTACTAGTTCAATCCAATGTAGATAGTCTAGTCTACCTCCTAACAGAATTTTAAACAGCTACTTCTTCATAGGACCCTAGAGTACTGATCTGACAGCCTAATGCAGATGCCTTCAGCATGTGTAGACAGACTGAATCTGATACTGGATTGAAATTCAGTTGGCTGCTCTGCAGGAATCCCTGGTGACAAATGGCCACATTCCACCTAAGGACACCACATAAGTGCCACTAAACTCTATCTCCTAGCCCCACCAAAAATATCTAGAAAGTTAATAGAAGGAAAAACACAACGTTCAGGAGTCAGGGGTGAATGACCACATGGTTTCTGGTTTCAAGTGAAATGAACTAATGGCAAACAGTTAATGTAAGTTAACGTAGGTCTCCAGTAGTCTGCAAACTAAGAAAACATTTTGGGACAGTATATCATTTTACCAACATCACAAATTTGGACCTTCAGGCAACTTCAAATTTTCAGTTTCCTTTTTATAAACAATGCCAACAAGGCCTTATAAAAATTGTTTCGTCATTGCATTCTCAATTCAAAATTAGATAACAATGCCACTTTTTAGGGATTACATAAAAATATCTTCACGATTTATACTTATTACATCACAAAATGATAAAGGAGAAAAAAATCACACATTGATGCCTTAAGTCATGCTGATATTTAAAATACATCGTTCATGATAAAAGAGAACAAGCTTATAGATACATAGATGCATACACTTATTTGCAGTTTTATATTTGTTTTGCTCTTTTGGCACCTTGATTTCCCTGCCAGCAAGTTCTTCAGAAGTAGATTTTCCTTCCTACCTTAAAAACCCACAGCAGCATCCCCCGAACCTAACAATCACCAATGACTTCTAATTCAGTGGCCCATCTACTTCGCTCTGCAACACTCAGAGGACACTCTAGTCTGTTGGCATGTGCAGAGACAGCATCCTTCCTTCCCTTCGTTTCCCCAGCACAGACAGCCTCACTCCAGTCATGTGCTCTGCCCGAACCACAAGAGTAGACCTCTCCCTGCCTGGTTTATATTTTCAGCGAAAGGTACCCACTTTGTTTCTTGTGTGCTTATTATCTATTCAATACCTATCACCCAACTTAGTCACATAACTGCTTGGAATTCTTCCTGGTTTCATAATGAACACAAAGCCTTTAACATAGTACAAAAGGACCCCAACCTGATCTTAGCTTCTTTGTTTTTCTCTGGGATCATATATCATCATTAACTCTCAGTTGTTATGATGTCCCTTGCCTCAGTGTCTCTGTTGCTGCTGTAGTAGAGGGTGTGAAAAGGTAGAGAACAGGCTTATTCCTAGAACCACAGGAACTTCAGCTAGTGATTTT
This sequence comes from Peromyscus leucopus, assembly GCF_004664715.2. NCBI lineage: Eukaryota > Metazoa > Chordata > Mammalia > Rodentia > Cricetidae > Peromyscus > Peromyscus leucopus. The sequence goes on from NC_051072.1 coordinate 39,514,345, forward strand.
TCACTTAGTGTGTATTTATAACTGAATAATCTCTGTATGAGTATGGTAGTGCTGAAGAAAATGAGAACCATTTTCACTTAAAATCTATCATACAGAGATCCATGTGAACAGTGAGCTTCCTAGAGGCCAGCATGAAAAGGAAACACAATCTTGTATGTCACTTGAAATCATTTAGAGCACTAATTTTTTCCTTGTTACTAGGCCATCAGGTAGGAATGTCCCCTGGAAACTTTCTAGGAATCTACTGAAACAACACGCACTGGTTTTAGCATAAAGTTTTACAAATATGGTGTGATCCCAAGACCAAGAAAGGTTTTATGTTTGGGTGTTTTATTCTACTTTTCTGAAAGGGTTCTTGGGTATCCCAAGCTGGCCTCAAACTAAGTATATAGCTGAGGGTGACCCTGAACTGCTGATCTTTCTGCTTCTACCTTTTGAGTTCTAGGATTACAGCATGTACCACTATACCTTGTTTATGTACAGGGATCAAACTTAGGACTGCATTCATGGTAGGCAGGCACTCTACTAATTGAGCCACATCTTGAAGAAACATATTTTGGTTAAAAAAAACACTAGGAAAAAAATCACACACACACAAAAAAAAATCACACTGCTCCTTACCATAAGCACACTTGGTTGCATTAAATCCCAAGATCACAAAGAACTATTTCATATCACATCTCATGCAATCTTTGGAACAGCCCACATCAGCCTTGAGGCACAAGTACCAGTAAAAAGAATATGTCTTATTTTTCCAAAACCTTTATTCTCATAACCTTGGTGATTATTATACAATTTTAAACACAGGGCTAGTAACAACGCTCTCTCTAGAGGAAGTAGCTTATACTTCGTACAACCCTCACCACAAGAACAGATGATACATGCAGACTTACACAGCATCACCACTGGATGGTCATTCAGAGGCACTGCAGGGCGTGGCTTGGGCTTGAGAAGCAGTCCTCCCCTCTCCAAACTGAAGGGGATTGGCCGAGCTTCCTTTGTTCCCAGCTGACTTCTCAATGAAATGTTTCCAACTTTGCACCCTTTGGGTTCAGTTGTTCAACAGGTTACAATTAGTTAGATTAGTAACTGGTTGAACAACTGTAACCAAAGAGTACAGATTACAGAGTTGAGGTGACCTAGAGAGATTTGCCAGTGGTGTTCAGCAGGGCTCAGTCTGTCCTCTTCTGTGTGTGCAAGAATGACTTTGAAGGCGACACATACATTCAAGAGAAAGGTGTTAAATATCCATTGAGCATCTAGTATTAGCAGATTATGACAACAGATAGGAAAGATAGAAAGGGAGAAGAGAAAGATACAGAGACAGAGACAGAGACTGCCCTGCACAACAGAAATGTAATACATGGCCTCTGGCTGAAAAAAAAAAAAAACAAAAAAACTATAATGAGGAAAAATGTGAAAGTGGTAAGCTTCACAGTTTACAGTTTCCATTAGAATGAATCCGCCGTCACTGTCAACACCATAGGGCACAGGTCTCGGATTTTACTTTTCTTTAGTCAAGCACACAGCATCCTGTGAATAACATATTCAGAAACACAAACAGGAAGCATGAAAGCCCTACTTCATTAAGCTGAAAGCAGAAATCTCATCTCCCCAAGGCCTAGGCCACTGCTGAATATTTATTTGGATTCTTGGGGAAACCCAATCTTTCTTAATGCAACGGTGCCTGTCTGTAATAATTTCTCTATTCCCCAATTTTTATATATTTCTGCCAAGGACAGACTTCTGCACTCTGGCATATTGTTGACTTTCTGTGATGCAACTGTTGAATCCAGTAATACTAATGGGTGAGTATTTTCTGCTTTTTCAGGACCTGATTTTCCACCCACAGCCCCAGTTTTAAAAATAAAAATATTAGTACATTCAAGTCTGCACATGCGGTACTGACCCACCCTGGGCTTTATGTCAACTGCAATGCAGGCATAAAAAGATCCGAATTCAACTTACATCCAAGGTGGGAAAAACTTGCAACTAGAACACTTGAAAATATTTGCTTTGATATATGCATGTGTGTTTCTATGAAAATTAATTTCCTTTCCTAAGATTCTGTAGGACTGACTCCTTCAACTGTAGATATTAGTCAGATCTGTTTAAAACCAGGCTTCCCTTATTTACAAACGGCAGCTTTCACACTATAACTATCAAGAATAAACACACAAAAAAGAATGAAAACTTTTCCACTTCCAGCAATTTGCCAGTATAAACTGGTTGCGTATTGAGCACAGCTGTTTCTGTGTGAGATTTTTCTCTTGGTAGAATTTAATATTGACTGTGCTCTTGTGGCGTGAATACAGTCAATGAAAGATTGTTCTGGACTTGATAAGAACAGAGGCCAGAAACAATTGCTCCCACAGGTCCTTCCCTTCCTCAATAACCAACTGCTATGTGGAGCCCTGCAAGAGCCCATCATTTGTCATGTCAATTAGATAGAAATAAAGGTTTGGGGACTTTTCTTGCCCCCCTTCTTAGCCTGAGAAAGGTACAGATCCAGCCAGGAGACAGTTAAGATAAAACTGACAGTAGCAGGTGGGTCTCACATGTGAACCCGAGATATATTCCCTACACTTCTCCCTTTCCATCCACCATTGAGAGTTGCTTTCTCTGAACTGGATTCTCTAAAAAGAGAAAACAAGATGTATTTTTCTCCTGGGCTAAGGTACAGATATATTCTTGCACTGTTCACTTTCTGTTTTATAACACTACTAATAAAATGACATGCTTTTAGCACCTTACTTAGTAAATTAAGAAGACAGTTCCTGCTAATGTTCCAGGAAGCCCACTGGGTCAGTAACATATCATTGCCATTTATAAGGCTTTTCACGGGGAGGGAATTGTTCATACAATACAATACCTATTCTCCTGGACGGTTTTATGAGATGTTGGGCATAGCGATCCAGTGATTGCTTCTTAATATGATGTCTACTATGATATCAACCATTTGAAATGGTGCATTATGACATGATGTTAAAAGGCTGTGATCAGGAGTTAACCTGTTTTGTGAATTGTGGCTGTGAGAAGTAGGGCAAGGAACACAATAATGCAGCAAAAGCAGCAGAGTCTAATATAATTCTAGAGACCAGTATGGCGTTGGGTTGCTTTATCCACAGTTAGTCCTGTACTTTGAATGCTTCCAGAGTTGTGTGATCTTTTTGAAACTGCAGAAATGAAATGCAGCTTTTGATACTCCCACAACACCAGTGCCTGGAAATCCTGCCAAATGGATGGCCAGTTTCCATGGGCTGTGAGGAGCGCTCTTCATCTGAACTGATCACCTCCACCCTCCACTGATGCTCTTTCTAATCTTTTCCTTGCAGCCTCTCTCTGTGGCCAGTGAGGAAGTGAAGATTTAGGGGTGGGCCATCGGTGCCCTGGTTATTGAAATACTTTTCTACAGCTCAGGAAGTGACATGGTTGGATGCTGGAGGCAGGAGAGAGCTTTTCTGACACCAGTGTAAGGCTAATGACATATACTTGAGCAATACTGGGAATCCAGAAAATTAATTAAGATTATCAGAAAGAATGCAATTAAACCAAGAGATGCTTGACAGTGGATGCTAAACTTACTGTATAAGGGCATTAAGGATAGGAGCTAGAAATTTCCCTCCTCCATCAGGAATGAGAATATGCATTTATCCTTCTTCTGTTTTGCTTTCATTGTGATTTACAGATGTTTTAAGGGCTATACTCTGTTTCTTATGCTGTTAGAAGAAACAAAGTCTACAATATATCATTTTCCCGAAGGGCATAACATATTAATAGATGTATTTTCAATATGCCATAGTTGTAAGAGGGTAGGAAGAACCAATACTGACCATCAGAAAATATTAGTTCTTCATTTACCTCTTATTTCTTCAATATGACATACCCCATATATATATATATATATGTTTATAAATTAATATTTTTAAATGTAAAGACTTCCTCCAATCCTAAAAAATGACAGTAATTTTTGCAGTTATTATTATTATTTATTAACAACAGACAAATTAAGCACATCCTAATTAGAAACTTTGCATGGAACCAGCAATGTAGTCATGCTTCCTGTGAAATTTTACAGCAGACTAGCAGTAAGAAAGCAAGATTCTAAATGCAAGCATAACCTTGGCTTTGTTACAGAATTTCTCTTACATTGCTTGATTTAAAAAAAATAATTATTAATAGTAACATCATAACTTTAAAATTTGTACACCACCTTAGCTGCATATAGGAATGAGGCAGGATTAGTCAGTAACTGATGTAAGTATCTTCAGATACAAAACAACCAGGCTCATATTTAGAGATGGCAAATGGTAGAATTATTGTTTGACCTTGCACCTGTTTGTGAATTAATTCCTTGATTCAACAGGCATATATCAATTTGTAAAAGCATGGAAGAGAACAGAAGATATAATCATTGCCATAAAAGGGCACTGTGTCTACACAAATTCATCAACAAAACGGTTGCTGTCAGGTGTTCTGATGGCAAACTCCTGGCCCTTCAATCAAATCTGTGGCCAACTTTTGAAGATTTTATGGAAACTTAGCTATGTCCATCAATTTCTATATTGCCTAATGGCTACTTTTACACTGTGATGTGGGGCTTAAAGAGCTGGGTCAGAATCTCTATGATACTCCAGGCCTAAAATAGCTGCAAATTTGACCCTTTGCAAATTAGCAAGAAGACCTTGCAGTCTCTAAACGAGAGCATGTCAAAGTTTTGATTAGATATGATGTGTGAAAAATAAGAGTTAGGACAGGATTGTACTCATCTGGCCTAAGAGCCTAAGCAAAAAAAAAAAAAATATGTTGGACATTTAATCAACATGAAGGGTTAGATAGAGCATGATAGATGCACAAAATAGAATACTACTGAATAACAGAACCACCATATATATGCTGTAATACAAAGATATCTAAGATAATTTCCAAAACAATAATATACAGAGTAATTTCAAATTTATACAGAGAAAAGTTATTAGCACATACATTGTTATATTCATTGACTAGCATAAGAAAATTGGATATAAGTTGGCACAGTCTTATCCTAAAAGGTGAATAACTAGAGTTGTTTTTTTTCTTTGTACTACTAAAGTATCTATAATTGTTACATAGCTGAAATTAACTTACAACATTTCACACAGTGTCATGTGTGTGCATGTGTGTGTTCATAAACTTCATGGAAGAGAGACAAAGAAATTGAGTTCCCTTGTCTATCTTAGAAAAAAAACTGTTATATGATGCTTGGCAGTGGTGGCACACGCCTTTAACCCCAGCACTTGGGAGGCAGAGCCAGGCAGATCTTTATGAGTTAGAGGCCAGCCTGGTCTACAGAGCGAGATCCAGGACAAGAACCAAAACTACATGGAGAAACCCTGTCTCGAATAACAAATAAAAAAAAAAAAATATGAGAACTACCTTTACGTAGGGCCCAGACTCTAAATACCTCTATTTACATGTGGTATTAACTACTGCTTTATTCCACTCAAAATGTTAATTGGCATAACCATTATTTAAAAAAAAATTTATGGGTGAATTGAGTGTTACTCAAGACATGTTTATTAATTTGGACCTTTTATAGCCTATAAATAAGAAAAGATAAATCTATAAAGTACTCCAAACCTGAGGCTCCAAAAGGGTCTTATGTGTCACCAGATTCTGTAGCTATTCCTATCTCAAGAACATTGCTACAACAGCATGGCATGTATTTTCCATGCAAGAGTTTTGTATGATATTTTGTTTGTGTTCTGACAAATAAAGCTTGCCTGAAAGATCAGAGAAGCAGAGCAGCCAGCTGCTTCTTACCTCTTCGAAATCTCAGACAATGTGTAACATCTCTCTACAAATCCTCAGACTGAATGTGTAAGATCCTGTCTCCACCAGCCTTATATTCCTGTCTCCACTTCCCTAGTGCTGGGATTAAAAGCTTGAGCTTCCCATGGGATCCAAGGTGTGCACCACCACGACCACCACCACCACCACCACCACCACCACCACCACCACCACCACCACCAGGCTGTTTCTCTTTTGGACTGGATCAATGTCATGTAGCCCAGGGTGGCCTTGAACTCCTGATCTTCCTGCTTCCTCCTCCCAAGTGCTGGGATTAGAGGTGTGTGCCACCACTGCTTGGCCTCTGTCTTGAACTAGTGGCTAGCTCTGCCCTCTGATCTCCAGGAAAGCTTTATTTGTCAGAACACAAACAAAATATCATACAACATAAGACCCCTAGGGTATTCTCTAGGGGACCAACAGTTCACAAATATTGGAACTTGTAAGAACAAGTAGGATGACCGTGCCTACTTGATAAGAATAGTTTGCAGCTTACCAGAATCCACTTCAAAATGTATTTTCACTACCACATTCCATACCATGACTGGCTTGTAGGATAACAGAATTGGGTAGCTTCTCATCTTATGCTTATATTATTCACCAGAAAGGATCTGATAACTATGGGGGGATCGGCTTGGCTTTGTCTACTTACAACGACTAATTCGAAACTAAATGACTAATCTTGACAAGAGAAGTATTGCCTAAGCCCAAACTGATGAATGTCCTACTTCTTCCTAGGACATAAAAGTCACCCTGAGTAAAGTCAACACCTTTGGCTTTAAAAGAATCCATTCTTCATCTAGTACATTTTTCTTAAGCAAAGCTGTTCCTCCTGACTCCCAAATATATTTTCAGCAGAACGAGTGATGGGAAGCTATGGATTTGACAATAGAATACTAACATTTTAGGCAAGAGCAGTTATTGATCGATCCTCTGTTCATCATGTAATACATGAAGGAGTGTTCCAAAAGGTTGCAAGCATCACTTTGCTATTAACAACCTAGTTAGAGAACACACAGGAGCAGAGCTTTTCAGGCTCCCAATTCTCCTAGCAGATTGAAGAAGAGAAATTTGTTTTGAAAAATGAAGAAAAGAACTCCCCTTGCAGCTAAGCACAGCAACCCCAACAACTCTGCTAAACAACACTGAGCCCTGTCAGAATCTCCTCTCCTTTACCGTAACCCAGTCTCTGTGGTGACTTCACCACCGAGGGCCTCCTTAGCACTCGTCCTGGGTGGTCTTGTATTAAAATAAAGTTTGTTCAAAATAATCTAATCTTCCCTGAAAAAATACTTAATTCAGCAGAAGGAAGGGCCAGGGGTGCCAAGAGCTTGCTACCCCCATTTAGAAGTTTCCAAAGAGCCAGGCACACAGCAGGGAGCAGCAGAAAATGGACACTACTGTGGAAGTTGCTCTTCAGACACGCTTGCTTTCTGACAGCGTGTGTTGAAAAGCCTGGGTGCAGCTGATCAGAACCATTAGGCCAGATCCCGCCTCAGGGCTCGAGTGCCCAGGCTCTCTATCTCTCTGTAAATATTGCCATTTCCTCTCATCCTCTGCTGGGGTGGGGGGAAAGGGAGGTGACGGAGATGAAGCAGAAGCCTTGAAAGAAGCTGCAAACGGACGATCACTAGAGATGTGCAGGAAAGAGGAAGTGAGCTTGGGCCCTAATGTCACCTTTTCCCAAGAATAAATAAGTAATAATACGGCGTAAAGAGAGTGCAAATCCAAGACTCCTTTAGCTTAGACAGAACTCTGTAGGAGAACACCAAAGGGAGCTGGCTGGGAAGGGAGACAGAGTAAGAAGGTTGCTCATTACTGTAGCCGGCTTAGTCATTTTTTTTTTTTTTTCTCAGCATGGTGTTGGATACTCTTGGGATTGTGAGGAAAAGAGGATAGATTGCCTTTCCTGAGCACTTCTGTTCCTGGATGTCACAGTAAATGTGCGCATGTGAATATGCCCCCAATTTATAAGTAATTACACAATGAAAGCAGAGCTGTGCTGGTGCAGGACCCAGGGAAGTGGAAGAATTCAATTCAGGGGTTTGAATGAATGATGAGGAGAGACCATTCTATGAAAGAGTCCAATTGTTAGCTGATTTTTATGTATGAGATGAGACCTAGTTTAACTGCTAAGTGCAAGAAGAGATTCTACCTTGGATGGGGGCCAGGAGAATAGGAAGTTCTTCATTTCAAATATGCTAGGGGTTAGTGTGCGTGTTCAGTCATTAGAGCATTTGCCTAGGATGTACAAGGCCCTGGACTTGACCCACTGGACTACAAAACAGTAATAACAGTTACAGTAATACACCAAAGTTCCTGAAGACTAAACAGGCAGAGAATCCCCCTTTATTCAGAATGAAGTGTGCAAACACCAGAACTCCAGTACTCTCTATAATTAAGTGAGAATGTCTACTGCATCCTCATCCTCCAAAGCTCATTTGTAAGGTAATCATACTCCTGCTTTTATCACAGAAAACATACACCTAACCTAAAATACCAAAAGATAATATTTAACTTAAAGTCAACAGTATAAATGAAGTACTAGGATCAAGTCTGATATGTTTCATAGCTATCAGAATTGCTATCTTAAGTCCTGTTAATGCCATACCATGATTAACCATGGAAACAAAGCCCCTCCGTTTATGTAAGTCTAATGCTGACTTGAGATAACGCAAAATTTTTCATCAGTGTTTTTGTTCTATTTTGATACTTAAAAGTCATATATATCACTTTAAATGTGTTGTAAGATAATGGGCTAACCAACACCTACCGTGTACAGAGCAATGACTTTATTAAACAGCTGGACAGGCATTGGCAAGCATGGGAGCCATCAAGGGTACAATCTTTCTACGTTGGAACCTACCTTCCATTAACTATATGAAAAAGTAGACTTATTGGGTCTTTTTTGATGGTTGTTAGGGGAAGGATCCTCACTTTTAGTCAGAAGAATGGAATATAAATTATATTTCTGACCTGGCTGGAAACACGATATTCAGATCTACCCCTGCCCCAACACCTCCACCCCCACCGCTAATTATCAGAACATTACATACACACTTTTGTCTCTTCTAACTGGGCTTGTCAGTCACCTGACCAGGAGTCCATCCTTCAAGAAAGTTGATTTGCCTGCAGATTTACTAAGGAGCTAGGAGGGTTATTTATCTCCTTAATAAGATAATGTACTGACAATCCCAGGAGCCTCTCCTTGGGGCGATTGTTCACAGGTCTACTTTGCTGAGTCTGCCTGCTTTCCTGAGTTTTAACTCCAAACTGTAGCTTTTCCTTTTCTGCCTCTTCTTTGGATCCCAAATCATAAGAATCCTTTCCTTAATACTCTGGGTTTTCTCGCTGTTTCTCTGAAAATCATGCCCTCCAGCTGCTTTGTGGCATACCACTGTTGACCGGAACTCAAAAGGCATGGCTTTTCAAAGTGTTTCTTCTCTGTCTCCATTCTCCCAAGAATCTTCTGGATTTAATACTTTGCCTACCCTGCTGGTTTTCTTTCAAACACTCATAAAATGGTCCTTGAGCTTCCATCTGAGACTGTCTTTAAAGTCTTTTTTATCAACTAGGCCAATAACCCACGAAAGAAAACCCTGATTCTCCAATAACAATGAACCCTGGCATATGGTGGGAACATGTATTGTTTTATAACTGAGGGTGACAATTAACTAATAAAATAGTCTATATATATATATTTAAAGGGAATCAAGAAAATAACCCATAGAAAGTTGAAATAATAGAATAATCCTTGCTCACAGAGGAGATTCCAAACCAGAGCATATTAACTAATTGTTATGAATTTGCAATTCCATATATAACGGAGAGTTATGGAGCATCCTGTTGATTTGGAGTTGCAGATGGAGACACACAATTTCACTGTTATGTTTCTTCAGTATGGAAATCTCCCTTACATGGAATACTTCCTATTAAAGTCTTAGCAACTTTCATATGTCTTCAGGGAATTCTTACAAGTACATTGGAAATTTTCCACACTCTGACACACCATTCTCCCAGGAAATTTTTGTTGATAAGAAATCTTAGTTCTGTCTCAAGAACTCATATAATTGCCCTCAGTATCAGCTCTTCGATCTCTTTACCCTGAAAGCATTTGGCCTCTTTTAAAAATCAAGTAACTAAGATGTCCATTCATTTATTTAGCCAGGCTAGAAATAACATGCTCCTGTTGCACAATCTTTCTGTTCTTTCGCCATACTTTTTCTGCTCTCTCCACTCCCTTTGATTTGTTTGCTTCTCCCCTACCCAGTCTGTTGAGCAGCCGTGGTGGACGCTCTGACCAAAAGCTGGTAGGGAATCTCTGTTGGACACAGTCTTAATCATCCACTACAGTTCTGCCATCGCTTTCTAGCTTCTACCTAAGTGTTTCTTAAGTCTTCACCACTGTCACAATTGTGTTATCCCAGCAAGCTAAACGGTAGAACATTACCAATAAACTGTAATCTCTGTTCTTTGATATATCGTAGGTACATTAATTCTTCTTGATAGCTCAACCAGGAAAAACAGTTGAGGAAAATACGAATAAAGCTTATATAATCTTCAGATTTTATCCATTAGCAATTCTTATGAAATTGTCTTTGGTAAGGAAAAGTAAACACTCAAAAGCACTTGTGATTATTTGTGGGCTTTACTTATCCATGCACTGTTTCATTAGCTCTCATATTTGAATGCAATTTCTTTTGGCAATTATATTCTCAAAATCAAGTGCATTTTCCTTCAGGCTTTTTTAAAGCTTCCCCCAGTGGCTACACATTTGACTGCTGGTTCTTGGCCCTGTTTTGACAGAATTCAGTCCATATTTTTTTTTAAAAAAAAATGTTTTCTAATTCTTTTAGAGTATTGAGATTGCTATCGTCACTGCCAACTTCACTGGATTTAGAAGAACTATGTGAATGTACCTTTGGGTACATTTTTTTCTAGGGTAGTTTTTTTTTTTAATTGGGTTAACTGAGGCAAGAAGAACCACCCTCAGTGTGGGCAAGAGCATCCCATAGGCTGGGGTCCAGTACTAAATAAAAGGAGAAAGAAAGCTGAACACTAGGATTCATCACTTTCTGCGTCTCACCAGAAGATGTGGTGACCGCTGCCTCACACTCTTGTTGCTATGACTACCATGATGTACCATACCCTCAAACTGTAAGCTGAAACACTTCTTTCTTTAGTTACTTCTGTCACAGCAGGAAGAAAAGTAACTAACTAATACAGGTATAAACTGGCATCTGACAGTTCAAATACCACCCAGCTAGGTTATCTTAACACAACCTATAGGTAAGGAAAAATCCATCTGTTTGTCCAGCTTTGTCTCTTCCTACCACAGTCATCTCATTTCTACAGGCCTGTAGTCTTTCTCTACTTTTATTCTCCTAAATATCTATTCTGTCTACTCTATTCTTAGCTCTTTACACATACCATGTAATACATTCATATAAAGATAGAGATAAATTAACCTTTGTAATTTTGCGGTAAAGTTCTTATGAAAATTTGAAGTTCTTTATGTCTCCCATCTTGCCAACAATGTATAATACGGCTATTAGTATAATGAATTCATTCTCCACAAATACAGACATCCCCCATCCAATGAATTTAGAGCTGTTTTAAAACACATAACAGCTCTGTGATACATAGTCAACTTGAACTCTAACAATGAGGCACATGAAATTAACTTCACAATTATCAAAACTAGAAGGCAGATTTATGCCTTAAATGTGACAAATGAACAAGATGGCCAATTTTCAGAGACATGGCCCTTGTAATCTCCATTTAATTACAATTACTGCAGACAAAGTGTCAAGTATGAAAATATTTTAAGAGCTCTTGAGTGAATAGTTCTGTGTTAATATTTTTATCATAACACTGGGACACTTGACAGCTAACTTTGCAAATCATCTAGACTTTAAATTGTCATGGATGCTGGGGTCCGCTGATTAGTATTTCTGTGACATAAGTATCTGCTGTAGGATTTTGACAGGATTAAAATGAAGTCAAATGGCATTGTTGGAACTGGAAGCGAGAAGTCACAGCAGTAAAGAACTAATGCTTAGTAAGCATTTTAGGAGACAGGAAACATTGCTGGAGGTTAGGAAAGATAGATTACTGACTCGGCAGATAATTACAATGGAAAGATAATTATCTCATCTAACACGGGCAAAAATAAAATCTAATAAAAGCAAGTTGCGCATATGTAACAAACAGGCAATTGTCACACGCTGTTAGAGAATAAACTGCAATGGACAATGTGGAGCAACGTGGACTAGCTATTAGGAAAACTGATAATCCTGTTTGCATCATTACTTAACAGTTTCAATTCCAGCCATGTACCTAAAAGACACTCTGCAAATGTTCAGAAGACATGACAAGGTTGTTCATGTCACTAATAAATTGTTTGTTTGTTTATTTATTTCACAGATATTCATGAGTACACAATTCTGTGTGCTTAAGATATTACTGAGAGGGAAATAGAAATTCTCCTGCCTTTATTGGCATTCCAGATACTATTTTGATGCCAAACAGTTTAAAATCATCAAAATTATTACTCACAGGCTAGTAACATCTAGTTCGATATTGGGGTAAAATAAAAACTATTGAGTAAAGAAAAACATGCACACTCCAAATAGAACATGCATGATTTGTGATTTATGTAACGTTTATAGCCATATAAAAAGCATGTAGTTTTTGTGGGCTTATAAAATGAGTACAGCATGAAAAAGAGTTCATATGAGAGTAGATAAGTGTATTTGAGACATGGGATAGCAATGCAGAATAAGAATTTTAAACCTTTTTTAAATATGTGTAATAAATATGGTAAGATGAAAATTTGATTCTAATGGACTGCATGTGTGGTTAATCTTTGAATTCTTCTATCACTTGTATCTTTAGATATTGTCTATTATGGTCAAAAATATTATTTTTTATATTGATAATTTAACTGTATTTTCAAAAATACATAAAAGGCAAATCTGATAAACATTGGTTTTACTAATCACATGACCATTAGAGGGTGACTGAGAGCCTATGGGATAAACAGAGCACAATGAAGCAAGCGAAGATGAATCAACAGATCCTAAGCAATTACTTAAATCACATCAGCTTAATAGAATTATGAATATCGAGCAGCATTTTCATTGCTCCTTTTTTAATTAATATAGCACTTTTGAAAGAGGCTACATAGAAGAGGGGCTGCTGACAAGACAAAGGATTTATTAGGCACTTGGCAGGCATTCTAGCTTTCCTCAGCATGCAATATCTATTAAATGGAAGGAGATCTTAAGCTTCGGCCTTTGCTCTGTCTGTAAGATCACTGAATTAACCTAGTGTACCACAACTAGATCTGTTCACCACGGCTTAATTCATATTTTAATGAACTCCTATTGAAAATCTATATGCATGGTACTTACTAGATTGTGTACTCTTGGGAAAAAAACTTAACCTTCTTATGCCTCCACCCCTTCACCTACAAACTATAACTATTAACACTAGTAATTACCTAAAGGGTTTGCCTTGTTTGCTATATAAAGCACTTAATTTGTACTTTGTGTAATAGATTAACAGACACAAACTTAGGGCCATTTGCTTATTCATTTTGCATCACTAAACTGAGCTAAAAATCATTTTCAAGTTATTTAGACTGGGCGATGTACTGTTGCTAGTATACATCTGTTAATATGACCAATCTAATGCATTTTAATTTTTTTTGAATGCTGTCAAATCACACTTTGTGTTCTATAAAGAATATCATATTTTATATTTAAATGGTTATGTAATCTTAGAATTGATCCAGTAAGGAAACACTCATTGGATCACTTTCAAATACAAATATTGTATTGTCTTCATGACTTTATTAAAATGTAGGAAAATATTTGGTTTTGCATTTTCAACACATTGACCTCCAGGCAAAATACAAACTCATAATAAAGAGTTACTTTGATTTTTTTTAAATCTCAAATAATTGGCTTTTACGTGTTTTTCATAACTAATAATTTTATATTACAAATAATCATGTAATTCTTCCTTTGAGAATAAACCTTACTGTTTTTTTTTTAAGTTACTCATTCTAACACAGAGGTACTCAAAACTGGGTGCCCACAAAACACACACTAGAAAGTACATGACACGGTGACTGTTTGACACTCTTACACACAGGGTTTATGAAAGACTATCATGGATGAGATCTTATTAGCATGAGCATTGTGAAAAGACTTCGCACAGGAAGAGAGGGTGAGGAGAACTCTTCTCCCTCAGAAATAAAACCTTTTATCTTTGTTCTCATTAAGCTTAGTGCCAAGCATAAATGACGTGTCACTGCTTTGGAGCCAGAAGAAAATGCGCTCTTGTATCTTTTCTCTCTCAGTGGGGTCAGATTAATCAATCCTAGCAGATTTTCTTATTTTGCTGCCTTCTTCCCATCAAGCCTTCATCTAATTCATGGCCATCCAGCCCATCTCAATTAGTGTGGCCTGGAATAATTGCCTAGGTTCCCGGTAGAGGACATGCATTTATTTGTATTCTCAGAGATGAAAGCATTTCCCCTGCTCCAAGAACCTGAGATGCCAGGGAAGAGCTGAGCTGCTGCAGATCCCATGGGAATTAGCTTCTTTGTATTATGAGTCACTGCCATTCTGCTGCAAGTTCTTATAAATACCATTTGTTTATAAAGAAAGTAAGGATGAGGATGAGATTCCACGTGCAAGGTTAAGAGAGAGAGAGAGAGAGAGAGAGAGAGAGAGAGAGAGAGAGAGAGAGAGAGAGAACTCGAGAGCAACATTCAACATTTCTGTTGTAATAAAATTAAGTGTAATTCTTTTGGGAAAATAAAATGTTTAAACAACCTATATATATATATGTGATAAGAAGTTTTGAAAATGTATTAGGACAGGCATTGAACATCCAAGATTATATTAAATTGAAAACAGCACTTCAGATGTGTGTTGGCTTCAGAATGATGTTGAAGGCATCTAATAGCTGTAGTGACCAGAAATATTCCAGTTTATTTCCATTCCATAATCACTTAACAAATGCAGGAACAAGAGAGGGGTGGTATGGCCAAGCATGTGTTTAACTCTTAAACACTAAATGCCAGATTATTTTCATGCTCTAGACATTCCATTCCATTCCTAGTAAGTATCATTTGTACAAAACACTTCCCATGCATGGACTCAACCGGGCCTCCTACACGCCTACTTTCACAGTTCATTTTCCAGCAGACAAGAGGTGCAGTTCTCAATGACTGTTTATAAATTAATAGGCAGTCAACAGTGTATCAGTTATAGAAACAAAAGTGAGCCCTGTGGTCATCTCCACAACATACTCTCTTTTAGCACAATCTCTGAGGTTGACAGTTACCAATCTACTGTTACAATCTCCCTTCTCAAATTTCAACTTGGAAAATCAGACACTAGAGCTCACAATTTAATTTTCTCATGGGATGTCAACATCTCTGTGCTGGTATTCACATTATTCTCATGCTTCTGGCCATTCCATTTCCTTTCATTTCCTAGTAAGAATTTCTATGTTGACTTCAAGGACTTTGTTTCCCTACTCTATATCTAGTTAAAGTTCAGTTGAAACAATATGTTACATTTTAATTATGTCCATTTGAAGTAAAGGTATTTCACCATTTTTCAAACTCTATCCCAGGCTGGAGAATACTTTCCTTAACTTTTAAGACAAAGAAAGAGGAGCTCTCAGAATCCTTTGGTACATTAACAGCTACTTAAGTAAAGCTTAGACGTCTCTAAGGTATAATTGAAAAGTTGTTAAATTCCTGAAGAATGTTTTGCCAGTTGCTATTCCCAAGAACATAATGTAACAAGATCCCAATTTGTTTTCAGCAGTGCTCACAATAGGAGCAGGTTCTTTGGCTTTTCCTCAAGAGTTATAAGCTCGGAGGAGTGTTTCCTTGGAAGGTTGATTGATAGGAAGGTCTTGAGCTTGTGTTTGACCCAACATTTCATTTTATGTTCGCTGTGATGAGGTATGAGTTTGTGCAAAGAAATAAACTGTTGTTTTCTTTACCCATGGCATTCTAGGAAGATTTAAAGTACATTTCAAGTTCTAGAAATATAAAAAGCTATATAAGATGATAAAAGAGGCATGCTCATCACACTTCAGTAAGAAATGGGTTTTTTTAATTAGATTATATTCACTGCTCATAGTAACAAGTTTCACAAATGCATTTTCCAGAAGTATACATGGTTATACCATGCACTTTAAGCATATTCCCCTGGCCCATATCGAAAACCATTAGAAGAAAACAGGGGAGATGCTTCAAGATCTATACATAGCCAATGATATTCACCAAAGGGCTCGGATAGCTAATAAAATAACCTCAAAACATTGACAACTGGTTTGCATGAAGTTAAAAAATATAGAAAATCCTTCTGCACAGCAAAGGAGAAAATCCTTGCTCTCTGTACATCTGGCAGATGATTAATGCCTGCCTAGGTGTATATATACAGAACTTGAAACAGATACCAAGAACACAGTTTCATCAATAAATAAGGTAATGAACAAAACATATTGTTCCCACAAGATAAAGTACAAATGGGCAATAAACGTGCAAAAAATGTTCAGTGTCTTTAACTATCAAGGAAATGCAAATTAAAACTCTACTGAGATTCCAGCACAACATAGTCAGAACTGCTGCCATTAAACAGACAGACAAACAAAAATGCTGGTGAATATGTGGGAGGAGAGCTGTGAATGCCATCATACACTAGGATAGAAATATAGATCTCTAGCCACCAAGGAAATTGGTTCATGGGGTCTTCAATAAAAATAAGTGGCCAGATAGATGGCTTAGTCAGTAGTAGCTAAGAGCACTCACTGATCTTTCAGAGAACCAAGGTTCAGCTCCCAGCACCCACATAGCAGCTCACAATTTGTAACTCCAGTTTCAGAGGATCTGACATCCATTTTTGGTATCCTCGAGTACCAGGTATGTATAAGGAACACACATACACACAGGCAAATACTCATCCATATAAAATAAAAACACAAAGAAATCCTTTAAAAATAAAAAATAGACCATATAACTCAATTATATACCACCCTTGGATATAAATGTCCAAACGACTTCAAGTAACCATATCACAGAGATACTTATGTTTATAGCAACTATATTCACAGTAACCAAGTTATAGAATCAGTCTAGATGTTTATCCATAGAAAAATTGATAAGAATGCATTTATAACACAGTTTTATTTTAGCCATAAAGAAGGAAATTATATTACTTCAAGGAATGATAGATGAAAATGGAGATTGATAAACTAAGAAAAAAGAGAGAAGACTCAAAAAGACAAATATGACTTGTTTTTCTCTTATTTGTAGATCCTATATTTTATATTGAGATATTAAATGATGTGTGTGTATAATTCAAAGAAGAAGTGACACTCCTGGGGAACACAAAGAAGGTGTTTCTTGGGAAGGGTGAAAGCTAGTTTGTAAAGGAACAAAAATTGAGGGATAATAGAACAGCTACTCTCCATTCTTATAACCTAAGCCAGTCACTTGTGGAACATTTAAAAACCTCTTGGATCTGGTCTCATAGGAGAAGATATGGAAGGTGTTTGATGCTGAACAGGGATGAGAACATTATAAAGAGTGTAACTCTTGAGTCAGCTAATAACCCCCATAACAATGAGATCTTTCTGTATATTTGATATGACTCAATTGTAAAAGCTTATGATTAACCCTTGGCTCTCCAAAGGAGAAAAGAGCCCTGATTTTCATAGTTTATCAGTGGCTTCCATGGCATATCAACTACCACTCTGTCTAATTTCAAGCTACCAAAATGAGAAATTACATACAGCCTTGGAAAGAGATGGGAAATAGGGACTTCATTATAGTCACTGGATCAGATATACAATGAGCTAAGTGACCTCAAGTGCGTAGACAAGTAGACAATAATGAAGTAATTAGTAAGGAATGAATATGGAATTCTGATTAGCTCAGCTTCCACCATGTTATTCAACTGTATGTTTAGATATTTAATAGTGATTGTGGTTTACCAACAAGTTTCAAATTCTAGGATAGGTAACAACAGGATCTCACCACTTCCTAGGTACAGTTACCATTTCATATATATAATCTCCTATGTATTATGTGAAATAATTTATGAATGAATTTACAATATAATTTAAGTAGAAAGTTTTAACATATGAAGTCAATAAGATTTCAGTACAAGTCAGTGTCTACGTACTTTTATAGAATGAGATAGCACTGTATCACTGCAGTTCTAAAACAGATTTTAGAGACCATCTAATCTAACTCCTTCTGTTCTCCATGAAAACTATTGGAGGTTCCATTCTTATCTGTTCCCCTCTTTCAAAATTCCTAAATTTCCACCTTTGTTGTGTGGCAATTTCCTCTGAGATTTCTACCCTGCAGAAAAGCGCAGGAAGACTGGAAGTAAACAACACAAAATAGCTTCAGAAGTCCCTGAAACTGAACAGACTCAATAGGCCACTCCTTCTCCAAATGTTATAAACAGCAAAGACTGACTGATTATTCTCGGACAAGTGGAGCTTCAAAGAAGCCACTCAGACAAGCCCAGTCACCTAGAAAATGCAAAGACCTGTCAATTGCCCAGAGCAATAAAGACTAACAGAGCTTCCCAGGGGAGGCTCTGATTGATTGAGCTACATGGAAAGGATGTCCTTTTATTGGTTGAGCTGTCTGTAAGCTGTACGGTGTGCTTCAGATTGTCAGTTTTGATAAGATGTCACTTGTGCTGGGATGGGCATTAGTGATACAGTTGTCTTGGAGTCATTTCTGTTCCTGTAAGCAACTCCAGTAACATTTACTTGTTCATCAAGCTCAACTTTGACAATATTTTTATACTGGTCTGTCCTTGGTTGCCTCTCTGGGGTGAGTAAACATTTGTTCATGCCTCACCAGGAAAAGTCTGCCACCCAACTACTCTATACAATGAATAGCATTCAACTCAGTACTGTGACTGTATCTCAAGAGCCATCCTGATTTCTCTCTGTCATATCTACCTGTTCTTAATTTTTATAGCTTTTCCCAGACAGCGTCCAGAATAGAAAAATCAGTAGTCATCTCATTATTTTCTATAAATGTTACCTCTCTATTTTTAATCTATTTCTTTAATTCTGTGATATATTTGTTATTTTTCATTTTTAAGATTTAGAAAGGTGGCATAACACTTAAATTCTACCATTATGGATGACCATTTTAGGTATGAACTCAGAGTGCCTGAGGAATGGAATCTACTGTATTGGGGTGTGGACTGTTGAGGCAATTTAGCCCAGTCTGGTCTCTAACTCCTGACCCTCTATTGTCCATCTCCCAAATACTAGAATTACTGACTTGTACTACCACACCCAGGTTAGAAATCCCATTTGCTGCTCTTGTTTGTTTGTTTGTTTGTTTGAAGCAGAATCCTGCAGTGTTACCTAGGTTACTTTTGGCCTAAGATCAAGAGATCCATCCTTCTTGACCTCCAGAGTGGTAGAACTACAGGTATTAAAACACTCTGTCCAAGAAGTCATCTTTTTAAACAAAGAGACCTTGGATGACCACTAAGTCCTTAAAATTTCAAGATCAACTGATTTATTGACCAGTAACTAACCTCCAAGTGGCAATAAGAAGAGATAAAGTTAAAGTTCAACTGGTGTAGCGGGGATAAAGCCAAACAGTTGGAACCCAGTGCATTGAGCACTACAACATCATTGTATTCAGGGACATTGTCAACCAGAGAACAGTGGAAAGATAAACACAGACCAGTGAAGGGAGGCCTCTTCAGAGAAGAGCAAGCGCTAAGCCAGGTGCTAAAGAAAGTTGTTTCTGTTTCTCAGAGTTCATGGCAAAGAGTGTCTGCGCTGAATTTCACAAACCTAAACTAATTTGGGAAATAAATTCTGTTGCTTGATTGATTAAAAAGCCACTGGACCCCCCTGTAAATGTAGGTTCCCTAGCTTTATCATTTTTTTTAGATATTCTGATTTTATAAAGGTAGAAAGGAACACAGACATGAGAAGCATTAATTAAAAAAATCACTTTAAAAACAGGCACATGGAAAAAGTTTGCACATGGGATGACACTTTCAGGTTTAAATTTTAAAATGGTATTTCTAAATCACATTTGTTTTTCTAAGCTTGGTTTAACTTTACCATTTGTTGCATCCTCTCTGATGATCACACATTAATCTCTTTGTTTTAGAGGCCACGAGGCTCTTTCCTTTGCCTTTTTTCTTATACTTCTATTGCTGACCCTTAGAAACAGAAAAGGCTCATCTCTCTGTATCCTTCCTAATGTCCAATACAGACATCACACATGCTACACAACAAATATCAACTCTATGCATTCTTGGTACTTAATCCAGGAATGCTCATTAGGGACACATTAAAAAGTAATACATAATGAGTACTTGTGATGTGGTAGTCACTCTTAGAATTACTTTACACATGCAATCTATTTAATGTACTCAGCAACCACATGAGATAAATACCACTATCACCTATATTTTGTAAAAGATGCAGAAACTGAGGCTTAATGATTTTCTAAGATAAAGTGGTTATACAACCCAGGCCCTTTGGTGCTAAGCCATATTTGCTGTCTTCACTCCACCCAACTAAAAATGCTATTTAAACAATGACTATATTTGAAAAAAAGCAGTAATAAAATGTGGTTCCATAGCATTAATTTTTTAAAATAGGCTCAACTCTTCCATAAAAACAAGTCCAAACTATTCCAAACAATTCCAGACTAATCAGTAGGCCTGCTATGCCCTGCTGGCTTTCATCTAGGCTCTGGATTAAATCCTCCCCTGTGTGTTCACATCCCCACTGAGAACCACAACAAGGGAGACGCACCCAAGGATGTAGCCATGGAAAAGAACACACCACAGCCTTAAAATCTATGACAACTCGCATCCTTTAGAAGCCTAGAGGAGGGGTATGCATCTTGAATATTATCAGATGTGTCATCCTCTTTGTTCCCCAAGTCCTCATTCTCATTTGGATAATACAACAGCTGAAGATACTATTCGTGAAAATAAAATAGATTCTAGAATTCTTGTAGCCTGTATTTATTCATCATTCAGACACACTGTGCAAGCTGTTGCTTGGACTGAAATTGTAATAAGGCAATAACACATGACTCTAGGATGGCACCAGAAGAATGGCCTCCTTGTGTCTTCTTTTGACATGAGTAAGATGCTTTTGATCATATTAATGAGTGAAAAATACACAAGTCTCTAATACAAGATTTAGTTGAATTACATCCATCCTTGAAGATGAGTAATCAGCATTTAAAAGAATACTTTCATTTAAAAACATCAAAGCACAATGCAACTCAAAATCTAATCTTTCTGAACTGAATTCAAAATATTCTAGAACCTTTGAAATATTCATTTTTATACATTTCCCATTTTTAAAATAATTTTTCTAACTCTTCTCCCTACATATTTCTATGATCATATTATTTATCCTATACTTTCTGCTTCTCTAAAGCTCAGGTTGAGACACTAGTTTTTACCTTTTATAAATCAGAGGACAGAAGAATCTATCTCAGATCACTGTATTAAACAAACCTTATCAAGGGTGACTATCATTTATGTTACCAGCTAGATTCAAAGGTTCACAGGAGAGATACATTTTGAAAGATAATTTTACATACTGAACATGAAAGTTCCGTATTGGCTAGGGCATTTCTAGGCATTTGACCTCGGTCTGTTTGAATTCAGAACATTCTTACATATTTAGAACTATTGCTTGTAAAAAACCCATTGTATGAGGAGAGTATCTACTTGTACGTTGGATGTGGTAGCTCCATTTTTATTGCTCATGTTCTTGGAAATTGAAGGAATGTGTGTGAGTGCTTTTTATATCTTTCACTACTGCTGCTTCATTTTTATAGTTAGACTTCAGACTCTTTTAAAAATGAATAATCTTTACAATTGCAAAGATGATCAGGTTACGACCCAGCAATGTGTCAAATGCAGAGGACACTGAGGTCATGTCACAGCCAATGCTACCTTTTGTTACCAAGATCAAAGTCTAGTTGGCAAACAGCATGAAAGGAGGGGGACTGTGTACAGCTTCCAAAGCTCATCAGGAAGGGAGACTTTACCTTAAATGCAAACTATATGAGGAGATCCCCTGGACAGACGGACGTCAGAGTTTAAGCTAGGAAATGATGACAGATGAGTTTCTCTCAGAGACTGGGTTTTTCTTAGCCAGTGTGTGAATCTGGCTTATTATTTAGAAAAGCTAAATGCATTTTCTAATGCATGTAAGAGGAGAGTAAATACCTTATAGAGTATGGTGAAGAATCAATAAGGTACCACATTTGAAGCATTTCATACAGAGATGGCAGACGCAAAGCACAAGAAATACAGATGGACTGTCATTAGGCTCATGGTATGCAATCTTACTATGTTTGACAAGTAGAAATCCCACAAAGAGGCTAACAGAAGTTGTGATGTGTAAGGTTCTATTCCTTGCCTATAAATGGGCTTACAAACCAATGGGTATGTATGCATTGACCCCGCAAGACAAGACCTGGACCCATTAGTACAATGACTTTTGCATCTGATTCTCTGGCGAGGTCCTGTACCCAGGATATGCGGGCTTTCACAGCTGAGAGCACCTCATTTATGAATGCATTGAGAGTCACCTAAGTAGCTGCTCAAAATAATATTGTGTGAACTTGACATGACAGCTGTGTTTGCAAAGGTGCTTTTTAGCAAAAGCAGAATACTGATTATCTTTTCTCCTTGAAGTGGGTTACATTAAATAATTTTATCAGAAGGAGAAGGGAGCAAGAAGATACGATCCAGGTCATGAAGCATCCTGTTGGAGTTCTTTTTTTGTTCTTCTTCTTCCCTCCCTCATTTAGCAGAAAACCATCACCTTAGAGTAAAGCTAACCTTGCTATATTATCTTTGACCCCAGTCTTTCATGAGGATCACAGATGACCTTAGTGGCTGATTTTCCTTGAGCCTTCCAGATCCCTCTGAAGGCTTCTCCAAGGTTCATATCCAGTAGCCAATGTGAGCCTAGAGAAAGCAGATTGGGGGTAGATCCAGGATGATCAAAATATTACTGGCTCCTACAAAAGAGTTGGACATCAAAGCCCTAAACTACGTAAATCCCAAGAACACTATATTAAGATTTAATATCCTTGTGATGGAGAAAAAAAATTATTTAAAAAGGACTAGGAATGGAACAGGGGTTTATTAGAAAGCAAAGGTTGTTATGTTTAAATATGCATAACTTAAATACTTTGAATTAGAAGTCACGATGCTAGTGTATTTTTCTCAGATGCCCACAAGTGTTCTCCATTCACTCTTCTTCTGGTAAGTAGACCAGCTGGGGGTGACACCATGAGTTAGTCATATAGCTCCTGTCACATTGGAGAGAAGTTGGACTGTTGAGAGAAGTGTCTGAATGCTAAACACTGTATGAAATGGATCCATTCTATGGATTTACATGGAGGACTCTGATTCTGTTTTTGCTGAAGTCCAATAAAAATAAAAAGTATAACTACATAACAGGAAAACATCTCTTTTGAAGTAGAACTCCAAACGTAATTTCATCTGACTCCAGTTCTCCTTTCTCATTAATCTGGTCACATTGTGTAGGTGATAGAATGTCTTTAAGCCTCACTTCCTTATCCACAAGAAGAGGGAAAATTGACACCGTCATAGGATGCTCCAGTGACATCTTGAGACTCTTATTACTCTACCACTCTTCTTAACCTGCCCTGCTTCCTGCTTCTTTTCATTACATGCATGGGTGTCTGGCTTGCCCGGGGTGGTGGTGGGAGCTGCTTGGCCTGTTCCTATGTACTCAAGCCAGATTTCACACAGCCCTTTGTCTTGCTGTTCTACCACCGGACTAGAATCACGTGTGTTTCTTTGGCTTTCCCTATTGAACAGGGAGGATCAGATCCATACTATGTGTGTTCTTAACTGATACTGAGCCCAGCACATCTACACACTGAAGATGCTTAGTGAATACTTGTGGAATATTTTGAACAAACAGCAGATCACCCTGAAATGTTAAAAAAAAAAAATCAACAAAACAGTAAGGATTTTCTGGAAAAATTCATTCTTTGCCCAAAAATGGAGATCTGTCACTAGAAAGGCAGGGAGCAAGATTCTCTAGTCAGTCTACAAATATGATGATCTTGGTCAGCAGAATACATTGCATGGAAAATTGATTTATAGTCTCAAATCTCTGTAAATATTAACAGAGATCTAATTTAAAAAAAAGTCTTAATCTGATCTGTAAGTGTTTACTTCAAGTCATTGAGGATTACAGGGCTGCTTTTTATTGAAATCTCTGGACTTAAGAAAGAATTATGAATCCTGAGGTCTTGTTAAAATAAATAATTTCCATAAGTGTGAAGGTAGTTGACTTTTTTTACATCAGTAATAGAACAGGTCCCAAAGCATTATTGTATATGGAATAAGGAAGACCTTGATTTGAATCAATCTTTAATCTACTATGTGACTCTGGAGAACATAACTGTCCTTCCCTGAACCTCCATCTGTCTGTGAAATGACTGATGAGGTCACCCCAGGGACCACGATGAGGATGTGATGAGAAAGCGTGTGACAGAGCAAGCAGCACTCAGTTTGGCTCAGACCCACACTCTGAGCTCTTCCCACATACACTGGCCCCTCAACACATGCATTTTCTGTGGTCAGTGTCTTTCTCTGTTATAAATATTATGTCTATTAAGTGCTACCAAATGTTAGATGCATCTTGGGAAAGTAATATCTTCCCAACAGTATGATTTTTTTTTAAACACAAGCTTTAGGAATTGGCTCCTTAAAACATTAATTATGCAAAACACTTTATCCAAGTGTTATATGAATAACAGCTTTGAGCTATATTGTCATAAGCATAGAAGATACTCATTATTATGGAATAAATTGTGTCCTGCTTAATTCATTTGCTATGATAGTATTTGGGGGTGAAGGCCTTTGGGAGGCAATTATGTCTTAATGAAATGGTGTGGGTGGGGCTTACAGATGGGATTGGTCTCTCAGGAAAGGAGATTCCAGAATGCTTGCTACCTCTCAGTCATGAGAGAAGGCAGATGCTGGCAAGCCAGGAAGGGACCTGACTCTATTCTGACCATGTTGGCACCCTGATGCCAGACTCACAGCCTCCAGAACTGTGGATAAATATATTTCTGCTGGGTAAACCACCCAGCTTTTAGTATTTTAGTAGTGCAGCTGAGCTGATTGAAACATCCATACACCACATAACACCATTTTAGTAAAAGTCCAATGTCTATGTAAAATGAACTAAAGGAGATGTAATATATGTATTAACCAGTCTAGTAATACAGGTTTCCTACTTCAAAACATACAAATACTTTGCATACATGTAAGGAAAACATGCTTAATTAAGGAAATCAATTATATTATCACAAATCAATTTAGTTCCTTAGGTTGAGTGCCTGATGTGTGCTAAGTAGCACAGTAAGAACTAGTGTACAAAGATGAATAACATATATTCTTATTTTTATTGAGCCCACAGCCCAAAAGAAAAGAAAGAAAACCATGAAGAAAGTAATACATGTGATAGTTGCTGAAGATTATAACTAACATAATATTAAATCTATCTTTATACTTTAGAATTGCTCTTCCATAAAACTATCTAAACCTTAATTCTTATCTGTGAGTTCAAGGCCAGCCTGGTCTGCATAGCAAGTCCCAGACCAGCAACATAATATTAAATCTGTCTTTATACTTTAGAATTGCCTTTCCATAAAACTATCTCAACCTTAATTCTTATCTGTGAGTTCAAGGCCAGCCTGGTCTGCATAGCAAGTCCCAAACCAGCCATGGCTATAGTGACAGTGAGATCCTGTCTCAAAACAAATAGAAGACCAAAGAAACCAAATGCTCTGTCACAATGTAGTGTGGGGAAGTGATTGAAAAAGGCAACTGTCATTGGCCTCTGGCCTCCAGGCACCCACACACCCAGGAAGTCACAAGCACAATTACAAATACACATGCATGCATACACACACACACACACACACACACACACACACACACACACACAAATGAAAAAAATGTAGAGCGTAGGTTTCTACCTCAAATACACTGACAACATTAAAAGTAAAAAACTAAAACATAATTTCCAAGTTTCAGCTCCTGTCAATTTAAATGAAAACAGCCAGTTGGTTCAACATATGTTGATTCTGTAAAAATCGGAAATAGACTTTCCCCAGCAATATGCCTCAGGGAAAATAAAATGTGTAGGCAGGCTGATTCACTGTATGAGAAGGGAGCTTCCAGCTGATGTTGGGTTACACCCTGAAGTGGAGGTGAGAAAGAAGTTGTAACAAAGAAATCACAATTGCTGGTTCCCCAGGTGCAAGGCTCCCGGGTCTGAGGACCTGATTCAAATTAGAAGTTAGAACATAAATAAACATTTAAAAAATCAATATAAAAGGCAAGAAGCAAGAATGAGGTTCTAAGAATAGCAGCTTTATTGGAGCAGGCAGGTACTGGGATCTGGAGTCCTGGGGGCTGGTGGAAGTCGGGGCTTGGAGGCGCACTAGATGTGTGATAGTGAGAAGGTTTTCCTCGAGCGGCTGAAATTACTCAGCAGCTGCACTCAAACACCTGAGCCCCATTCAGAGAACTGCTTATGAGATTGCAGGGGTAATGCATGCCATGTGTGTAACTTATGGTGGGCTCTTTATATCTGTAGCTAACAATAATAGTAATTAATGGGAAGGACATACCAAAGGTCCAGCAATTTGCAAGGGTACCATTGCTTCCATGGACGAAGAGTCCTCCTTTCATTCTCTCTCTGTCAGTGAATGAATAGACCTACTGGCACCTGCAATGTGTCCTGGGTGCTGCGGGGATGTTGCAGGTGTTTGGGGTTTGTTTTGTTGTTTCCACTTTTTCCAGTCAATCAAGTCATTATTCTTAGTTGACAGACGAAGAAGTTGAGGTGTAGACATGCTAAATACCTTTTTTTCTTAGTCA
Organism: Peromyscus leucopus; assembly: GCF_004664715.2. Lineage (NCBI taxonomy): Eukaryota > Metazoa > Chordata > Mammalia > Rodentia > Cricetidae > Peromyscus > Peromyscus leucopus. Next base: position 39,541,179 of record NC_051072.1, read on the forward strand.
CACAGCTTGGAAGTGATGAAATCTGAACTCAAATACAAGTTCTATTCTCACTCTCTGAAGCTCGCATGAACACAAATAGAACATAAGAGGACGTAAGGCAAAGAGCAGAACTTATATAGGTCCCTACACTGTGCCTGTAATGGAGGCTGAAGGGCCCCAGTCAAAGGCTGTTGAGGTGAAGCCTGAACTTGCTTCCCTTTCTTCTCTTTCCAAGAACTCAAATGTGCAATCATTGGAGGTTTTACACTGAATGTACAGGGGCATAACTGGACATTCTTTGTCTGTGTGGTGGACCAATTCCATAGCTTGCTCTTGGTCTCATTCTGGTTCACACTGATGGTTTGGCCATCGATGTCTTCCATAAACAATTGTTTATGGTTGTAAGTTAATATTTAGCAGGAAACACGCTATGGCTATCTAGTGCACTCCAGTGTACCACATAAGGTTGTGTTTGAAGCCTTCTGCTGAATCTCTGTCATTAGTGAGAAGTGACTAACTAAAAAGATTGGCAGTTAGTTTGTTTTCTCAGACTTATTTTAGTGGTGCAAGTTTTAAAATGAATAGCTGTAGTTATTCTGAGTGTTAAATTGTGTAATCACAGGTACTATGAGTACATACATAAAATACTTTACTATTAGAAAGTAAAAATTATTAAAAACTCCATACATCTAAATGAGATCTCCACATCTTGTGCTTATAATATAAATGGGCCCAAGAAGTTGGTAACAGTTTCATTTTCGTAAGTGTGAGATTAGACAGAGAGAGACAGAGACAGAGACAGAGAGACGGGAGTGGGGGAGTCATAGAGAAACAATTAGGATAGCATTAATCCAGAAGCAACTTGGCCTGATGCACACTAGACTGCATGGATTTGACCAGTGGGACTTTCTGGTCCATTCCCTTCACTGTTGCCTGCACTTGGCCTTCCAAATATAAAACCTACAAGCACCAAGGTTATAATACAGTGCCATTACTTCTCCCTGAGAAAGGTCGTAGCCGTCCAAATAGGGAAGAGAAAGTTGCACATAGCTCTCATTTCAGCTCCATTGACTTGATTTAATGAACTATCTTTTGTGACATTTACTGCTTAAAAAATGTTGAATCCATGATTTCATGAAACAAGATGGCACTACTTCTTTTTAAAAATGACTTCACTTGACATACTATTATTAGGTTCCAGTATGTAACCTAATAAGTCACATTAAAAAAAAATCAATAGTTTAAAAAGTGGAACCCAAGAGTGTACATGGTCAATACCGAATACATTTCTTAATGGAATCCTTAATACAGTGACATACTTTTTCTTCTGGGTATATTTTAATCACCTTCAGATCTGATACTGTGATGAATATAGAGGGACTGGAGAGATGGTTCACAGTTAAGAGCACACTGGCTGCTCTTCTAGAGAACTAGGTTCAGTCCCAGTACTCTTATGTTGGCTAGCAACTATCTGTAACTCCAGTTTCATGAGGTCTAGCGCCCTTGTATGGCCTCTGTGGGCACTGTATTCCTATAGCACAAGGACACACATGCAGCCCAAACAACCACATGTTTAAAATAAAAATAAGTATTTTTTAAAAACCAGATGAATCTAGAAACTCAATATTAAGCCACCAACATTTATCTTACATTTGTTTAGATAAACAGATACATATACGAAAATCTTGTTTTCTATATGATGTCTTCTAGACTGATTTTTAAGTATATAACCAAAGTGAAATGAAAAGCATTTAGATATTTAAGTATTTATATGTACACCACACTTCATAGTTACACTTTTAATACGAAAGGGACAAAAACATAGACATGTTTCAAGATAAAAGATTCATGATTTAATAATTTAGCATCCTGCAAAGGCCATCGAGGGGAAAATGATAAATGTGAGCAAAGCAAAAAACATAATGAAAGACCTGGGAAAGAGAGAATTATTTTAAATTAATACATTTCCAGACCCTCATCACCAAGCTGACAGAAGAAAAAGGAAAAAAGAATAGCCCAGTCCAGACCATTTGGGAGGCTATTACAGTATAGTTTATAGCTAGTAAACTCACTGACACAAAATTACCACCTTTATTTTAAAATTATGTATGCAATGGAGTACTTAGCGAGCAGAAAGCAAGCAAGGAACATTAATTAGTATTGTGTTTCTCACAAGTTCCTAATGCACGTCTTTGGGAGATTTTCCTGCAGAAGAAAAGAGGTTAGAATCTGAAAACCTTAAGTGCCTAGCGAGTTTTTTTTTTTTTTCTGCAAAAATTTATCTTCCTGTTTTTTTCCTCTCTCTTTAAGTTAAGAATTATTGCCTTGGTGTATTAATATAACCCCTTTGGAAAACCTACATTTCTGATAAAGCTAAATTTATTCATACTGTGCAAACCACAAATTCTTCTCCTAGGTGCATACTCAACATAAATGTGTATGTCTTGCAAATAAAAAGGCATGCTAGAATAGAGGGTCATTTGTAATAACCCCAGACCTATAAACACTTTAGGTGGGTTTGCACAATAGAATGAATAAATAAACTTTGGTCTACTCCCACAGTGGGATATGAATGATGGCACAAGTTAATACTGAACAAAGGAAGAAAATTGTTACTAAGTAACATCTCTTGATTTCACCCACAGAGAAGACAGCAGGAGGCCAAGCTCTCCTTACACTGAAATGAGTGAGGGCCTTAGTAATCCTTGGAAGGAGGATGGGAAGGTACCTGGAAGAGAACAAGTCAGGGTCTTGGGTGGGCAAGGGAGCTCTTATGTTTCTTCTTGGCCTTGGATGTGTTCATGTGAGCATGAGGAATAGTATGTGTACACTGTGTAAAGCTTCCTGCATGTGTGTTCTGTTACAATACAGAATAACAAGAAAAAGGAATCCCTACCATAAATAAATGTGCTGCCAAAAGGCAAAGATCCAGCTGCCTTTAATACAATCGCAGCATGAGTTTTCTTTTTTTTTTTTTTTTTTTCCCTAAACCTAAAAGGCTGCTAATTTTTTTTTATCTAAACGAGGACAAAAATTAGATCAGGATGAGATTTAGAGCAGGTCTGAGAATTTCTAATGTGCTGTATCTGAAAGCAAATCACCTGCCAGACCCTGAGAAGGGGGTGTTATTTCATGTAACATTGCCCTTCAGGAAAAGAAAAAAAAAAAAAAAAAAAAAACGCCATCACTAATGCTGGAAATTAATTTGTAGACTCTAATGTCACATGAGAACAACCTGCATCATCCTGAATGATTTGATCTTGGACCAAGACTTCAGCTTATACTTTTTATTTCTCGTGTCATTTGTGAAGATTTAAAGTTCAGGGAGATTTCACCTAATTCTTAGGCCGTCTATATGTTTGGGAAAAAAAAACCATGGAACTGTCAGGTGATCTGGTGTCATGTATACCACTGAAAATCTGATTTGGAGCTTCCTGGTCACTCTGAAAATAATTATACTGATGATTGCTCAGGAAACCCTTTTCTTCTTAAGGTACATGCTTAAATTGCACCTCCCAGCCTCCTTTGAAGTTGGACATGGCCACATGATTGGTACTCTGTCTCCTAGAAACGCTCTCCAATTTAGCTATCTCAAGTAGACACGTGCCCAAGTTCAAGATGTCAAGGTTTTCACTACCCAGAATCCCTGAACATTAAGTGGATACGGTCTTGTGTTAGCACCATTAGATATTTTTGTTGCAAACATTATCTCATCCCAAATCCCATATACTGGTATCATTTGGAGGACTGCAAAATAAAATTGTCAATTCTTTGTGTCCAATAGAACAGGGATTTGTGTCCAAAATCAGGTTTTCAGTGGTATACATGACACCAGATCATCTGACAGTTCCGTGTTTGTTTATTTGGGGCTTCCTTATATCATACCCCTCTCTAACCCCTGCTAGAGAGAGAAGACATTTTAGCAAAAGCAAGACACTGTTTTTTATAGCATAAACTAGCAGTGTTAGAAAAGAGACTGTGCACTAGATTTTTCTATTATTATAACAACAGGGTTGAAAAGTAAGCTAGGAGTAGACAATAAAAGGTGGATACTGTATGGTGTAAAAGGGCATCTTGAGGAACAGTGGGTGCTTTGCAGGGCCTGTCTGGACTCCCAGTCTATGGTAAGGGCAAGTGTCTCTGCATCCTGTCATTTGTGGCAGATTAGGGCAGCTAAATACTTGGCAGAGAAACTGGGAGCCTCCTCTCACATGAAACAGAAGTGAAATGAATGATAAGATTTCCCTGTTCAGACGAGAGAGAAAAAACAGTAAGCTTTCTGTCCTCTATAAACAGGTATGTGGTCTTCTTCATCAGATCAACTTATTATGTCATCAAAGACTAACTCAAGAGTTAGAAGAACACATATCCCTAAGCTACATTTTTTTTTTGCACATAATTCCAGGGAATGCCCCCTCTCAAAACATAATCGTGAGCCCCTACACAGCACCAGGAAACCATCTTGACAGCCCTAGTACGCAGGACAACTGTAAGTGACGGGCAAGAGACACTCAGCAGGCTGCAGAACAGACAGACTTCAAGATGGGCCACATGAGAGTAAGCCTTGCTCCGGAATGGTACATCCAAACCCAATGAGAGTACTGACCTAGCAGCATAATCCATTCTCAACACAATCCACTCTCAGCCAGAAAACTTCAGAAATGACAGAGCTGGAGGAGAGAAGTAGAGTATCCAAATTCTGTCTCATTGAGGAGAGGGAAAGGGACCAAGCAGGCATGAAGCAATGGCAGATAGACAATGAACTTAAAACTGCAGGAAAGTAATGCTTTGTGCCTGCCTACAACATCTGTTTCTGCCTCAAAATAAGAGAAATTTTCCAATTGGAATAATAGGTTTTCTGTACTGCCAGTTATTAGTTGAGAAAGACACACTGATTAAGTTTACACAATTGCTTCAGTTATAAACTTTCATCTCAGACTATACTTATGGAATAATGTAAGAACTTTGTCCTTTAACCTAATGCCAACTTCGAGATTCATTTAACAAGTTATTTGAGATGAAAAAGAGCTTGCTGGCTGTAGTGGGTAGCCATTCCAGCTTTGGTCTGGAAGTTCCAACCCCCATTGAGGTTTTGGTAACTATCACGTCCACAAGGCGGGCCAAGGGAGGGCCTGAAGACCCGGGATGTGCTGTGCTCTCTTGCTGCTGGGAGCCCTAGAGGTGGACAGAGGAGAGTTCTCCAGAGAACATCACAGGACTACTGCTGCGTCTTTCCCAGAACCCTCAACCTACCTATTCCTTCATGTGTAAGTTATGCCATTAAATAAATCTCCTTTTAACTACATGGAGTGGCCTTAATAATTTCACCAATAGCTGGCTACTGTCCATCCGAGAGCCCCCTCATTCTCCCCGTTCAGTTTTGACATAAGTATAAATAGCCTTCAAATACAGCCATTGGATATTTTCTGCTGCTTTTGGTATTTAATTTATACTCTGCTTGATAAAGACAGATTATTATGAGTTAAAAATCAGTGGGTGCACTTCAATTATTCCAGTCATGTGCCTTAGTAGGCGGTGTGTGAAATATGTAGAAATCACAAAAATATGCAGAAGTCTCGATATCACAGAAAGTGATCAACATACTAATCTTAATTTATTATTCTTGGTATTAGAAGCCTGATGTCACTGCTAAACTCCATTATATTACTAGTCATTTTTATTACATAACTCCTTTCCAATTTCATTAAATTTAGCTGTGTCCAGTATCTACATTATCTTTCAATCCTATTATTGATCCTCAGTAACATGCTCAGTTACAAATACAAGCTTCTTATGAAGCTAAGGGTATGTATGTCACAAAAAGATATAAGTAATGACCTCCCTCCTTTCATGTCTTTTCCTTGCCTACCCAACTTTGAATATGGTAGCAGCAGGAAAAGAGCAGCCACAGTACCCGTGGCTATGAGGTGAAGAACTCAGGACATGTACTGAGGGTGACAAGCAGGGAAGATTGGGTCATTATCTTCAAACACCTTTCTATACACAATGGATCAAATCCTTACAGCAGGGTATGCTTCTATCTGATATGAATGACCTTTCAATATTCTCACAGTCAAGACTTCCTGGCGACACCTGCCTTCCTTTTTAAGGAGGTCACAGTAACTCAATGATGCTTTTCTTCCTACGGTTCCTCATATGGAGATGCATTGATTTACTTTTTATTAGAATGAAAGTTTCCTCTTGTCATTTCTTTCCTTAGAAAGTATTTGAAAAGAAACACAAATTACCTACCTTAGAAATGGGGGTGTGTGTGGAGGAGGGTGGAGCGGAAATATTTGTGTATCTAATTTACATTTGCTTCCCTTTCCTAAACTGTTAATTCATTTGGCATAAAATATGCTATAATTGAATGCTGGACTTTTTTTTGTTTTTCACAGTAGTTGACATTCTCATGTGCGCAAATGTTTTTATCCAGCATGCATGCATCAGGAAAATCCCAATCCTTGACACAGCAAATGTTCACACTCAATAAACTTGCTGACAATTTCCAAAACCTGTCCAGCGAGATCACTGCTGGGAAAACATCACTGCGGGGTCTGCTGGGCAAGCTGCCTCCTTGATTTCCAAGTAACAATAAATATGTGTTATTTAGTCATATCTATGCATGTGCCATCCTCCTCTGGAAAGTCACCCTACAATGTTGGTTTCAACAAAATTCACCACCTCTTCCTATGTTTGATTTTATCCCAGGATGAAAATAAGCTGTGTGACTGACCCAGCCTTGGGAACCTATGTCTTCATCTATGTTAATAGTTTTAGCAAAAGCTTTTACAGTTTTACTGCTTATCAAACTGCAGTGTGATTTTAAAAAGTCAAAGGACATGCACAAACACACACACACAGATAGATAGATAGATAGAGATAGAGATAGAGATAGAGATAGAGATAGAGATAGAGAGAGAGAGGGAAGGAGGGAGGGAGAGAGAGAGAGAGAGAGAGAGAGAGAGAGAGAGAGAGAGAGAGAGAATATTGCCTTCCTATCAAAAGGGTTTTGTTTTCATTAGGCTTTTTTGATTCATTGAACAACTTAATTCACAAATTGACAAAGCCTCACCATAAAGAGCTGATTGAAAGAGGCATGGAAAACTCCTGACCTTTTGGATTCTAATTCCCAGCTTTGCTTTTCCATTACTTTATCCACACCCCCCTTAGATGCTGGCAATATTTAGTATCAGCTTGCAGAGTGAGGCAAAGCAGCTAAGAGCAGAATCTTGCCTTTTGACCAAAAGTTGGTGATAATAAAATTGGCTTAACGAAGGTTTACTACTGATTCTTTATGGATGGATGTAAAACAAGGACCTGTTCAAGTCACTAAACAGAACAGTTCATTATGTAAATATGACCTTTAAACTCATATCACAGCTATAAGGTAAATAATACACCCATGAATAATTGAAAATGGAAAGCATTTAATATTTATTAAGTGCCTTTTATATGGATTTGAGTTAAGGAAATTCATTCCATGGACCCAGTGTTGGTATTCATTTAAAAATTTATGTGGCCCCTCAGTATGATGAGGAAAGTTCTCTGTAAGAATGTGCGCTAGAAATTCCACAATGGAGGATTCAAGATGGATGGGACCCTGTCCTGTTTTCAAATTGCTCATGTACTAAGTTGCTTTGGAAGACAAAAAAAAAATTGAACAGATAGAATGTCACCTTCCCCCATTACATGATTCTTAGCTTAAGCTACAGGTACAAATGTATCGGTCTGACAGATGGGTATTAGTTAATAGGCATTAGTAATATATCTATATATATGATAGGGGTGTTGGGAAAAGGAGCTGGGAGGGAGTGGAAGGATAAGAAAGGTAAAGGAGATTAAATTCAGCAAAGAATAAATAAAATATTTTAAAATGGGAAAAAAAACTCCACCATGTTCACAGTAATAACCATACCAGAAAAAAAAATCTCTCGCATCTAATATTTAGACAATACCTATTAAAAAGTTAGAATTGTAATTGTTTTGAATATCTCTTATTTGTATTTTTAACAATCTTCAAACACTTAATATAAGAGTGTTACTTTGGCCACCAGAAACATCCATATTTACACAATTTTTAATGCAATGGGTGCATAAAATGATGTGAAAAAGTTAATAAAGATGTATTAGCTTGTGGACTCTTCACAAATAGAAATAATTAAGAGACTATTTTAAACTTGTTACATTCTTAGAAGTAGGTCTGCAATAGCAGCTGGTCAGTGCAGCTCTGTTTGGTGATGCACCTGGTGACTGCTAACAGAAGTTTTTAAGATGGCTTTCAGGCAGGACAGGGTATTTAGGAAATCTCCTTTAAAAATGTTAAAATGCTCTTTTGTGAAGATTCTTGCTTTTATATTACATTGAAATCCTTCCGTTTTCCTAGTAAGATGATAATGAATAATTAAGATAGAATACCTGAAACTCTGGCTTAGAACCAGCTCTAAAAAAAAAAAAAAAAAAAAAACCATGACTAAGCAAGCTCCCTAAACTCTCAGTACTATCACCATCCAGGGGGATAACAGAGTCAACAGACAGAATTCTGGGGTACTCAAGCAGACCACATTATTGTAAAAAACAATTTTAGATGCAAGAAAATGATAAAATAACAATTAAATTTAAGAAACTCTCAGAACAACAAAGCACATTGTTAGTCTTAGCTGTAAATTCAAAATTTCTGTTACTAGATTATGACAAAATGATTTTTACATAATATATGCTCAACTAAGTCATAACCAAAAATATCTAGCATTTCACTGTTGAGCCAGTGCTTAACTCAGACAGGAGCATATTGCCATTTTTATAGTGAATATAAATAAATATAACACATATGAATATATGAATCTCTGTTAGTAGTTAGTAGTTAGACATTACAATCGAACTTGTAGTAGTCATATTAGGTATGTTTTCAAGATCAAGCAGGTATATTTTAGACAGACAGGTCATCTTCAAACCCTTTAGAGATCTACAGAATATGGCATTTAAAATATTTTAATAACAGATTTTTTTTCTTTTTTATGACTATGAGACATGTCAGCTCCTGGCAGTACCAATCTACTTCAGAGAAAATATGGGCATTGAAGAAACTGCATATGGAGTTAACTTTCATTGTGGCAAAAGTTAGCCACTGGACAACAAAGTATCCTCGAATCGACTGCTGACAAACAGAACAAAATTAACAGACAGGACACAAAACAAAGGACTGCCGATTCTTGCCAAGACAAGTGTGGTTGTGGCTTTAACAACAGGCATCCTCTGAGGCCAGGATCATATGGCACCATCCCTGAAGTGGCCTTTGCAATCTGGAAAAGGTACAGTGCCCTTTTCTTCTAAGGCAGCTAACAGGCAGTGGACCTATGGCTTCTGGTGTGCAGTGGAACAGTAGCTGAAACAGTTATTCTTGAAAGAGTAACTAAGCTGATGGAGTCTAACCTCTCAATGGTAGACTGGCATTTAATAAAAGAGTTGAAGCAACCCACAAGCTGAGAAGAAAGGAATGCGGAGAAGAACGGAATGCCAAGATGAAGCCAGACACACACAAGCCAAGAGGAATGGACAGCTGAATTTAAAAAAAATCAACAATTTCCAGAATTTAAAATCCTGAATCATGACATGACACTAGTAGAATTCAGGTGTTTCGGGTACATGGACTGCTCTCACCAAATGTGAGGTAAAACTGTTGGCCTTGTGCACATCCTACTTCACAAATGAGTCTGTCAGATACGCTAAGCCTAGAGGCTGAAGATGATGCCCCAACAGTACGGAGAAACCTTGGGTGACTGTCCAGGCAGCTGGCTGTTTCTGTCAACTCGCATTTTTTTGGAAGCAGCTTGCGTGCACTTCCTGTTTTTATTTTTGTTAGGTAATATTACTTCCTTCTTGGGTCTCTGAGGGAGTTGAAGATTAAATGGTTATAGTTGAAGATTAGATAGTTATAGTTATAGTTGAAGATTAAATAGTTATAGTTTTCCTTGTTAAGAATTTCAGAAAAGAAACTCACTAAAGAGGTGTAAGTTTAAGTAATAAATTTGAAATACATTATAAGATAGTTCTGTTAGTAATATAAGTTAGGATAGAAAGTGAATCAGGTACATTTTGGACTTACCATAATAGGATAGATAATGGAATTCTTTTCTCTGAATTTGTCAAATGCAAATGGACTAGACATTGTTTAGGTATTTATTACATATATATTGTATATAGTTATTGTACATTTTGTATATAGTTTTTCTTATATTAGTTATATTTTTTTCTTTTTCTTTTTAATATAATAGAAAGGGAAAATATGGTGATATTTTATTTGTGTTGAAATGTGATTTTATTTGTATGTTAATAAATAAAAGTACCTGGGGATCAGAGTTAATAACAAGCCACTTAGCAGAAGTCTGGCAGTGGTAGCACATGCCCTTAATCCTGATCACATGACAGGCAGATCTCTGTGTATTCAAGGACACCACCAGCATGGAGACACAGGCCTTTAATCTCAATACCAACCATAGAGACCTGGTGGCCTGTATAGACAGGCAGTGACAAGGAGGTCATGTGGTTGGGTTTACAACCAATGAGAAGGCAGAACAGAAAGTCAATAAAAAGACAGACACACAGGAAGTAGCTCTCTTTCGGAGGGAAAGCACGACAGCAACAACGAGTGGTAAGAAGGAAATCTTGGTCTTAGCTCTTGGCTGCTGCTCTGACCTCTTGGGCTTTTAATTCTGCATTTGGTTCTGTGTTTCCTATTTAATAAAACCATTCAGAATTACATCTACACATATATATTACATAGAATCAATTTCTTTGTCTCTTAGCCCTATTCATTTCCAAAGGCAGAATTAAACATAACTGTAAATGTCAAACATTAATTTTAAACAGAAAATATACAGCGTCTTATTTTTCTGTGGCTCATATTATAAATGAAGACACATCGTGCTTTGCTAAAGCTAGGGCACTTTAAGAGTCAGGCTGCAAGAGATAACATTTTTATGTAATGTTTTATTCCAACTATCTCTCTCACTTTGTGTGTTTGTATGAGTGTGTGTGTATGCATATGCTGTAGGGATGTAAACTAAATATTTCAATGTTATACAGACATGCTGTGCCATATGTGGGACATATGCTGGAATTTCAGAGGTAAAACATTTGTCCTATTCTATATTTTTTTTGTACAAGGAAAATAAAATACAAGAATGATGAATTTGGAACTTAACAATAATTTCATTCTCTGCGAATAGAGAAATATGATACAAGACCATTTGTTTCCTATAATTAAATAGTAAGTTGTACTCAGTGCAATCAAGACATCAGGCATGGTTATTAACTTCTGAATTGGAAAGAAATAAATAAGAAGTAAAGTTCTTATCATAGTGATTACCTTTAAACAAGAAGATAAAGTACCAGAATTAGGGGGGTGGGGGATGGTCCTGGGAAGATAAGGGAGTTGATATACGGTGCTTGTAGTACAAACACAAGAACCTGAATTCAAACTGTAGCATGGTGCAATTGTGCACACTTGTAACCCCAGCACTCGGGAAGCAGACTGAGGAAGATCCCTCATGCTCACTGGTTAGTTAGTCTAGTTTATCATTGAGTCCCAAGTCCCAGTGAAGGTCCTGTCTCAAAAACAAGGTGGACAGCTCCTCAGAAATGACCCCTGAAATTGACTCCTGGCTTCCCCATGTGCAGACACACACACACACACACACACACACACACACACACACACACACACACACCCATGTAGCATGAATCTTAGCAGGTCTTATTAATAATAACAAACCAAACCCAGGGCCAGGTATTGGGTTAAAGCTAGAAGGTCAGAGAAGCAGAACAAGCCACAGCTTCCTCACCTCTCCAATTCCTCAGGTAATCTTGTTTCCTCAGACTGGATGCCTCTCAGCTGAACTGTGCTGCTCAAAAGCCTAAAAGTTTAACCAGCTCTAGTTCCTGGTCCTCATGTCTTAAATACCTTTCTGTCTCCTGCCATTACTTCTCAGGATTAAAGGCTTGAGTCACCATGATTGGCTATTTCCAGTGTGGCCTTGAACTCACAGAAATTCAGACAGATCTCTGCCTCTGGAATGCTAGGGTTAAAGGTGTGTGCTACCACTGCCTATCCTCTATGTTTAATATTGCGGCTGTTCTGTTCTCTGACCCCAGATAAGTTTATTAGAGTGCACAATATTTTGGAGAACACAATACCACCACACACCCCCACACACACTAGCATGTGCATGCACACTTGCATACACAAAAATACATACAAAGAATTGGAGAGAGGAATACAATTGATTCTAGTTTCAGCCTTAATAATTTTCTTTGAGCCTGAGCTCAGTAGTTATACTATCATCTATATTTTCCATATAAATGACATAATCAAGTTTTAAAGTATAAGAACGGATTTTGTACATGGCTACATTTAACACATCTATCAAATATTCTATAATATGAAAGTAATTTTTTTATCATTTATGTTTATTCCAAACCTGATGCTAACTCTTCAGTACTTCTCAATCTGTATACTCAATAGTACATAACCTTAAATGAATTCTAGACTGGAAAGGCAGCTCAGGGAGTCAGGGCATCTGCCACCAGACTAAAGACCAAGTTTGATCCCTAAGACATACATGGTAAAGGAAAAACCATTCTTTGCAAACTGCCATCTGACTATCACATCCATACCATGGCAGATACACCCACATGTGTACAAATACACTCACAAGACAAAGAAACAAATAAATGTAATAAAAATTAAATGAATTCTAAACCAAGTGCAGCTTCAAAGTATTTTCAAATTTTCAGTGACTAAAACTAAAATTTTACCAAAGCTAAAACAAACTAAAGATTAAGTTTACACTAATTTTTACTTTAGAAAAGCTTTCATATGAATCAATAAGTGAAGGTATCTATAATCTAATTTACATCAAAAACCCATGTAAAATATTAAATGGCATGTGCCAAACTCAGAAAACTACTTTTGCCAAAAATGAGAGAGAAGAAGGAAAGGCTAATGTCCTCATAGGAAAGTAGAATAATAACACACAGTTCACAGAAGAAGAAATAGAAAACTCCTATGAGCAGGAGAAAAAAAGTGTGGCCTCAGTGTTAATCAGCTGGAGCAGACCTTATTATTCCATGAATTATTTTGGTGAACTTTGTTAGCCATGAAAACCTTGATACTTGGCAGATTGGGGCCCATGACAGTAAAACATCACAGCTATTGTTAACAGTTTCCAAAGAACAGAGCACAATGTCTCTTAGAGTGTTCTTTAACTCTGATTCATATTTCTAAGAATCTATCCTGAACCAACACTCTAGGACCGATCTTCAAGGATACTTACTTTAGGACCATTAAAAGCACAAGTCAAACATCTAATATGAAAGAGGATGCTTGAAAAAAGGAGGCAGGCAATGAGTTACATTACTGAAATTTATGGAGCAATGTAGGGTAGGCTAAAACAAAAGAAATATGATTCTCACTTTACTATTTTAAACTATTAATTTAATCAAGTTAAAATGTTTTACTGGAATTCGAAGATTCAAGTCCTAATTATTTTGACACTGCAGAACTGCATTACAAGATTTCTTTTTTATACACTCTCTTGAATAAGAATTAGTGGATCATTAGGGAAGACTCTACATGAGTAATTTATAAAGGGAGGAAATGTTATATTACTGTTGTTGTTCTTGAACTGAATAACGAATTCAACCATAAATGATTTACTGCCTCAATATCTATTGGCCCATATTTCCGTGCTAAGTATAGAAAGTTATTAGCTCTGTGGGCTTTCTGAATACATAACCTCCTAACATTCTTCCTTTGTCTTATAAAGCCCATTATTTATGTTCAATAATGATAAAATAGTCCATTTTCATGTGTTTACTGGAACAGCCATCAATTTCTTTCTATTGGTATTTCATTCTGAAACAGGAAATGTTCGGGGAAAGAAGACAGATCACTTTATGAACATTACTTTCATTATGTTTTTCAACAGTAAGGATATTCTCACAAACTTTTAAATTTTAACCCCTTTGTAGCATGGAACAGTGGCCTAATTTGGGATTTAGGTATTAACAACTGTCCTGCATTTACCCATGACTCAGTACATGGAATGGATGTCATATAAGACTATGCAGTTGGTAAGGCAGTTAACCAGATGAACATAGAAACAACATTGGGACTAAATGAACTTTTTATTGCTTTCCAGTTTGAAGGGGACATGTCATTGCTAACAGCCAGATGACACTGCTGTGCGACAGCCTCTTGAGGTTACTCAGATTGTAGGAACACTAGGAAGGACTTCAGAAGTCAACAACCTACTTGAGATTTAAGGAAGTTGAACTCACAAGTAGACCATTTGCCTGAGGTCACGCACCTAGTTAGTGGCAGAGAAGGAACAATGACAGAATTCTAGATTTACAGTCATCTGTTCCTCTATAACTGCTTCTTGCATGCTGGGAACCTGGTCTACATCCAAGCTGGCTGTTTGATGTGGAATTTGGAATGGTCTCTTTGTATTCCAAACCTGGCAGTTCAAACAAGAGGGGAAAAAAAAAATGTGTGCTGAGCAGAAGTATTGAACGAAAGACGAGGTTTTCCGTCTCCTTCCAGTCCATCCATGGACATCAGGGTTGTATGAAAGGGACCGCCGCTATGTATCACACAGCTGGTGTTAGGTCCAACTTTGCCCAAAATGCATGACCTTGGGTATTTCAATGAATGATCGATCTGGGCCTCAATTTTGTCATCTAATCAAAACTCATTATGATCTTCACAAGGCCCCTTTGTCTCTGTGTCACCGAGTAGGTGACATGTTTTCCTCTTCTTTCTCATTCTCTTCATTATTGCTTTCCTTTCCTGTTCTAGTTTTAGCTGTTTGTCCCGGCATTGCACTCATATTAAAGAAACCCCTGCAATCTGCTACCTAAAAGCAGAATTAAGTTAAATGGATGTGCCTAATAACGAGCACTCTTGCTGTGACTGTGATTGGATATGACCAGTTAGGTGCTTTGTTATAATGTATTCACAGAAAAGGATCACATAACCCTGCCAAGGAGTTGATCTAGGGAACTTCGGTTGGGTATTGGTTTTAAATTTCAGGTATTTTCTTTCAGAGAACTTGCTGCTTTCCCCTTTTCGAGTCATCGAAGAGTAAAAATTTTAAATTAGTAACATGAAGCTTGCTAATTAGCCTCCAAAGAGCCATCTTTATATAACCAGTTTCTTTCCATGTAAGCAACCTGAAATTACATTGTTCAGATTTCCACAATTCATGAAATAAATAAGAGGGGGGAGGCAGGTGAGGGAAATATTTTGTAGCAGTGTGTCATCTAAGCTTAACGCATTCTAGAAGCCATTTAATTTTAAAGGATAAAAATGAATTCATAATCTTAGCAGTTGTTTCTTTTTTGAGGCGTAAGGATTGGGAATCTGGCCCAACCATCTCAGGAATACACAGAAAACACGTGCTTAGCCCCAGCCACAACTACACTCACCATTAATATATACCTTAGTACATACTAACTTCTCAGTAAGTATTACTAATATTCTTATCACCTTGTCTTGTTATTGATAAGACTGCCCACCATATTTCAGTCCACAATACAGTACACGCTCAAATATAATAAATTGTATCTCCTAAGAATGATCAAACATTATCACCAAGGAAACCTTTTTAAACTTCCTTGTGGTTTACGTCCATCTATTTATGAGAAAAGCAATATTCGAAAGCATTGTTATCTAGCCGTCAGACAGCTCCAGTTCCTGAGTGACCACCATTCGATCTGTATCACTAGACAGCAAGCATCATCTCATGATAGGATAAGGTTTTACATCACTGTGTCAGTGCTAAGACTATCCAGGGCTCTAAATTTAGTACAAGACCTTCATTCAGGTATTGCTGGAGAAAATGTTGCAAAACCCTTACAATACTCAGAATATTTTATAACACAGACAAGAAAAACTGTGCAAATACTTGCATAGAATTTCTATAGCCAACATGCAAGTGGCAAACTGGTCAAAGGAGAATAGGTACATGTGGTGATATTGTGTTCCCCAAAATATTGTGCACCCTAATAAACGTATCTGGGGTCAGAGAACGGAGCAGCCACTACACATAGAGGCCAGAAAATGGTGGCACACACGCCTTTAATCCCAACATTCCAGATGCAGAGACCCATCCAGATCTCTGTGAGTTCAAAGCCACACTGGAAACAGCCAGGCATGGTGACTCACACCTTTAATCCCAGGAAGTGATGGCAGAAAGAAGAAAGGTATATAAGGCGTGAAAACCAGGAACTGGTACTGGTTAAGCTTTTCGGCTTTTGAGAAGCAGTTCAGCTGAGATCCATTTGGATGAGGACTCAAAGGCTTCCAGTCTGAGGAAACAGAATCAGCTGAGGAACTGGCAAGGTGAGGTGGCTGTGGCTTGTTCTGTCTCTCTGATCTTCCAGTGTTTACCGAAGTACCTGGCCCTGGGTTTGTTTTTATTAATAAGACCATTTAAGATTCATGCTACAGGTATACCTGGAGGTAATCATATTAAGTGATTAAGACAGTCTTGAAATATAATATTATATTTTCTGTCATTGATGGGTCTTAGATTTTCCACAGATCTGTAACTTCATGAAGGCGTATACAGTATGAAAGGGGAACTCTAATGGCAGAGGATGACAAGCAGAACTGATGGAAGGGTAAGAAAAGGGAGGGTCAGAGGGCTGGGGAGGAACGTCCTCAATATATTATATATGCTTGTAAAAAAAACTTTTAAAATAAACACTTTTTAAACAAAATAAAATATAAAATATGCTCAGTATCATTCATCAAAGAAATACAGTCACAACCACAATGAGACATTTCTTCACACACCCATTAGGATAATTGCTGTAGGAGAGAGACAGAAAGGGGTCAGAGAGGGAGGAAGGGAAGAAGGAAAAAGTGTTAATGAGGACATGGAAAAATTGAAACTTTCTGCACTGTTAGGAGAGTTACAAAATAGTGAGACCACTGTGGGCAAGTTATGGAGGTTCCTGACAATTCACAACACTGCTAGACTATCAGACAGAAACCCTACTTGGAGGCATAGCTCCAAAACAGTTGAAAGCGAAGCCCTCAGAGAAATGGATGTGTGTGCATCATGTTTTCCTTTTCACTCCTCACCACAGCCAGGAGGCAGAAGCCACACAACCCTCTCCTCACAGCAGGATAGATCTGCAAAACGTGGGGCAGACATCCAGGGGGACACTATTCGGTTTTAAAAAGAAAATCCAGGCACATGCTATAGTAGGTATTAACTATGAGACAATGCTAGGCCAGTGACATAAAATCAACACCTGTCATTCCACTATGTAAAGTCTTTAAAATACTTAATTTCAGAATTAAAATCAGGAAGTAGAATGATGTCACCAGTGGCTGAATAGGAACAGAGAAGGGTGGGTATACTTTAATGGGCCCAGAGTTTCAGTTTTACCTGAAGAAAATTTTCTGCCAATCTATCTCAAAGCAAAGAGAATACACTTAGCACTCCTGAACTACATGCTTAAGAAAGTTAAAGCAGTAAATTTTATGTTCTGTTCTGCGATATGGTTAGGTAACGGTGACATAATGATTTATGACCATAAACAAGGTGCTGGAGAGAGAGAGCTTATCAGTTAAAAGAACATACTGCTCCTTCGGATGACCAGAGTTCAGTTCCCAATACCCAGCTCGAAAGCCTCAAAACTGCTTGTAGCTCCAGCTTCAGGGGATCTGGTCTGATGCCTTCTTCAGGCCTCCTTGGGCACCACTTTTACACACACACACACACACACACACACACACTACAAACATAAGTAAAATAATTTTTTAAAAATATAAATCAAATAGAAGGAAAAGCAGAAAATGACTGTAAACATTTATGCCAGAGATAATTACTAAAGGTACTAGTATTTCAAATCAGTTACATATGGTTATAATATATGATTATAATCCCGAAAATGGAAAATGTACTAATGAGGCAGTGGGCAAAGAATGAGAATCACTGATAGACTTTCAATTTCACCCATATAAAATGTGAAACAGTAAATGTATTTATTATCATTTACTGACAATAGGGAGGAAAATGAAATTCTCTCAGACACTATGGTGGTAGAGTGGATATGGGAAGAGAGGTTTTCAGGTGTACTGTTCCTGGGTGGGAAAAGTGGTAAGATGACTTCAGAGGTTCATTTCTAATGCCTTTTGGTATTTCAAATGAATAAAACTTTGGAACAATGATTTCACCCATCGAAGTGTGTTTTACTGGAAAATTATTACATTTGTGGTGAGAATTAAATGAAATCATAGCTAGAAATATCTAGCCTTGTCCTTAATGCATTTCATTCTCACTGTACCAATATTCTTATATTTAATTAAATATGCATACAACTGTTTTTGGAAGACTACATCAAACAATGGTTAGCAGAATTGTTCTGGTGAGAACAAATACAAAGTTATCAGCGAGGCATTTAGAGGCCTTTATTTATTTATAAAAAAGTTTTCATACACTATTGTTTTGGCCATACTCTTTCTCTGTCCCCAGCTCCTCCCTATTCACCCAGTTTCCTGTTCTCTCTCTCTCTATCCCACCCCCGTCTCAAAAAAAAAGAACAAAGCCCCCAAACAAAAATATCCAAACAAACCAAAAACCCAGAAAAATGGAAAAATGTCCAAACAACAACAAAATGAACAAAACTATGGAGTCCATTTTATGTTGGTCAAATACTTCTGAGTATAGGGCCTGCTCTGGAGTGTGGTTGATATACACAGTGATCTTTTTTGGAAAAAACTGAGTGTCCCTTTCCCAGCAGGTATAGATTGCAGAAAGATTCTTGGGTAGGGGTGAGGCTCTGTATTAACTCCCTTTCTCTATGCTGGGGTTTTGTCTGATATGAACCTATGCAGGTCTTACGGATGTCATCACAGACTCCAGGAGTTCATACGTGTATCAGCCTGTGTTATGACTGGAAGACACTGGTATTTTGGAGTCATCTACAACCTCTGACTCTTAAAAAGCTTTTCCCTCCTCTTCTGCATAGATCCCTGAGCCTTGAGGCGAGGGATTTGATGAGGACATCATTCTCAGGGCTGAGTACTCAAAAGTCTCCCATTCTCTATACATTGTAGAGGACTTACTCTTGATTGTGTCTAATCAAAATTTTGACCACAAATATTTATCCTGTGTTTATATTCTAGGTTTTGATGTTTGTTTCTTGGTGTTTTGTGGCAGGCTCTTGCTATGTGGCCAGGCCACCCTGGAACTCAGGATTCTCTTGTTCCAGTTCCCCTAAAGTTAGGATTACAAAGTGGGTGAGACCCATGTATGGTTTTAATATGCTAACTTTAGTTACTGAGGCTCAGGAAGAATCAGGAACCCCCACCTTTGAACCTATTACTCCTTCAGCACTTCCTCCTTCCTCTTCCAAGAGAACTCTATATACCTATGATACAAGATAAGCAGGACCCACTTTCCTTACAAGTCAGGCTGGAAATGGAAGAATGGCAGGAGTTCCCAGAAAGTAATATCCACATGTGTGTGCTCAGTGGGTGGCATTCTCAGAACTCTCACTGACATAGCTTCAAATACCACAGTGGGCTAAGCAGTGTCCCCAAAAGGTATGCTTATACTTGAAACCTGTGTATATATAGCTTTGTCAGAAAAAAAAACAAAGGTTTGGGGGAATTAATCTGTGAAATGAGGATGCATGAAGAAATCATCTTGTATCATTTGGGTGTACCGCAGGCCTGTGACAAGTGTATCACAGACATGTGCCGATGGAGGTAGAGGCTGAAGTGATATCATCAGAGGTACAGGAAGCTGGTGGCTACCAGAAGCCAGATGAGGCATGGAACAGGATCTCCGTACAGCCTGCAGAGCAAGCACAACTCTGCCTGTGGTGTGACCCCCAGCTCCAGAACTGAGACAGAACAAATCTCTGTTTTAAGTTACTAAATCTGAGGTTATTTGCTATGGCTTCCCTAGAAAAAATATATTTGGCTTTCTCTCTGGAAGACTGGGCTCTGAGAAAAAAATGTTTCAGATGCCTATTGATTCTGGCTGTTACATTGTTAGTCACCACACATACACACCACACACACACACCACACTACCATAACTATTAATGTGGTTATATGAATTGTGTCCATGCTCCTCAAGACAAAAACTTTAGATTGGTGTACTCTGATCCTGATGACTTCCTTGTCTTAAAAAACTCCTAACACAATGCAAAGCTTCCTAAAAGATCAGACTCTGAGGTTGGGGGCTGTAATGTTTCAGGGTTCCATCTAGACAATTGGGTCTGTCGAAGAATGAGAAATCAGAGCAAGAGTTTTTCATAAACTCTAAACACTGCTTCTAAGTACTCGACACATTTTATCTAACAGTTTATGAAGCTCCCAAAGATATGGTGTCATCAGAAATAACAAAGCAGAGCCAAGTATATCCCAGGCTAACGGTGAGATATTTTAGGGGATGCTTTCCCAGACATGGCCATCACAGCCTCACCAGACAACTTCCATCAAGAGTAAGAACTTAACTTTTTCTCATCTTGCTTTGTTTACTGATCTAAAACATGCGCTGTGGGTTGACAGGGCTTCTACTGAAAAGTGCTCATGGCATAGTGGTGGAGAAGAGTTTTTACTGGGAGAGCTGGCATTATCACTCCTCCCAAAGGCCTTGAAAGTTGGCAGTAGCTCAGAGAAATTTCAGAGATCACAAGCTGGCACTAAAACTTGTACACTCAGAAACTGGCATCTCCAGGGCATGGGATGGGCCTCTTGGGAGCAGAGTCGCTGTAAAAGCCACTAAGACTCTTGAACAAGCTCCAAGAGCCAACTCCTGTCTTTCTTATTGAGGACCACTGTCATTGCTTAGAGCATCATGCTTTGTGCATCCTGACCTAGGACTCTGCCTATAGGACTCCACAGAGAGAGGTGGAGAACAATAAGACTACAATCTGAGATTGCTTTGTAAGCATCAGAACAAGGACGCACAATGACACACACACACACACACACACACACACACACACACACACACACACAGAGGATGTGGTTAGTAGGCTGCAATGTGAATTCTCAGTGTCAGCAGATTAATCAAGAACTTCCTGGGCACTGGCAGTGTGTGGATGCACACCTGCTAGCATGCCTTCTGTGAGCCACTTGTACCAGTTGAAATTCTGAACAGTCCTGCCTTAAGACAGACCTGTGAACTCACATCTTTACCATGCTATGCCTCAGCTTCTATGCATGCACATGTTAATTCAGAGGGGACGAATCTTGTTTTGCTTATTTCATTCACTTCATTTCCAGACACACTGGATGGAGGCAGTATGGAACTGTTTACAGTTTATTGAGACCACAGTTTTCTTAATTGTAGATGAATTACAGCTGAGGAAATATACCAGTGGACCTTTAATGGTATTCCTATAATGTCACTTACCACTTTTGATCACGTTGAAAGGTCATCTGTCATTATTGCTGGGTGTGACAATAGCATAGTGCTGTAGCGAGGAGCTGATGACCTTGACTTTTTAGGTGGCCCTTGATATAAAGCCTGACTTTTATGTATCTAAACAAGCATAAATATAGAACTCATGATGAGGTCAATTAGGACCATAAAATCTTCTGGGAGGAAGCTGTCTAGAGCTTTGCAGCTTAAGAGATTTAGAAGCAGACAGATCAAAGCATCTGTCATTGAAAATGGTACTGGTTGTCACGAGAGAAGGTGTAAAATTGCAAAGCCATGCAGTTGTGTCCATTACTCTAATGACTTAGAATAGGCTGGGATGACGAAAAAGAAAGGTGAGTTACCAAGGGTCACAGTAGCATTAATCACAGGTCATGTTCCATGGATTTGGAACAGAAATTTCCTTTCGGACAGCAAAAATGGTTTGGGTTTGTATATTATTATTACCATTATTATTGCTGGATAACTATGGCAACAGCTTTTATTTGAGTGCCTGGTTTCCTGACTATAGACATCTGCATAATATGTCTATCCCAAACAGTCATTAAGATATTGAGGATGAGTCACAAGTGAGATGGACATGTGCCAAAAGATTTCACGCTACAGGGAAAATCAATGTTTCCATTATATTCTCAAACCAAATTTTGGTGCAGGTTAAGAGCAGTATAGTCACATCACACAGCCTGCTATTAACTCTCACATCTTAGTAAGTACAATATTAGGAAGATGAAAATAAACAAGAAAAGAACTAGAGTTGCCTACATGTCCAGCATGATGAAAGAGAAAGACTGGAATAGGGGGTTCTTTATCTCATAATAAGCCACTCTTTGGTTGTTGAGCTTAGGACAGTTTACGAAGGGATGCGGTGATGCTCATTATAACTCTATGCTGTGTAGAGCCTTCAACTGTCAGTACATTTCTTTCAACACATTTTCTAAAATGCATTCCTTTTCAAATTGATGCTGTGCCTGTTTTTAAATGGGCCACCCTGTATATTCTAAATGAGCTTTTCCCAGTAAAGAACTGTGTTGATGTAAATCTACGTTGGCAAGAGCGTCATCAGAGTCAGCTGGGAGTGACAGGCATGTTCTAGCCAATTCTGGACAGTGTGTTGAAATATGCCTCCCAGGCTACAAGAACAAATGCACAAAAGCATGCCCACGTCTTCACAGGAGTGATGTGCTGATCAGCAAAGCCTGGCTCTGTTAGCACATAACACATACCAGGAGCATTTCTTGAGGCAAGCCAATGAATCAGTCATAGCCAGAGCTACATAATCCCTACAGGTTAAAGGGTGCCAGGGCTCACCCTTTCCTTTAGGGAGGGGGAAGTTTGTGCAAGTTACTTTGAAGGGCACACGTTTCCAGAGACACAGAGGAGTCTATGTCCTAACAGTCAACTGGCTCACATAACTCAAATCCACATGCAGGCAGTACAAATTAACAATTCAAATTCCAAAGAGAGAGCTATCTTCTATGCATTTCATAGGTTTTCTTTTGTTTACTGTTATGACAATAAGAGTATTTAAATATAGGTTAAGATATGGCAGAGACATGTTACACTATCTTCTGAAAATACCTCAAAACATAAAATCTATTCATTTAGTAAAAGCAGTATCATCTTTCTAATTAGATACATAAATTTCTGTGGCAAGTATAACGTGTGTGTGTGTGTGTGTGTGTGTGTGTGTGTGTGTGTGTGTGTTATATCCATATGTGTGTATGTGTGTGTATGTGGGTGTGGTCAGTTCCTCACTATATAGCCTTACATGCTCAAGAATAGGATTGTGTGTCTGGTTCAGAAACAAAGAAACAAAAAAGAAAAAAAAAAAAAAAAAAAAAAAAAAAACGAAGGAATCTTCAATGTTTGCAAATGTACCCTGTGGCCACACATCTGGAAACTGGCAGTTTCCAAGTGACTTCCCTGCACTTTCTGTTGTGTAACTCATCTCTACAGCATAAATATGTAACAGAAAAGAGAGAGAAACATGACTTTACCACATAAAAAGGCTGACCACACAGACTGCTGCATGTGCCTAGACATCCTGAGTCCTGCCACTTTCAATGCCTGAAATGAACCAAGACAAAGAGAGCCAAGACACTGACTACCCCAACAGGAAGACATGTTCCTTCAGCACGGGCCACACTTATCATTACAGGGAACCCAAGGCTGCCGGGTGGGTTGCTCACCACCAAAAGGCCCTGTGAATCCCATAGTCTTACTATACACTCCAGAATGACTTCTGAGGGTCACAGTCTAACATCAGTGAAATCTGTATTCTCTGTGTCTCTTCTGATGATTTCTTGCACCTCCTTGCTCCAACACTTCTGGCTGTCCACTAAGAACCCACTGGAGAGATGACTCAGCTGTTAAGAACTCTTGCATAAGACTTGATTTCAGTTTCCAGCACCCAAATCAGAGGGTACAACTGTCTGTGACTCTAGCCTCAGGGGGATCCAAAGCCTCTAACCTCATGGGTGTTTGCACTTAAAGCATTTACCAATGAGCGTGCACACACACATACACACACACAAATAATAATAATAAAAATAAATAAATAAAAATATTTTTTAAAAAGAGCCATTGATTTACTTTCTGCACTTAGCTATGGTAGCTCTTTTTCCATTTATACTTTTGTACTCCTGTCTGAGAAAGAGAAATAGATTATTTTTACACTTCTCTGCAGCTCACAGATCACGATTTATCTCTCCCTTGTCCTAAAATATCCTTTACACTCACACTATTGGCCTTTTACACTGAGGTTCAAGAGTTTCCCCAAAATTCCTGGGTCCTCCTTTTCATTCCTGAGAGATTTGGCACTCTCTCCAACAAAAACCTGATATAATTGAATTGTAGCTTCTTATCACAGCCTCCCTTGGTGCAATTTTCCAAGATCTTATCCACAATCACCCTCTGTTACCTCATTTTTACAGCCATCTGCACCCTCACCATCACCAACAACTTCCACCGTCATCAGTTGCTGGGTATTTCCACACATTCTTTGTGGCTCATTCTCTCTAGTGTTCTGACTCTACAAGCATTCCGAATCCATCAAATGCTTGAGTAAGTTGACGTTACAGGCTCATATTGAGCTTTGCCAAGCCTCTGACTGACTTTCTTCAGCAGATAAAGAATAAATTTTGATGGCAGTCATCATAAGCTCTTCTTTGCAATCCCTTCAACTCAGAGTCCACTGGAGCTTCTCAGCTCAATGGAATGTCACCATGTTATGTTTTATTTATTACTATTCAGATGGCATCTTTCGTTGTAGCCCAGGTTAGCCTGTAACTCATTATGTAGCCCAGTCTGGGCTTGACTGATAGCTGTCCTACCTCTACCTCCTGAATGATGATATTACAGATGTGTACCATCTCCTAGCTCAATATCAATGAGCTCAAGTTCAATATCCAATGCTTGCCCTACTCTAGGCTTATGCCTGAGCTGTCAATAGTAGTTGAGGAAAATAATAACCACAGCAACTTTGTAACTACTTCAGCAAGGTGGTACCCTACCATGGTCTGGAAACTGCACATGTTTCTAGACAATACCCTCTCTTCTATCATGGTATAACTGCTCATTTTACATCCCGTTCCCTTGCCTCAAACTTCCAACATTTCCTTCTATTCTCTAGCCGATGAGGTTATTATAACATAGGAACAACCAAAAGAGACCATTCATACATGCTGTGGATACCATATCTACCAAATCACTTGTCTCATATATAGTGCTCTGTTGGATCATTTACTCTGACCCATACCATCAAGATACTCTGCCCTTTGAAGAACTCACGAAGAAAGGCACAAAAATCCTTTGTCAATAACCAGTAAAAAAACAAGGCAACACCATCTTGGGAACCTTCCTCAGCAGGTGACTACAAAACCTTGCAGCTATCTGGTAAGCCAGTTAACTGATAATTAACTACCATATACTGTACAAGGTAACAGATGCTTGTTACAGGCTGCTAAGTTCTGGAGTGATTTCTGGTATTATTCTGCAGGATAATATTGATTTTTTTCAGTCTTTGTAATAAACAGGAAGACAAAGTAGAAGAGTCTGGAAGTCTACATGGTCAGTAGCTTCGTAGATATAGTGGTGGGCAGTCTGTAAAGTCTCTTTTAGATGTTCCTCCTTTGTACTGAAAGAGTAACTCAACAACTTGAAAACAGAAATAAATGTTTGAGGTTTAAAGAGAGATGAGAAGATGTAAAATGATCAGCTATCCAGGGTTTGGGGAGGGTGTTTTGTATTGTCAACACTCAATCATCCACTAGTGCCATTGCCCACCAAGGCCTGTGTGATGCTCAATATTTGATCTTCATTTAAGCTGGCTACAAATATCATCAGATATAATCTATGACTTACTTCTCCACAAAAAAAAAAATGTTGGTGTGTAACTATCTTTGGGTTTTTGTTCCACTCGATGGCTACTTTTTCATGGATTCTTCAGGTGTGTTTTTATGATCTTTCTGATTTCTAACATTTGAAATACCCAAATGTCACCAGTCTTTATTCCTTCTCACATACACTGCTTGTGGAATCATATTCCAGTCTCACAATTTCTAAAACTTCTGTACTTTAATAGCTCCCAAATGTTGATCTATTGTGCCAATCTTTGCTATGCATTTTGGACTTGTGTAGCCAATATCATATAGCCAATAGTCATCCCAAATGCAACATGTTTAAAACTAACCTCCTGGGCCATGTTCCCTGATGTGTGCCTTCCAACATCTTCCAAGCTCAGTGAATGGCAACTATGGCTTTCCTGTCACTTGGGTCTCAAACTTACAGTCATTCTTAATTCTTAATCACTGTGAGACTAGATAGGCCATAAAATTCCATTGCCTCTCCTTTCAAATTGCAGACAAAACTGTCACCATTTTGAGTTCATCGACCTCTACTATTCCAGTCCATACTACCATAATCCTATGTCATCTGCATTATTCCAAGAGTCCTTTAATGTGTCTTGGTTTTTTTCCCTTTCTCTGCATTTATATTTTCTACACAAGAACAAGACTTATTATTCCGAAACTTAAGATATATTTTATTTCCCCTGAGGCAGACACTCCCACTACTAACCCTTTACACCTTGATATATCACAACCATCACCAAGGAAATCCCAAGTCCTAATGCAGCCTCACACTACTATGTGATGTGACTCATTTCTATGGCTCTTACTCATTTTTATAACTCTATTCCTTGCTCAAATATGCCAATCACATCTTCCCTCAGGGATTTTGTACTTGTTCTTTCTCCTGCCTCAAATATTATTCTCCTAGATAATCATGTCTTCAGATCGCTCCTCAAATGTCACCTCATAGAGTCTTCTTAAAACATCTTGAAGAAAACTCTGCATATCCTCATCCTAATTAACTTTCTTGGTTACATTTGTCATTCTCTGGTCCATGTGATGGTTTATGTGTATGGTGTCCTCACCACGCTGGTATATACTCCATGGGGACCAGACTCTGTCCCTTGTTGAAGCTCCATCCCTAGAAGAGTAACAGCGATGCAGCAGAACTCAGCAATTGTGTTTTGAACAGATGAAAGGATATTTAGTTCCAAGCTTTCAATATGGGGAGCTAGTCTTGAAACAATGAGTTGGCTTCAGAGCAAGTAAATCATTCTGCATTCAGTCTTAAAGAAGTGCAAAGGACTTTCTAATCAATAAATGTATAATTTAGTAAACAATTGACACTGTTTTCACCCAAAGAATGCCTTTGTCCTATGCTACAGGATGCAGGCACAAGCAGTGGAATTGGTACATAGGATTTACATGGAAATGGAATGGGCCGTTTCACTATTTCAGAGCGATTGTTTTGGAAGTAGTAGCAGGCACTCGCTAGCTGAAAAATGGTTTGGATTGGTTTCATTGGACTAAGTGTCACATTCAAACTATTGAAAGTGTTTAGTACATACACTCATGGCTTCGTGTGGGTGATAACTCAAAATGTCACTCCCTTTTATGTAGAATGAAGCTTTAAGAAGATAAAATGGATCATGCTTCATTTAAGCCCATAAATCCCTCATGATAAGGGTAGGGGGAGGAGATATGAGAGAGAGAGAGAGAGAGAGAGAGAGAGAGAGAGAGAGAGAGAGAGAGAGAGAGAGAGAGAAGGTAAAGGAAAAAAGGGAAGATGTCAGATCCTCTTCAAAATCTAGTTCCAGCCTGTCATAGCTCAGGGATATTCAACCTCACCTAAATGACACAGAACCCTTGTGCCTATCCATTCATACTGCTCCCTCAGTGAGAGGACCTCACAAGCCTCTTCTCTACACGTTCCTCAGGTCTCTCCCTGCTGAAATCCTTTAGACTTTACATCTGGCCTCTACCAAATGCCTTTCTAGGCCCCATTCTTGTCTTTGTCAATATGACTAAACTTAAATCCTATTTAGATTGCTGTAAATAGGAAATTAGATTGGTCCAGATAAATCTGAGCACAACTCCTCACACTTCTTTACACCTACCCCATCCTATTCAGGAAGTCACAAGTAACCCCTACCAGCATTTCCTGTCAACCCCTATGATTCTTTGAATTTAGTCTTGTGGTTCTACCATTTTATGCTATTTTGAGCTATCATAACTTATACCCTACCAGATCAGAATTATTGACAGCAAAGGTTATGGCTCAAAAGCATTTCAAACAGCAATGTGAACAGAGCAAAAAGATACAGGAATGGTGGAATTTAACTTCTAAATTTAACAGACTCAACCCATGCTCAGTATGTCATCACTAATATTTTTGTATTATTTCTAATAGCTCTTTATTCTTTATTTTTCTTTTTTGGTTTTTTGAGACAGGGTTTCTCTGTGTAGCTTTGGAGCCTGTCATAGAATTTACTCTATAGAACAGGCTGGCCTCGAACTCACAGAGATCCACCTGCCTCTGCCTCCCAAGTGCTGGGATTAAAGACAGGCGCCACCAAAAGCTGGCTCAGCTCCTTATTCTTTTTAAAAATCTTTCTTTGTAAATATACAATATGAACTTTGAAATAAGTCTATGAAGCTTGTAAGAATCAGAAAAAGTTCCATTTACTAGTGAAATTAATTGTATCCTGTGGAGTTTAAGTGATACCCCTAGAATTTCAAAGTGAATTATCAGCATCAGTGTAGAGTTCTAGACCACTTTCCAGAAAACAAGGCCTTGTTAGGTGCTACTGATATGTTCACCCGTGGGTTGAACTGGTTCCTCCCTTTACAAAACTTCTCTCTAGGCCAGTTATTCCTAACAAAGAGCAATTTGCATCTCAGTGGACATTGGGCATTTGGAGACATTTTGGATTTTCATAGCACTGTGATCTGAAACTCCCACAACACACAGCAGAGGCCCTAAGACAGAATATTATCTTGGGTTGATTATCAATAGTGTCTCCATTAACCATACTTGAGATTTCTCTCCACAATGAAAAATAGTGAAAGAATCATAGGAAAGACCAATAGTCACCCACAGAGGGAAAGCTGGAATTATAGGTTAAGACTTGACTACTAGGCTGAAATGTATGAAGTTCATTCTATGGGTCAGACTGACAAGCTATGGCCAGTGTCCCAAATTCAAATTTATTTAAAGGATAGGTTTTATTGGAAGGTATGTATGCCTATTTGGCTTCCTCGGTGATATAATGGCTGAGAAAAGGAATTACCACAGAAACAGTACAGGTCCTATAGCCTAAATCAGTGGTTCTCACAAGGGTCACATGTCAGATATCTACATTACAATTCCTAACAGCAGTAAAATTATAGTTATGAAGTAACAAGGAAGATGATGTTACGGTTGGGGGTCACCACAACAGTAGGAACTGTATTAAAGGGCTGCAGCATTGGGAAGGTTGAGAACCATTGGTTTAAAGTCTTATCTGGTGCTTCACAGAAGAATGTTTGTTCACCCTTGCTATAGATGGTGGGCAGCCAATGCAGAGATTTAGTACAATTAATAAGATCAATTAAGCAGGACATCCTAAAGGGAAGTAACTAAGGGCATTAAGATGACTGACAGTATGAGATGAGTCATACCACCATCAGGCTACACAGCAAAAGAATGGAAATGGGAAGCAACAAGAAGTGCTACTGTATGCAATGACCTATAGGCCTTAGTGGAGAAAGACCAAAGTGGAAGTCAATAGTGAGTTTAACTGGTTCCTTGGGGAAATAGTGGCCCTCTGAAAAGAAATAGGAAAAAAAAAAGGTGGGGGGAAGCATCAAGCTTGTTTTTGCATACACAAAATTAAGGCAAGAGTGGATCTTCAAAGAAGAAATGCCCAGAGGAGTCATCTGGGATTGGATTGAGGGACATGAATTTTATGAATCAGATTTTGTTAAATTTGCTGGGTCAGAGATCAAATGTTTAAGGTATAGAAGGCATAAATAAATAGAGTCAAAGAGCTAATGCCAGCATTGGGGACATTATGATTTTAGGTGTTGGGGATGAAGCCAACAGAGTTGAAGAGAATTCTGACAGAAACACAACCTATTAAATAAGGTGGCTTAAGGGAAGTTGCATGGGTACAGACACTACATGCTAGTAATACATTGCTGTGGCTGGTACAGACATAGCAATAGTGATTGTAAATGGAAAAGCAATGCTCCTTCTAATTTACTTATATATGCAATTGCTCATTTCCAAAGAAACCCCTTAAGGTGAATGCTGGGTAACGTCTCTTCTTGGCCTTTGATAGCTGGTACCCTGTTGACTGTTCTTTTATCTTTGACTGTCTTAACTCCAAGGCACAACATTATCCTCACTGAGAAAGGGAAGAGAGTGATGAATCAAGATGCCACTGTAAGACAAACTGTTTGAAAAGATGTCTTTGGCTGCTTCTGTCTTAAAACCTGGCGTTGGGAACCACACTTCAGCCTTACTCTATGCGTAAGGATACTCTAGAGGCACGACCAACACAGTAGCAAGGGATCCCATGCTCAGATGAATATTCGGTTGTTGCCAATAGAAAAAATTTTAACATTCTTTTTTGAACAGGGGGTCAGGAGCTTTCATATCTGGGCCATGATAATTATGTAGCTGTAGCAAGCTTGTGGATTCTATGTTCTAGAATAAAATGTTTATTTCCCACCTTATCTCTTACTGATTTGCTTGGAGGTCCTAACCTTTAAAGGACATCCATCTGTGTCCTTGGTCTGTAGAATGGAGAAGCCACTGTTAGCATAGCATTCCTCATGGAACTGGTGTCTGCTTCTTACCATCCATGCAAAGTCCAAATTGGAAACCAATCATTACAGAATTGAAAAGTAGAGTTCCAAGGCTATACTTTAGCCAAGGATGCACAATCACCCAGTCCAAGCTCACTGAGTTTACTTCTAACAAAGTGATTAAGTCCCAAAGAGACCCTGCCAAACTCCTCTTCTTATACTGAATGTACCAATGGTTCAGGGACCACTAAATTTGTACTTTAGATGGGCTTGAGTCACAACAAGATAGGTTTGGCATAGTTGATGTGGATTATTGAATTTTAAAATGGTGAATTAAATAACAGGAAGGTTATTTCCTTTACAAATCCTTTTCAGTTATTCCTATTGCCGTAGGAGGAAGATCCAACTGGTTTTTCATGTCTATATTACTTACTAAATGCTACTTGAAATAGAGAACAGACCTCAGGCTCTGAGTCTTTCTTAGTGTCTATGTAAACATGACTCTATTTTGCTTTTTTATAATGTATTTTTTCAATTATACCAATGTATAATAAATGGTTTGTTTCTAGTTTATAGCAATGATCCAAAAACTTGGTTTTTCAAACATAAGGACGTATAAGCAAGAATATAAATCTACTAAAATGTTAAATGCAAATGCAGATGAATCTTAAACCATGATGATAAAATGGGACTGGTCACAGCATCGGTGGTATTATCATTGTTATTAGTATGAGGGCTTATTAAAGTAAGCTGGGATCTATTCAGAAAAGAGCCATAGAAGCTTGTCTTGTGCGTCATCAGCCTCTATTCATATATGTTTTAGTTATTACAACCCACAAATCATAGGCTGTTCTATTTGGCACTCACTCAACAAAAGGCCATTAAAAAAAAAAAAAACATGAGTAGAAAGTAAAACAAATACTGTAAACAAAAGAAGGTAAAACATAGAAATGACAAACCATGCAACCTATTAGTCAGGAAGTAACTGGCTTTAGGTCAACTACATATGCTCACCATAATAAATATAAATATAAAATAAAGTTTGCATGAAAATGAAAAGAAATGTGCCCTGCTGATAATTATATAAAAAGGAAGCTACTTTGTTCTAATAATAGCTAATTTGATCCCAGGGCTATCTCATGAAGGTAATAGAAAGGAAATTTGTTGGCTTAAAATGAATATATATTGAACAAGGGCAAAAATATTTGTGCTAAAATCATATTTCTATGATAAACCTCTTTTAAAATATATTCCATTGTTGAATTTTAGTTATCATTAAATATGCTTTAGCAGTGAGCTCAGTAGCTGCCAGTTCAAATGTCTCCAAATTGTCATCCTAAAAAAAGGAACTATGGAGGCTGCTTTTTCAAATTCCTCCTCAAAATCTTGGCATTTCTTTTATAAGCTTAGGTCTTGCTGTATAATTTAACTGGTATGAATTCTAAGAGATAAGGATTAGTCATCAGAGCTTAACCAGCTAGTTATTAAGTAATTTCCCAAGATTCATAAATATATTTATGTAAGTTTATTTTTTTCAAGAATATAACAGGCAAAAATTCTTTTTCAAAAGATGAAGTCAATATTGACATGCATACACTTGACCAATTATTATGACACTATCATTTGAGGATTTGTTCGTACATGCCAAAGTCAAACTATACTGATATAGGTATGTATAAACTGCAAATATACACACACTCTTGGTGGCAAAGTCCATATTAATGGTTAATCATTGAATCTGAAACTTCTTGCCACCATGGAAATCCAACACAATGTCACCAAGCCTTATAGGCTAGAAAACTATGGATCCCTTTGGACATCCAGTGTCAGAGGTGTAGCAATGGCCTGTCTGATCATCAATTGATCAAACCATAAATGTTGACAGAACATATCAGGTGGTACCTATTTTCCACAATGTAAAAAACTGATGCATGCTGAGGTTAGACCTTTTTAGGAACCATCCAACTACACAGTCAATATTCACAGGTGTAACAGAAGTCATGAGGAAAATAGAAAGGCAAATGACACCAAACTATGTCTGAGAACTCAAGGAAACCCTCAGCAGGTAAAAGGAGGCAACTATAGCCCAGTCTGCACTTGTTCATGAAAACCCAAGGTTCTACCATTGGCCCAAATCCATTTACTTTCTTTCTTCTCACTAAAGCTGACACTTTACTTACATTAAACCAATTAACAGTAATCTTATTTTTTAAAAAAATGCTTTAAAGAAAAACAGTAATATTTGTTTCTGGTCTGAGGGGCATTTTCACTTTAAAAACAAACAAAATTTGTTCTGTAACAGTAGGATTTGGCAGTAAGGCTGGCAGATGAATGAAGAAATCATTTTGAGGTAGGATGGACCTTAGTCTTTCTGTCCAGCCACCCAGGCCCACGCAGTCAGACTGTGAGTCAGGCCAGATCTGGTTACCAAGCAGTTTGCTACTCTGTTGCTTAGTAACTTGAGTCTGTGGACCATCCTTCCCAGCTGGCTTTTCGGGAACCAGGGAACTAGCGAACCAAACATTAATAGAGTTCTAACTCGATCTTTCTCCTTGGACCTTAAGCTTTTTGTGCCCTTTGCTCTGAATCATTCAAAATAAAATTAGTCTGATTGGCTTTGTGTTTAAGCTGTTGTTATTTTAAAACCACTGTGAATCAGAATCTCCTCCCTCTATCCTGAAGTCCTTCTCTAGCTTCACATACTTTTATCAGAAATAAAGGATACCAACTTACCTACAAACCACATATATAGCAAATAAAGTCAGATACCTTTATATTAACTTACTGCCACTTTACAAAATCCTTATTTTTGTAATAGTCTCAGTATACATGTAGGGGAAGGAAATAAATGTGAATGTCATTTGACAGTCCAGAGTGGTGATACCAAAAGAAATAACACACGATGTTGAGGCAGGAAGACCTAGATTCAAACTGTTACTCCCTCATTTCATTACTGTACAGTTGAATGATTGTGGCTTTGTGGTATTTTTCTATGCCTCAGTGTTTAATGTGTTTGTGGGTGCACATGCCACACATGAGTGTGGAGGTCAGAGAACAACACTGTAGAATCTGCTTTCTCTACCTTTAATGTGGATTTCTGGGTTGGAACTCAGGAGATCAGGTTTGCAGATTGCCCACTCACTGACCTTGGGACTTGCTTTTAATTATTTAAAAGTGTAGTTTGTTATCAATATGTAGATTTAGTGAGGTTTTTTACCTTGTAAATATTAAATGTCTTACAGTCATGTGACTTTGAATTTGAGAGCCTATAACTCAAAAGGATGAATGACTAAGGCCAATGTCAAAGTGGCCAGCAAGCCTTGACTTCTACTATACGAAGTCAGCCACAGCTCTCAAAACATGGCTTTCCTTTCAAAAGTAAAACTATTTGTAAAAACCATAGTTTTGTTTTCTTGGTGGTGAGCTTCTTTCTGAAGCAGCTACTGTAAGAAAAAAAAAAGTGGTAACTTCTTGCCTAAAGGGGGACAATGTTGCAAAATGCTGCCACTCGTAGAGTTACCTAAAGTCACAGAAGCTTTTTATTTGCAAAGCATGAATTAAAAAAAATTAAACCTACAATTTACATTATTTAAATGACCTTTGAGGTTCAATTTAAAAAATTACTCTCATTCATTCAACATTTCTTCTGTGTTTTCCAGACCATACTTTTGTTTGAAAGCATATTCACCATTATTAGCAACAGCTTCAGCCATTATAAGTAGGATTCTTATCTTCACTAAGATAAATGTCAATGATCACAGAATACATAGGAGTAATAAGAGCGGGTCCATCACTCCTTGTTTTCTTCCTCAGTAAATATTTGTCATATTTTGATTTCTGTAATTTAGCAAATATTGCAGGTCACCTAATATGTTCTATAAGATACGTGTCTTTCTAAAGTCTTCTGGTTTGGATGAAAGCTAATAACAGCTTTCATGTTCACTTCAAAAGCTAAAGACACTTTCAACCTGTCCACTAAGAAAACACCATAGCCACAGCTGACTTCTGGGCTGTCTGTACCTTCAAACATGACTGCAGTGCTTAATAGGCTCCCTTAGTGACTTTCCCTGGACACTCTCTGGTATCATCCCTCTTCACCTGAAATCCTCATTTGAGTTCCTACCTGCAAGGAAAGGAAAGGTAATGCTTGTCTCTTGATATCTCCAGAGAAAAGGGGGGAGGAGGGAGGGGAGGAAGGAAATGGAGGGGAGGGGAAGGAGGGGAGGGGAGGGGGGAGGAAACGAGAGAGGAGAGAGGCGAGCAGAGAGAGGAGAGAGGAGAGGAGATAGCAGGAGCCTGAAATCTAAATACAAGAGATGGCACAGGTGTCCAGGGTTCTCAAATACAGCCACAGAGTAACAGCTTTCAAAAACCTACCTACGCATATTCAGCCTCCACACTCTAAAATAATGGACATTTTCTCCAGAGTTGACAATTTCTTCCCTCTCCTGTGACTTGAATAAAATTCATAGTATATATCTCACCCCCAAAACGAGCTCAGGGGCTGGAGTGCTGGCTCAGCAGTTAAGAGCACTGGCTGCTCATCCAGAGGGACTGGGTTCAATTCCAGCACTGACATGGCAGCCCACAACCATCTGTAACTCCAATTCTGGATACCCGACACCTTCATGTACAGACATACGTGCTCACAAAACACCGATGTACATAAAATAAAAATCAATGTTTTTTTTTTTTTTTTAAAATATTTGCTTGCTGAAGAAAGGATGACTAAGGGGTAAGTTGTCACTTTAAATCTCGAGTAATTATATACCTAATGAAGAAAATGTATAAATAAATAAATATGCCTACATCATTTAACTCCTTTAAAATAAGCTTTAATTTTCCATAAAAGCCTGTGAAAAAGGCACATTGATGATTCAAAATGTAATCCTAAAGGAAGTGTTTTATTGATTAAAGGCCCTGTAAGCACTTCCACCTTAAAACATGTTGAAATTAAAAGCACGTGTGAACTTATGAAGACAATGTGCTTGCTATAATGTCACTGTTGTGCACTCTGTGACCTTTCCTTCCACTCAGTCTGCCTGAAGCAGAGGACACAATGAATCACAGAGTTTTCTCATCTAGTCCTCAATTGGGAAGGCAAATCTCCATCAGATTATTTCTCTTAGAAAAACTTTATTTGATTTTTATCATGCATGCCTTTTTAAAATAGCTTTGAGAACTACACATACAGGGTACTCTGGCTTTGGTCCCTAGCACCATGAGGTAGGGAGACATTATGCAAAAAGTGATAAAATGATATTTTAAAAATCTGAGTGGTGAATATTTGGGTTTATACTGCATGCATATGAAAATGGTGTAAATTAAAAGTGGGCACAATTACTATGAAGCTTCATCTTATCAGATAGAGAAGTCAAGTGTGGAGGGGGTGTTAGGGAGTGGGCATGGTTGCCTCTAACCATAGTACTCAGGGTGGGTAGAATCAGCAAGATTTTGAGTTGTAGGCTAAATGGGCCTATGTAATGTGTTCTAGGCCAGATATGATTACATAGTGTGACCTTGTCTCAAAAACAAAACATAGGATGTGAAATAAAGAGCAAAGGTTCTGTGGTTTAATCATGACTAAATGCTGACTTGTAAGATCCCCAGTACAGAAATCAGCAGTTCTTTTTCCTCAAGACTCGACTCAGGCCTAATACAAGGGAAATGTGCTAAAACAGAGTGAGAAAAAAAAAAAAAACCTAAAATATGCAAACAATTTCCTGACTGGTTATTTTGAAATAAACTGAGACTGAATGTTTAGTTTCTTTAGCATAGATTTGAAATTCCTAATGATGTCATAGGGAACTCCCTAGTAAGAAGGAATCAGAATCCTTGATATGCTCATGGAATGGCATTATGTTATATATTAAATACAATCCATAAACAGTAGTGACAAGCACAGACATAGGAAAGTCCTAACCTTCACACAGGAGGCAGTTCAGGAAATTATTACCACTATTGTCTAGTGATGCGATTATTACCAGAAATTGCTGAGAGAGTAGCAGAAGTCAAATGTGCTATAGGAATCTGAAAAGGACAAAATTACTTCTGCTTGGGAAGCTCTCCGAGAGCAGAAAGAGGTACCCACCCTCAGCAGCAATCTTTCTTTTTCTTTTTCTGTCTTCTATCCCATGCTTAAAAAAAACAAAACAAAACAAAAACCCACTCATTCTTTGAGCTCATGGGTCTTAAAACAAATTTAATCCAATCTATTCACAAATAAGTGACAAGTTAACCATTTAGAATTGTAAACATCATCCTAAAAGTTCATGCATATCAAAGCTATGAGTAGGATTTAGTATAGGAAGATAAAAATATTAGTAATGATGCTCACTAAGCATCTATCCCCATAAAACACACTCTAATTTACACATAATTGTGCTGGAGAAAACCAGAAGCCTAGGTACTAGTCTCAGGAAATTAGGTAACAGGGAAGTGGAAGAGAATATTAAGCAAGTTATCTAAAACCACACAGCTGGCAAAGTTAGAACTCTCTGCCTCAGCAGTCTGGTTTCTGACGGCTTAGCTGCTTTCTTTTAAGTCTCACAGTACCAAGGCATTGGGTCAACTTTGTAAATCTCACTTTGAGTGGACCAGAAAAATGCCAATGAATTTTCAGAATGAAGATCTACTTGGTAAACACAGGACACAAGTAGGAGAAAATGGAGGGCTTATTAAACTAAAGCTTTGTTAAAAGCACAAGAGGTCTAAAATATTTGCCAGTGGCTCTAGTTATGACATATTTATTGAATAGCCACCATTTGCCAACCATTATGTGAAAGCATGGCTATACCAAGATGAGTAGAATAGGACCCCAGCTCTTTGGTGGGTAAATCGAAAGACATATATAAGGCAAAAAAGGAAGAAAGACAAGAAAAAAAAAAAAAGCAAAGATTCAGGCTGAGGCTATCCTAGAATGATGGATGACAGAAGGAAGGTGTACCTGCAGTCAAGGTCTTTGCACTCAACATACCTAACAAACAAAAGTATTGCTTTGGTATGGTCCTTACTCCAGAGGTTTACAAAGACCAAAGCCTAATAATCTTAGAAGCTCAACTACGGTATAGAGAATGAAGTAGCTCATCATTAACATACTATATAACCATAACTGTTCACTAGATCTCTCTGACCATTTTCCTTGGAGCAGAGCTGAGCTGTGTCCCAGCCTCTTTTGAAATTAGATGTGGGTACAGAGCTGAGTTCTAGATGAGGCAAACAAGCCTCCTCAGTGGTCTACGTGCTTCTAGGCTTGCCTCGTAAGCACTCACTCCTACCATCATTCATATTATTTATCCTTATTCAGCACTGGCTGACAACCCTGGGAATTCTGTTTTGAATGAGAGAACCACAAGATGATAGGATCCCATGTCCCTTAAGCACTCTAAAGCAAGCTGTCTTCCACAAAAAGGCAGAGGCAAGTAAATGCCACTCACTGTGTCAAACCACTGAGATTTGGAGAGTGTTTTATAGAGAAATAAGCTCTATAAGAAACAGATTCCTTCCAACATGATTTTTTTCAACTAGAGTGTAAATGACTTAGAACCAAGAAATAACTCTTGTTCAACTTCAGAACCATTACACAAAAGATATAAACATTCAAGCTAAGTGCATTCTAATTGATATGCATGGTAAGTGAAAGGGACACCAAGAACAGTAACCCCCATTCTCAGGCAGGACATGCAAAGCATGTATTTAAGTTGCTGATGATTTAGGAAGAAGTAGGAGATGTGAATACAATGAGATACCAATTGGGTTTATGTGTGCATGTACATTTTGAATTATACCTTCAAAATGCTGTAGAGTATACATAAACACATTGTGTCCATATATGAAGTTATTAATAAATAATTGAAAGAATTCTGTCTTGTGCTTGGTCCAAAAAGCCTGAAACACAGATGAGATGGTTGTTGGAAGATACCTGTGTCATATAAGAAAGCCTCGGGCTCACTGAAATGAAATGAAATCACTGGGATGCCTCTGGGATAGTTTCAGTCTCACAGGGAAACCCTTTCCTCCTGAGTTAATTAAGGATCCATGTATATCATTCCACTTCCATGGCTCTCTTTTTACCACCTGATCTGGCTGAGAACCCAGAGGCCAAAACGGAATACGAGTAGAAACCGTGGGCTTGGAGTTTCTCCAAACACCACCAGGAAAGGAAGTGCCATGGATTTCAGAAGAAAGCCTGTTTGCATGAGATTTCCTGCCCTCCTTATACTCAACATGTCCAAATATTTCAGATAACCTTCAGCTGAACTCTAGGCTGCTTCACATAGACTGGAATCAAGCAGTGAGTGAGGCTTACTCTGTCAGCAACACATACAATCTTAGGAAATATAATAATAAAGCTGATAGAGGACACCCAAAGGCTGGTCCTACTTCTTTGTGAACTGAAGCCAGCCTTTTTGCCAGGCCCTCAGTACCTGGTCCTGAGCCAAGGCCCTCCTTCCAAGCATCACCCAGTGTGTGTCCTGCCTTTCTCTAGTCCACTGCTTGTTGCTGACAAATTTTCCAACAGTATCTTCCTTCCTCAGAGGAAATCATTATTTCCCAGATACAATTCTTTTAACCCTTAAAAATCCAGCATTTGTCTTGTCCCTCATATGCCCACTATCTCCAATGGAACTCAGAGTCACTGTCATCTAGGTAAAATCTTGATGACAATAGGAACCCTTCTTTAGTCAGACATGGAGCTATTTAAAATTAACATCCTGGGATTGGACGTGTCTTTGAGTGTGACATGCCTTTTATTTGCTCTGTCACTGACTCTGATCTGTCAAATTAACGTATGACTGGGTGCAGCCATGCCACTCAGTTAGATCTGGGTTCCCTCTACTTCTTACTGCTTCCTTCCTTGAGTCTTGTTTCTGTTTTGTTTTGATTTCAAACACTCTGGCTTGCTTGGGGAAACGCTATGCTATAGAAAATGTCAAAAGTCCTGGCTGGGGAGACGGGGGGGGGGGGGGGGGAGATATAAATACAAAACCTTCAAAGCATCCAAATTCAAAGAATATGCTAAGAGTACCAAGTAGTGCCTGTCACTTCCTGTAGATTTCCTAATCCCGTTCCTCTTTCTGCAGAGGCATGATGAAGATTTTGAACGCAGTAACATGGGGATTAGGAGGGCACATCTTTACACACTACTATGAATATCCCTGTTCAAATGGTTATCACAATGAAGACAGCTAAGTCTGATGACGCTCGCCTCCGTTCTGGTCCTCTCTGGGAAGACAGTTAGGAGAACCTGGCAAGGATGTTAGCTTAAGAAATCAAAGGAAGCCACCACTTAGGTATGGGAGTAAACCTACATTCTTTCTTGACATCTGGAATCCAATTTTCTTGTAGGAACTTGCAATAACGACTGAGCTCTGAGAACCACCCACCTCAATCACTCCTGTTACCTATCTCTAGGATCCCTGCCCTGACGTGGGCATTGGTGGGACATACTATGAAGGTAGATTACTTCCGATAAATCACAGGAACGGAATGATGATCCTCCACCCCACCCCCAAAGCCGCCGGGAGGAGCAAAAAGCACTGAGCCGGTATGGCCAACATTTCAGTGATCAGTGCAAACCTTACCACGTATGTGCTACAGTGAAGCGCCGCTGCTTGGGGATGTTGCTATTCAGAAGCATCCTGCGCAGGAGCCTGGGGGAATTCCTGGGAGAAATCACCGGGGAGAGCTTGGGAGAAGCGGATTTCCTCGCCGTCTTGGACTTTTCGTGCTGCAACAGGTTTTCCCTCAGGGATTTCACAAGATCCTCGTTGAGCCATGGGTTTGGAACATGCGGATTATCCACTTCAGGGACTGTAAGGGTGTCCGGGCTTGTCGTCTGCTGAGCCATTTTCCTGGTCAACTTTGTACAGTTGGCCACAATCCAGGACAACGTGGTTGCCTGGCCTGTATCCAGTGAGTCCCTTGATCCGAGTCTGAGGAAAATGTCCTGGGAAACAGGTCGGATCCAGCTGCTGTTAGTTCATTCCGCCCCTGCCTCAGTCTCTCGGCAGGCGGCTGGGTGTAGACCAGGCGAGCGCACTCCCCCGCCGGAGCCTGTTCAACGTCACCCTCCTCCCCCAGCCCCAGCCAAAGATCACTGACGAGCTCTGGAGGCTCCGGAACATGGAGGGAAGCCACCGCGCTAGCTTGGCTTTTGTAAGCCCTGCAAAGCAGCCTGTTAAACTATTGGAACTAATGCGGCGCAGCTGCTCCAGTGACTTCTGCTTATGTACATAAAAAGTCCTGGGGGGGAGGGCTTAACCATCAGATGCCTGCTACTCCTCTGTTTGGCCAGCCTTTCCATTTGCTTATTCTGAATGCAAAGGAAAGAAAAACTTGGAACTTGACCTTTCTCTCCACCAGGGGCTATTTATCGCCCTACGGTCTACATTCATAAAAGAAAATTGCTGGTCCTTTGGTTTGGCTCTCTTCCTTCCTTTTCTTTCTTTCTTTCTTCCTTCCTTTCATATCTCTCTCTCTCTCTCTCTCTCTCTCTCTCTCTCTCTCTCTCTCTCTCTCTCTCTCTCTCTCTCTCTCTCTCTCTCTTCTTTCTTTCTTTCTTTTCCTTCCTTCCTTTTTTCAAGGGAAGACTAAACAATCAGCAGCTAAACAAGGAGGAATGTTTCCCTGCTTCCTAAAGTCAGTTTCATGTATCCTATGAGACAAATCACAGAGAATAACACGGACTCCCCCTCCAGATACAAACCAAAGGTTTCAGAACGCTATGCAGAAGGGACAGAGGGTGACTGTTGGGTTTTACAACCTTGTTAATTATGGTTCTTTCAAAGCACCAAGCAACACCATTTAGACCCACAAATAGTATTTGTAATCTCTTTGTACTTAAAGTAGTCTGCTCCTACAAGGGATCCGTAGTTTTCAAAAGAATAGTTAAACACAACTTTTAAGGTTTCAATTGTTATGTATGTTATACATAATTGATACATTCAACCACAAGAGGGTAAAATAAATCGTTTTTCATAAATTCTTGTACTGCCTTTTAAAAGAAGATTGTAATTGTTAAAAATATAGCTTCAATAAACTTATTCAGAGAAGGTTTAAAATAAAGGGAAGAAAGCATTTTCTTACCAGAAAAGGAGTGGAAAATGATGTTAAAACAACTAGGTGAGCAATAAAACCTATTTAGTTGCATTGTGTGGAGCCTGGAATGGTGGGGAAAAAAAACAGGAACCTGGCACAGGGTTGGTTCCAGCAGCCTGGAGACCTTTGGGGGGTTCTCAGATTGTTTTACACTTAGATAAAACAATACCTTGTCGAGGACCTACAAAATTCATCCAGCCCAAAATTGGAGGCTGAAAAAATTAGAGACAATGATTGGGGGGGGGGGGGACTCTGAGATGGTGTGAAGTGGAGAATCGCTATAGTCACTGTTAACCTTAAATGGCCCTATGTTCCCCCCCCCTCCAGGCCCCTGCTGCAACTTCAAATTTAAATCTTTACCTTTCAAATGGTACAGATATGGAAATGATACTCCAAGGTTTTGTTCACCAAAATCTAAGCTCAGCGATCCCATCCATCCCTCCTGATAACAGATTTGCAGCAATTCACTGGTATGTACATGGTCTAATCTGAATGCTTCATGCAAAGATTGAAATTTAAAGAATTAGGTGTGATTATTTTTATTCCTAAGGAACTGTTATCAATACAAACGTTTTTCACAATCTGCAACATTAAATGACAACATTCTTCAGTGGAATAAAAGACAGTCATCTATGCACATTATATCTACTGACATGCTGCAGAAGACTATAATAATTATTTTGAAAGCATTGATATACACACATATGTACACTTATTTATATAAAGTGAGCTGAGAAGCTAAAATTTCATTAGGACTTATACAAAATGGTTGTATGGTACTTGACCTCAAGGAGTTTATTTCAATTTAAGTTTTAAAAAAAAAATGCTTAGAAAACTATACCAAAATACTCAGAAAGTCATCTAGTCAGGCACACACACACACACACACACACACACACACACACAGAGAGAGAGAGAGAGAGACGCATATTCTGAGAATTATGTGCACATGTAACAAAGAAACCATTAAAGACACAAAAGTATGAGGATTAAAAATTAATATAAAATCTACCATAGCCCATACTCCAATGGATGGTCCTATGGCCATGCACACACTGGAGTTACTAATTTGACAGGTTATTCCAGCAGGTTAAATGGGAGAGGAGCACGGGAATAGAGACTCAGGCCAGTGGTTAGGGCCTGTGCTGCTTTTAGAGAGAACCCAAGTTTGGTTCCCAGACCCAAATGGGGCTACACACAACAGCCTGTAACTCCAGTTCCAGCTGATCCAATGCCTCTGGCCGCCAATGGCACCCTGCACTCACATATTAAGACAGAATCAAACACACTCAAACACACACACACACACACACACACACACACACACACACACACACATTTTAAAATAATAAAAAACTAATTTTTAGAAAGAAAAAATGAAGACATGAGTGAGGAGGGAGACATGGTCAAGGGGTCTATGGGGAGTTGAAAGGCAGTGTGGGTATTATCGGAATACATTGTATTCACGTGCGAAATTGTCCAAGGAGAAGTACAAATGCATTTAAAAAATAATGGACAGAGACAAGACAGAAATGCAGACCTGCGAGAAGCGCTACAGAATACAAGTGCAAAATAAAGCAAATTTGCCAGAAGACCAAAAAAAAAAAAAAATCAGCATCTAGCAGTCAGGAATATAAAATTAAAAATTCAGATAATAGGACCCAGTGTGGTGGTTCAAGTCTTTTCTCCTGGCAGTAGGGAGGTAGAGGCGGGCAGGGATTTATGTGTTCCAGGCCAGCTATAGCTACATAAACAGACCCCTGTCTCAAGGAAACAAACAAAAAATTCAGAAAATAGAATAAAGCAGTTTAAAAACAAAGCAAAACAGGATGTAAGAAAATGGACAAAAATAAAATGTCAGAACAACTCCCTCCTGTTTAAGGACAGTTTATTTCACATAAAGGTTGTATTTCCTTTGTACCAAGCCTACTTATGGAGTCCTCTGTGGAGAGTAGCAAATAGCTTGACACTGTCCTTGTCCTCAGGGAGCTTACATTCCAAGGACAGATAGCAAGGACAACACATTTGACAGAAAAGGGGCCAGAGAAAATCTTTGGGGCAGGAGATATTTGGAGTCTAGTTCTAGGTAGACAGATTGATGTCAAGTGACCAAATAAAAATCTATTACCAACAATCAAATGGGCTCTGTTGGACCAATCATGAAGTTTAGGCACACCTAGATCCTGGTTCTTGCTTTCAGTGAGGATTTCAGCCCAGACTAAGGCTGCTAACAAAAGAAAATTAGGGTTGGGGAGATGGCTCAGTGGTTAAGACCACTGGTTGCTCTTCCTGAGGACCTGAGTTCAATTCCCAGTACCCACATGGCAGCTCACACCTGTCTGTGAATTCCAGGGGATTCGACATCCTCATGAATACATGCAGGCAAAAACACCAGTGCCCAGAGAATAAAAATAAATCATTTTTTAAAAAAGGAAAAGCAATCATTTAAACTGTGGTCTCCTCTTCAATGGCCTGTGATGCCCATGCTCATAGGGACAGGGCCCACTGCTGATTATTAGAGCTAAGCTAAACTGGAAGAGCCATTGCTTGTTCCAGCCTCACCAAGCCTGACATGAACCAAGC
Source organism: Peromyscus leucopus (assembly GCF_004664715.2). Classification (NCBI taxonomy): domain Eukaryota; kingdom Metazoa; phylum Chordata; class Mammalia; order Rodentia; family Cricetidae; genus Peromyscus; species Peromyscus leucopus. Next base: position 39,585,457 of record NC_051072.1, read on the forward strand.
CTGATGAAGATGTTTGGCCAATCTCCCACTGCCATGGGTCTAGGGAGGGGGTGGGGCAGGTGTTGGTTTGATTCTCATGTAGATGCAGGACTGAGGGCCTCTTCCAAAGTCCCTATATTCACTGTTGCTTAGTTCCACCTCCTAGTTGCTTAAAATGATGGATGTATATGATGCTTTCTAGAAATAAAAATTTAATTATTAATTCTTTTTTATTTTTGCAATTCTCTGCTACCCCCCTTAAACTACTAGAGAAACCCTGCTGTGTGGTGAAATCACACTTGAAAGTCGCTGCCTCATGAAAATCAAATTGTTAACTGATGAAGAGGTCTGGGAAGTGGGTACATTTGGATAAAATGGTGGCGATGTTCTTCATAAAAATGCCTGGATCCAAGGATGCTCTTCCAACAACAGCACTCTGCTGTCTGCCTTTTACCCAAAATCTCTTACAAATTAGCTCTAGGGAACTTGTCTGAAAAACACAGTACTGCAAGTAACAGCAAATAAGGTCTTAGGTTTTAACAAGTAGAAATTTGGACATAGATGAAGTACTTAGATAACATCACCATCATCCATACTTGGAACAGCAGATAGCATCTCCTAGACACCTCTTGGTGAATTTTCAAAAAAAAAATTTTAAATTTAATATATTTAAATTTAAATATATATATAAAATTTGGAAAGGACTATATATATATATATATATATATACACACACATATATATAAAACATTGATATATAATATATTTAAAAAACACATTTGGGGTCCTTACCAAATAATTCCAAAATATGTTGTCTAATTAATTATTCATAAACTGTAAAACAAAGGAGAGAAGATTTATGAGGATTCTGGGACCAAGTAAGTGTGCTTGTCTGTACTCAGGTGAGTGCTGGGTTTCCCACAATTGAAAAGGAAACAATGATGTGGCTCATTCACAAGAATGGACAAATTGAAATGATTTACACTTGACTAAACAGCATTGTTTGCTTCTCCCAAGTTTGCTTTAATTAGGTAAGTAGGCAGTGAAGTGAGATTGCATTCTGATTGCCACAGAATGGGTCAGGCTATGCTGCGTAGTAGCTAAGCGGGTGTGGGCTCTGTTTGGAATGGAGAAGCTTGATTTGGACCCCAGCTGAGCTTCTGTGCGTTCTGTATTATTTTGGCGGCTCAGTCCATTATATTGTGAAACAGTCATGTCTATATAATAACATTTGCATAAAAATATGGGGTTCAGGGGAGATGATCTGGTCGGTAAAGTGCTGGCCATACAAGTGTGAGGACCTGAGTTCACATGTCCAGCATCCACATTAAAAAATAAGTAACTAAAAGTCAAGTATGGCAGTATGCCCCTGTTGTCCTAGCACTGGGAGGGTGGAGACAGGAGAAGTCCCTTGTGCTCACTGTCCTGCTAGTCTTGCTGAATCAGGGAGTTTGAGGTTAAGGTTCATTGGGAGACCTTGTTTCAAAAAATAAAGTGGAGAAAGATAGAGGAACACAACAAATATCAACCTCTGGCATCCACAGAAGAACACGTGTGTGAACACAGGCACATCCCACACACCCACACACTGCAAGGAGTGTCTAGTACAGGATGAGTATGCCATAGATAGTCCATGTAACGAAGATTCACATTTAGTAGTTATAAGTTATATGCCGGGAATTTTGCATTTTATTTTACTTAATTCTTGCAATCATTGTAAGAGAAACACTATTTTACAGCTAGGACCATAAGGGCCAAAGGTCATTATCATTCAACAGCTGGTATACTTGGGCTCTAAATCTGTGTCTACAAGGTACCAGAGTATCCTGTTTTGACTTTATGCTACATTGTGTTTAAAGAAGAGCTGATCTGATATTTAAATCAATTATCCCCACTACTATGGAAAGTAATGGTCCCCTAAGTGCTCTGAATTCTTGTTCTAGTTAACAGAAAATCTGCCCTTGGCTGCACTCAGAACATACACTGTGACAACCCATGAAGCCTGCCAAGTCATGGAGTTCTTTTGGAGGCAAGGCAGCAGGGGGTGGAATTCCTGGGTGGTTTTTTTCCATCTATATATCTGTACTTCTTTAATGTGATGGCATTTTAATTAAAGTCCATAGTAGTTTTCCGCTTTGCCAAATAATATATTCCAAAATTATTCCATCCTAAACTTTCACCACAGTTTACCACACTGAGTTCATATCATTAAAAATTATGGTGACACAATTGTAGCATCCCTATATCTAAAGGCAGAGTAGAATACTATAGAATGAAGCTTTGGAAAAAAATCTCACCATCTAGGCTAGCTTGCAAGAGATCTTTCTTATCTTCCTTCCTTCCTTCCTTCCTTCCTTCCTTCCTTCCTTCCTTCCTTCCTTCCTTCCCTCCTCCCCCCTCCCTCCCTCCTTCCTTCCTTCCTTAATTCTTTTCTTTCTTTCATATTTATTTTATTTGTATGGATATTTTGCCTTCGTGTGACTATCTATGCCTTTGGAAGCCAGAGAGGGCATCAGATTTCCTGGAACTGGAGTTGCAGGCAGTTATGAGTCACCCTGTGGGTGCTGGGAGCTGAACTCAGGTTGTCCAGAAGAGCAGCCAGTGTTCCTAACAACTGAGCCACCTCTCTAGTTTTCTTTTTTTTTTTTTTTTTGACAGATTTATGCCTATGTGAAATTACTGTGATTATATTCACCCTAAAGTCCTGTGTTATCCCATTCCTTTCCCTCTGAATCTCTCCTTCTTCCCAGCCATTTCCCTAGTGGCTGCCCCATAATGACACCAGCAAGTATCTTTTTGAAAATGAATGATATGCAATCCTTCCAACAAAGAGAATGAATGTGAAATATCAAATTAATAATCATAACAATTAGTTTAATAGGTGTTAAAATGAGTGTCAAATAGTCAAACAGATAGTGAAGTACAAGCATGAAGCAGGGCTTGAATGAAAGTTAAAATAGTCTGCATAAAAGAGTAACAACAGCCTGGACAAAGAAAGTGGTTGAAGGAGGGAAGAGATGTGAGGGTATTAACTCTTTACTGACTAAGACAACAAAACAAAACAATAAAATGTACTTGATACTCAGGTAGGTAATATACAATGGGATTTAAATGCAGCTAATCTGATGGCAACATGTTTTATAATTTGGAAAAGGAGGATTCTGAAATCTGTTCCTATTCAATGTGAGTTTGTAAAAAGTGGAAAGGAGCTAATGAGGAACTAATTGTTAGGATTTGTTCATTGGCTTTCTATTAGCATACAATGAAATAAGGAAGACAATTTGATTGGAGATTTCTTAGCATAATCAATTATACATACCACTAATTAAGATCCACTTAATTAATCATCAAAGACATGTTACTCTTTTCAGGCTATTTAGAAGTCATTGAGCAAGATGCATGCATGTGCTCATTTGCATTAGAGTTACATTTTACTTCACAGCTCAGTCTTGGTTCATTTTCATTAAAAGATCAAGCATGTTGAGTGTCCACAGATTAATCTAAGTATTACTATTTCATCACCTCCCTTAAAGGAAAAGTTGACATTGTATAGAAACGCTCTATCAACAACATTAAAGTGGCATGCTTACTGTACATCTGGGGGACAAACAACAATATAACCTAAATTAGTGTTTCTTCCTTTCTCCTGAAACAGGGACTTAAGACTACTAGGAGCAACAATCCCTAGTTGCTAAAAGAAACTCTGGAGTGACCCTTCTAAATGCTACTCAGACATCATAAATGACCATGGGTTTTGATGACCAACCCCAAAAAGTAAAATGTTATCATATTTTATCTTATCTGACATTTTTCCAGCAGAAAGAATAATCAAACATTTTTGGCTTCAATTTGCAGACATCCAATATCCACTATATCTGACTTATATCATTCCCTAGCCCACTCAGTCACTGAAAGGGCCACTAGGCAGAAGTGCAAGACACATGTGCACTCATTGGCACTGTCTTTTATCGCTCTATTTGGTCATCATAAGCACTCCCAAGTGGAAGACACTATGGCTTACATTCTGAAGCGAGTAAAGTTTGCAATAAAAGAAAAGTTATATAGCTTCCTCGAGATCATACATATCAAACACCTCCAAAGTTTCTTACAATCGAAAATTAAGAGATCTGCAAACTCACCCAAATAAATGACTCCCCATGTAACAACACAGAAAATCTTGGAGCCACTTTTAGACATTTTGTTCTTAATGACAATTCATAAAAATAAGGACATATTTGTTGTCTTTTCTCATATAACAGTTCATTATGAAAAAGAACATAATCTAATCTGTCTCCTAAGTCCAGAGGAATATAATACAACCATAATCCATTGAAAACCCAACAAGAAGAAGCATATTTTCCATCTCCCCATCTCTGTTCACCCACCATACATCCATCTATCAAGGAAATAGTTTTTAGGGCCTTTTTAAAACTTGCATAATGTAATTTGTAAACTTCCCATGGTCCATACAAATAACATTTGCCTCAATCCTTCTTCTGTTTCTTGGGTCTGCTTCTCATGAGATAAAATATTTCACTACAAGTATCTATATTTAGTTACTTAGAATTGTAGTTGGGATTCTTTAACGTACATAAACAACAATCCTCCAAAGACAAGCACATTTACAAGGATACGATTTTCATACCTAACTATAAGGACCCCCCTGGAATTTGTTGTTTATTGGGGACACTGACATAAGGCATTGTAAAGAGCAGGGAAGTATTCTCAATCCCACAAGCTAGTGCACTATGAACATATTAATTTCTCTCAACCTAACATTTACCAGTCTAAGGTCCTATAGATTTTAAAAGCTCAAAAATGCACACTTTAGTGTTCAGTGAATACATTCGATGAGTGAATTGTATGACATGCACATTACATCTCAATAAAGCTGTCTTAAAATAACATATTTACCCCCCACCCCCCAAAAAAAAAAGAGAGAGAGAGAGCTTTGATACAAAAAGCAAAGGCCTTAAATATTAGGTCTCTCTGTTTGGTTAAAAGTTTCTATAATGTGGGATTCAAAACTCATTGTCAAGCAGCAATATGGTCCCTTCCACTAGTGCCTAGGCTATTATAGACCACTGACTCTGCTTTAAGAGCCGTATCCTGTGTTTAGGAAATGCATGATGGAGGGGGAGACAGTGCCACACTACACAGATGCCTTACCAATCTTATGATGGCCCTGAAACTTGTAGAAATTCCTTCCCTAACTAGAAAAAAAATGAAAAAATTGTGCTCTGACATCTGAGTCACAGCTCAGGCGACAGAGTGGGAGAGCAATGCCTAAGTTAATTTAATATTTGGAATCAAAGTATTGTTTTACTTCTAAAATAGTAAAGCTGCAGAGAGAGGTATATTCACGGTTACATAACAACAGGTTTTCAGAACATCAGGACTTAACCTTTTAGGCTATTAGAGGAGACGCTGAACTCATATTTTTCAAGTATGTCTCACAGTAAACTAGCTATTTCCAGCTTACGTTACACATATACACATCCATTTTTTCTGATTAAAAAGGTAGTTGAACCATACTGAATGGTGGTCCAAATACTTCCATCATGCTGGCCGTCTTTGGATTCCAATATTACTGTGCTCCATCTCCAAACTAAGTTCATCCTCCTCTTCCATTGCTCTCTACAGGCAAAAACTGTAACCTTCATAGAGGTCATGAGAGAGGGGCACTGAGAGATAGATTATGACAGTGTGGGTTACTTGCTATACTGTGCATTAAGCCAATGAAAGACTAGAGATGTACTAAAGATGCAGGAGAAGACATTGCTGTAGAAGGTATGTAAAGACAACTTAAGGCTGTAATAATTATAGTGTTTTTCAAACTTCAGTGTAGCTGAGAATCTCTTGGAGACCATGATAAAATGCAAAGTCAGATTTAAATGTGTCAGGTGGGATTTTGAATTTCCAAATCTTTCAGGTAGTTCATAGACTGCCCATGGACCAGAAATACTACCCCATATCTATGCACCAAGACAAGTCTTGATAGATATCCAGCAAATGCTATACAATGACAACAGTATCTTGGAGCTAGGTGATGCTGTGTCTTTGCATTCAGCTATTTGTATATATTCGATTATCTCCTAATATTCTAATTACTAAATAAGTTTTATTTAGCTCTGATATTAATATTGATGGTAAACTTGACAGGATCTTAAACAAGTCTCTAGGCATGCCTATGAGGGATTACTGAGAATTAGAGCATGACAGTGAGGAATTTTATAGATTAGGTTCATTTGAGGTGGAAAGACTTATGCTAAGCGGCATCATTGCTGGAGCTGGAATCATGCACCATAAAATGGGGAAGTGAGCTGAACATTAGCATTCACTGCTCTCTGTTTCTTGACTGTGGACACAAAGACACAAATGACCAGCTGTCTCAAGCTCCTGTTGCTATGACTCCCTTGCCATGATGGACTATAAACTTGACTTGTGAGCCAAAACAAGCCCTTTCTCCCTTAAATTGCATTGATTAGGGTATTTTATCACAGCATCAAGACTAATTATGAAGATAATATAATTATATAAAATAAATCACTAGCCGTTTGTTTAAAAAAAAAAGTACATATATTCTAAAAACTAATCCAATTTTATTAGAGGTAGTAGTCAACCTCACAGTCAAGTGGGATTTACAGTCTTCCTTCATAGTATAAAGCATTGCCAATGACCAATAAAATTCACCAGTCATTAAATCTCTACCAATTAACAGAGAAAGGGTGCTCCTGTCTAGTTCCTCATACTTGCTTACAGTCAGTCTCTGGGTAATTGTAAAAATGGGCTTATGTTTTTCTTCCTAGTGCTTTCAAAGAAGTTATTTTGTCCTGGAAATGCTCAAATGATTGCTAAATTATGTGTAGCAATCTGACCTTCTTCTAGAATTACTGTTATGCTTTTGTAGCACTGGAGACTGAACAGAGGCTCCAGATATACTAGAAAAATGCTGTGTTGCAGAGCTACAGACATGATGTCATTTTGAAATTAATATTGTCAATCCTAACAAAATAACTATAAATAGATTTATCCTAATGCTACTAGACTATATATTCCAGTAAGCCCGGTAACAATAATTTATAATCTTTTAGTACGTAAACTTGGATGAAGCCAACCAGTAATTATTTAATCAGTTACCAGGGAAAATCAAATGCCCCTGTTACACCCAGAGTGATGCATCTCTGTATCGGCAGCATTTGACCAGGATTCTTGACACCCGCCTAACAACACGAAGGGACAGTGTGCCCAAGTCAACTAACACTAAGCTATCAAGTAAAAATAGACAATATTTTCTAAATCCTACCAATGTATTCATCTTTAAATTATCTACATAGCATTAGTTTCTCTCCACTGTGAGGAAATTTAAACTTCAAGCGAAACCTAAAGTTCCTATACCACACCATTCCCAGTCTTGGCTCTCTACAGAGGTAGCTGGTTATGGTTGCCTTACAGAATTTTCCATTTTCACTGTAGGGACCCCCAGCCAAAGCAGACTCAAATAAAAATGGAGCTAGTGTACTAACGAACTGAATTTTAAATTTTATCTGACTGTATTAATTTAAACTTAAGTGGGTTTATGTGACTAGTGGCTACATTATTGAACAGTGAATGGCAGGACATGTGCTGACATGAATACTTATGTGCCTATGAAGAAATGGTTTTGGAGTCTTCCCTAAAAGCCATGGTGTCATATGTCATGATCCTTTAGCGACTTCATTTTTTTTTTTTCCTGCAGCAAAGATCTCCTTTGCTATTTTTAGCCAATGCATGCTAGTCCAAAGTGTGACCATCAGCCATTGTGCTTTGGAAGGGCATTCTGATTTCCTGGTTTCCACTCTAACACAATAAACAGCCTTGTAAATCTCTGGTCATATGCTGTAGCTGATTAAAATAAAAGAATAGACGTTGGAAGTCTGATTGTTAAGTGCTAGGATATCTGCATTCTTAAAATTTTCGTAAGAGTTGCCAAATTTTTGATGATCCTGCAGACACTCCCAACAGCAGTGTTTGAGTTCTCACATTTTTCTCTCCTCAAACAGCCGAATTCATTTTCCTGTACTTACTCTCCACGTCCTTTTGTCCTTCAAGCATATCCCCTATTTTTTCTTAGGGTAGAAGTAATTAAGAAAAGCATCAGCAGCTACCATTAAAACTCAAGCTACATTTCCCCATGCTTCCAAGCCTGTGTTCAATTTTGGCTCTTTAGCAATTTCTTTTGACCAAGCATTTCCCTGTTGTGTCTCTCGTGTGATGTGACAGTATCTTCACACTGCAGGAGGCAGTGGAAGAGGAATAGCCTTAGCCTTCTTTTTTTCAGCAATTTTCTGGCACTATTCAGTAAACCATGTGCTAAACTGCTCTTGTTGTAATACAGACAGATTTTGCTGTGAGCATGGAGCCTTCTGGCCTACACCTTCATCCTCACAGAAGTAGACAAGATGTCAGGCCTGACCAGAACTTTAGCACTCCTCTTTTAAAATGCTTTCCCTGAGAATAATCAATGGTTTCTAGATGATGCCTGAAATCTGAGGCCCACTGTATCAGCGTGACCAAAAGCACACATTGCTTCATCATCAGTAACTGTTTTACATGATTAAAGAACACTTGGCCAGGAATCTAGTCTTGAGTGCCTCACTTGTCCTAGAACTGGAGATGGGCCAATACATCTTTGGGACTCAGCTTCCTTCTCTGAAATAGCAAAGCAGGAAGGTGACCACAGAGGAACATGAGCCAAAGTTGCCATTGGAGGAAATGAGGTTCTCCATGACTGCTACTGCTACTTGTCATTTGGGTTTGTTTTCATAAGAGAAAACTGAGACAACAAAATAAATAGTTTGTGACTCCACTCTTTTGTCATTGACTGAGGAAAATTTTTGTGGCATGTCTTAAAACTCTAGAAAACCATTTTTTTTTTTTTAGTTTTTGTACTCTTTCCAGCCTAATGGCTATCAAGATTAAATAGATATTAATTTGCATAATAAACATGTTTCTGTTACTTTCTTAAGTCTATACAATCAACAAAACAAAACACAGTTCCTGACTTTTCGTGCATGGTGGTATCTATGGTACAAACACTACTCACAACACATGGTGTTGGCCACGCAGAGCTAAGAAGGGGTACCGCATAGAGCAACCCTGCATCCTGCTTCCACAAACTGCTGCAACCCTTCTCAAAATACAGATAGTAAAGTGTCATCACATAATTAAAAGGTGACAAGTTCAGAGTTCTCTTATGCAATCTTTGAAATTTGAAAATAATTTACTGAACTGAACGTTTATATAATTTAATTTAAAAAAATGGTTGCTGTACCAGCTTACAAAATTCCAGAATGTTTTAAAAAGGTGCCTGTGAAGTCAGTAGTGATCAGTTCTAAAACATTGCTGCTTACTGGCCATTGGGAAAGCCTCTACTCTGAAGAGCCTGCTCTTTTGTGGTTTTCTTAAAGCTGTTGGTTTGATTTTTAGATGCTGCTTTATAGATTCTACATTTGTTTTTATCAGTATATGCATTGCCAATTTATTTCTTGGGTCTATGTTCCACGTTTGAAGAGGGAATGGTCAGGTCTAGGATTATACTGTAGCACTCACTGAGTATTCAACACATACATAGTTACATAAGGAGACCCTCCAAATCAACACTGGCATATGCAGATTATAATGAGCCCTTAGATTCTGAAGCCATATGCTGTGTTTATATAAAAACAGTACAGAGAAGGGTTATCTTTCTATAGTCATAGGGCTTGAAAATTAAGACTCCCACAGACTTGAAATTATAAAACTGTTATCATCCCAGAGAACAGAGAAGCACAGGTTTGAGATTTCCAAAAGCAACTCTCAAGTTAACACTCAAACAATCAATCAAAGGTTGTGGCTTTTTTGGCATCTGTGCTGTGAAATCAAAGCTCTTCGGGCACTTATGGATGAAGCACCAGAGGAAGGAAAGTCCCATGCAATTCTAAGTATGCAAAAGGTTCAACTTCGTCTCAGCTCTCTCAGGCTCAAGTAAAAGAGCAAAAAGGCAAATTGTACAGGTCCTGGCAGCAGGCTGTAGGGAAGGGCAAGGCATAGAGCAGGCCGGAACACGAATTTAAAGATCAGTATGGAAGAAACCAGAATGTTCATTCAATTAGCTAAACATTTGTTAAGGCAATTAGCCTTAATGTTAGTATTTTAAAACATTGTTGGGGTTACGGTTAATGTAGGAGTGTGGCAGTATTTGGGGAAGCCCATTTTTAAAGGAGTGAATCTTGTAAAAAAAAAAAAATTATTTTAAGCCAATCCTCAGGGGAGGGGACATTATTTTCTTCTTTTTAATCACTGGTGAGTTGGCCTTGACCCAGCAAATAACGCCACCCATGCTCATACAACCAATCCCCACAAACAAAAAGCACTGAAAATGGGAGAGAGACTAGCTGAGAAGATGAAAGGGTTCAGGGATGCAGGAGGCAGGGGAGGGTAATGAGAGTAAATGTCACCATAGTTCACTCTCTGTGTGTGTGTGTGTGTGTGTGTGTGTGTGTGTGTGTGTGTGTGTGTGGAGAGAGAGAGAGAGAGAGAGAGAGAGAGAGAGAGAGAGAGAGAACTGCCAAAAAATAAAGAGAAGGAAAAAGAGTTTAAAATAATTTTCATGGCACCCTATTCCAGTCTTTTTAAGATTTCATTCAGAGGGACACACTATTTGGGAAATTTTTATTTACTAGGAAAGCATTCTAGTCTCTGAATTGGCTGCAAATTATTAATTTCCTATGGCCATGTTTTCTTATTTAGTAAGCATAAAAGGAAACAAATGAGAGGATGGCACGGGGTATCAGTGACAGTTACTCTTAGGCAATGTGGCTTTCCTCTGTGACTACCTGATAACCCTTTATAGTAAAAATCTTACTAAACTATTCCTAAAAATGAGCACTTCCTTCATCGATCCACTTCTTCAGCCAACAAGCATGCAATGAATACCTAGGAATATATTGTGTGCCAACATCAACAAAACATGGAGGACTGGGTCACTTCTGTCTCAGAGTACACAGATGTGACCCACCACATAGCAGTCAAGGGTGGTAAGCTACTGAAACCTCCTTTACTGCCTGGTGTCATTTCAGAAGATGAAAATGAGGAAGCAGAATCATGACGTATGTTCCTTCGGCAGACAGGTGGCTGTTTTAAGTGTTATCTTGAAACAAATTAGTTTGCAGTGGGTTTTTATAAGAAAAACAGGAGCATAATTAGATTGCGCACGTTTTCTTAAATTTAATCCAGGCATTCTTACGTGGTTCTTTTATATTTGGGGGTTTTAGGCTAGAGTAATTCTATTCCAATACCAGATACAAAATCTGGAGTTTCACTGTATCTTCAGACATGCATTTAAGATGTTTTAATCCTATTAGCAGCCAAAGGACACTGCCTCACTTTTGCAAGACTCCAACCTTCTTGATGGCATAAAGTATGTGGTTTACTTCTGATGCAATTTCTGCGTTTGTTGCCAATGACAACGGTTGTTTTCTTCATTAGGTTTTATGTGGTTGGTCAGGTTATGTCACGAGAATTGTACTCAGAATTATGAGTCTGTTGAATGCAGCTTTGTGCTCTGATTGCAGTGGTGTGTGTGTGTGTGTGTGTGTGTGTGTGTGTGTGTGTGTGTGTGTGTGTCGGGGAAGGAGGTGGCTTTCAGTTTTGTTAAGACAGAAATACAGACTACTGGGTACCCTGAGTGACCTTTGTACCTCTGCTGGTTTCTCTCTTCTCCTCCCCTACCATCTATTTTCTAGCCTCTGGAAAATGGCACATGTGTGTCCAGAAAGTTCCACTAATCAGTTCTTTTCTGTTGCTCTCCTGTTTCTGTGGCTTCAAGAGGCCTTGAGTTGCAATCTCCTGAGTGCGTCACTGAGAACAACTTAAGTCAACTGTAATTTTCAACAGATCCTGAACACGGATTTGGAAAGATCAGGTGTTATTGAAAAGAGTTATAATGAATTCAGGCTTGAGTCCAATTGCTTCCAGCTTGTCTCCTCCCTCTGTGGGTTAACAAGTGTTTCCAAAGCCACAGGGCTTTAAGAATCCTGAAACAGCTAATTAACAGAGCTGATCTACATCATATGAAGCCTGTATGTTCCAGGCGGCTGCGAGACCTCAGCTTCCCCAGGCTATCGGAACCGTGAGGGAGCACGTGGAATTAGATTGTGACATTCTGCTCCCTGCCTGTGGCAGAAAATAACCTTCTCAACAGGCACTTTAGGTGAGAATAGTCCTTTCAACAACAACACAAAAAGGTCTCATAGCCATGACTATGAAAAAGTAAATGAACATTTCCTCATGTTCAGACTGTGAGTCACAACTGGCCTGTGAGTGGACCAAAGCCGGAGGCATTCCCTTCATATGTTGTCCAGTGAAACACAGGCTTGGGGAGAGGGTTAGCTTTGAGTCACAGTCTTCCAACAGGCAAACAAAACCCAAAGTAAAGAGGTACTGATCTCCTTTTCCAGCATTTTTTTCTACTTATCTATATAAGCAAAAGTATAATCAAAATTTACCTATTTAAAAAAAAATTAGACAAGATGAACTGGACTGGTTATGTGCTTTAATGATAAAATCATCTATCACACACAAAAGTCTTCTCACATACCTCTGGTTTAAAATCTGTCTTCCATCACCCCAGGGGTGGTGGTGGTGGTGGTGGTGGTGGTGGTGGTGGTGGTGGTGCATCCCTTAATCCCAGCACTTGGGAGTCAGAGGCAGACTGGTCTCTGTGAGTTCAAGGCCAGTCTGGTCTTCAGAGCAAGTTCTATGATCTTATCAAAGTTTTCTTTCTAAAACATACCACCCCCTGCTTGAATAGGCCTGATTTTTTTTCCTTGTTTCATGGTTGGTAACATACACATTTTTTATGCTTCTTATGCCACAGCAATCACTAGCAGATCCACATCTACATAATTTCATTCGAGGCTACCAGACCAAATTGTGTACACTCGAATACTATTGCAGTGGAAATCTTGCTCTCAACGAGCCCTGCCTTTTGAAGGCAGTCATCTCATCCACCCAATCATTCATCTCTTTGCTCAATTTTTTTGTTCATTATTAAGATGATAAAGCTTTAATGTCATGTGCTTTGGGAATTATTTACCTCTTAATCATGGGACTACACTCTGTATCCTTCTAACTAATTCTTTTGTCATTCATATCACAAGGATACAAACCTTTTGGTACTTAATGTTTATATTATCTTTACAATATACAGAATGAAATGATAAAGGACTTATATGGGAATGGACAAGTGGATGGATTAATGGATATAACTAGGTCATCAAATTAGATTAAACCTAAGGGTTCTTTAAAGTATATAATTAATTTTATGAAATCTATTTTTAGCAACAGGTTTGAAGTGGTAGGAAAGAAATATATCAGCAGTTTACATTCATATCTGGTGACATATGATTACAAGTCCAGTTTTAACCCATGACTTAAATTTGCACAGGTCCTTTATGCAGACTTCTCATTAAATGACTACAGACACAACCCTGACTGATACATAAAAGCTATTTGTATAGGCAGGTGGCTCTCATTTAATGCTTAAAAACATTAGATTTGTCTTCTGAATGCATTATGTCAAGCCCAAAGCTTGGAATGCTACTAAAAGATTGAATTAGAATTGAAACAAATCACAAGCTCTAAAAGAAATAACGGTGTCAATGTATAATTAACATTCATGTACAACAACTAGCTATGTAGAAAAATTACAGCAACAAAAAAAGGAGCAAATGGAAGATCTTCAAGAAGGACTTGAGGATTTTAAAATAATGCCTTAAAAAATGCTTCATGCTTTAACGAAAAAGAAAAGACTGTCGGTGACAGAATATTCGAAGAGCAAGCTTTGAAAACATATGGTGACTGCCCGTTATGAGAGTTAGTGTTTCCTTCTGGAAAACGCTCCTTGTGCAGAGACCCATGGAGCAGAGGAATGAGCCAGGCACATGGAGCTTAGACCAGTAAAAAAGTCCTAACTTTTTCAAGGGACCAGGCATCCTGCAAAGACCACAGCAGCTGAGATTTGAACACATTCTTGGGGATAACCCTACAGGACATGGCAAGAACACAGAGCTTAAAATGAAGAGACATTGAATAAAACCTAGCACAGGTCCAGGAAGAAAAGGAGAAATGTCCATTTTTATTGGAGCAGACACACAACAGAAGTACATTGTCATACTGGGGTGAGGTGGGGGATGGTTGTGTCTGGGTAACACTAAGACCTACTACACCTTGGGGAACCCAGTTAGCTGTTGGGTCTAGCAGAAGAGCAAAAATATCCATCCTCAAAAGCTGAACTCGCTACTTTGAGCTGACCTCAGGGTCTCCCACAAAGAATGAGATGGACAATCATAGGAACCGCTTCAGCAGTGTGGGGAAAAGCTAATGTAACTTAAGTTATCATAGTAGATGTTGTATGCTTTGGTTGCTTAGGACTAGGGAAGTAAGGTGTATGTTCACATTTAATAAATTATTAGAAAGGTAAAGGAGAAGAAGAGTTAGAAAGACCATTTATTAGAAACTTATTACAGGCAATACAATGAGTTATATAAAGAAAAAATGAAGAAAAAAAGACAAAATCTAAAATAAATAAAACATGTGTTATGCAATATATATGTATATTGCAATAATACATATATATTTATACATATATATGTGTTTGTACATAACTTTTAAAAACAAAATCCTATTTCATGGGAGACAGTCAACGTGTTCTGAACTCAGGATTTGCTTGATTCGGATAACAGTTTTCTTGATGGGAATGGAAGTGCTGGTGATAGAAAGGATACCAAGCAGGATCTTCACTCGAAGAATCTATTGGGGATGAGAACGGCATTTGTTTCATGGAGTGATGATCATTTCCCAGAAGAAAATAATCAGAAATCTCATGCTCAGAAAGTAGAACCACTGGTGGGCAGCACAAAGAAGCAGAGTGAGGAGCTCCTTTATGAAGGCTGGGGTCCACCTGAGCCACCTCATGGTGGGTCCAGCTGCCTGGGCAGATGTACCTGTTGAGTCGTTCTGTGTTAAGAGGAAGCTATCAGATCAGAGTGAATTCTGCACTCTGCTGCCAAAGTGATATGCTATATGGAATCTATCAAGACCTTCTGGCTTCTTCCGGATGAGGGAATATTTGGAATAATCGCAATTTTCTTGGTTTCCCTGAAGTCATACAGTGCATTTAACTGGTCATTATATTTTAATTTTTATACAGGTGAAAATTCATTTTCAATGTGAATGAAAATCCTATATATGTCATTTTACTCTAGGATAAAAATAAATCCTTAATTTAATTTCATTAGCCCTGGGTCTGTGGAAGTTTTCCTATTTAGTGGTTGCCTCTGCAAAACAGGAGTTTGGGATCAGTATCATTCTAGGAATGGAATCCGATTTAGGATCAGCTTCACCAAGGATGGGTTAGGGTGCTCTGACTCTGTATACCTAGAGCTACAATTCTCCTAAGTAATTGTGTGCCCTGAGCTAATGTGATATCTAGGCAGTATGGCCAGTTGAAATGAAGCAGCCAGAGGAAGTGCTCTTTGGTGGGAGTGGAGGCGGGGAGGAGGGAGGAGGAGGAAATGACATCATTCCTGTCAGTTCTACTCCAGACCAGTGACAGATGCGCATGAAGCCCCAGAGAGTTTTAAGAGACCCAAAGAGCACGTAGTATCTCATTGCTCTTCAAAGACACAGCAACTTACATGGAGCAGTAAGTTAGTTTACCAGAGAATCTGGAATAAAACACAGCCCTGGAAAACCAAAGTTTAAACATATGCACTCTCAAATGCACTCATATGCACTCACAACAAAATAATGTTGGAAACATTTGGAAATGTCACATTTCAGTTTAGGGAGGAAGAAGCCAGATTTTTCCCCCATTCTTAGCGAGTGGCCCAAAGTTAATTTTACTAAAGACCAAAGGCGTGATTTTACCCATTTCCAAATCTTCAGCCTTGTGTGTGAAAGCAAAACCTTAAAAAAAGAAAACGACCTCCAAGATTGAAAAGAAACATGGATAAGCCATTTCCCAGTAAAGAAAAATTACTGCAAAATCATTGTAGTGTGTATGGAAATTTCAAAGGGTGGCGAAATGTATTCTGATGCCCAAAGAGAATAACCGGATGTGTGACTAAAGCTGTTGAGCTGCAAGCAGCTCGCTCACCTCAGAGCCTACAGAGCCACTGACGTTACTTTTTCTCTTTCCTCTTCCTCTCTTTGTCCTTAGTATTCTTTCCCCTCGCCCTCTGCCTCCTCCTGTCCTCTTACTGTCTTTCTACATTTGTCTTTTCACTGATCCTAATAGGAAATTCATGGTACAAAGCTAATGAAGCTGGTAGGGAAATTTGGCATATAGCCTGAAAACCTATACTTGATATTAACCCAAGGCAGGTGTAATCTGTTACTTACTCTGTTAATTTTATTTTCATGGTATGTCATCATGGTTCTTCCAGGCTAAGAATGGGTATGGGTCGGGTTGGGGGCAAGTATGTATTATCAATATTCTGTGAAAAGAAAAAAGTCTCCCAGCTCCATAGGAAGAATACTGGAATGCAGGCTCAGACTTGGGGCACTTCATCTTGTCTATCAAAGAATAAGCCACTGTGGCATTTTGGGAGAATAATGCCAAAACAGAAGAGTATCCAAGAGAATTCAAGTACACATCTCATTTTAAAAGTCTCCGTTAAATGGGGCTTAGTTCTTTGCAATGCCCACACAGTCTAAATAAGTTGTCCTTGGATGGAAAACACATCAATTATTTAGAGCCACAAGAAGAAACACTCTACTTGATCTCAGCCAAAGGCTAAAAAGCAATGACTGTAGTAGTGGGAGGGGAGGTCACAGTGCTCAGAGACACACAAAGCCACCTTAGAGAACCTGGAGGGGGCATGCTGGCTCCTCCCATAGGATGACAATGAGTGCTCCCTTCAACCTCAGGAGTCCACATTTCAGAATGCAGACATTGTACTGCTGAGTTTCACAGCAATAGAGGAACTGGTGGCGAGGCCAGGCACGAGGTTCCTCCCCATGAGTATAGATCATTATGCCTCAAAATATTCATTTTTATATTATTAACATTGTCTGCAGTAGTCACTTTATTTATTCCAATGGTATTTCTAGAATCCCTTCTCACTTGCAGTCAGTCACAGGTGGGTCCTGACAAGTTATAAAATTAAATGTTCAAACATAAACAACAAAAAGTGAATTCCTGCCCCTGAGTTAAAAGCTTCACATGACTTGACTTCAATCCCCATTTATGCCACTCATTCTTTGAAGGACCCAAGGCAATCCACTTAAACCTTGGGCCCCAGACCCTCATATTCCCTTCCTATAAAACAGGAATGGTACTATTTGGATATATTTTGATATGGCTTGAGTGTGCTCTCAGTGGTCAGTATGGAAGTGATTAGCAATGGATAAGATCATTACATTACAGTGGAGTGCACATGACTGAATCCTGGTGGGTTTATAAATGGTGTCATAGTCTAGACAGACATTCATAGAGATGTTCACTCTCGTCTCTGTGTCCTGGACACCTTGGTACTCTGCCTACAAGGATGCCATTGCTGAATCATCAGTGTTCTTTGCTCTTGAACCAGAAACTTAGGCCCAAACACACCCCCTTTCTTTATAATTTATCCACTATATTATCTAACAACAGAAAACAGACTAATACAAATGATTACATCCACTTCCCATGTAGTGTGCCGAAAGATCAGAGAGCCCTGTGAGAAAGTGTCCTGGGTATGGGGGTACACAGAGATACAGCTATGTGGCCAAAGTATTTCCAAACAGTAGTCTATACAAGGTACGATGTATAGTTTTAAGACACAGTGTCTAAATATATGAACTTTTCCTCATGTAGAGTGGCAAGGTCACAAAAGATGATACCAGAAAAGAAAGGGGACAGAAAAATTGCTAAGCCTGCTGTAGGATGAACAGTAGGCTGGCTGGTGACCAATAATTCCATCGGCTGATGTAGCAACTAAGGTTCAGAAATACTACCTGAGAAGTCAGAGGCCACACCAATAAATGACAGCCATCTCACAGTGCTGACATGGGAGGGCTGTAAGTTTACAAACAGCCTGGGCTACAGAGTGTGACCCTGCCTCAAAACCCAGAATCAAATAAAATCAAATCAGTCTGTTTTTATTAATTATAACTCAGGGTATTTGAAACACTGGCCAAGTGCTTTGTGGCATTATGGGGAATAGTATGGAAGAGGAGGGTTAGCAGGAGTGTGGGGGGGCGGGGGATGGAGGGTAGGGTGTGACCAGATGTAATGGAGCCAATATAATCAAAATAAATTACATACATATGTAAAAATGTCATAATGAAACCCATTGTATGCACTAGTAAAACTAAGGCATGTGTATACACAGGGCACACCCATGCCTCACCTCTCTACATCCTGAAGAAATAGCATAGAGTGAAGGAAGAAAGCAGGACCCTTACTAGGGGATGTACCCTGACAAAGGATAATCAATGTGTGGGATGTATTTAGGGCCTGTGACTAGAAAGCCCATTTGACATGGAGATGTGTACAGTGCTGGATGAGAATATCGAGTAGTAGGAGGGAGTGGGGACTGAGGAATCTTGTGGATTATTCCCCTGTGAAATATAGTCTTGGGAAGGTGTTTGTACTGGAAGGATCCCATCCACGTAGCTGTATGTAGTTGACTTTATCAACATGTTACATGATTGGACAAGGAAAATAAAACAAAAGGATGACTAACATGCAATGGTGTGGCTCTGGCTGAGGGTAGCAGAGGCCTAAGACGCCAGTATGAAGGAACTGGGGAAGCACACTGACTGAATGAACTTGGACTTGGGCCTAGAACTGAAGGAGGTAGCTGTATTCAAGCTCCCCTGCAGAAAGAATGGCAATCACATTTTCAGAGCTGTGGAAGACAGGAGGCTGCTAGTTTTTCAGGAAAGAATGATGCTGGCAATGAGACACAGACAGAGCAGCACAAACAGTCCACTAGGTAGCTTCCTGGTGTGTGGGAAGCATCTGACTACGGAACAGGTTTCTTAGGCTTACTGGTCAACCTGCGGATACAGACAGTTGGAAGTGATGAACTCAGAGACAGAATGATTCAGGAACCCCTGCGTGAGTCCTATCCCAACCCCAGAATTCAATACTGAAAATTTCTGTCAGAGTAAATGATAAGATATTGACATGGATGTCAAGTCCCCAAAAGACATAAATGGTTTTTATGATTTTTGTTCATGCTCGTTTGATAATAATGTTTAGGCTATGAAGATCTTTATGTAAATCAGAAATTAACCTGTGACATATCTTCATTATAACCAGGTACTGGAGTTATTAGGGAAAAGCTTAAACCTTAGTATCTCAGCTCTCACCAGCAGTTACCAATGAAGAACAGAAAGAACTCAAATATGTTCCTAATCGTATTGACTTAGGTCAGCAGCCAGCACAGCTGATCATGGACATCTGGCCTTTTAAGGAGTAACAATTCATTCGTGATGGCTCATTACCTAAAAGAAAGGAATGGTCTTTGAAAATGCATTTCAAATACCGTTAGTGGCCAAGGAAAGTTCTAGTCCTACAATTAATCCCAGGACCTGTTCATTCTGTTTCAATGGTTGGGGTATCTGTCTTCTGATTAATATGTCTGTTTAGCAAGTATCAAAAATGGATATTTTAAAACAAAGTCTCTCTCTCTCTTTTTCATAAGTGTTCAAAGACTAAGCTGTGGTGGCAGAGAACAATAAAAATGTAAAATGTTACTTTAAAGGTATGACTGTAATCTAATCCCTATCCCTGGGGGACCATCATGAATATGAGAACATGAGTAACTGTGTGCTGTGCAGGAGGCTACGGATCTTAGGGTGTCTGCCAGTGTGGGATGACCCACACTTCCAGACACAGATGTATACAAACATACACGTATACGCGCGCGCGTACTCTACACACTGGCTCTCTCTAAGGAGTCTCGCTAAGCTCTGCAGTCAGCTTACTCTTCATTTTCAGGACTGTTCTTTTCTGGTGTTGTTCCTGGAAGAATAATCCTAGGAAGCAAGGGAACGAGTTACATGAAGGCAAAAAAACTGTAGGTGGAAAATGTATGTAGATATATTTCTCCTAGGCATTCTTTAAGGAGAGACAAAAGTACAACCATGTCACTAAGACACCATCTGCTATCCTGGACAAGTAAAGTGTGAAACTCCCCCTCCTTACTGAAGCCCGTGGAAAGCTGCCCCTGCACGCTGACCCCTGCCCCTGCCCCTGCCTCCTGCCCACTGCCTCCCTACCTCGGCCTCCTACCCCACCTCCTACCCCATATCCCTGCCCTCAGCCTCTTCCCCTTGCCCCTGTTTCCCTTCTCCCTGCCCCCCTGCCCCCTGCCTCCCTGGCTTCTTCCCTCTTCACACAGCCTGGTTTCTGTTTTCCTTCAGGGCTTATGTTCCACTGACCTACAAATGTCCACTGCAATTATGTCATTTTTCACTGTTTGCACTGTTCCCCGCTCTTCTTGCCCTTTTCTATTTTTGAAAAGTGTGTCCTTCAAAGCAGCATGCTTTCCTGTGAAGCCCTCAAGTAAAACATACAGTAAAGCGAGACATTCTTATAGCATTTAAAACAGATCTTATGGCTTACAAAAACCCGTCACTTGGAGGGGTGTCTCAATCAGTGACGTGCCTGCTGTGCCAGCATGAGGCATGAGTGTGGGTTCCCAGAACCCACATAAAATCTGAGTGTGGCCTCATCCTCATGTCATCCCAGCCCTAGAGGCAAACACAGAGACAAAGATGCCTGAGGCTTGCTGGTCAGCCAGCCTAAGTCAATGGATGAGCTCTGGGCTCAGTGAGAGATCCTGCCTCCAAAAGAAAAAAAAAAAAGAAGAAGAAGAATAAGAAGTGGAAAAGTAATAAAGGAAGCTCTTGACCTCTGTCCTCCACACATGCACAAGTTGTTATGCACACACACTCATATACACATACTCACCCCCCCCCACATCTACACAAACACACACTCACACAAACAGTACATTGATAATTATTTGTGCTAAAATATACTAAAGATATCATTCATTTTTTTTTAAATTTTATTTTTTGTGATGCTTGAGATTGCACGCACTAGCCAAGGACTTTACCACTGAATGACAGCCCCAGCTCAAGATGGCGTTTTAAATATTTCATGTACCTCTCTCAGTGGAAAAAAAAAAAAACACAAGGATGAGTTAAAGCATCAGGCAAACGGATCCAGAGGAACACGGATTCTTACCATCTGGAACTGAGTGCTTAAAGAGTAAAGGGGGTCTATACTGGGGCACAAATCTGAGCCATCCCCGATGACTCCCTGTGACACCCCCCCATAGGCTTCTGTGTATCCGTGAGACAGTTTTCTTCAGGGAACTACCAGGATGCCCATCCTAGAGGCATTGCAAAAGCAGACGGGATAGCACAAGGCCTTGCTCTCCCAGGGATCTTTGCTGTTGACAAGTGCCAGTAAAGTTACAGAGGCCCAAGTCAGCCAGTGGCCAACAACTGATGAAGCACCTGCAGCCAGCCCCTCAAGCAACTCTCCAAAGCCAGACAGCTGTCAGTCTCTCTGAATACCTGGGACACTAGAGTCTCCAGACCTGAGAAAGATAAGCAGTGGGCTTCTCTTTGTGGGTGTAGGAGAAACAGCCATGTCAAGGTCTAGGGGAGAGGGAGGGTACTGAGCCTGAGTGTGCCCATTCACTTGTGCCCTCATGAACTAGTCCTTCTTACACATCTGGGGTAGACATTTACACTATGATAAACATAGAGAAGATGAACCCATCTTTCTGGGAAGACGACTTCAGTGAGGGGAATCCACTAAGTGTATGACCTCAGTTCCTTTTAACTAGGACTACTGTGTTACTTGGGAAGTCACAGAGTGGAAAGCCTGTTGGTCCAGCTCACCACTCTGCAGAAGGCAGGCTTCTATTAGTCTGCTGCCAGAATGGTCCCACCCAGCTCGGCCTCAGTTCACCGGCTGTGGCTTAGAAGTTCATGCTAACACTGAGTCACTCCAAACAATCCTGAAACACTAACTCATACCGTGCCTCTGTTTATCTGGAAAAAGGATATGTAAAGGAGGAATCAAGTTAAAATAAGGTGATGGTGTGAGTCTTGTTCAATATGGAGGATATTCCAATTAAAAGGAGGAATTTGGAGATGTAGCAGTACACAGAGGCTGGTACTTGGGAAGGCAGTTATCTCCAAATTAGGACATGAGGACAGACCTAGAAAGGCCCCATCCCTCCTGCCCTCAGGAGGATCAAGTTGAGAAGAACTTGACTTTGAACATCCAGTAGCCGGAACTTCAAGGCAATGTTCTTGTGTGCTAAGTCCCACTGTGTGTGATGCTTTGCTAGCACAGCTCTAGGAAATGCATCATACATTTGGTGGACAGAATTTTAGTCAAATGAGAGAGACCAGCTGGGAGGTCTCTTCGGTTTCTTGGGAGGTATGTCTAGATTACAGGATTCATTGAACATCATAATTTTGAAAAATAAATCCATTACAAATATCACCAGTGGTGCAAAAGTCCATAAAAATTCAATTATACAAATTTACAGTCCAGAGAAGGGGAAAAAAAATCAAATTACCATTTATGGAAATTTAAGCAGGGTTTATGGCTGGGAAAATAAACAGGGTTCTACTAATTGTGCAACATAGCGTTAGGAAGCCAAGGCATAAGGATGAGGCTGTGTGGGCTCCGCTCTCGGCTCTGCTGTTTATCAGGGTTTTGACCTTCAGCAAGCAGCTGCTGTGTGCTGATCCCCGGTCCTCTACCACAAGACTGCTAGTAGATGGGTCCCTGAGCTGCCAGGCTAAAGATTACCCATCATGATGACAGCTAAGGGCAGAGAGTTGTTTCAACTTAAAAACAAAACAAACAAACAAACCACCAACAACAAAACCCCAAAAAAACCCACAAAATTAAAGGCAAGCATTCAAAAATTTAAAACGTGGGGTTGTTTCTTTTTTACACGATACTTTCTATTTGTGTTTGTCATTTTTCTTTCTCTTACTCTGCAGCATTTCAGCATACTGAAAGCAGTATAGTGTCAGATGTAAACATCAAACTCAACCATCCAGGTGGTTCTCTAAGCTATCTAGTTATCCACGCCCAGAAAAGCACCGAAGATTTCACGAGCACAGTTATTCTTTTCTTGGATTCTGACATGTTCCCAGATAAGGATGCTGAGCTGTCTGCTTTGGGCCGTATCATCACCACACCAAATCACATTGAAATAAATTTAGCTTTACCCTCTTGACTTTTATTGTGCAGGATTGATTTAGAGGATAACGATGCTACTTCCTTGCCACACATTCCCTGAGATGTTGGATAGACTAGTTGAGGCAGAGCTACAATTCAGTTCGTAGAGGATACAGGGGAATTCTGTGTGACAAAATCTACTAACTTAAGAGCTGTGAAGTTGCTGGAGAATCATAGCACTCTGTTCAGGGAAGTGGGGGATCCCACTGGATGTGAGGAATAGATATCTATGATAAGAAAGTGAGAATCTGACGCTGCTACTGTGATCACCACAGGCTATAAGATAAGCGAAGGCAATGTGCCAACCGGGTTGGCTCCGCACTGAAACAACTATATGAACAAGTCAGGGAACAGGCCTTTAACAAACAAATAATGTCCCCAGGATGTATCTTGCTTTACTGAAACCACTAAGCCACCCATTCATGAAACATTATAGGGCCTCCCTACGGCCTTTTAGCGATATAAATTTTCCCTGTAAATACTTGAGGGCCACTCCTTGATTTTAGAGTCCATATGTCTTATGAAGTGTCCAGAGATAAGACTGCTCATAATGCAGGCTCCCTTCTGGAAGCTCAGCAGGTTAAAAAAAAAAAAGTAAATAAATTTAAAAAAGCAGGATTCCAGCTCTCACGAGGACTTGGCTCGGGGGGCAGACCTTGCCAGCCTCTAGGACCAAGAGAAAAATGCATGTGTGCTCCTGAGGCCACCCAGTGTGTGGCATTCTGTTGTGATAGCTGAGTTAGACTCAAATCGGTGCCTACTCTTCCTTCATAGGGGTTATTAGAGCCCAGAACTATACACACACACACACACAGGCCTTTTCATGGTTAGGGATAAACAGAACAGCAAATGCATTCCTTTTCATAATTAGATGTTCAATTATTACTTGTTAAATGATGAATGAATGTTAACACTGTTTGAATGGAATTTCCTGGTGAAATGAGAGCCAAATGGTAAAATTCAATTTGGTCATCTTAATTCTGTGTAAGAAAAGCTATATCCCAAAGCATCTTCTATGAAGGCCAGGGCACTGTTTATTAAAAGGCTGAGTGTTCTTTTGAGTATCTGTGCAGGTCTGGGAGACAAAAATAACTGGAGCAGAAGCACAGTGATAGAGTGCTAAAAACCATTAAGTGAGGAGGAGTTGCTGGATGTAATGGTACAAGCCTTTAATCCCAGCACTGCAGAGGCAGAGGCAGGTGCATCTCTGTGGGTTTCAGGCCAGCCTGGTCTACAGAGTGAGTTTCAGGACAGCTAGGGCTACACAATGAAACCCTGTCTCAAAAAATGAGAAAGAGAGAGAGAGAGAGAGAGAGAGAGAGAGAGAGAGAGAGAGAGAGAGAGAGAGAGAGAGAAAGAAAGAAACAGGAGCTGGAGAAATGTAAGAGTGTTGAGATGATAAAAAGACCAAGCAGGCTAGTAACTCACTGTAGATATGGATGCTAGCCAGCTTTTAAAGAGCATGGGTGTCTAACATTCCATTGCACAATACTTGTGAATGTAACCAGCTTGCCTTTCCTCAGACCATCAAAATCCTGATAATACATAAATGCCACACCCAGAGCAAATAATATTTTGTTGGGGAGGGGGTAATAAGGGAGCCTGACTGGTGGCTGGGGACCTTGAGGGAAAGCATTGAATCCACCTTGGAATTCTGTGGTGTGGAAAAGCCGGCTACAGACAGTGACTATTAAATAACCAAAGCTGAACTAATCTTGCCTAAACCAACCGGGGCTTCCAGTTGTCAGGAGGTAGCTGAGTCTCCAGGGCATTCTCAAGAGCTGTGGATCTATCCTGGGGCTTTTCACATCGGGTGTAATGGGGATCTTTGCCAATTGTTACTAGACTCCAGGAAATAAAATTCCCATACCCCACAAACAATAAAAACCTCAAGCAAGTTTAATGTGGTAGCTGCCAGAAATCCAGCTTCCTGTTGTTGTCCAGGGCCCAGAAGTTCATATTTACCCTCAAGTAACTATGCCTTCCCTACACCCCTCCTGCCACCAAGAGATCAGATCAACTGATAAGTCTGGAGTGTGTTTCAGTTTGGGAGAATGGTCAATTGCAGAGTCACTAGAAATGATTTTAACAGAGTCCATATAGAAAAACTGTGTTCAACAATAAGAGACCTTTAAGGAAATATGGCAAAACTGAACAGGAAGAATTCTTAGAATATGTCAAAGGATTTGCAGTACTGAGTAAAATCTAGAAGGGCATCTCATTTTTTTATTGGGTGTGGGAAGTAGGAGAACTTGAAATGCAGGTTTTGTTATTAAAGTGACTAGTTAAGGAAATTGGTGGCATTGGGAAAATCAACCGTCAGTGGGGAGGGAAAATGAAGAGGAAATAATTATAGGTGACGTTAATTGGGTGACTCATGACAAATAGAGAGAGACTTTGGAACACAATATACAAACAGCCTGTGTGAATTGATTGACGTTGGTTGGTTTTGGTTTTGCTAGGAAAAATCAGAACGTTTCAGCACATCAGAGAAAAGACATTTGTTGGATTGTCTGGAGGGATTTGGCAATGATACATCAGTGCCGGTCAACTCTACTACTGTTTTGAGTGGTTTGGGTTACTGTGCAGAGAGAATTCTGGGATTTACGTGGATACCAGTTTCTCATTGGTCTCAAATGGAGCAGCAGAACCCTAAGTCCATTGTCCCCGTTCTTCCCCAGAAACATTACCCTTAAACTGTACCTTTTTGACTCCTGTAAGTACAGACCTCAATCCTGTGTGTAAAGGAAGACTTCACAGAGCCATCACTTAAGGCTACAGTGGGGAAAAAAAATGAATTTGCTCAATAAATAATATCTATAAGCAAGATCTAGGAAGGAGGACAAGGAGGAGGAAGTAGTATTTGACACGTAAAAGAACTTTCAGACTGCATGGAGTCCTTACTCCATGCCTCATGTATTTGAAGAAAAAAGCTTCAAGCACACACAAAATATTTTCAGCTAGAATCAAAGCTCCCACCATGGAGCAGATGTGACAATGGTAACGAAAGGCCCCCCTCTAGTGGCCAAGATGAAGAACTACATGATTCAGCAAAGGAGGACAAAAGAGAACGAAAACCTGATAATTCCCCACAGGGTATCAGGGGAAGCAGTCACTTAGAGATACCTAAATGTGTGGTAAGTGAAAATTTTTTTTTGTTAGAAGCTAGTAAAAATCCTGTATGAGGTCAGAAGACAGTTAAGATGCAGCCCCACATGAATTTAGGCACAGTAATAGGATGTTGGGCCTCATAATCCCACCTTCCAAGGAGTAAGGGGGTCCTGGACCATGAGCGCCATCAAGAAGAGAAAGAGTGAGAAGAGAGAAAGCGCCTACACTCAGTTGAGTTTCATCTCCAGACTCCTAGATGGGGGTGTGGCTCGGGGAGCCCTACTTTCTCAAATACCGCCAATAAAACTTACTGCATCCAGCCCCCTACTTGCTTTTTGAAAGCATATGAAGTGCTGCTTCTTTAGTCTTCCTAGGTTAAAGGTAACAAATACATGTGAATATAAGTGCTTTATAAACGTTCGCATACTACACACAAATTAGCCACTGTATACACGAAGTCCCCAGGTGGTGAGGAGGAGCCTGGTAACCGTAACATTTGAAGGTGCTTTAAAGCTATATTTATATTTTAAGCAGGCCTTTTATATTAAATTGCTTCATGGACCAAGATTGCTTGGGGTTAATAACATGATAATCTGAATCCTCATTTTTTTTCTTGTGCTGTCCACACAACAAAGGGGCACTGACTCTGTCTAGATCTGTAGGTTTAATCAACCACTGAACTCTGATGCTCTGACTGTAATCTCAGTGTTGAAATATGTCATACTGAAAAGCCTGATACGTTCCTAACTGTCCATGGTGATTTATAAAACAGATTTCTTTGGTGGGGTATTATTTTAACTAGGCAAAGATGTGTTACATTTGTTTCTGCTGCTTTTGTTAATGATGTAAAGATGTGTTACACTTGTTTGTGCTGCATTTGCTTAATTATGAAAAGACGTGTTGCATTTGTATTACTTTGCCTGTCTAAGGCACCTGCTTGGTCTAATAAGGAGCTGAACGGCCAATAGCTAGGCAGGAGAGGGCTAGGCGGGGCTGGAATAGAGAGAGAATAAGTAGGAGGAGGAATCCAGGCTCAAAAAGAGAGAAGGAAGGAGAAGAAGAGGAGGAAGAATGAGAGAAGAGAAGAGAGGAGATGCCCAGGGCCAGAAGTCAGGTCGCTACCAGACAGACAGACATAGAGATAGCAAGACAGTAAGAAAAGGTAAATAGCCCTGAGGCAAAAGGTAGATAAAGAGAAATGGGTTAATTTAAGTTAAAGAAAAAGAGCTAGCCTAAGCTAGGCTGAGCATTCAAAACTAATAATGAGTCTCCATGTCATGATTTCGGAGCTGGTTGGTGGCCCAAAAGAAAAAGCCTGGTACAGTTTCCATGCTTTGTTACTCTGAGATACTAGACAGAACCCAAATAAAGGACAAAAGGGTGTGATTGGACCTGATGACACCACCCTTATTTGAGAGAGAACTATCTCCTGACTATGGTACGGGGAGTTGTACTAGGTGGCATGTATTTACTTCATGGGTAAGGTAGAAATGAATTCTTTTCTTTTTACAATATCAGTTATGCTAGAAACAGCGAGTTTCTAACTTATTCAATGTAAGCTGTTTTCTGGGAGTCTCATATGACAGAAATCAATTTGCATTATTTTTTCAAGCCAGTGGAATAGTAGACATGCATTATTTTCTTTTAGTCTTAGATGGCATTATTATGACTATCAAAGTGATACTCTTGTATGTGTAATTATTTTACAGGGGAAATACCCCTTTAACACAGAAGACTGTCCATCAGCAGATGAAGGGGTAAGAAAATGTACAGGCACACTGTGGAATTTTCTTCATCCACAAAGAGAGAAGAAAACACGACATTTGCAGGAAAATGGATGCAACTGAAAATCATCGTGTTAAGTGAAACAAGCCAGTCCAACAAAAATGAATTGTTATCTCTCATCTGTGGAAATACATATACATGTATACAATAGATCAAATACGTACATATATATAGTCAATAGAAAGATAGATGATAGACGGATGATAGATTGTGTGTGTGTGTGTGTGTGTGTGTGAAGTGCATGTGCATACACTGCAGGTAGAACAGGACTCACTCTGAGAGGGAGAAAGAGATCTTAAGGGAGTGCAGAAGGAGGAAGAACAGAGAGTGGTGGAACACATGTGACATACAGACAGAAGCACAGACTACTTGAGGGAAGCTGGGAGATCACCAAGAGGGGATGGGGGATGTGGAGAAGGCAGCAGAGGAGGAGGGGAAGAAGAGCAAGTAGAAGTGATGGACCTGAAGGAGAAGGCCGCAATAAACCACATTGCTTCACATGCTAGCTTAGAAGAAATGGAGCAATAATTAAAGAATGGTTCCAAAGAGGACATGTACTGCAAACTCTCACATTTAAGCTGTCAATCACAAGGACGCTGCACTCGGCCAAATCCTTAGGGAGCAGTTCGATTGTATCTGGAAATGCAGAGCTCAGCCATTTATTAGTCCCCGCCCCCATACACACACTTTTGGCTTGATGAAGGTCTATCCAAGATGCAGAATGGAGTTAATGTTTTGTGATGCATTTAAAGAGCAGATTGTTATATCTTCATGTCTCAGGGTGCAAAAGGAAGGCTTCAACAGGAGGCACACACAGAAGAAGTAAGGCAGGCATGGGGATTTGGTAAAATTACCCATGTCATTTTACCTCTCTTGAAGTTCCCAGGGAGAACCAGGTCCTCTAGTGTATCCAAACCTTCTCTGTGCTGTGATTCCCTGGGAGCTTTTGCAGACGTGCCTGACAGATCACAACCTCCATCAAATGGAAGGGAACCTGTGAGTCACCTCACAGTATTTCAGTTCTCGAGATGGCACAGACATGGAGCCAAGTCGGAGGAACATGTTGGTTGAGGAGCACACAGCTTAAACCAGGCATGGGATGCCTATGTAAGGGATAAGTCAGTATTAAAGGACTTTTTAAATACCTTTCAATTTGTACAAGAACAAGAGGCAAGCTTCATTTTGTTCAGGTGCGGTGGGTATGAACAAATCACCCACGGGAGAGAAAAAAGACTCCATGGTTTTTTTTTTTTTTTGGTTTTCGAGACAGGGTTTCTCTGTGTAGCTTTGCACCTTTCCTGGAACTCACACTGTAATCCAGGCTGGCCTCGAACTCCCAGAGATCCACCTGCCTCTGCCTCCCGAGTGCTGGGATTAGACTCCATGGTTTTTTAACCAAGGTGAGTCGAGAACAGAGTTAGCCGAGCAACCCACAGTCCACCCCGCTGGGTACACTGGGAACATGACAAATCTGTGGTCTGGTGCTAATCAGGAGTTGACAGACAGGGTCACCATTGTGTAAACAGAGAGCAAGCAATGTGTGTACTTTCGTTAATATCAGAAATTCAAGCCAGAGCAAGGTACTAGACGTTAACCATTTAGGAAAGAATATTTCATCAATATTTGTATCTCTGCCTGCTTGGTTGAGTCCAAGCATTTTGAAAGAAGGCAAACATACAGCAAGGAACCCTTGTGGAGAATGGAAAAGGTACAGGCACGTTGCTGTGTAACTGGAAGTTTTCCTGTGTCCCAGCTGGCCATTGCTCCGGACAAATCTCTCCCACTCGCGTCCCCCAAGTAAACACACAAAGGCTTATATCAATTATAACTGCTTGGCCATTAGCTCAGACTTATTACTGACTAGCTCTTACACTTAAATTAACCCATAATTCTTATCTATGTTCAGCCACGTGGTTCAGCTTTTCTCGGTTCTGCCTTGACATCTTGTTTCCTCTGTGTCTGGCTGGCAACTCCTTTGCTCTGTCTGTCTCCTCCCTCTCTCTCCAGTTAGAATGTCCCACCTAACCTTCTTCTGCCTCACCATTGGCCAAACAGCTTTATTTATCAAGCAATCAGAGCAACACATAATCACAGTGTACAGACCAGCATCCCCATCATCACTGTAAGCACTGTAAGCACAGTGAGTGAATGGTTTCCAAAGTGGGGCTGCAGATCTACAGCGCCATTAGCCCAGCAGGCACATAATGGGACTCCCTCAAAACTAAGTGCGAACTCGGAGGGTGGGCCCATGGTGAGAGTGCTCCCGACCACCAAATTTCTGAGTTTCCTTTCTATTTATTTATAATTTTTAAGAGTGTTTAAAATTATGTGAATATGAATGGATTTAGGCATATGGGGACAGTGCCTACAGAGGCCAGGGGAGACTGTCAAACCGGTGGCACTGGAGTGGACTGTTGTCATCTGCTGTATGTGGGAACAGTGATTTAATGAGCTGGCTAACAGCAAAGACTTGCTGGTAACACAAGTGAAAGTGAGTGGCCTTGATAAGAAGGAAGAGGGGGAGGGGGAGGGGGAAGCAAAAGGGGTGGGGGAATCATCCATTCAGGATTCAGAACAAGGCTGGGAACAATGGCAGATTCAGTAGGAATGGGGCCCTCACAGACTGGGGGAACACGCATGCACAGACCACCCAGAGATATGTAGGGGTGATCCATGGTCTCGCATCCTGAGGTTTAGCCTTGTTCTTGTTTTGTCCTCCCTGAGGTCAGAATGACTTGCGTAGAGCCTCTGAACACTGTCTGTGCAACCCATGGCTCTTCTTTGGGTTTTCAGAGTCCTAGGGACCCAAACATCACTCTCTCTCCAGCTTGGAACACTGAAGATGATGTGCCACAGACTCTCTCCAACATCCAATGGGAGCAGTTCCCAGCATTCAGCACATCTTTACATGACAGAAGAGGGCGATGGATGCCCTGACTTCTATGATTCTCACATGGGATAGAGCATATTCTTGCATAAAATACGTGTCTAAACATAAACGTATGCTATGTATGAAAACCAATAAATTTTCACAAAGTTAAACACACAGAGATAAGCAAGACTTGATTGAGAAACAACAGAATTACTATCCAGAATCCCCCAGGAGCCTACTTCTACTTATTAACCCAAGGGACTTGCTATTAAAGTACTAATCCTAAAATTAGGGGTTATTGCCTATTTTAAGCTTTATGTAAATGAAGTCATAATACTAGGACTCTTGTGTACGTGTCTTTAGGTATATGACAACTGTGATATGTAACTTTGGTGTTGCCTGTAAGTATGATTTATTCATTCTGTGGTTGTATATGGTGTTTGCAGTAGATAGTGGTGAATACAGAGACCCACAACTAGCCAAGGTACAGAGACTAAGACAGAGACAGCAGAATGCTCAGCCCTAAATGGAACACATAAACTTCAATCCCTCTCCCAAGGCTCAGGGATCATTACATAAGAAAGAGGCCAGAAAGAATCTAAGAGCCGGAGGGTGGATAACCACAGGGAGACATTATCTTCTGGATACCATGGGGAAATGCATACATAAGCTCATCATAGAATGTACAAAATCTCTGTTAGCCCAAGTCATACCAAATCCCAGCAAGGAGACAGGAGCTGGGCACACAGTCTGTCCCAAACCCATGGAGCTACTGGCATTTATTAGCTCTGGGATTCTTATTTCTGTAAGAATGTAGTCCCTGGTAAGTCAATAACTCTCCAGCATAAACCTGTACATCGAGGAACATTTAGATGGCACAAATTGCTTTTGAAGAATTTTTAAAGACTTACACAATTGGGAGGGTAGGGAAGAGGGCTAAGAATTGGGGAAAAATTATGGGAGGAGTAATATGAACAAAATACAGTATATGACATTTTAAAGAACTAAAAATAAAATGAGAAAAAAATAAAATAGTTCTGATGACATAACATTACCTTGCAAGTACCTGTGTATGCTTCCCTGTCTAGGCAGCTTGTGGGTGTAATTTGGAACTCCAAAATATACAGACTATAATATTTAGCTCCTCAAATGTAACCATAGTTCATAACCTCACAAATTCCCCAAACATCCCTGCTCCAACCCTCACCCTAGTCCTAAGCCCAAAGCTCTTGGGTTGGGTTGGTAAATACGAGTTTTCATGAGATTCTCAGATGATTCATGGCAATGATTCATTAACCAACTCCTGCTTCATACTCTTATTTCCTCTGTTAACTTCTTAGGGAAGATTCTATTTTGAATTTGTGTGTATTTGTCTCTGTGTGTAGACCACTTGTGTGCAGGTGCCCATGGAGGCAGAAGGCAGCCTAGGGGACCCTTCTGGATTTTCAGGCAGTTGTCTGCTGCTTTACATGGGTGCTCATCAAACCTGAGTCTGCAGGGAAATGAGTGGATGCTCTTGACCACTGAGACATCTCTCCAGCTCCTTGTCAACCTTCTAATACCGATTTCATATATCAACTGAATAGTGTAGGTCAGTCACCTGTCGGTGGTGGGAGTGGGAAAGAGATGTTAGATTTTACAGAGGTGTGAAAGACATCCATTGAGGATGCCATGGTGAATACCGAGTGCATGGCTGCCGTTTGGAATACTTCTCAGCTTGGTGACATGTGGGAAGGCTGTGGTTCTTTCTCAGCAACCATCTCTACATGTCTAGACCATGATCCCTCATTAGCAGATCTCTCTCATTTTAAGGCAGGGTGTTCTAACTCATTGGCTCCTAAAGTTCATTATTTAACTTAGTGTTTACTTTGTTTCCCAGACTTCAATCTTCAGTCCCTAGAATTTTGCTTAGAGCCTTTGATCTATTCCGCAAGGCAAGAGTTTTTTTTTTTTTTCTTCACAGAGCCTGGCAGTACACAGGAACACCTGGAAATTAAAAAAAAAAAAAAAAACTTTCCCAAGCCTGGGCACCATTCCAGCCATTTAAACCTTCATGTTGTTATGCTATCTGACATGTGCATGTTTAGAAAGTCCTGGAAAAAGATACCTTTCCATTATTCCTCTTATAAAGAAAAAAACTTCAGAGAACACATTCCTCTCAATAACTAGAGACTGCTGATCATTCCTTTAACAATTTTATGCCATTAAATAGACATTGTTTATGAATATAAAGTCATGAAGTTGCTTCAAACTCCCATCATCTCGTTCACTGGGGGAGTGGTCCTCCTTCTGTTGGGGGAGGGCGTTCTGGCAGCAATGACGTGTCTGCCCACACCCTGTAATTCAGAGGCTCAATGTGTGCATTCTTTATGGGTGCCAGAAATTAAAAGCTTAAAACTTAAGTGTAGTGACTTACTCTTGTCTCCAAGCTATTGAGTTGGCTGTGGCAGATGACACCATTCACTGCTGGTAAGGAACAGGCTTAGAGATATTTGGATGAGGTTTGAAAAACATTTGTCAAGGTTATTCCTAGTTTAGAAATTTTACATAGAGCACTGCCATTTTCAAAATCACTGTAAGTCACATCAAGGAACTAATATGATCCCTGTAAGTTGGGGGACCTTAGTGTAGTGTTTCTAAGCAATAAGTATGAAGACATCGATTTTAGGAGTGGGAAAACTTAAGACCAGATCTACAAACTTTGAATTGCTAATTGCCTGCTTGCTTGGTATAGGCTTATTTGCACAGGTGGACAGAGTGTTCACATTTAGTCACTCATCTGTAGATGAGTGCTGTATTGTGTTTTCCACCATTGAGGAAGGAACAGCTCTTCCTTCTCCTGAGAGGCTTGCTCCAGGAACCAAGGAGAGAATTTTCCCCAAGCCAGGGCCGTCCCTCATAAACCCCAGATGTCCACGGCACAGTGTTTGCCTAGAATCTCTGCAATATGTTCATATGCTTTCAATCATCTCTCCACTTCCAGGATACACAATAGAGGGCTGTGCAAGCAGTTGGTGTATTGCCATGGTTCTCAACCTTCCTAATGCTGTGACCCTTTAATATAGTTCCTCATGTTGAGGTGACACCCAACTGTAAAATTATCCCATTGCTACTTCACAACTGTGATTTTCCTACTGCTATGAATCGTAATGTGAATACGTGATCTGAGACTCTGCTGGAGATTATGGCCCACAAGCTGAGAACTGCTGGTTTACAGAGTGACCACAAGAGAACACGTGCGCTCGATGCACATGTTATTTCCTTCCTATAGTTCCTACGCCTGAGTTTTTAAATCTGCCTGTACAGTGACACACAGCTGTCTATCACCTAGAGCCAGGGGCAGGTCTTTGGCCAGAGAGTATCTGGGACTGTGATAAATGTGAAAGGGTCCTGTTGTTATTATGAAGATTATTCATGTTGTAAATATACATCCTTTTTGGAGGACATGAAAAGGAATTCACAGAAATCATGTGGATTCCTAGGTGACTATTATTCTTTGCAACTGAAAATAATTTTCTTTATTTTTATTTACTTGTTTGTTTATTTTGATTTTTCAAGACAGGGTTTTTCTGTATAACACTTTATAGACCAGGCTGGCCTTGAACACACAGAGATCTATCTGCCTCTGCCTCCAGAGTGCTGGGATTAAAGGCATGCACCACCACCACCCGGCTCTTCTTTACTTTTGGAAAGGATTTATTGTCTATTTTTACCTGTATAAGTGTTTTACTTAGGTGGAAGAGGCTAGAGGAAGTTACATCACTTGGAACTAGAATTGCAGACAGTTGTGAGATGCCCTATTGGTGTTTGAATTCAAACCCTGGTCTTCTGCAAGAGCATCCAGTGCTCTTAACTGCTCATCTCTCCAACCCCTGAAAATAATTTTCATTTCTTGGCGTGGTTAAGAAAACTAAACAAACCCTATGCTTACTACTGTTTAGCAATCTTCTAGTTGACCAGCAGGTGGCGGTCAATTCTTAGAAATACTAAAGTGATGCTTAAAAGCAATTCTTTGGCACACACAGGAAGCCTAACACAAAAATGCCTGCAGCGTAAAAACTCGTCCAGCTTTCATGGCGGTGTTAAAAACATCTCCAGAGTCCCGGAGTAGTAATGTTCAGTGACGTGTGCTGCCGGTAGCCGTGAAGTGGGGTGTAGAGCAGAAGGGTACCTACACATTGTTGCTTATTTGTCCTTTAGGTGTTATAAATAAACTAACGTGGATCAAATCCTCCTCTCTGTAAAATGATTCTCATTTTTTATATGTGATCATGAAAATGGAGCTGTCTAGCAAATGAAGGCCTATCTGGGAGTCTCCAGCTCTAGCTCAGCTCTCAAGAATCGTCACCTAGATTCAGGTGCCACCAGTTGGATTCCTTTAGTTTGAATCCTGTCTGTCCACTTTCATATCTGTCAGCCCCAGTGTTACTACATCTGGTCCACATAGGACTTTCACCCCAGTCTCCTGATTTCTCCATATTCTAACTTTTCATCTCTAAATTGCATTTTGATCAATGTGGATGTATGGTCTGAACCAGTGAAAAATCAGAATGACTTCAGTGTTAACTGACATGAAATACCTGCAGACATCCGTGGCAATGGGTTCCCATCGTATGAGGTCCTCTTTCCTCAGGGGCATAACTGGGACAGACGGTGGCAAGAGAAAGCAGTTCACGTAGTTGGGAGGGATTTGGAGAATCCAGGGGAGGGGCTAAGAGAAGAGAGGAGAGGAGGGGAGAGAAGAGGAGAGGGGAGGGGAGGAGAGGGGAGGGGAGAGGAGGGGAGAGGGAAGGAAAGGGGAGGAGAGGGGAAAGACGAGGGGAAGGACTGGAGAGGGGAGGTGTGCCATGGAGAATGAAGGTCATAGACAGAGCCAAGGGGGACTGACATTCTGGGGTAGCCTGAATTTATTTTTGGCACTGTTTGCTGTGGTAGAGGCCTGTGATGCAGAATCCCGGGCTAACGGGAAAGCTCCAAGCTCCTCATCTACTCTACTAGCTATCAACCTACATTCCCCACTTCTCCAATTCATGTCAACAGCTTTCCATGAGAGGTACACACCCAAAGCACGCAGGCATGCTTCCCATGTTCTCTCTTTTTAGAGAGAACTCTATGGTTGGTACTGGGATTAAAGGCGTGTGTCACCACCACCCTTGGCTCTGTTCCCTAGTGTGGCCTTGAACACACAGAGATCTTTCCTGCTAAGGGATAGGATTAAGGGCATGTGCTACCATTGCCTGACTTCTTTGTTTACTTAAAATGGCTTGCTATTTCCTCCGATCTCCAGGCAAACTTTATTTATTAAAGCACAAATAAAATATCACCACAGTGCCTTCACAGTCATTACATGATCCTGTGACCTACTGTCCTGACCCTAGGCATAGTGAACATCCTTTCTCCCGGGCGGTCACACCCATCTCTTTCTCTCTGTAGATGATGTGCCTGTATGCGTCTGCCTCCTCCATGACTGCGGGAAGCCACTGGTCAGAATAAAAGCTGTGGGAACCTCCATCCCAGAGGTTGCAGTGTGACGTCATCTCAGTGTGGCCACTTCCTAAGTGTGCCTCCCCCAGCATGGTGCACGACTTGTATCAGACTGTCTCCATCTGTATAAGCAGTAATAAGAGCATTTCCCTGTGGTGATGGGGCATTGCTCTTGAGTTATTTGCAAAAGGATTTTTTTTCACATTTAGCAATCAATTCTCTTACATGGCTACCTGGTGAGTTCCAAGAACCTTAAGCCTGCGAAGCAGAATGCTTTCCCAGTCACCACAGCCAGACATAAGATGGGGGAATGCTGAATCCTGTTCCAATAGGTTCTTTACGGTCCCTTACACCATCAGGTCACAGCTTTTCGGGTCGTACCAATTCTTTCCACGTGTATGTCTTTTGAACATTGTCTCAACAATACCAAGGACTCCCCCCTTCTCCTCTACATGGCATACTTAGATGACACACTACTTTCCGTGATCACTTTATCTTGGAGATGAGTGTGATGTCCATTTTGTGCCCCCTCCCACAAAAGCATTTCCCGTCATCTCTTTGACACCTTTCAGGAAGATGCCTATTAGGTGTCATCGATTTCCAGCGACAGACACTTCAGAAAGATGGATGGAATCCTCCTCTAAGTTTACAGAGTTAATTTTAATTCAGCCATCAAATTTTGAAAGTAAGATAAAAATAGAATAGTTTAGAAGAAGGCAATTTCTGCAGACAATGGAGGCTTAAGTCATCTCTCATCTTCAGTCGGCAGCATCAGCATCGTTTTGCACTCTCTTATTAACAGCTGAAGTGGCTCCTCTAGGCAATAACAGGAGAAACACCAGAGGGCAAGTGCGGAAGCTGGCTGGCCAAGGGAATGAACATTGCTCACTTTTATGCCAGGTTAAGATGCGGTGCTGTTCACCCTGCGGCACAGGGTCATATTCCTAAATTCTGATAACAGCAAATGCATTTATCCTGTCTGTGCCTATTGCTGTTCCGATGACTTATCTCTAAGCCTTACATTTCCATAGTGAAGGGATTCTTCCCAGATGTTTGCTCCTGGTCCATTTACAGTATGTTTAGAGGCTTACTTGCTGTTTTCATTAAACACGTCTTTTTGTTTGTTTGTTTGGCCTTCCTTAGAGCAGCAGAGAGCTGGAGTAAAAATTACTAAGCAGGTCAACCTTGATTGCATTGTCCAGACAGCAGCGCTGATGCCCGTTAGTTCCACATGTCTGAGACAATTGCTCTTCCCACAAAGAAGGCCGGTGTGTACAGAGAACATGTATGACAATGGCCAATTGCTGAGATCAACTAAGCATTTTCCTCCATAGCTCATTTTTTTCTTGCCATCCAAAGGTCCTCTCTCTGTCTCTGCCTCTGTCTCTCTGTCTCTCTCTGTCTCTCTCTCCCTCCCTCCTTCTCTCCCTTCTTCCCTCCCTCCCTTTCTCTCATGTGTGTGTTTGCCTGTCTGTCTCTGTGTCTCTATGCCTCTGTGTCTCTCTGTCTTTCTGTCTCTCTGTTTCTGTCACTCTCTTTCTCTCTTACACACACACACACACACACACACACACACACACACACACACACACACCTGCCATTGGCTACTTTTTGACCAGAATCTCAGACTCAATCTTAATAATGACTCTGAAAGGTAGATTTTTTTGCTGTAATCATTTCTAGGGTGATACACTATTTTGTGTTCCCCTGCCCCAGGGAATGATGAGAACATCTGACTAAGCATCAGATAAAATATAAAAACACCATATCCAGTAAAGTCATGTGAGGAAATAAGTGCAAAAAAAGTTCTTAACAAAAGCAAACTACCCATTTTTCTAGCTAGCCTGTGCCTGGCACATCACTGAGTAGGTTGTATCCTTCAAACCAGCCTGAACCAACTCAGATGTTCCCAACTGCAGGCTGTGACTGCAACCATCATGTCAGCCACAGGGGGGCAGTGCAGGGCATCTAATGGAGCTGATACGCAGCTGGAATGTTTGAAAACTACCTCTAAAATTCTGCAATATAATCCAACAGGGAAAAACCCATGGAGGATAGCACAAAGCTAGACACACAGTTTCACTCATTAACAAGAGCAGGTAAAGGTACAGGGCTCCGAAAATAATCGAGTTAGTCAGTGCAAGACTTGGAGACTTTTATTTATTTACTTGTTGTACCAGAAAGCTAATTATGCACATTTATTTAATTATGTGTGTATCACTGTTGTGGCAGTTATTGTTATTGTTGTTGTTGATGATGATGGTGTGGAAGCTTGAAGACAACCTTGGCTGTCATTCTTCACTTTGTTGTTGGAGATGGGACCTCTCAGTGGCCTCAGGACTTCCTGCGCAGGCTAGACTGACTAGCTAGCAAGCCTCCCCAGCACTGGGATTATAATAATGTGCCATGTGCCCACTCTTTGTTCGCTTGTTTTGACATGAGTCTGGGATTGGACTCATGAAAACCTCCGGGTTTTCATGCTTGGCAACCACTTTAGCAATTGAGTTACATCCCTAGTCCCCAAATTTAAAGTATTTATTACCAGGCCCTTTATAGAAGAGGTATGCTGACCCAGATCTATGGTTCTTTTCAATGAAGGGCATGGAACTAAGGACATTAGGTTAAAGGAACTTTAATCCAGGAGAGACAAGCCAGAAGTGCCTGCTTCCTGAAAGGCATGTCAGGAATACGATGAAATCACTGTCTGCTGGCATTTGCATTCCCAGTGAGTCACACCCCAGGCATGGGATGCCAACAGACAAGACCTTGGAGCCATACAGAAACCACGGGGCTGGAAATGAACTTGGAGAGTAGGGAACACAATTGTTTGCTTCCCTGCTTCTAGCTGAGAGTTACATCAAACAAAAGAAATGGCCTGGATCCTCTGCCACAGGCTGGGCATGGCTTCTGCTTCAAGCAGCATGCCTAGGGCTCTCTGAAGGAACAAGCTACATTGTGCAATGTTGGAAAGCCTGCATTTGTTCAGAGATAGAATTCTCAATATGATCATAAGAGTTTGAAGTGTAAAGGAGGAGACTACAGGTTCGGATCAATGGGAAGATGGATGACTGGGGGGCAGAGTTGGGAAAGGACAACCACAAAAATTTGCTGAGAACTACAGCAGTGATTTCCACAAGAAAGAATTGGGAAAGTGGCCAAGAATAATCCATATAGTCTCAGCTACATACCCAATTCTTTATAGACCCTCATTAATAACAAAAGTGAGAGACTTTAGTGATAAAACGGTGCTCATGAAGGAAGCAGAAATTCTCAGCACTAGCAAAGAGCATGGGGGCAGAGGGGACAATGGCAGAGAAGCTTATAAAGGTCAGAAGTGGTATGAGATCCAGGGAGTTGAAAGGGGCTGACAGATGGCCAAAGGAGGCTGAACAGGAGGAGTGTGGATGGTGATGACTGGTAAGAAACCAAAATACACAAAGGAACTTACTGTCTGCAAAAGGTGGGGAGGAAGATAAAAGCAATTGTGGAGAGCTTGTTGTGAGTGGTCATCCTGTTGGTACCTGAAAACACTGCACAGCGGAGGCATTAGCAGGTAGTTATTAGCCACGAAGGAATGGACAGATGCTCTGGGGGAGTCAGGGTGCTTCTTGACACAACGTAGTGCACAGATGAGCCATGAGAGCTCCAAGCTATACTGCTGTGCCCTGAGTTGCCCCTGCCACTTCTGAGATGTTTGGTATGGAATATGTTTCTTAGTTTTTCCCTCCCTTGGCTTTCCCACTAGTCAGATGGACACAGTGATGGGATGGGGATACTTGTAAAGATTAAATACATTCCTATGTATGAAAGACTTAGGACAGACCTGGCATACATTGGTGCTGTGACGCCAT
The DNA here is from genome assembly GCF_004664715.2 of Peromyscus leucopus. Lineage (NCBI taxonomy): Eukaryota > Metazoa > Chordata > Mammalia > Rodentia > Cricetidae > Peromyscus > Peromyscus leucopus. The sequence continues at coordinate 39,625,835 of NC_051072.1, forward strand.
CAACTGTTGTTACCAATTCAACTCCCAGCCCATTGCCAGGGCTGCATTCTAGCAGTCGGTGAGCAACACCAGGCTGAAGAGGTGCTGGGAATGACTGTACACGAAAGAGACCTGTTTCTGGCCATCCAGCTGTGAGAACAATATCAGCTTGAGTAAATCCTCTAATTTCTCATCTCCTTGGCTCTGTTCTGCTCAACACATTTGTCATGAGCAGGACCTGAAATAACTTCATTTTATTGTGACAGTTGTGAAATATTCCAAGTACATAAAAATAACCATAAACATTTAGAACTGACAAATGATGGAAATGTCACAGTTGAAGCATGAGGGATTCCTTTCACACAGAACACACTCTCAGAGGGAGGTCACGGAGCTTCAAGTGGCAGGCACATTAAGATAAACCTCCAAAGATCTCACTAGCACAAATGTTTATTAGATATTTGATATGCGGCTAGGCACTGTTCTCATGCCTTAACCAGCTTTTCATTGCTGTGACAGAAAACCCAAGAAACAAAGGAAAGAAGGTCTGTCTTAGCTCACACTTTCAGAAGTTTCAGTCCACAATCTCTGGGATCCATTGTTTCCCAACCATGCTAAGGCAGATGGTACTGGCTTGCCATGTGGTAAGGATCAGCTGTCTCTATGATGCCCAGTAAACCAGAGTGTGAGGCAGGATCTCAGAATAGGGTCTGGCCCTCAAGGGGCCTTCTTCTACCAACTGGTTGCAAGGTGCCATACCTTCAAGTAATGCCATCACTTTGTAAATCCATTACAGTATTAATAAGGCCATAGCCTTCAAGATTCAATTATTTCCCCAAAGTTCCATCTGTCCATTTTCTATATTGAGGACCAAGCCAATGAGAATTTTTGAAAGAGAGTACAAAGTCAAACTTAACATCTAAGTATTTGGGATTTACATAAAGCCAATAAATAGTCTGTCTTTGTGGACCTTAACCAGAAGGCACAATGAATCATGGGACTTTGGATTCATTTTAATGTTTGGAGTTGACTATACATATCCCTAACCTTTTCCCATCTATGAATTGCTAATACAAATACAGTCTCTTCGTGTCTAGCTTCATTTATTCACTCAAAATACTCTTTGTGCTCATCTCTCGGGGAAAACAGTGAATGAGAAAAGGTAGAAAAGGTTCGTGACATCATCCCACTAACACTCATAAGAATCAGGCAGTTAACGTAACAATTAATATTTAGCCACTTGTGGTAGAGCATTGCCCTAATCCTAGCACATTAGAGGCAGAAGCAGGTGGACCTCTATGAGTTTGAGGCCAGCCTGGTCTACATAGTGAATTCAAAACCAGCCAAGGCAACACAGTGAGACCTCATCTTTAAAAACCAAAATAATAATAATAATAATAATAATAATAATAATAATAATAAATAAATAATAGAAGCAGGGAGCACTTAATCCAATGTTACAACACAGATCCTAACTGTTTCCTCTTTTCCTTGGGAATATCCGTGTAGATGTTGGCTATTGCTGAAGCTATATTTCAATACCATACCTGCACTGCCGTTGTCATTTATTAAATACCATGCTCTGTATTAGGGGGAGATAGGGAAGAAACCTTAGTATACCCTTCCTAAGAAACAGAAAGTGTTACTGTCAATTTGTTCTTCTTCCCCCCCACCATAAGATTCCTGAGTCAAGATGTATTATGGGTGAAAAAGTTCCCCTCTGTGTCACTAGAACCAAAGCACACACTTTGGATGGATTTATCAACCTCAATATGGCTCTCACTCTAGCACATGCCAAACAAGGAAGATATGAGGACTTGGTCCCTGGTAATAGAGATAACATCCTATGACAGAGGATGGAGCCCTCTCAGAGGATCAATTGACACTCAACTGGTACCCAATGTCATCTGTCCCTTTCTGTGACAGTTGCACTCATTTTACAAAGTGTCCTCTGCAGGTGGGGTCTTCTCCCAAAATGGGCTCAAAGATGATACAGAGGATAACTGCATGGCCAGCTACAGGCTCCCAAGCTTCCTCAGCAGCCAAGCATGGCTCTGCAATTTTAGAAGGCTGCAATGCATGAGTTTCCCATTTCTCATTTAGGCCACAGAGATTTTTCTGGTATGGATAAAGAAGACAGATCATTTTGTTTATTATTTGCTCAATGCATATTTACAGACCACGCATTATGTATGAGTCAGCGCTATTAGGAATGCAGTAAAGAACACTCCTCAGTCCCTACCAAGACTGATCTTATTAGTGGGGAATACATAAAAACCACATTGATGAGCTATTCAACAGACAGTAAGCCCTACACATGAAGTTGCTGGCCCACAGCAAATTATATGTTGAAGCTTTGCCATGTGGCTGTGTTTGTGATAAAGCTCATGGTAGATAATAAAGTTTAAATGAGATCAGAAGGATGAGGTCCTCATTTGTCAGGACTGGTGGCCTTATATGTATAGGAACCCGTAACACACACAGACACACACACACACACACACACACACACACACACACACACACACACACACACATGGGTGGTGTGTTCACATAAGGAATCAATGAGAAATTGGCTGTCCACCAGTCAGGAAGGAACCCCTCACCAGATCACAATTGTGCCGGCACTGTTCTTGGATGCCCCAGCCTCCCGGAATGTGAACAGACAGATGTCTACTGTTGAACTCCTGCAGTATGAGCCACTTTCTTATGACAGCCTGAGATGAACAACATGGTCTAGCAGTGATACGTGATCTGAAGGAAACAATAACTACAAAAAAACAAAACCCACCACCACCAACAACAAAAACACTGGAAGAAGAAAGAGAGAAGCAGAGGGGGGTCCAAAGTGACCCAGTGTGACCCTTTCAAGCAGAGATTTTGAGCTGACATTGTTCAGAGGCATTTTCCACTCTAAGGCCTGAGAATAGTTAGTATTCAGGTTGTTGCGGCATTTCCTTGCTTTTCAGAGTACCAGGCCAGCTGACCCACTAGAGCACATGGGAAAATGAAGGAAATGAAGTATTCATTGTGGAGAGGAAATGTGTGACACAATTACCTGGCGAGCTTTGGCGGGTCTGTTATCCCCAAACTCTGATTTTTCTCTCATGGGAAGAAGAGCTATCTCACTGGTTGCTGAGAGGTTTAAATAAGGTAACATATGCAAAGCATATGTGTCTGCCTGAAACAGTGGTCAACAGACATTGGGGATCATTAGAGGAAGAAAGCCTATGTTATTGCCATGAACACTTACTACTATTATCATTGGAAAATTACAAACAGAATTTTAGAAATGTTAGCTATGGCGCTTTCAATGGCAACTCCTATGAGCTTCTCGGCCATGACTGTCCCTGGGCCATTAGCTTAGATCCTATTTCTCTAGTTCCATTGGAGGCACTCAATGACCACCAAAGCCTCCTTGCTATAAACCGCCTATTATCAAATCCATCATGACAATTGGACTAACGCTTCCGGCCTTTGGGTAGCAGAGCTCTCATGGATGCCGACCTGGCTCTCAGGTCACCTGGAAGTTACTTGCCACAAAGGAAACACTTCCTAACACCAATAACTGCCAGCAGAATGGAGCCTTCCCCAGGTGTCACTGGGGAAAGAGATGGTGGAAATGAAAGAGAAAAGGAAAAGGGGAAACGGAAGTGAAATAAAACTGAAAGGAAGTGACTGTAGGGAAGATATGAGGACCATTGGCAGTTTGCTATGGGGCTCCACTGGCCAGAGACTGGGGAAAGGGTAGGTATGTTTACAGATATCATTTATGTGGATATTCACTTGGTGCATATTGATAGATCTGTAAGTAATTTATCTGAGTATACTAATGAGAAAAAAAAAAAAAAACCTTGACAAATACTTCCATCTAAGTGCTGTTTCATGCAAACAGTTAAACAAGTGTATAAAGTGAAGTGAGATCATTTCACCCCTGCCAGACTGCAGATTTCCTAAGGCAGAATCCACGCACGTGACTTCCTTCTGATTGCTGATACTTCTCCATGCAAGTGTGGTCAGCACCGGCTTCCAGGCATCCCGCTGGTGGCTTTATACGTCTCCTCCCAAAGGACCAGAAGCTAGTTTCTATGGACTTTTGCTTTTCTTCTCCTGATCTTCTTAAAAACCATGCTCCTTTGAACATTGTCACCAAGATTACATACTTCACACACTGTGTGTCAATAGGCCTGTTACTCACAAACATTGATGCGATTCCTGCGTTAGCAGAGTTCTTCTTGTTTTTAATACTGTTCTCTGGAAATCAGATGGTTTATGCATAATTTCTTTTGGGAAAATTTGATGATAGGCACTAGGTATGACTGTACAAAATCTTTCTTATTCATATGATTACATGGTGAGTCAGATAAAAACCCAAAGGAATAAGGGAAATAAAAAATAAAACCTGAAGTACTTCGGTAGGAATGTTAAGAAGCAGGTCTACAGAGATGCTCAGTGGTTAAGAACATGTACCACTTTTGCAGAGGATGTGAGCTCAGTACCCAGCACCCATGTCAGGTGGTACATAAACTCCTGGATTACAGAGAATCGATGCCTTTGGCCTCTGCAGGGACACATATTCCATTTATAACTTAAAATAATAAAAATAAATCTTTAAGAAGTAGTATCTATATGATGGTTAGCACTCCTTTCAAAGGAATTCAATGAAATTAAGGATGTGAATACAAACAGCTCTAAGACCAAGAAGCAGAACGTTCTCAGGCAAATTATTAAAGTAGAATTGTGGTAGATTGTGTTCACTTCTGTATTAGGCATTTTATTCCTGGAGATTACAGAAGCATTTGAAAAGACCATGGAATTATCATTAGCATCTCTTCATTCATTTCTATAAGTGCTGCACACAAAGGAGTTGTGCCTCCACAAGTCATTTGACCTAGAACAGTCACTTAGCCTGTCACAAATGCAACACATACACACACACACACACACACACACACACACACACACACACACACACACACACACAACCTACCTCCTCCAGGATGTTGTGAGGATGCTAATGAGTTTGGGCAATCTATCACTTAACTCCTTTTTCTAGTATTATATCTGTCTTTCCTTTTTTGGCCTTCCTGTTTCTTAAAGTTGTTGAGATGCATTTATTTCTTCTCATATGTGCCTTTAATTTCAACCCTCTGCCTACTCATTTATTATTTATTCTTGGGACTACTCATAGTTCACAAAAGGCCCTTTGCTGGGTGTACAGAGGGTCACCTCACAGCATGTAGACCTGAGGAGAGGTCAACACAGACAGGAAGATCCTCTCCTAACTCCCAACCTATTTCCCAAAGTCTTCTTTCATTCCTAACTTATTCTTGAAGTCTAGGAAAAGAAACTCCTGGATACTGAACATTAAAAGAAAAATCAGACATAGCTTGTTACAATTTCAGATTTGAACCAGCAAACTAACAGAATCCTCCACCCATTTTTGGATGGGTCTCTTGTGTTTACTGCAAAGTCATTATGGGGCCAGCTGACAATCAAGTGTGTCAGTGGACAATTAATTCTTTGTCTCCTTTGATAGGAATTCCCAGAGAAGGATTTAATGGGACATTTTATTTATTTTGCTAAAAAAATCTCTTATAGGCTTATGGCAGTATCTAACTCTCAAAGTATATCTATCTATCCTATTCTGCATATGAAATTACTGTTGAAATATTAAGTTCAAGTTTTTATATAGGATTGTAGTGAGGAATAGCTAAACTCATAACACAGTAAGCCCATAGTAATTTATAAATATGCCAAGAATCTCCAAATATTATTCTTTCATATAGAATCCATTTTTTGGTAAAGAACATTTGGCATTCAACACAAAAAACACAAAACATACACAATTTGAAAAGTTATGTGTTTGCACTCACATCATACCAAGTTGGTTGACGATGTCATAAAAGTTATAACTCCATTTTGGATCAATCATTGCTTATTTATGTCAAATTTCTCACTTAAAAACTTAGGCACCTGGTGCTGGTAAGATGACTAAGCAGTTAAGAGCCTGACTGATCTTCCAGAAGACCTGGGTTCAATTCCCCACACCTACATAGCAGATCACAACTGTCTGTAACTCCAGTTCTAGGGGCAGCAACACCTTCTTCTGGCCTCCACAGCCACCATGCACACATGTGATGCACAGACATACATGCACACAAAATATTCATACATATAAAATAAATGACAATAATTTAATAATGCATTTAAAACATAAGCACCTAAATTATATATATATACAAATATTTAAAATTTTATTAATCAAATTGATTGATTATACCATTTCACCATTTCATCTCCTCCTATTGTTACTGAATATTTTTAGACCTGAAAATTTCTGAAGTGAATAAAAAAAGAAACAAATGGATAAAGAAAAAAGTAAAATATGCTAATCAGATTATAAAGTATATATGAATATATGATACATTATAAAATATATAATCAGATTATATGGTTTAAATTAAGCATGGACTACCATCCTCAGAATTCAAATGCTTTGAACAGTGTGTTAACTCTACCGGCCATAAAGCTGCAGTACATCCCACTCTCGCCATGACTGACTGGAGCTTTCTCTGGTCTGTGTTGCATCCTATGGCACTGCATTTCAACTTGGGTCTCAGAGGTTCCTGGAGCTTTCAAAGCACAGTTCATCTCTCCTCAAAGACTGATGTCTCTCACGCCCCTGTTAAATGTCTTCCTGTGTAATTCTCTGATTTGTAGACTCCAGCCAAGGGTTGATGAAGCAATTTCCCCGGCATTTTATGATTTCCTGCCTATAATGATCCCATTTTTTGAAAAACAACACTAACAAAGATGCTTTTATTTTTATGTTTTCTCCGACTGCCTGCAGAAAAAAAAAAGCAAGAATGGAGGAAGTGACAGAAGTTTCTAGAGAAGCCTCAGGCAGAAGTATCTCTGCATTGGATAATGTCTCCTCCCTGTGGGATGAGAGTCTCCCAGCCTGTCCGTCAGTTCACCCAAGAACTCTCTGTACCTTCCTGACCTTATTTCACAAGATTGTGTTGATTTTCTCTCCAGTCACACAGGCTGCCTCCCCAATTTAGACTGACTTCCCCGATCTCTCCATCAAACCATAGACTTAAAACACCTAGCAACTTTTTATAATACTTTTTATCTTGACATTAGTTCTTCAGTCACCAAAATGACAAACGTCCCCCAAATCCAGACACCTCAGGCAAAAACTGGGAAGAAACACAGCCACCCCATCTCCTTCTCTCTCATATGTAAAATATTTACAGGATTGTGAGAGATGAAGGTTTGAAGCGTATAGCAAGCAGCACACACGTTTCAAGATCAACTCTACTTCAACCCCAGCTCTTGCCAGCACTACTAAAAATCACTGCTGGCCTGCTTGCTCCTCATCTTGCCCATTTATATTCCGTCCTCCATGAGACAGACAAAGAGGTCTTTTTTAAAAATGCAAATCAGTCCGTGTCATTGTGTTGGGAACTTCCTGTGGCTTTCCACACACTTCAAACTCACCCTGCCTTGTTTCCAGGTCTCCCTGAAGAGCTGGCTGGCCCACCTTGGTGACCTCACCTCCCGCCGCCACACCTCCTCAGGCTCAGCGTTACTCAACCTCGCTAGAGGTTATTTTGTTATTGGAGGGTTCCTGTTTTTGAGATTGTTTTTTGGAGCCTCTGCTGTTTCTCACCTAGCATCTTTGTCTTCCCACAGAGATCCACAGGGCTGGTGCCTGCATCCACTCCTTTGCCAGCAAAATTTGAGTTCAGAAAGCCATTCTTTGGCTATTAATCTCTTGTTATTTCAGGCATTCTCCAGTACACCATCAACTTTCATTTTTCTCTCAGGAAATTCTCAGGTTGAAGACACAGCTGGTTTATTTGTGAACCTAATTTTTAAATAATTAAACTTGTTCTTTGATTAATTAATTAATTAATTGGTTTTCTTGAGACAGGGTTTCTCTCTGTAACAGTTCTGGCTGCCCTGGAACTTGCTTTGTAGACCAGACAGGCCTTGAACTCATAGAAATTCACCTGCCTTGGGATTACAGGTGTGTGCCACCACTGCCTCGCTCTTTCATAATTTTATATATGTATATAGTGTATTCTGATTAATCTCACCCCAATTCCCTCTAATCTCCCTCACTTCTATCAGTGCCCCCTCCTCTCTACATGTCATTTTTAATGATTTATTAATATTATTTTATTTTTTACACACTGATCACAGTTTCCCCTTCCTCCTCTCCTCCCAGCCCCTCCCATCCCCAATCTACCCTCTGCCTCCCCAATCCACTCCTCTTTTCTTTCTGTTCAGAAAAAGGCAGGACTCCCATGGAAATCAACAACACATGGCATATCAAGTCGTAGTAAGACTAGGCACTTCGCCTCATACTAAGGCTGGACAAGACAACCCAGTATGAAAAAAACAGTCCCAAAAGCCAGCAAAAGAGTCAGAGACAGCCCCTGCTTCCACTGTTAGGAGTCCCACAAGAAGACACAACAAAACATTATACTGTAGACTACACAATTGTAACATATATGTATGTTACAGTCCCATGCAGGCTCACTGGTTGTCCATTCAGACTTCATGAATCCCTATGAGGCCAGGTTAGTTGATTCTGTGGGTTTTCTTGTGATGTCTTTTCCTCTGGCTCTGACAATCATTCCTCTCCCACTTCTGCAGAATTCCCTGAGCTCTACAATTTGTCCTGCCTACAAGGTGTGCTGGGTGGCACAGAAATTGTAGGAGTGGCCAACCAGTGACTGGTCTAGACTGAGACCCATGCCTCAGGAGTGAGCCATCCCTGACACTGCTTGGAGTGACAGGACCCAGAGGCTGGTTGGCCCAGAGACCTAGGATAGACCCAAACAGGACTGGCAAAAAAAAAAGGAAAAAGAAAGAAAGAAAGAAAGAAAGAGAGAGAGGAGAGGGAGGAAGGGAGGGAGGGAGGGAGGAAGGAACGAAGAAAGAAAGAAAGAAAGAAAGAAAGAAAGAAAGAAAGAAAGAAAGAAAGAAAGAAAGAAAGAAAGAAAGAAAGGAAGAAAGAAAGAAAGAAAGAAAGAAAGAAAGAAAGAGTCAATGTAATGATATCTAAGGATATTCTGCTATACTCATAGACTGGTACCTAGCCCACTTGTCACCAGAGAAGCTTTATCCAGAAACTGATGGAAACAGAGAGACCCACATCTGTAGGTCTTTTTCTGTCATGCCCTTTGCTTGGTTTTATGACCCAAGATAATCAGGTGTATGTGAGGGTGAGCTCAGAATCTCCAAATGGGCACACAACTGAATGTGATAACTCCTATTCTCCAAGAAACCATCAATGGTGAACTAAACATTTTATCCATTTTTCTTTTAAGATAAGGGCTGTCTAACAGGAATATGAGCTAAGTGTGAGATCATACATCTTCTAGGACCCAAAGTCTAAATGCATATGATATTCATTTATTTCTGGTTTGTTATATTGAGCTCAATAAAACCAAAATATTTTAGTATATGATTAGTCTTAATTTTTTTTTTTACTAGGGCCAGCAAGATGCCTTAGTAGTCAAAGACATTATTGCCAAGCCTGATGACCTGAGTTCAATTTCTAATCTCCTATGATGGAAAGAGAGGAGTGACTCCCAAAGCCATGTTGTCTGTTTTTCTCAATACACACATGCTGTGTGGCACATGCATGCTGCCCTCCATATATATACACATATACATGCCCACACAATCAATAATCAATCAATCAATCAATGTAATTTAAAATGTTATTAGTGATATTAGGAAGTAATGAAGTCAGAGACTGGTCCAGAGGTCACCTAGGCTATCTTGAACAGGAATAGGGGCCCACAACAGGCAGTGGAGGAGGTGGGGACCAGCCCAAAGGTGACTCAGGTTAAGACATAGAATTGTGAGGACCCATATGAGACAGTAGACAGAGGTGGAGTAAAATGAAGTACAAACTGAAGCAAGGTTAAATTACAAAGAGTGGCAGGTAGCTTAGTATCCCATGATCAAAAGGCACACAGGCTACAGTTGATTGGACTGCTGCATAATTTTTTTGCCCCATCTGAGCAAAATGCCACAAAAAGACAACTCTGGGAGTCAGAAGAACCACTGCATCTCACTGAGGGAAGTAATTTGGACCAACTTCCACTGTGAGAAGAAAGATGACTTGGAATATTACATGCATACATAAATATATATACATATATATATATATTCACAAACTCATTCCACATGTGCAAATCCTAACAGAAACAAAAGTAACATGAAAAACTAAAACAGTATGCCTTCTCCCAAAACTACCAAGCCCACAGAAATAGCTTCCAGTAAGCATAATTTAGATGAAATTACAGATAATTTGAAATAATAATTATAAATAATTTCAAAGAATTCAAGGAGGTAATGTATAGCTTTCAAGAGAACACACACAATTAGCTGAAGGTAATAAGGAAGTCAGTTAAACATATGAAAATAAAACTCAATAAAGAAACAGAAATACAGAAGAAAAGTCTAACCAAAATGATGGTGGAAGTGAAAAGGCTAATAAATCAATGAAAGTCTCATCACTACAAAAGATTGTGTATAAACCAGAATATTAGGCCTCGAGGCCAGATTAGAGGAATGGGACTTTTCAGGGAGAATCAACAATAAATTTTAAAAAATGTGAGAGAACATGGGAAAGCTTTGGGTACCATAAAAAAAAATCTATGAATTATGGACATAAAAGAAGAGGTGCTGGGCGGTGCTGGTCACGCCTTAAATCTCAGCACTTGGGAGGCAAAGCCAGGTGGATCTCTGTGAGTTCAAGGCCAGCCTGGTCTACAGAGTGAGATCCAGGACAGCCAGGGCTACACAGAGAAACCCTGTCTCAAAAAAACCAAAGAGAGAGAGAGAGAGAGAGAGAGAGAGAGAGAGAGAGAGAGAGAGAGAGAGAGAAGAGTTCCATAGGCATAGAAAATATTTTCATTAGAATTGTAGATGAATATTTCTCAAATTTAGAGAAAAAGGAAAAAGATAACCTTCTGAGCACAAAGGTATAGAGAAAACCAAACAGATAGAGGAATAAAAAGAAGCTCCCCATGCCATATCACAATTGCAACACTCAAAAGACAGATCCAAGAAGCAGTACTGAAAGCTGCAGGAGAGAAGGGTCGAGTCACATATAAGATAGGCCAATCACAATTACAACTAATTGTTCAATAGGAACATTCAAAGCCAGGAAAATTGGAAAGAGGTGTCTTAAGTTCTGAAGAACGACGGTTGCCAACCCAGACTATTATACTCAAAAAAATTATCTGTCATAATTGAAGGAGCAACAAAAGTATTCCATGATAAAAACAAAATAAAGGAATGTACGATTCCTGTGCTAACTCTAAAAAGGATACCAGAAGAGATATGTGGTCCTGAAGAAAATAATGAACACATTGAAACTTACAAGAAACGATGAGCAATACAAGAAGAGGTAAGCAAATGAGGACCAAAAACAAAAAAAACAAACACCACCGCAAATCAACATAATGAAAAGAATTAATATACACCTTTCTATTAAAACTCTGAATATTAGTGGCCTCAAGCCCCCAGCAAAAGACATGGACTAGAAGACTGGACTAGAAAACAGAATACATCCCTTTGTTCCCTCCAGGAAACATACCTCATCAACAAAGACAGATACCATAACCTTAGGGTAAAAGGATAGACATGATATGTAAAGCAAATGGAACCAGGTAGCCACCAGGCATCACTACTGACTGGCTAGTTTTGAGTCAAATTGACACAAGCTAGAGTCATCAGAGGAAGGAGCCTTAGTTGAGGAAATGCCTCAATGAGATCCAACTGGAAGGCATTTTCTCATTTAGTGATCAGTGGGGGAGGGCCCAGCCCATGGTGGGTGGGTGCCATCCTTGAGCTGCTGGTCCTATAAATAGGTGGGCTGAGCAAGCCATGGGAAGCCCTGATGAACAGCAATGCTGAAGTGTAAGCCTAATAAACCCTTTCCTCCCCAACTTGCTATTTGGTTTTGGTGTTTCATCCCAGCAATTAAATCACGGGGATTAAATGACAAACTACTCAATGATCACTGAAGGAACAAAGGGGGAAGTGAGCAATTCATGGAACTGAATGAAAATGAAAATACAATGTATCAAAATCTGAGGGATACAATGAGAGCTGTTCTACAAATAAAGTCTGTAACTGTAAGGGCCTAAATTAAAGGGAAACAAATCAGAGAACTCAAATAAGTTAATGATGCATCTTTAAGCACTGGATAAACAAGAACAAATGAAGCATAAAAGCACTAGATAGGAAAAAATAATTAGGAAAAATACAGAAATATTAAATAGAAACAATCAATTAAAAATACAACTAATACATTGTTTAAAGAAAAGGTTCTTTGAAACAGAAAAAAAATAGACAAATCCCCAATCAAAGTAACTAAAATGAAGTGAGAGAAAACCCAAATTAATAAAAGTAGAGACAGAAAGGGAGATATTGTGGTAGATAGTAATGAAAGTTGTAAAAGCAGAGGGCTATATCTTAAAATAAAACAAACTTGCAGTCCTTTAAACTGGAAAATCTAAAAGAAATGAATGAATTTCTAGATGAAATGACCTATCAAATCAAACCAAGATGGTAAAAATGATTTTACTAGATTTACCAAAAAAAAAAAACACAATTAAAGCAGTAATAAAATAAATTTTCCACCCCCTCTCAAAAAAAGAAAAAACAAACAAGTACCACCAACAACAACAATAAAAAAAAAAAAAAAAAAAACAGGGTCCTGATCGATTCACTGTAGAACTTTACTAGACCTTCAAAGGAGAACTAACACCAATCCTACTCAAATCATCCAATAAAAAAAAAAAGAAGGGACACTTTGAAACCCTTATTACAAAGCAATCATTATGCTGATACCAAAAATCAGATAAAGACATGGGAGAAAAAGATTATAGACCAATCTCCTCTAGTATCAAAATGATCACACCAAATCAAATACCACACACAAAAAGGTCATTACAATCAAACTGAGGCCCACTGTGCACATCATCTCTGGTACAACTTTACACATATGGAGGCTTAAGTCAATGGGCGTAAAATTTTTATCTCTTTAGTAGTTAATTAAATGAGTCCTTTCTGTGTCTCAATTGTAGGAAGGATTTTTGTTTATCTGATATTAATTATAAAATAAATGGAACAAGATATCTGAACTCCTGGGGATGGGGATTTAGCTTAGTGGTAGATTGCTTGTCTAGCAAGCACAAGGCCCTGGGTTCGGTCCTCAGATCCAGGGGGAAAAAAGATATCTGAACACCTAATATTTTATGAGTATGTTTCTCTTCCAAATAAATTGCTCAGCCCTGAAAACCTAGGCTTTTTTTTATATATGTATACTTCTGCATCCTCAGGTATTGATGTTAATACCAAGAGTTTAAGGAATAATTTCAACAAATAAGCCAATTTATAATGAATGATTAGTTTATTATCTATTCTCAGTCTCTATGCTATACATATTTTGATAAAAAGCTATAGGCTTTCTCAGATTTTACTGCATATAGCCATGCAAATAGTATGTATAGAATCTGATATTTATATTGCTTTTCTCTGAAGACATCTAACTTACATATACAAGCAACATTCATACAAAATTAATCTCACTCATGTGCATACTGATCTTGGAAGTCAGAAATACAGTGTTAGGAATTGAGATCATTTTTAAATAGTATCAAATATCAATGGAGACTAGTATCAGTTCTTACATATCACATGAAAGTCTCGTGCTGGCAGAATCATACAGATCAATTTCTCTGTACACTACTTGCCAAAGAAGTCAGTTGCAAGCCTAGGAGCAGGGGCTGGAAAATGGAAATCACAAGCCTTTTTATTTTTCATAGACACATCATTTAAAAAGACGCAGATCAAGAAAAGGTGTTATCAGATTAGTGCCATACAAGAATAGACAAGGAGGCAGTTGTCTGACTATGTGAAAGTCTCGGTAGGAGTGCTTCCTCACTGGACACTGTCCAACATCCAACATCCTCCACCGGATAGGACCAGTCTATAGGAATGTCACAGACAGCAAAGACAGGGACTAGGGGACTTGAGCCACACCAGACAAACAGACAAGCAAGCAAACACACACTCATGCCCACAAACAAATACCCAGTGAAAGTTAGGGGCTTGGATAATTCCCAATTTAGGCTTAAGGTAAATTACCTGATTAGATGAAAAGGTTTTTGATAGTAGTTTGGTTTTTAACTACTCACTCTTGCTTTTGTTCTTGCTGTTAAGGCTCAGTTTCTGCCAGACAAGACGTAGACACACACACACATACATACACACACACACACACACACACACACACACACACACACACACACACAGAGTAAAAATGTAAATTGAGGTGAACCATGGCAGTTAAAACTGGTGAACAGTAGCCTGTTTAATTAAAGGCAGATGTCAATTCTGTAAAATGAATGAGGTACAAGTTAAATTAAGCTGGAAGTCCCCAATCCATTCAACTATCCAGGTTTTGGCAAACAGAATGATTTTAGTATCCCAAAGAAGTATTCCACTGTAGAAACTTATAAGTGTTGAATATTGTTTCCCCTCAGAAACATGTCTATCTGTTCACAAGATTCTAAAATTAATCTTCAGGATTATCATGCATACATTTGACTTTCAAGTTCACACACACAGAGCACCTTGCTGATTAATTAAGCCGTCCAATGTCTATTTACACATTTCACATTTTGTCTGATTCTCACTCAATTTTGCTGCTCAGCATCAGCATGCTAATTGAAAGACAGAAAACGCTCATTAGGGAAACATGACTTAGAAAGAGAAGTCCAGGGACAGAGGGGGAAGCCAGATGAGGTCCAGTGGAGATCTCATTAGGAGAGAGCTGCCGAACACTCATGAGGAGCGCTGGAGGAAACGCCATGGCAGCTGGGCATTTAAGTGGCCCAACCTGAACCTCACTTTTCCACAAAGCACCTGATTTCTTGTTTGAAATAGTGTAGCCAAAAAAATAATATCACAAAAGAACCTATTGAAATGGCCATATGGAAAACAAGTCAAAATAAATATCATGCTCTTCAAATAATGTCAGGTAATTTCCACTTGTACTAGGGCAGTAAATTGAGATTTTGTTGTATTTATTAGCTTATGATTTTTCACATAATGCTTATATAGATTAGAGGAAATGATGTGGCTAATAGAAAATATGTGTTTCTTGAGAGAAGAGAGCTGAGGAAAGGTAATAAAAAGTACACAAAATAAAACATTTCAGAAAAATGATTTGAATCCAAAGAAGATATGGTGACAAGGTTTTTTGTTTGTTTTAAAATTCTTTTAGATCTAGAACAATTTAAAAATGTGTGCAAAAGGGGGAGGGATGAAAATCTGGAATCAGAGCAACTATAGAGATACTGACTGGAACATGTGAAACTATAAAAGCAAAACCTCCAAACTGAGGGCATGGGAACATGTGTCTCTGTGGTGGTATTGTATTCCCTGAAATATTGTGCACTCTAATAAACCTATCTGGGGTCAGAGAACAGAACAGCCACAATATTAAACATAGAGGTTAGGCAGTGGTAGCATACGTCTTTAATCCTAGCATTGCAGAGGCAGAGATCTGCCGGGATCTCTGTGTGTTTAAGGATACTCAGAGTTCATGGTGACTCACGCCTTTAATCCCAGGAAGTAATGGCAGGAGGCAGAAAGGTATTTAAGGCATGAGAACAAGGAACCATAGCCTGGTTAAGCTTTTAGGCTTTTGAGCAGCAGTTCAGCTGAGATTCATTCTAGATGAGGACTGAGAGGCTTCCAGTCTGAGGAAACAGGATCAGCTGAGGAATTGGCGAGGTGAGGTGGCTATGGCTTGTTCTGCTTCTTTGATCTCCAGCGTTCACCCCAATATCTGGCTCCAGGTTTGTTTTTATTAATAAGACCTTCTAAGGTTCGTGCTACATGTCTCCTCTTTACCCAGAGGCAAGAACCGAGGAAGTTAGGGGTGGGTATCTGACTAAACAAAACCAAAGCTGACTGGAGATCATAAAAAGAACGTTTTAGTGATACATTTAAAAAATTTTCACAGGAAGGACCTATCGAGGATAGACCCCTATTTTAATTAGGTCTCTATACACCGGAAGAATTTGGGGGGTCACATTGGAGATTCTTTTCAGCCTCTCCTCTTTTCTGCATCACTTTCATTTGTGGCTTGTTCAAACCTCCCCTCACTAGCTGGCACGTGTGGTTGTGAAGACCTGGCCACGAGTCTTTAAAAGAGACAAAAGGTTCTGGTGTTGCCCCATCCCACGTCTATCATGTACAACATGGAGAGTAAGACCCTGACACAGACCCTAGGGAAGAAAACAGAAGAAAAGGTTACATCTCACCAGCCCTAGCAATATAGCATGGATACGTGTGGACTGACATGTAAGCTCTGTCTAAAAAAGAGTTGGCCAACAGGCTTGTTTTCAAGTGCTGTGATTCATCCAGGCGGCTGTCGAAGTGGGGGACTTCTTTGGGAAAGATTCCTAGGCTAAGTCTTGGAGGAGAGGCAAGACATGCTGAATACATAAATGTGGTGCTAAGAGAAGTCACATTTAACATACATTTGTCACCCTTCACATTGAATATTTACCTAGACAGATCTTCTTGTGCTGTTGTTCATAGGGTAGCCCCAAAGAAAGTACAACAAAAGATTAAACTAAGCATATAGTATGAGGAACACACACACACAGAGAGAGAGAGAGAGAGAGAGAGAGAGAGAGAGAGAGAGAGAGAGAGAGAGAGAGAGAGAGAGGAGAGGGAGAGGGAGAGCAATTGTAACTAGAGATGGAGGATCTATTTATAGAAAAAAACTTTTAAAGTACACATTCTGGCACTGTGTGTGTGTGTGTGTGTGTGTGTGTGTGCACATATTCAAGGCTTTATATGTGCTAAGTAAACATCAGCAAATTACATCTCTAGTCCAAGAATATACACATTTTTGGTTTATTTACACTTAGGAATTCTATTAAACAGTCCACCACTAGTAGGTTGGATTTTTTTTCCTCTTAAAATAATAACTCAGTGAAGAAATCCATTTGTATATATGCCCAATTATGCAAATTACTTAACGTTTATATAATTATGTGAATTACTTGTTCACTATCTTCATAATTAATATCTCTGCAGCCAGCTGTGAGGGTTTGGCAGTCCTTGTTCAACCGCAGCTGTTTCCCCAAAATTTCAGTGGCTCCAGCTTCCAGTTTGCCAGGCACCCCACAAAGAAAGACAAGGAAGTCTCTCTGTAAGAAATCTTGAGGTCCGGGCTAACCACAGAAACAAATGGCCTATTTTGAGGCACACTTCCCTGAAAAGAATCCAAAACCATCAGTTATACCTACAAACTGTTGCCAGTGCCTACATTAAGACATCTTACTCTAATAACCCAATCATCCTTTAATAGCTCAATTTTTGAATAGTTTACTTAAGGAGCTTTAACATGTACTTGTGTTTCTTTTATTGATTAAAAAGTCTGAGGGCTAATGAGACTACTGCTCATAACCCTCTGTCCACCATACTTCATGGGAACACGTGAAACTGGAAGAAATCTTCTAAACCCTGGGAAGATAGTGTTTGCAGGTAATTTCAGAATTCTACTTTGGTGTGTGTGTGGTTTGTCTTGAAGTCCTGAGGTTAAGAGAACATATATCTGAATGGCTCAGTGTCACATTACTGGACCCCTGTGTTATTCAGCTCCCTGATAAGTCCGCTGTTTACAAGTACTGTGAGCTACTGTGGAAACATCAATATACGTCTCAGTAGGGAACTCTCTCATCTTGGCAAGAAGCACATGAAAGAGAATCAGCAGACCCTTTCTTATATTTGAATTTAAATGACAAGCTGAAAGATGGCATCTTTTCACCTGTAATTGGACTGGAAAAGGACCAGCCGAGAGGAAGGCTTCCCAGCTGGTGTTCTAGAACACTCGTTAGCCACTTCACTCCTGACCACTGCAGATCTGATTGGATTTAAACGTCTTGAGCTTTCTGTAACTTCTTTGCTCCTCAGATGAAGAAATGCACACCCCAAAATGAAATGCTGGGAGAAACAAGCTTTAGATTTTCAAAATTAAGGGTTTCTAAATCAATAAATCAACCACGGAAAAAGAAATCTACTCATTCCAAACTCGTCTTTTCAAGGATCATCTAATAAAGCAAGGTCCGAAGCTTTGATTTTTTAAAAAAATTGGAGCATCTAGCAGAAGATATTTGAGAGGTTAAGGGGTAAAGCTTGCTGCAAATCAGACACCTGACTTTGTCCCTGTCTCTGGGTCACCTTCAGGTTGTAGCAACCAAACACCTCTCTGCACATTTCATTAAGAGTAGTTGTTGTCCTTTGGGCAATATTGAGAATACAACATATTGGCCAAGAAACAAAGAAGTTGGAGAGAAATAAGGAAAAAAATTACAAACCCAAATCAAGGAGTCCGTCTTATGTATAGATAGGAAAGTATCACAGGGGGACAAGAGAACTGCTTATTTCAGTGAGGACAGCTGGAGTTAAACAGTTTTATTTTCTAGCTATAGAAATGAAACTAAGCTTTTCAACAATTCTTTAACATCCATTTTGTTCATTCATCCATTCAATGGTTAAGGAACACTTTTCTGTGGCATGATCCAGTCATGGCGAGGTGCTGAAAAGACTGTGCTAAAAGGAATTTCCTTCTGCAACAGCAATGACTAAGAGGGTCCAACATACTGAAAATAGGAGGTTTTATAACTTGTTATATAGGTAGAAAGGTTGAGTTGAGGTCATGGTGGTGCATTCCTGTAACACCAACACTTTGAAGGAGAAGTAGCACTGTGACTTCAAGCATTGCCTGACTGAACTGCATATGAGGTGCAGATTAGCCTGAGCAACACAATGAGACAATCTCTCCAAACCCATCGCCTTCAAAGGGAGAAGAGTCTAGTTTCTGAATAGGGATGAGGAAATATGAGAAAAAAAATAATTCTTTCTTATGGGGTTGGTTTAGAAGAAGTATTTTACAGGAATTATTGCTTCCTGCCAACAAAACACTAGACTAGAAAAATCGCACTTCTGGGCTTACTGGAGGGAAAACTTGCACAATCAATAAAACTTAAGTGGCCAGACAGAATGGTCAAGATGAGGCCAGAGGGTTGGCCATGCTAGTCATAAAACTAGGCAAATGAGATAAACAGCATCACTGACACCCCGGCATGGTGGCCTAAGGCAATATTCCTTGATGGAACAGCTTGTTTTTAATAATAACAACTTATACTAAGTGTTTCATAGGCACTGGCTCAGTGTCAAAGGTTTTATAAGCATTGCTTCATGTTCCCACTATATCAGCCTGATGTAGTAGAATTGCAAATATCATAATTTTTTAAATACAGGATAATCAGGCCTTTGTAGGGTTATATAACTTGACCTTGATCACACCTTAAGTGCCAGAAACAGAATTTGAACTTACCTTTGATTCCAAAAATCTCTGTAGCACATTTCCTACATTTTCAGAGCTGTACCATGGCTTAAGATGACAGTAAAATCTGAAGGTACACCTGCCAAATGCAGTATAAGAGGAAGGCACAGGTTTCCTGCTAGTTATTCTCAAAGCGAACCAGTAGAGTTGACACAGTACAGTAAATTAAAAAAATACAGGGCCAGTATGAATGGTGTCAACCAGAGTAATTCATGCAGAAAGACTTATATTTCTAAATTTCAACATCAGGAAACAATGCAGATGCCCAAAGACAGACATCCTACTCTGTGAATTTTACTGCTAGAAAAGAACATTGGTCTATCAGGGAAAACTACGAATTTGACAATTAGATGGTACATCTTAGATTTCAAGGATAAAGTCTATGGTTAGGTCATAACATTCACGACCATTGCTCAAAGGAAAGTTTCTGAGCTTGCACAGATCCCTAGGTATGTGCTCAGCACCTTTGCAAAGACAGCTTTTGCTACATTCTGGCAGATCCATAACTTACTCCTATTGTCCTGGGTTCCACACAGAAACTCAGGACAGTGTGGATTCCTTAAGAAGGAAGACACTGGCATCAAAGAATAGAGAAACTGGAAAATGAGAATGATTAAAATTCCCTTTGATACTTGATACTAGAATCAAAGTCATAGTAGAATGTCAGCATCCCCAGTCCCAACCTCTAGGTTTACATTCTGCCTAAACAATGAAGATTTATTCTCTTTCACAATTATGAAATGATGGTCATTATTTTTCATAATTATGAATTTTGATTATATCTATAGAATACTTATAGATAATATATGTAGGATACCCATGAATCATTAATGAGACTTAATAATAATTCCCAAACCGTGAATGTTATAAAAACAAGTTTGAAACATCAGAGCTTGCATGTGCTTTTCAAGGTGAACTCTTCCTTCACTTTTAAACTTTGGTAACTTGTACCACTGTGAGAAGAATACACACTGACTATCCTAGGTGTTCTGCCACTAGTTAAGGGCCATCCTTTCCATGCCAGTGTTTTTCATTTCTAAAATGAAAAATAGACTATTTTTACTCAGGGAACCCTCAATTCTTAGAAAATTTGACCAGAATCACAACATGATTTAATTGATGCAGAGCCCAAGGACTAAAGCTAGTAAAGATGATATAGATGGATTAGGGAGATATCAATTTAGGTCTAGACAAACAGAAAAATATCACCAGAATTGAACTGGAAAACAAGAGGTGGTGACGAGAGAGTGGGATGTCTGAATTAGGGTTTTTGAAACAAAATGATTTTGTATTATAACAGTATGATAGGGCTGACCTGTGTGGCGCTGGAGGGTAAAAGATGATTCTCCATGTGAAAGAATTAGGTAGCCTGGGCTCTAGTGATCAGTGGGTTGACCAGTGAGATGAATTAAGTTGGAAAAGAAGGCTGAATGGTTAAGGAAGACTCTAGAATGGAAATAAGATCTAAGTGCTCAACTTAGCCCATAAATTTTGCTCCCATAGAGGAGAAGTAAATAAAATTCAAGAAATGAAAGTTGAGGGCAAAGTCAATTGCTACTCAAGTCCCAATCTTGAAGTAAGATTTGACCTGAATAAGCAGAGATCAAAGGAAAAATCTAGAGCAGGAAGGCAGATAATTTGGGGTTGGTCAAATTTCAGGTGGGTTTCAAATTTCAAACAAGAGTATTCAGAGAAAATTCCAAGAAGTCCTTGAGGACTTCCCTTTCATGGAGATAAGCTGACTGATTTTGCTGCAATTATGCTATGGGCAGCAGCAGTATTCTTTAGGCAATGGGCAGCTCTCATGAGTTTGAGATCTATACTTGGTCCTGATCCATTTGCTCAAGAACCATGCTGCACAGCCAGGATGATGATCATGGTGGTGGAGGCTGTGTGAAGTGTGATTGTGTTACTGGACAGGTGTAAGGGATGAGGTCAGATATAGTCTTCTGGAGAAGTCCTCTAGAGGGATTTCAGAACCCATGAGGACCGGCCTTACATGCACAGGTGTTCAGGACAGCATATGACAGTAGAGACAACCTGACCTTGCTCTCATGTGTGCCAGCTGATACCCTAAAGTCAACAGTGTCATTCAACAGAGACAGGCATTGGAGTCTAAGAGAACACATCCAAAATAACACTGTCACTTCAAAACTGACAAATCAGTGAGTGTGCATAATTGGGCAAAATAAATCAGTCATTTTTCATGACCAAGTTCCATATCAAAATGATCTAGAGTCTTCCTTTGAAATTTCATACTCATAATACCATGTTGCAAACACGGAGTCCATCTCCTTCTGGTCATTTGCTCTGGACAAAAAAATTTCCCACTGCCAAATGAATGAAGAGCACAAAAAAACTGCATTCTAAGCATTAAAGCCCAGTGACTTCTTCAAGCCCCCGTGGTATTTACGTGCTGTGTAAGCATTCTCTGTTCCTCTGCTCCCGCTTCCATAGTAGCTACCACAGGTATGAGGCACTATGGGAAAGGAACATGTTTTGATATCTATTGTTAGCCAATGTGACTGGTTGCAGAGGGTGAGGTGTTTTATTCTGATTCTACAGTCTATTTTGTTTTCCAGGCTGGATGGGAACTTGTTGTGTGGTCTAGGCTGGTTTTGAACTTATAATCCTCTGACCTCAGTGTTTATATGCTTGAGATTAAAGGCAGATGCCTAGATGCCACCGTATCTGACCCTTTTGCACATGTGAAATGATTATACAATCTGTACCAGAATGACCACATTAGGGAAAGATTACAGATGAGATAATTATACAGAGGATCATTCGAAGAGGAAACATTATGTCTTAATGTGACATCTGATCATGCAAGGCTGTGAGTGGAATTCAGAGGCCGGATGGAGTAGTGGGGGAGATGAGTACACAGCCTGTGAATTATTATCTTCTGTCAACTGCAAATTCAAAGGCTAAATATTCATTTGCCATGCTTCATGCTCTCTGATGACACTCTTCAGGTAGAGAAAATGTTGACAGGGCATTATTCCCTAGTAAAAATGAATGGGGCTTGTGAAAATCAAATTCACTCATGGACTGTAAATACATTCTCATAGCTTAATAGTCACTAATTACTTATAGTCAATGAATAGTCTAGCAGGTAAATAAAGCACTTTGCAATTTCAGCAAAAGCTTCACACTAGGGTCTCTTCTCAAAGGATATATATATATATATATATATATATATATATATATATATATATGAAATCTGTGTTCTCAGCTTCTTTTAGTTGAATGTCTTTTACAGCCTATGACCTCTTATTTCACATTTATCAATGGCTTCATCAAGATTTGCCTTTAGGGGCTGGAGAGATGGCTCAGAGTTTAAGAGCACCGACTGCTCTTCCAGAGGTCCTGAGTTCAATTCCCAGCACCCACATGGTGGCTCACAACCATCTGTAATGAGATCTGGAAACCTCTTCTATATACATAATAAATAAATAAAATCTTAAAAAAAAAGAAAGAAAGATTTGCCTTTAAGAAAGTGTCTACACAGCATGGGGATGGCTCAGTAGGAACAATACTTGTTTGACAAGCATGAGGACCCAAGTTCAATTCCAGTACTTGTATAAAAGTGCCAGACATGGGGATGCATGTATGGTTCTGCAATCTTAGGGCATACATGGCATTGGAAGAGTGACACAGGGGACATGCAGAACCCTAGAATTCACTGGCAAGCAAGTCTAGCCAATTGTGAACACTGGGTTCAGTGAGAGACCCTGCTTTAAAAGGTGGGGTAGAGAGTGGGTTGATGAAAACACCCAACAGTGACCTCTGTCCTCCATATTCACACGTATAGGATACACATGCACACACACACACAACACACACACACACATCACACCACACACAGGTCTAAAGCAACTAGCTTTCCCTAACATTTCAAATGGCACAGCAAACCTTGTAGTAGAAAATGAAAAAAAAAATGCATTTCAGTGAAAAGGAGCAGTGGTGGATCTTGAGCCATCCATATTGACATGGGGTTGAGAGCTGTTTTATTATCTACTGTATACATGTTGTCAGGGATATCTTAGTCTTTGCTATCTTTAATTTATGTGTAGATGAAATGTAAATCATCATGCCCAGAACAGCATTACCTGTGGGGAGCTTCATATATGCAAAAATAAAAGCCTTCCCTCTGAATCTGCAGAAGGAATGTCTTGAATTCACAGACTTCCAAGAAGAGTGCAGCTCAGACTTCAGCATTCCTCTCTCCCTATCCTAAATAACTTTATATCATGCACACACTTTACCACAGCACATGACAGCCCCATGCAGGTTACTTTACAGGGTTGATAGGGCAAATAAAGGCAATGGCTCATTGGAGCATAATATTATCTATCTCAGGGCTTGTCTTTCACTCGTAACTCATGTTTCCACTGATTTATCCATTATATATTTATTTATCTTTGAAACAAGGTCTCACTGTGTCACCTTGGCTGGCTGTGCGTCTCTGTGTATAACATGTGTATGGCATGTGTAAATATATGTGCATGTTAGTGCTGGTGGGAGTTCCTTAGTGTGCATGTGGAAGTCAGAAGATAACCTTTGGTCTTGGTCCTCTCTTTCCACTCTTAGACAAGGCTTGCTGTTCATGGTTGTGTATACCAGGCTAGCTGATCTGCAAGCTCCTGGGAATTTCCATGTCTTTGCTTCCCATCTTAGTATACAGACTAAGATTACAGACTGGTACAATCACACTTGGCTTTATGTGGATTCTGGAGATTCGAACTCCTGTCTCCATGCTTGTGTGACTTATCCACTAAGCTATTGTCCTAACCTCCCACTAGCATTTTCTATATCATGCTTTTATGTACACATAAAAGTACTGCTTCTTCCTGAAAGGTCTTCAACATGATTATCAATATTTTAAAAAGGTAATCCCCAAATACCATATAAATCAGACAGGAAAATAAAGTGTTTTTAAAGCTTTTATTTAAAAACCTTTTTACATGAAGTATATTTTCATATTCATTCCCCTCCTCCAACTATGTGCAACTCCATTCCTCTCTACCTCAATAATTTCGTATTCTCTCTCTTTCTCTTTAAAAATAAAAAAAAAACAAAAATGAAAAAACGTCAAAACAAATAAACAAACAAAAAAAAAAAAACAGTAAGACAAATGATATTAAATCAAGACAAAAAGGACACAAAAATAAACAGAGTCTGTTTTACATTGACCAACTACTCCAGAGTCTGAGGACTGTCCTGGAATGTGGTTGATATACTCAGTGACACTCTATTGGAGAAAACTGATTTTTCCCTTTCTAAGCAGGTATCAATTTCAGTGGGATCTAAACAGAGAGTTCTTAAAAGATGAAAAACAATGGCTGAGAAACACTTAAAAGTTGTTCAAATATATAGCAAATTCAAACTAACTCAAGATTTCATCTTACCCTGGTCAAAATGGCCAAGATCAAAAAAAAAAAAAAAAAAAAAAAGAAACAATAAAATGCTGGCGAGGAAAAGGAAAAGGAACATTAGTGGTGAGAATGCCAACTTCTAGAGCAGCTGTGAAAATCAGTGTGGAGTCTGCTCAAAAAGCTGAAACTGATACACCACAAGAGGAACTATCCGACCCTTGAGCACATACCTAAAAAGCCCTCACTACAGAGCTACTTGCTCATCCATGTCCATTGCTGCTCTACTTATAATAGCTAGAAAGTGGAAACAGCCTAGATGCCCATCAACTGATAGGTAGATGAGATGAAAATGTGGTACATCGAACGAACGAAGTATCATTTAGTTGTTAAAAAAAATGATACGATGAAGCTTGTAGGTACACATATGGAGCTAGAAGTAATCACCCCGAGTGAGATCATCCAGACCCCAAATGACGACTACTGTACTTTTATCTGGTGTGTTTGTGTTGGCATTTCAAGTTTTAGACAGGTGCGTTTCAATCAGAATAACACAGAGGTTAGGTGGCAAGGACCAGGGGCTAAGGGTGGGGGAATCTTCTGAGGAAGAGGAAATAGAACATGGTGTTATAAAAAGATAAAGGGGAAGCTAGATTATGAGGATGAAATTGAAAGGGGAGGGTGGGAGGGCAGGGTAGAGAGGGAATATGGGGAAGGATAACACTAAAGGCCTTTTGAAAAGCCATATAGAAACATAATACTGTCTCTGTCTCTCTGTCTCTGTCTCTGTCTCTCTCTCTGTCTCTCTCTCTCTCTCTCTCCCTTGTGTGTGTGTGGTGTGTGTGTGTGTGTCATGTATGTTTGTGTGTGTGTGTGTGTGAGAGAGAGAGAGAGAGAGAGAGAGAGAGAGAGAGAGAGAGAATTTAAATGGAATCAAAATATAATTGACAAGACAATGCCCCAAGTATACATCTTTTGCAACCAAGTAAAATCTCAATGCCAGGGATGGGTTACATCTTGTTGAGTCATTGGCCAACGGGGTCTGTAAACCCTCCCCAGTCATCCAAACATCGAAAACTATTGCCAAAGCTATTGGTTAGTCTCCATAAACTGACAGTAAAACCCACTGCTGAAGAATAGTATGCTTTTAATTACAAAAGAAACATCATGTTGAGAAATGATGTCATTGGTGTAATAGTGTTTGAATTCAGAAACCACTTACATGTGATAAGTGAAAATTATTATACTCAACTTTGCCAATTCCTTGTCAACCAAATGACCAGTTGAGCACCAGAGTCTGCAGAAAGAGCCTTGGTAAAATTAACCTTGTCACAGAAATGGTGTCACCAGACCTTTGCCTCAGCTCAACTTGTAGAAATAAAACATTGTATTTCAAATAGAAAAGAATTGTTGGAAAGAAACATCACTCTAACACACATTTGTGTCCTTCTTTTCAGCACTCATCTGTTTGTATAATTGGCTTTGCTAAATTCACAGGCTGGAATCACAATGAATGGCCTTTTGTGAAGGCTTTAGCAGATGCATTAGTAACATTTAAATTGAAAACTGTTTCATTTTTTTTTCCAAGAATGATAATGATTCTCTCTCTTTGTCTATCATTGATCTGAAATGGGGTCTCAGATCATTTACCAGAATGAATTAGTATTCCTTTCACACTGTGTGCAATTTTTTTTTTTTTTTTTTTTTTTTTTTTTTTTTTTTTTTTTTTTTTTTTTTTTTTTACCGATATTTAGTTTTTGAATCACTCTGTTGGGGATAAATGGACGCACAAAGTGGGAGTGAGAACCTAGGGGTCCCTGGCTTGTAGAGATCCTCATGGGCAGGCTGGGCCTAGAGGCAACAGTTAACCTGCCTACCACAAAATGCTCCATCTGGAGCCACACAGAGCCTTCTTTTATTATTCTTAACAACTGAAGGGCTTCATTTTTAACTAAAAATTCAGAAACAACATAACTGACACTCACCATAGGATCTAAAAATAAAGCTGGGTTTTTTGAATAACTGATAATGTTCAAGGAGTGTGGAAAGCTGTTCATCTGATTTAGTTTTTCCTTGACTGACATGTCACCCAGTTATGAATATTCCTTTGTCCCAGGGTACCTTATAGTCCTACAAATTAGAAGACCCCCCATTTTTTTGGAGGAGCCAAATAGCATGCTATATCACATGAAGAGATCCTTAGTTCTAATTAGTTTAATGTGCACTGTTCATCTGGTGCTTTAAGAGGGCAGCCATACCAGGAACTCATACATTACTAAAATAAAACTTTTCTCCCCTCTTCTGGACCATCTTTTCCCATCATCCTCTAATAAGGGAGTCATGCCCATGGGGTAGACATAGTTGGTTGTAATAACAGCCTGTACCCTCACAATGCCCTGCACTACAGATCAAGGTGACTACACTTTGTTTCTCTGGATGGGTTGGCCACAAGTGCAAGTTGCTTATTAAGGTTAGCACTGATTATCTGAAGTGGATCCTTAAGGTGAGAAGCTCCCACCCAGAGAAGACAGTTCTATGAGGATGACAGATTTTGAACAGTACTCCATAACTGGGGAGCAGAACCTCTGTTCCAAACTACTGCAGGGTTATAATTCAGGAGTGCTTATGAGACTGAATTGTGACTTGGTGGGACATCTAGTCATACTCAGTCTGCTACTTTCTCTTAAAAGTATCTTCATTTCAGTATTGTTCAGTGTGTGTGTGTGTGTGTGTGTGTGTGTGTGTGTGTGCGCGCGCGCGTGCGCATGCTACTGGATGCACACAGAGAGCAGAGGACAGTTTGCAGGAGCCAATTCTTTACTTTTAAAGTGTGAGTCCTGAGGATTGAACTAGGGTCATCAGGCTTAGAGACTATGACAGTTTCAAAGTCGTCAGAGTCCTTAAAGTCTTTACTGGCTGAGCCATCTCACTAGCCCATTTCTACAACTTTCTCTGTAGTGGGTAGCCATTCCAGCTTTGATCTGGAAGTTCCAACCCCCATTGAGGCTTCGGTAACTGTCACACCTACAAGGCAGGGCCAAGAGAGGGCCCTGAAGACCTGAGATCTGGATGCGCCGATTTCTCTTGGTTCCTGGACCCTGGACCCTGGACGCTAGAGGTAGACTGAGCAGAGTTCCCCAGAGAACGCTGCTGCTGGACTGTGCTACGTCCTCCCCAGACCTGCAACCTACCTATCCCTTCATTTGTAAGTTACGCCACTAAATAAACCTCCCTTTTAACTACGTGGAGTGGCCTTAATAATTTCACCAATGTTTCTCTTTTGTTACTCTGATCACATCACTTATCTCTTAGTCTCAGATGGTTTGTCTATCCAATAATTCAAAGCATAATAAAACAGGTGAGATTTGAAGCCATGATGCAGATTTCACTTGTGGACGTGTAAAAATGCTTAGAATAGTGCCTTGAACAAACACAGTCAGACAGAATTTGTGGGAACTATCATCACTATCAACACCAATATTATCATAATCTCATACAATCATCATTAACTTCATTAAAATAGTTAGCATATTACTTATTATTTTTGTGACTTTATTCTGAATGATAATCCCTAATTTTCATATCATGATTTTCTTTGTTTGTGAATATGTCTTAAGGTTTGTACAATGAGTATGCATTGTTTTGGCATGACATTATATATAATTATATATATATATATATACATATATATATATTATAGAAGCCATTATTATAAAATAATGACAAATTATTTTGGTTTTGAGAAATACACACAAATAATTATAAACAAATAACACAAACAAGATATTATAAAATAATAAACACAAACAGAAATAATCTTCCCACCAAGGATATAAATATGTGAATTGAGAGTAATATCATAAACAGAGTTTGATCTGGAGAATTGGGTTGTAAGCTTGAACACCTTGCCTATTTCCATCTTAAGGCCCAATTCAGTACTTGGCTATGGTCAAGCCAATTCTGAGATTGTTATCTATCATCAACTTACCTACTTAACTATCTGTCTATTATTGTCTGTCTGTCTATCTGTCTGTGTGTCTATCTGATAGAGAGAGAATAAAAGAAGGAAGAAAATAAAGAAGGGAGGATGCGAGAGGAAGGAAGGGACAGAAGGAGCAAACAGCATCACAAATTTTGATTTTGTTGTTCTATGTTTGTGTGTGGAAGCAAAGTGAACACCTTGATGAAATCCCCACATTACACCTGTTTCTCTGTCTAGGTCCTCTTGCTCCAGAAGCACCTCTGCTCTCTCTCATCTATTATCTTCCTATACTCTCTCTCAAATACAGATCCATCATGAAATTAGTCCACCCTGGAAAAACATTCATATTCTTCATTCTCCATGAATGTGCCATCACAAGTCACACAGCCCTTATCATCCATAGTTCTCTACCTTTCATTCAGTAATTCCTTCACCTAGGCTCATTCTGACATTTACCCTCAGCTACTTTTCTGTTAGTTAAAATGTGAATTGCCCATCCAGTTACTCCCAGTTTTCATTTACTCAGGATATCTGTATCAGGTGATTGCTACTATGTGCCACACACTCAGCCAGGTACTATCTATCTAGTTCTGCTCCATGTTCAAGGTCTAGTCAACTTCAGCTATCTTAACAACTTTGAAATTTCCATCACAGCTAAGGTCCTGTCTTAGGGTTTCTATTGTTGTGACAAAACACCATAACCAAAAAGCAAGTTTGGGGAGTAAAGGGTTTATTTGGTTTACACTTACAAAATGTAGTCCATCATTGAAGGAAGTCAGGATAGGAACAAACAGAGCAGGCAGGAATTTGGAAGCAGGAGATGATACAGAAGCCATGGAGGGGTTCTTACTGGCTTGCTTCCCATGGCTTGTTCAGCCCACGTTCTTATGAAACCCAGGACCACCAACCCAGGGAAGGCACCACCGACAACGGGCTGGACCCTCCTCTATCAAGCACTAATTAAGAAAATAGGCCTATCTACAACCCAACTGAAAAATGGACGCATTTTCTCAGGTACTCTACTCTCAGATGACTCTAGCTTATACCAAGTTGACATAAAACTACCCAACACAGGTCCAATTCTGGTATTTTACCTCCCAACTGTTGTGTTAGCAATTACATTTACCACCTGAACCCCAAATTCCCTTCAAGAGTTATGCTAACTATACCTAAATCTGCTACTTGTTATCTATAATGCACACAACAGCGAGGCAGGGATGGGTACTATGGTGATATTTTATTTGTATTAAAGTGTTATTTGTATGTTAATAAATAAAGTTGCCCGGGGGTCAGAGCTATTAGCAAGTCATAGGAAAGCAGGGCAGTGGTGGCATATGCTTGTAATCCCAGCACTTGGTAGGCAGAGCTAGGTAAGTCTCTGTATGTTCAGGGATATAGCCTGTATTGGATACACATGCCTTTAATCTCAATACCAATCATAGCAAACCTGGAGGTCTATACAGACAGGCCATGACGAGGCGGTCATGTGGTTGGGTTTACAACCAATGAGAAGGTAGAACAGAAACACTATGAAAAGACAGACACACAGGAAGTAACTCTGGTTCGGAGAGGTAGGACCACCGCAGGAGGAAGGGTAAGGTTTTAGCTCTTAGCTCTGACCTCTTGGCTTTCTTCTTTGCTTTGGTTCTGTGTTTCTTATTTAATTAGACGGTTGATTACATCTACAGGGTACTATTTTATTTATTGATGAAACCAAATGCCAGTAATACACTTGTCACACAAAAGATGCCCAGCAAATATTTGCCAAATGGGTGCTAAGTACATAGTGTGTGCTTTTGATCGCTACCCAGATAACAGAGTATTTGATATTAAATGTGAGCACCTTCCCCATGTCCTCAAAGCAAATGCATCCTTCAGAGAATTTTTAAAAATTACAGAATTATGACATGTTAGTAAATTCCATAGCTTGCATGCAACTGTGGTGAGAAGAAGTATGAGAAAAACTTTCTACAAATGAAGTTCAAAAGTCTTCAGGAATATACAAATAATCACCAAAGCAAATCTGTTAATTGGGTCTATAGATTATTTATAGCACATTAGTAGTATGTATCTCTCACTGACATACTCTGCTTTCCAGGATGTAGTCAATTCTGTTGCTGTCATTGCTCAGCAATGTTGGCAATGACCTCCAAAGATAGTTGTATATCATTTACATATTTTAATTAGAATGCTAAATTATACTATTTTAAAGCTGAAAAGAACTCACCTAACATCTAGTAATCTTCAAGCTTCTTTTTTTAAAGCAATTTAAACTCTTTTATAAAACTTAGAATCTTACAAAAAAAAAAAAAACCACTCAAGGCATAATGGGAGAAAAGCAGAGTTGTTCTGGTGACCTTGAAAGACTGAGGTTGGAGAAAGTCCTGTTCTGCTCCCTGTACCCTCACCCTACCCTATCCCTGGAATCTTCTCCTCCAGGCTCCTAAGGAAAGGCTTTTTGAGTTACTGGTACAGTCACAGCCTGAGGACCAGCCCCTGACTTAATGTGGACAGAAACATTTGTAAAGGGTGAGAGAGCAGGCCATGATGGGTTCCTGGCCTGCATCCCTGAGATGTATCTATCACGTAACACTGTCCCAACTATGGGCATCACCAACAATTGCCATATTCAGTGAAATTCTTCCAAGTGCTTCTGCATGCCCAGAAGAGTGCCTACTTACCTCTTAGGGGGCTTGTTTTGATTTGTCCCCTAATTCCCTTAGACTTCTGAATCCATTTTATGGAAACATCAGGTTACCAACTTGTTTAAAACTTTCCTTGCATAACCCTGACCTCTGAATTGCTTTCAGCTGTCCACTGAACCTTCCATTATGAAGGTAGCTGGATAACCACTTAGCAAAGGTGTTCTAGTAAACTATCTAGTGCTTATGAAGTGCTTTCCAACTCAGCTGTCTATGGGGCAATTTTCATGGCTGAAAGATGTAGGCAAACATTCACATATGTTGGTCCATTTATAAAGTGGCTTCATTGAAAGCCCCATGGCTTAAAATTGTACCTTTGCAAACGGATGTCTATCCTTTTTATTATTATTATACATTGACATAGACACACATCATTAGGTCTTTATTGACATCCTGTTTTATTTTTATCTGGGTTTCGTGTTAGCTGCGAACGTCATCATAAACCTGTCTTCTAGAATACCTACTGATAGGAAAGAGAAAAACGATGAATCAAAACTCAGTGCCATATGGGAGAGGAGAGTCCTCAGGATCCCTGCTGCCCTGCCTGCGTGACTGAACAGCAGGGGCTATGTGCAGGGCGAGTGTGGGGCCAGGGCATCGAAGGAGCTGGCAAGGTTAGCTTGGAGAGACCTGCTCCAAGTTCAGTATTAAAATAGAGCCCAGTAATCACGGGTGCTGTCAGTGAGGATACCTGACTTGCACAGCCCAAGGGGAGTCTCTAGGCCTGCATCAGCTATAAGAAAGGTAATTAGAGTTTCCAGGAGGTAGAAATCCAGCATTTAATTGGCTCACATTCAGTTAAACACCAACAGTTAGAATCCTTTTTTACTCAACTCCTGTCTAGTTAGAGTTATCAAGAGATTTTTCTTTCTTTTTTTCTTTTTTTTTTTTTTTTTCCGAGACAGGGCTTTTCTGTGCAGTTTTGGTGCCTGTCCTGGATCTCACTCTGTAGACCAGGCTGGCCTGGAACTCACAAAGATCCACCTGCCTCTGCCTCCTGAGTGCTGGGATTAAAGGCGTATGCCACCACCGCCTGGCTTTTTTCTCTTTTCTTTTCTTTTTTTTTTTTTGGAGCTGAGGATCGAACCCAGGGCCTTGAGCTTGCTAGACAAGTGCTGAGCTAAATCCCCAACCCTCTCTTTCTTTCTTTCTAGACTTCATTTTGCTCTTCTTATTCAATTTTTCTTGAGTGGGGAGGGGCTCAAGAAATACATTTTCAGTCCTGTCCAGATGATCAGATTCCAACAACTGACTGAATTTCAAATACACGATTTAGGTGTCTTCAAGATGCTTGGTGCTGTGATGCCACATTGCCTTTGACTATATATTATTTTTCTTACTGTGGAAATGTGATGTGAATCATTTTAATAACTCCTTGCATCATGTCTACCTACGCTCTCCATTTGTGCAAGTCATATTTGTCATGTGAGCAGTGAGCATCAGTGTATGGGAAATCACAGTGGGAATAGGAGGGATAACAGTTTCCAAAACAAATCCTGTAAATGTAGCCTGCATTAGCTAGAAATACAATGCCCAGTGTAAGCAGAGGCTATAAATTTGACTGCTCTAGTTGAGCTACATGTGCATCGCTGAGTTCATTTCCTTCTGGACACATCTCGAGATATACTCCAACTATGACCATTTAGAATAATCTTTCTTTTGTCTGCCCTATATGCTCCAGAATGCTTTATCAGGATCATCTCTGACCACTCTACCTCTTTGAGCATCTTATTTCTTACTCTGCTCTGGATCATTTTATTCAAGGTCTTTCACTTACATTTCTCTTTCCTTGCAAAGTTATTCCTCTTCCATTCTGGTACCTTTTTTTTTTTTTTTTTTTTTTTTTTTTAAAGAATTTTCCTAACTCCCCAAGTCTGAAGCTCTGGCCTTTATCTTCATGGACACATACACACACCTGTCATTCTATCACCCATCCCTGTGACATTCTTATCCTGGCACTAATAAATCACTATCTGAAAACAATTTGCGTGTGCGTGCGTGCATGCGTGCATGCGTGCATGTGTGTGTTATGTTCTCCTCCCTCTACTTGTTTGACAGCTCATGCCAAGAAATGCTTCATTTGCTTTGCTTCCATGGGGTTCAGAAGGTATCTGTTAAATCAATCATAAAGAATTTAGCAGAGCATGTCTAGTGTTAACTGATCAGGCTTCCAGGGGAACATGAAGAAGTTATTAGGAAACTAGTTAAGCAAGAGTGATATGATCCCTGGAGAGAAAAGATTGGAAGAAGTCATATATTTGTCATGGTCAATGTGAAAGATTAGAGCAGTTAGAGGAAGGAGATCTGAGTTGCTGACTGGGCTGCCCTAGCTGTGGAGAACACTATCTGGGGTCTCATAGGAAGGATGAGTTCCTTTGACCACCCAGGTTTTCTTTTGGTAAACAGTATTCAAGAAATACATGGAGCAACTGCCTGTGTATGAGATAGTACACTTTGGTCAAGAGAATATATGAAAATCATAGAACGAAAATTATTTCACTTCTCTTGGAAAAGAAGAATGAAAGTCTAGGAGAGGTAACATATCCCAAAGCATAGAACACATTGTTCCTTCATTTATTGGCTCCTGTCCATCCTAGGATAGAGGCCAGATATTCTAATGACTAGCTTCCCTGGTTTCCCCTGATGTTGAGGTGGCCACTTGAGTCTGATCTATCCAGTGAATCATAAAGTATGATTGTACTGATGCACCTTTGCATGTTTGAAGAAGGGATGGAATGGCCATTGCTGTCTTTCTCACTCCTCCGTGAATTGAAAGTGGATAAAAGGAACAGAGTTACATTAACTAGTGTAGCCAAGGGAAACACAGAAAGCCGGTTCTAGCCTCCTACTGAGACCTGGTTAGCCACTGATTGTTTTTGTGATTTCTTTAGTTGTTTAGGAAAATGTTTGCAGGGTTTTCTTGTCTCTTAAAGCTCTCCTGTGTGATACCCAGATACAATGAAAAGTGACAGAGTTGTGTTTAATTTTATATTTCACAATGCTCAGGGACAAAGCCTATGCCATTGCATACACATTCACTTGGTAATTAGTGTTAAGTGTTGACTGTGATCCAGACATTGCTAGGATCTGAAGAATGCTGGGGTGAGCGCAGGGAATGCTGTACACAGTAAAAAGAAATGAGTGAATACATCATTTTAAGCCAATGAAAAAAAGACTTTGAAAGAATGCTCAAGACAACAGAGAAGTTGTTCAGGAACAAGACAGGGAGAAGAGGATTCCTTGAAGTGGCCTTTGCTTGCAGCAAAGTCTTCCATGAGGAGTAGTAGTTAAGCAGAAGGAAAGGTTTGGGGTGAAACACTTTAGGGCATTTGAAGATTGTGATGGAGAGAAGAAGGCACACAGAGAAGGTACATGAAATTCAGCAAGACAAGCTCAGTATATGTATAGTATGAAGAAACTGGGGAGAGATACAGGAAGCCTTGGAGGGATGAGCCAAACCAAGAAAGAAAGAAGAGCCTGCTCTACCAAAGTGGTGTCCTGGGGATGTATCTAGAAATGGGTGCTAGGAAGCTATTGAAGTTGCAAACACAAGGAAGCAACTGATTGGTTCTTCAGAGATCTTGATATACCCGTCTATAGAGCAGACATTGGGCAGGAGAGAAGGAAGAGATGGGCCATATATTGTGGGAGGGGGTGGTTAGACACTGTCTGCAAAGTGTTAAGAAAGCAGAAGTAAATCAGTAGGCATATAAAGCCACAGGAGAAGTCAAAAGTGGTCCCCAGACTTCCAGGCACAGTGGTGTCTTGCATCCCTGACAATCTGAGTGCAGCTTGGGATAGAGAGTCCAGGGAAGAGGTAACTGTGATAGAGAATATATGACATGTGTAGAATAAAACAAAATGACAACTGATTTGAACAGCAAGTGGAAAATTGGGATTCTTGATTTGGGACTCTGGCATTTATATGCTGTATTAAAAAGGGAAGTTTCCCCAACCATTAAATGAAAATAAATTCCCTAGGACTTTTGCAGTAGTACTTTTATATTATCTAAAGATATTTGAGCAAAAGGCTAATAATCACGTTACACTCATTTACATTTCCAATGGTTATAAAATGATATGTCTCACTATCTTAGTGTCATGATTTGCATACACACAAGAATGCCACTAAATGCCAATCAACCCAAGTTTTTTTTGTTTGTTTATGTTCTTTTTAAATGTTGAAATGATTCACTTTGGGGAATTTAAGAGAATATTTCTTTAAAAACTCAATTAACATTTCTGAATATAAAACATCTTTTCCTTGTATCCATTGCTGAATAGTTTTTTAATACACTTCTTTTCTTGATGATAAAACTAGCAGTACAATTGCTTCTTGTTTAGATTCATAAGTTAGCTAATGGCTGTTCCAGCCAAATGTTTAATGAAAGTTTAGTTTTCACAAATCAACTTTTGACATGCTTCCAAAAGCATCTTTTAAATGATTCCTAGTATTTTTGTTCATATTTCAGTAATTGTATAAAAAATATGCATTTTTTCTTTTACCCCGGGAAACATATGGCATAAATGCTTAAGGAAATGTGAGTCATGCCTTTGATGAGGCAACGACTGAAGAATCAGCTCCTACTGTCACAGTATAAATAGCATGATAAGCCCTATCGAAGGTCAAAAATCTAATTTTAAAATATGTATTTTAAGAATTTTTATTTTAGCCACCTTGCCATGGATTAAAAAAAAGTGGTCTGTTTATGTTCCATACTGACATTTTCTAGTGTGCCTGCTTTTCCTTCTTTCCTTCTTTCTTCCTTTCTCTCTCTCTCTCTCTCTCTCTCTCTCTCTCTCTCTTTCCCTCCCTCCCTTCCTTTCTTTCTTTTTTAAGCTAGAGAGATGAAAACCTCACTTTGTCATATTTTAACTCAAAAATCTCTGAGATTTTGCAGTGCCAGAAAAAAAAAAATCATTTGCCTATTTCCTGCCCCCCATCCCCCAAGAAAACTCCTTTCACCTCCCAAACAATATCTAAAAACATTTTTCCCCCTTTGCTGTTAACTGCTCTCTTGAAACTTGAAGCTGTGTCTGAAGGACTTGGTGGCCAATGCTCCTGATCCCAAAACTCCCTGCTGGTTCTCTTTCCTCCTTTCCCCAGTGAACCTCAGAGAGTTGTACTGGATGTGACAGTGAGTAGGCCACCTCTGTCTAAAACTCTTGGTGGACAGGAGATACCATGTAGGGAATAGAATCTGCTCCCTCCAGCCATCTCTTTGCTCTTTTTAAATTCTGAAAATTAGTTTTATTTGTTGTTAGTTTATCTGTTTGCACAGATGCCTGTGTCTTAGTTAGGGCTTTTATTGCCGTGAAGAGACACCATGACCATGGCAACTTTTATAAAGGAAAACATTTAACTGGGTGGCAGCTTACAGTTAGAGAGGCTGAGACCATTATTATCATGGCAGAACATGGCAGCATGCAGAGAAACACAGTGCTGGAGAAGGAGCTGAGAAGTCTACAGCTTGATCTGCAGGCAACAGGAAGTGAACTGAAACACTGGGTTTGGCTTAAGCATATAAGACCTTAAATGCCCCCCCCCCACTGTGACACATTTCCTCCAACAAGGCAATACCTACTCCAACCTCCTAATGATGCCACTCCCCGTGAGTTTTTGGGGGTAATTACATTCAAACTACCACAGCTTGGATGTTTATATGTGTACCATGTATGTGTCTGCTACCTATGGAGGCTAGAAGAGGGTACCAGATTCCCTGGAACTGGAGTTACATGCAATTGTGAGCCATCTTGTGGGTAATGCAAACAGAACCCAAATCCTCTGCAAAAGCATTAAGTGCTCTTGACCACTGAGCCATTTCTCCAGCAATCAGTCACCTCTTCCTTTTTTTTTTTTTCTTTCTTTCTTTTTTTTTTTTTTTTTTGTTCTGAGACAGGGTTTCTCAATGTAATTCTCGGTGTCCTAGAACCCATTCTGTAGCCCAGGCTGGCCTTGAACTCAGAAATCTACATGCCTCTGCCTCCCAAGTCCTGGGATTAAAGGTGTTCACCACCAGAGCCTGGCCAGTCATCTCTTCCTACCTGTCAGCTTACATCCAGTGAATACTGACCATTAGAAATAATTAAATATCTATTCCATAAGGGGATTTGACTGACAGGTGAGAGTTCAGGTCTTTTTCATATGGCTTGTAGCTGGGATGGGCTTAATTATGTGATTTTACTCGTCTGCATTTCCAGATATAATGAAACTGGGGTAGAGAGAGGTTATTATGCAGAATATAAAGACTAGGTTTTCTACCCATTCTTTAGTCCTCAGACATATATCCAGGGCACTCCTAAATTTTTGGCACTCTTGGCTGAATCAGGGATTTATTTCTACCCAACTAGTCTTTGAATTTGTTGAGTTAATATGCTGACAACTCCTTAGCTTGCTTTCATCCTGGCGAAACATCTGGGGCACACACTCACAAGTGATTCTGAAGGCAACTCCGCTCAGGTTTGCTTTTGTAATGACCACAAGTAAGTTGTTTTTGTTCTGTGCTATGTTCTTGAGGCAGGGTCTCATTCTGCAGCCCAGGTTGGCCTTGAACTAATTCACTAGAAAACTTGGCTGTCGCTGTCTTCATGGTGGTGCTCATCCCTGAGCCTGCCCAGTGATGGGATCACAAGTCTCCACTTCCATATCTGAACAAAAATTGTCATAAGAGACATTGATTGTGAATAAGGTGAGAAATAAGAAAAAGGGTAAGGACTATTTAAATTACCTAAAATTTCCCACCTAGAAATAGTTAAGGCTAACAGATGTATTTGCTTATAGTATCTCATGATATGTATATTATACATATATGTGTGTGTGTGTGTGTGTGTGTATTTTTCAATACTCATACCATATTATTTAAATATAAGTAACAAGTTTCTCCTTTAGTAATTTATGAGTATGATTTTCCATATTTCAAAATATGGTTTGAAAACAGATTTTAATAATTGTGTTATAGAATATGCACAGGACATTAACCTACACATTTATGGTTTGGTCGGCTTGCCACTCCAGTCTGACCTTGGAATACTGGAAAGTCCTATATTTTTATATAGGACTCCTGTCATATTTTTTCTGTCTGGAATGTGCTTCCTTGTCTGGACAGAACTGTGCAATTCTTGGACTCCTATGTATATACCCTATATAATTCCTTTCTCTTCGGTCATTTAACAGGGTATGGAGGTGGAAAAGGGGGCTTGCTGATGCAACCAAGGGTCCTGAACCAGGTGCTTTTGAGTTAATCAAAGGTTTATTATCTTGGGTGGGTCTGGCTTAATTAGGAGAAAGTCAATAACAGTTAAGGAACTTTGCCCCTCCTAAAGGGGCGTATTCTCCTGCTGGCCTTGAAGGAGTCCGTTCTGATTTTCTGAGAGGAACAACAAGAGGATGGGGACAACAGATGGCCCCAGGAGCAGCAGCAGCCCCAGGCGGACTGGCAGCAAGAAAGGGGACACCAGTCCTAAAACTCTAGGAACTGACTGCTGCCTGTGGCATGGAGGAGCCTGGAAAAAATCTCAACCAGAAATGATATTGTGATTGAGCAGAGCAAGCGCGTGTCTGCAACCTATCAGGCCCTGTGTGCAGGGGGCCGGCTCACCTAAGCTGGACTCCCAAATCAGAGAAACTGAGGTAATGAATGATGCTGAAGTCCTAGGGACAGTGCTCTTTTGCTACTCAGCTATGGAAACCTCAAGCATTCCCTTCCTCTCTTCCTGCAGCTTCTCCTGCCCGAGCCATGAACTCCTGTCCTAGGGACTCTTCTGGCTCCTCCCATTCTTGGTGCCTGCTTCATTTTATTTTTCTCCACCAAGGGCAACCACACGGACAATAATAGTTCCCTTGTTTCTTATGCTGTTTGCATAGTCAACAATGGTGAGTAGCCAGGCTCAGAGAGGTGAAACTGTATTTGTTCAACGGCTAAAATACATAGGGAAATCTGAAGAAAAGCAACTTGCAGAAATCGCCATGTGTGGGAACTGCAACAGATTTACCAGCACAGGATGTAGTTTGAATAAAACCCAGTGAGTGTCTCACAACGTATAACATTTAACATATTATCTGAAACTGGTCACACATCAAAGTGACACAGAAAGCCTATTGAAGCAAATTTCACTGAATAATTCATGTATGCATTACTTGTGTGGGTACAGAACCTGCATCCATACACAATTTGTTACATAGCCTTGTCAGTTTTTATGTGAAACTCAGAGTGAATAAAATTGCGCGTTTATGGTAATTGTCAGTTATTGATTACCTCTGAAGGAAACACAATCCTTTCCTGGTTTTCATGCCTGGTTAGCCAAAAGGCTCCTACAAGCAGTTATGTGCAGTTGCATGATTGGAGATTGCAGGCGGTGAACATACTACATACTAATGACATCTAGTGGAAACCTCCCATTGAATACAAATGGAACAAGTTGATGTGTAGTATTTTAATTCCACATTTAAAACAATAATTCAGCAAAAATAAACATATGACTCAGGAAAAAAATGGCAAAGCTGGATCTTTCTTTCAAACATGTTCAAATATGCTTAATTATCTTCCTTACCTATTATACCTGATTTAAAACTGGATGCACACACACGTATACACACACACACACACACACACACACACACACACACACACACACACACACAAAGCCAGCATCAATGAGTTTTATATAAAGCAGACTATTGTGTCTTCTCCATTGCTGGACAAGGGGGTTAGAATTTCTGTCTAAGCCAAAGCAATTTCCTATAGTTGGAGCTGTGTAGCAGGAGGGCTATCTGATCCAGAAAGAATTCAAGAATTGTGTTTCAAAAGAATCACCCAAAATGCTTGTTCTGATATTTAGCTGTCCCAACCCTCCCCACTAAATATTCTGCTTGAACGTGTGGGGGAGGGACTTACTTCATGGTTTTCTTTCCATTTCCCTTCTCTTCCCCACTCCACACTGGGGAATGAACCCACGCCCCCCTGCATACTGTAAACATTGAATCACTGAGCAATGTACCCACATCTTTTAGCGTTTATCCTGTGACAGGGTCTCACTAAGTTGTCTGGTCTGGCCTTAACGTTATTATCCCCCTGCTTTAGCCTTTGGAGCAGCTAAGACTTCAGGTTGGTTGACCTGTGCGGTAAAAAAAAAAAAAAAAAAACAAAAGGAAACCCCAGGAGATGACTATGACACAGGGCACCCAGCTCGCTCACACAGTGATGGTGGAGACTAGAAGAGCCTTGGTCACCAGTTTCCCCTATGACCAGAGGTGCTTTTCCGATGTGCCGTCATTTTCCTGACTCTTTGTATATATGGCGCTCCCTTGTCAGGAACATCCCCTAGTGCAGATGTGAGGGAGGAAAGCCATGATATGCCCTTGGGAGTTGGCAGGGATGCAAATTCTTAAGACTACTCCAAGAGGCCTCACCTAGGCAGAAATTGTTAGCCAGAGGAGAGGCGACTGTTCAAACTGCAGGTGCCGGATGCTCAGCAGGTGGGGTCATGCATAGAAGGTGTTTCAGGAGGAACAGAAAAATCTGGATTTGTGTATAAAATCATATGATTTTAATGCTGGGCTCTTACAAGAAAATTGGTACTTTGACTCTGAGATGCCAGTTCCTCAGATTGAGTCTTCATAGAATTTGAGAAGCAAAAGCACCTATCTCAGAGACAACAGTGGCAGTGTGATGACATGAAACTGGGTTTGACTCAGAGACAGGAAGGAAGATTTATCCAAACAGGGACATAGCTTAAAAAGAGGTGCTTGTTTTTGTCTTTGTTTTTTGGTTTTTGTTTTTTTTTTCAATTTGGTTTTGATTGGGGGGGGGGGGGCGCGGTTGCAAGGGCAGAGAACAGATTCAAGGAGACAGGGAGGTAAGTGGGATCAGAATGCATGACGTGAGACCCACAAACAATCAATAAAAGGAAAAAAAGTAAGTGCTTACTAAAAAAAAAAAAAAAAAAAAAAAAAAAAAAAAAAAAAAAAAAAAAAAAGGTAGGGGCTGCCTGTACCAGACTGGCATTGACAGGAGAACGGATTTTCCAGTGTCTCTAACACGAAAACACAAAATTAGATTAATCTCCTCACCTTCTTGCTTGGAAATAGGTTTCATTACTGTGTATCTTTTTTGTTTGTGTGATTATAATATAATTAAGACATTTCTTCCTTTCTTTTCTTCTCCCTAAGCCCTCCAATATATCCCTCTCGGCTATCCAACAAATTCATGGCCTCTTTATTTTCACTAATTGTTATTCCCACATATATTCCCACTAATTGTTATTCCCATATATGCATATGTGTGTATAGTGCACATATTCTATATTCCTAAATATAACCCATTCATTTCATGAGGCTGTGGACGAAGTCAACTCAAAGTTATATCCATAGTGCTGTGAGCTATAGATTTCTCTGTCCACCCAGGACTTGGCACAACATTTTGGGCTGCTCAATAATGGAGGAAGACTTGAGCTGTCGGGGGTTCTCTGGCTGAAGTGACAGAGAAGGCACACAGTCAGGTGGGAGGTCTGTGGTAGATAACTCTTAGGGATGTTGGAATCATTTTAAACTCCCAAATAATAAACCACTACCCTTCTTGAAGCATCAGGTTCTTTTTAAATCAAGCTACCTCTGTCAGGCAAAAATCCTGGAGAGCACTGGTAATTCCTAAACCAGGCAAATCACCAGAAAAACCTCCACGATCTGAGCCCAGTATCTCCATATGGCAAATTTAACAGAAGTCTGCACTGAAATTCTCTCCTGAAGCCACTGGCTTGTGCCAACTTGCTCAACAACCAAGGTAGTGCCAATCTTTCTGTCTCAAATCAGTATGATCAAATAATATGATGAGGTTCTCAACATAGTTTCTTAGTTATAACACCATAAATACAAAAATAAGCTCGCATATGAGACAGAATGGCTCAAATATTCCACAATTAGCCTTTCATTTCATAATGTATAAGAGGAACGCTGATGATAATCACAGATGTTTTTGAGACCTGCTGGTGAGCCTCATAAGATAGAATTCTTCTGACCTGACAGGATGGCTCAGGGGGTAGAGGCCCTTTTGCCTAGGCCTGATGATCTGAGTTTAATCTTTGTATTCCACAAGATGGTCAGAGAGAGAAAAAGCCAACTCTCAAGAATTGTCCTTTGACCTCCATACTGCAAGCTGACCTGTGTATACCTGCACGTGTGTACACATGCACACACATACATACACACACACACACACACACACACACACACAGACATAGAGTGAGAGGCAAACATAAGGACACAGAGAAAGAGAGACTAAATTTTAAAAATACAGAAGAGTGATTCTGCTGGAGAGATAGCTTGGTGTTCTCGAAGAAGACCTGGATTTGGTTCCCAGCACCCACATGGCAACTCACAACCTCCTGCAACTCCAGTTCTAGGGGATCCGAGGCCCTCCTTCTTCGGGTCGCCACAGACTTTTGTATGCATATGGTGCACAAAAACTCAAAAGGTCATGTAGGTAAACATACATAGACATAAATGAATACATCTTTAACAACAAAGAACCATTGTCCCACTGTAAGTAAATCTGAACTACAAGTATGGTTTTAATAACAAAATCTGGTTGAGTTTTTGTCTCTAAAGCTATTTCCTATTCTAAAAAAAAAATATTATGTGAAAAATATGATACACTGGACATCGCCTAACCAAACACAGAAAAGGCTCCAGTGACAGAGCATTGCTTTGGTATACGCAACGGGTGTTGACTGCTTGTTCTCATTTTGTTTATTGTAATTTGAAATGAATTTGGTGTTACAAAATTTAATGTCATGACAAGGTATTATGAAAACTCACCCATGTCACAGTCTGCAAGCACTCTATACAGTACAGTTGTAAGTTGCATTAAAGTGCTTTACTTCAGGTATGCCATAATTAGCATGGATACATAATGCACATAATGCAGGAGGCTATCTTTTTCCTTTTGTATGGTTTTATAGCCACAGAACATGATGTTCACAGAGAATTTCTAATGACAGAGCAGAGTCCTGTTAAATGCAGATTACCAAACTGCTTATACCCTAGGATTCTATTTTCAAAGAAAAAGATGCATAAAAGTGGGAAATATACCAAGTGACAGGATTAAGAGTATA
Organism: Peromyscus leucopus; assembly: GCF_004664715.2. Taxonomy (NCBI): domain Eukaryota; kingdom Metazoa; phylum Chordata; class Mammalia; order Rodentia; family Cricetidae; genus Peromyscus; species Peromyscus leucopus. The sequence goes on from NC_051072.1 coordinate 39,669,455, forward strand.
TAAAGGAAAATAAAACTTCAGTAAGATACCACTTCACACCCATTAGGGTGGCTATTACCCAAGCATTTTTTAAGGGAAGATAATGGATGAATAGAATTATCATCTTGAGAGCAGAAGACACTTGCAGCTTTAATTGTAAAATGTAGGCAAAGGAGGTGGCTTAGTTAAGGAAGTGATTACCATACAAGCTGGAGACCTGGGTTTGATTTCTAGCACCCACATGCAAATGCCAGGCTGTAATTCTAGTAATGTTCTAGCTGTAATTCCAGTGTTGGAGAGATTGGACAGGAGAATCACTGGAGCTCTCTGGCCAGCCAGTCCAGCTGAATTAGTGAGCTCTGGGTTCAGTAAGATCCAATGGCTCAAAAGATAATGTGGAGAATGATTAAGGAAGGCACTGGACATCAATCTCTGGTCTCCACATACATGTACACATATATGAACAGGCATCTACACACTCACACACAAAAACACTTTAAAATATGCTACACTTATTCTTTTGATCGGTAAGCAGATGGAAGAATTAAGTTAAGGAAAAAATCATCACTTATTCATTTAAACTATTGTCATTTTCATCTGGGAAATTGAATTTTAGAGCTGAGAGTGATTTTTCAAGAAACAATCTTTAAAAGCAATAAGGGATCATTACAGCGGTATTGGGAAGCATAGAGAGGAGAATAAATATCAGGTTACAGGTCAACTGAAAGGGGAAATAGGAAAACAGGAGGCTTTAATTATGAAGGGGGAGATAACTATATAAAATTTACAGTAAGAATGTCTGATAATGTCATAAGGATTCATTAATACTGATTATATAAATGTTAATGTACAAATATGCAGATTTCGTTGACATGAAATTTTCTAATATGGGCTGACAAGGCACCTCACCCCCAAGAGTCATAGATCATCTAACAAGAGCCTCAACACTAGGCATGAGTAGCTGTCTTTTGAGTTGTTGGTCTGGGTTGTCTGTGTCCCAAAACATGATGGGCTATTGCTATTGCCCTTGTTGACCCCAAGAGATGGAAGCTAAATCCCGACTGTACTCTGGATATAGGCCCAAGAGACCACTGAGCAGGAACTAACCTGGAAGTCTCCTCCTCAAGTAACTAGCTTTCATGGCACCAGAAGGTTTCATACAAGCTTCCAAAGGAGGGCAACATATATGCCTCTGCCGCTATGATACCTATGAACCATAACACCACCAGCATGGCAGGGTAACTCTAGTGGCACACTTACCTTGACAGTGACCAACATCTCTTTAACTGGACTTAAGAACTACTCAACAAGAGGGAAATCATGCCTGGCACTAGAAAGCTAGCCAATCACTCAGGAGTAGTGAAGCCATGGGTGAACGAGCATAATCACCAACTACACTCTAAACAGTCGTCCTTATACCCACAGAGAAGTGTAGTCCTTACCCTTTATCAAGGAAATTTCTCTTTTCAATAGATGGATGCTATCACAGAAAATCAAATTCTATCAAAATGCAGAATTCTGGAACCTTGTCCCAGTGGTTTCTTCTACAAAACAACTCTCACCACCATGGCTCAGGAATCATTACCAAGGAGGGAGTAGAAAGGTTGTAAGAGCCAGAGGCACAAAATGTTGTTATACCATGTCTCCTAGAAATGTCAGAAGCTACACCCTCAAAATCTCACCAACATGGCTGCCTAAACATACCCTGAATAAGAACACAACAATAGACATGCTAATGTGAATGGGAAAAAGCTCTCAAGGGAGGTCTCAGTCATACACAAAGAACTACAAGCAGCAAAGGAATGCTGAGAGCAGGAAAAGTAGTCTTTCTAGATGAGCATATTAATTGATTATCTAATACCAATCAATGGTTGCCCTGAAACCATACATACACATAATATACAGACTGAACAGGTTGTATTTATGTGTTCAGAAACACACACACATAGATACACACAGATGTACACACTCTCTCTCTCTCTCTCTCTCATTCTCTTTTTTTTCCTCTCTCTCTGAAGGCAACAACAATTACAGAAAAACAGGAGGCTGTGACATTGAATAAAAACAAAGGGGCACACCAGGGGGTTTGGAGGGAGGAAATAGAAGTGAGAAATGATGTAATTATAATTTCAGAAAATAAAATAATAATTAAAAAGCAAGTCTTTATCAAATAGAGACCAGCTAGTCCAGAGCATTGTATGGTATGGACTAGGGGCTTAACTATTTTATTTATATAATTTTAAACTATTGTAGTGTGAATTTAAAGTAAGAATGAAAAATTTAAATACTCTTCAAGCAGCAAGAAGACAAAAATAGTTAATACAGACAATAAAATACCATAGAAGATTAGGAATTTGTTTGGCTCTGTGCCTGTTAAATTGATTGTTTATGCACACAGGCTGTAGAATATATAAATCCTTATCTACTCTATTTGTATTTTAAATTCACTTGTTTCAGAAAGTACAAAGAAGCTGCTCAGTCTAACTTTTATGAATGTCAAATTTCTTGTGTTATGATCAATGAGTTTTTTTAAAAAACAATACCACAGTTAATAGACACAGATATATTTTCAATTTTCTAATTATCTAATTTTGGAGCATTTCTGAGATATCTAGAGTGTAAAAATAGTTTAAGAACTCTTCCATAAATCTAAATCTTGAGTTTGGTTTTGATGATATATTGCATTGCAGAATTCTTTAAATTTAGCTAGGTGTTATGATATAGTGCTAATATTAAAAACTCAATATTCATGTTTTGTGTTTGACAGGTACACTTGATACATTTTCTCCACTTGCTTGGCAATAAGAAGCTAATAAGCGTGTCTCAAAGGTAACAGTGGTTAGGGAGGTCAGGACAGTAGTAAGAGATACTGGCGCATGTCACGTGTCAGAGTGACTGGCTAAAGGCTTTACCTAATGGATTATAAAACAAGAGGTGGTGTGGCTGTTTCCTTTTTTGGTTTTTCGAGATGGTTTCTCTGTGTAGCTTTGCACCACCCACTCTGCAGTCCAGACCGGCCTCGAACTCACAGAGATCCGCCTGCTTCTACCTCCTGAGTACTGGGATTAAAAGTGTGCGCCACCACCGCCGAGCTCAAGGTGGTGTGGCTTTTAATTAGACCATTTAAAGTGCTTAAAATTTTTAAGCAATGAAAATAAATATAAGTTGAGCAGAGAGGAAAACCTGAAAAGACTATTGTAGCAAGCATGAGAGAAAACACAGATTTCAGACTCCCTTCCCTTTACTTTAAAAGTTTTCTTTATTTTGTTGTTAATTAGATTGTAAAGGTCAGTCTACAAGATGCCCTAGATGAGGGTACTTCATCCCTGCTGTCCAATGGCCCTTCGTATGTTATATCAGGATTGACTTGTGAAACCAGTAGATGTAGTCAAAGAGGTGATGTGTTACAGCTGAAGTTAGGTCCTACACGGAAGCTGCCTTTCTCTTGCTCTTTCTGCTGGCTCAGTCTGGTGAACATTCTCTTCAAGTCATGAAGACACCCATGCTGCCTGGAGACTGTCACATTTTTAGAACAAGTAAGGCCTTCTGTAATAAATAGGATGTTGTAGAATGTCTTATGAGTGAATTACTTCAGAAACACATTTTGTCTCAATCACTGGCAACCCTTCATGACTTCTTGACTTCAAGCTCAAGAGACCACAGAGCTGTGAGAAGTTAGCCAGGTTTGTTGTTTTAGACATTAAGTTTTGGGGAATTTTGTTACACAGTAATCATGAACTAATATAGACTTACCCCATGTGCACCTGCATAATACTTTTGTTGTGTCTCCTTGTGTACAGGATTTAGCCACTCCTTGTCTGTTAACACTCAATTCTGTTACCATGCATTGCAAAAAGGGACTATGAAGATACAATGTAACATAATGAGCAGACTGATTTAATTAAGAGGACTATCCTTTTGGTGAACCAGATCAAATCATATTACTTCTGGCAGTAGAGATAAAAGGCAAATCAGAAATTTAAAGAAATAGAGAGATTCGTCTGTTAACCTTGAAATAGAAAACTACCACACGGTGGCAAATGCTATACAGAAGAGCATAGAGGCCAGTGGTTCTCAACCTGTGTGTTCTGACCCCAAGGGGCAAATGACTCTTTTACAAGAGTCACATATCAGGTATTCTGCATATAAGATATTTACATTGTTATTTATAACAATAGCAAAATTACAGTTATGAAGTAACAACAAAAAAAATTTTCTTGGGGGGGGAGTCATGACCGCGGAACTCTATTGAAGGGTCACAGCATTAGGACGGTTGAGAGCCACTGCTATAGGTAGTCTCTCAATACTGCAGTCGGTCAGCCACAAGTAATGGACTCTTCCCCAGCCACCTGGATATGTCTGGAGAGGAACTCCAAGCTCTACCCAAGAACCACAGCTGAGCTGGGCGGTGGTGGTGCACGACTTTAATCCCAACACTCGGGAGGCTGAGGCAGGAGGATGTCTGTGAGTTCGAGGCCAGCCTGGGCTACCAAGTGAGTTCCAGGAAAGGAGCAAAGCTACATAGAGAAACCCTGTCTTAAAAAACCAAAAAATAAATAAATAAATAAATAAATAAATAAATAAATAAATAAATAAATATAAACCACAGCTAGGACTAACAACTTGATTTCAGCTTTCTTAATCCATGAGCAAAGAACTTTGTCCCCAGACTACTTACTTCTGTATCCGCAAGATAATGAATGGGTATTCTTTCTAGATGCTAGATTTGTGGCCCAGCAGTAGAAAACTAATACTCTTGGTTTAGATGATGAGATAATACAAGATAATATCATAAGAGAGGGAGACTGGAGACCGTGACAAAGAGCTGAGTATGTTTTACATGAGTGGAGTGATCATTGGGGTCAAGTAACAGTCTTCACTGGTAACCAGCCTGCAAGATGGCACCCTGTTGTCCTTGTTGCCTCCTGTAATTCACTCTCTTGGGTAGTTCCTTTTCCCCCAACTCACATTGAGTAAGCTTGGTCTGACTGAGTGAACAAAGGAAGTGACACTTTGTGACTTCTAAAGCTCCATAATAAAAAATAAATAAGACCCTGCAGCTTCCACATTAATCTTTTAATGGAGCGATCTCTGCTGTGAAACAGCCTCTGTGCCACAAATGTATTTTGAGCTGTCCTCTAGATTTAGTCCACCTGGAAAAGAACCAAATCTCTTGCCAACTACAAGCACTGATGTGCCAGCCATGTGACAAAATCATCTTGAAGGGTAGCCTTTATGCCCCACTCAAATCTTGATGGGTATCTTAAATGCAATATCATGAAAGATTCGATTAAAACCACATAGAGAAGTATCAAGTCAAGTGAGAGAGTCACAGAAAATGTGGGTATAAATGTGGATATAAAACCTTAGACTCAAAAATATAGGATAAAGAGGATATCTTATTTAATTTTGCCAAATACAAATAGACTAGATATTATAGCCATAATTCTTGCTTGGTAATTATTTTGTTATATGTAATTTTACTATGTTAAAGTTAAAACCTTCCTTTTGTAAGAAAAAAAAGAAGAGGGGAAGTGCTGGGGATGTCTTTCTGTATGCTGTGAATGTATTGCTCTGATTGATAGATAAATAAAATGCTGATTGGCTAGTAGCCAAGCAGGATGTATAGTATAGGTGGGATAAGCAGAGAGGAGAATTATGGGAAGTGGAAGGCTGAGTGAGGAGACGCTGCCAACCGCCACCATGAGAAGCAAGATGTAAAGATACTGGAAAGCCATGAGCCACGTGGCAAGTTAAAGATTTATAGAAATGAGTTAATTTGAGATATAAGAACTAGACAGCAAGAAGTCTGCGACAGCCATACAGTTTATAAGTAATATAAGTCTCTGTGTGTTTACTTGGGCTCAAGTGGGACTGGAGAAAATTCCAACTACAGACAGAGCCCTTTGCTTATGATAACTAAAGACAGAAGATGTGGGCAACTGGATGAGATGAAAAGATTGAGAGATCTCTCCCCTGGCTCATCTCTTTAATACCCTGATATCTTTCACGTTTTGCGAATACCGTTCTATGCCTTGAACAAAAGAACAACAAAATAAAGGGGAACTCCTGTAGAGCCAAATGGTGACAAAGCAGACAAGATTTTTCAGACACAGTAGAAACTATGGTAAGCAGGATCCTTTGACATTTCAGAACCATGGCTACATCCAAAGGCATGGACTCTAAATGCCACAGGGTGGGTAACATCAGTGAAACTGATAATGTTTTACCAAATTTCAAGAGAAACTTAATGTTTGTAAAATAGACTAGAAATATAGAGGCCATATCAATATACAGTGTGAAAAACAATAAATGAATCAAAGTTAGAGGAGAACCCTAGAAGCAATTTGTTTCTGATTGTTTTTGTCATAAATGCTTCCTATAAAAATGTAAAATAAAAGGAACATAAAAATTTATCACAAAACCTCATATTTATAGCCCTTGAAAGTTTTTATGAGTGTCCTATGAAATTAAAACATTCTTGTCACAGAAATGTTGCATATTTTACATTGCCAGTATTAATGATTTGCTCATGCCATTAAAATTATTTTCAGCTATATCTAACAGCTATTTTAAAAGGAGTATTAAAACTACAAATGTACGCTCAATAAGGAAAAAACAAAAAGCAAAAGCAAATGGGCATTATCTAAGGGAAAGTATCACTTGGGGTCATCACTTACTTGTAGGGGCCCTTCTTTTAAGCTTTTTTTTTTGGAAAGGTCTTTATATGTATACATATACATTTATAAAAATGATGTGCTAGGCATCCTTATTTTTATATTGATTGGCATTTGTTAGTGAAATAGAGAGGGTGTGTTTCAGCACATATGTAGAACATGTTTTAGTGGGTGCCTAGTATTCTAGCCTATGGATACAATTACACATTGATGGCTAGTTTTAATGGTGATATAGTTCCATTGTTTTATTTGGTAAAAATGGTGAACATACATGATTCAAATTTCCTTGATTTCCTTAGGATAAAGTTTCAAAATATAATTATTGACCTAATAATGTAAAAATAAAGTTAAAGAAATAGATACAAATATTTTCAATAAATCTTCTAGAAACTCATAGGCTGACCAAAGGGTGAAATGGTGATTTTTTACTCCAATTTTTTAAAATTATAAATAATATTTTATTAATGTATTATATACAAGTTCAAGACATTATAAATTTTATTACAAATTTTCTGAATTCTCTATAATTCATACAAAGATTTGTGTTTTCATTCTGATCAAAGTGTCAAAAAACACAAACGCAGTTTGAATTATTTAGGCAGCAAATGGGCAAGTTGAGCAGAAGACAAAACTTCAGAGTTGTTGGCAGCAGTAAGCTTTGACTAAGTTAGACCTGGTTGCAGTCCTTACCCTGTCTCTGTATGTGTTGGAAGCATTTAAAATTTTAAAAATTTACAGTTTTTTTTTTTTTACACCAATTTAAAAAGCCATCCCCAAATGGCATTTTGGTTGTTTCTCTCATGATTCTTTTGAGTACTGCACTTAATCTTTGCATGCTTAACCTGTCTCAGGCTGTATATGCTTACTGGTTAATCTCTTACAACCATTTACATTTTAAAATGTTTATACTTTTATTGCATCTTACAAGGTAACCAACACCATGTCTCTCATGTTTTCCCATTTCATCCAGTCAGTGGTGCCTTTCTTGTCCTCACTTCTGTCAAAGCACATGACATTGTCAAACATTATTAAATATCAATCTTCCCCCACCCACTATGATTTCTACTTTTGATTTGTACTTGGAAAGAATTACCCTCAAACATCCATCATTTTTTTTTAACATTTAGAATATTTAGATATGAATTTCTCTGAATTTTATCTTTGTAGTTCTTTAAAACACTGTGTTTGAACCCCATTTTTAAGTAATGTGTGAGGTCAGATCCAGATTTTTGTCCTAGCAGCATTGTTAAAGTAAAGTTATACAATCAATATACTGTCATCACTAGTGAAAGAGTCAGGGGGAAAAGCACCAACTACAATCCAAATCTTTTATTCACCCTCCCTCACTTACCATCTCTCCTCTCCAGTCCCAATGTGGTTTTCATACTTCACCTATATTTTGAGGGGAAATTTCCTATAATGTATAACAAGACCCAAACACAGTGCTTTTGTGTATTTCTGAGTTTACTTTTCAAGCAAGGAAATTATTATATGTTAAAGTTGGAAGAAGAGATGTGGAGAGATGAGGCATTGTAGATTAAGCTTCTCAGTACCTGGTCTGTGTGTTGTATGTGTGTGTGAGTGAGTGTGTGTGTGTGAGAGAGTGAGAGTGAGTGAGTGTGTGTGTGTGTGTGTGTGTTTCTGTGTGTGTGTAAATGAGTTTCTGGGAACACTGAAATAGAGATGCTCATTCATTGTGTGTGTGTACATGCATGTATGTGTATGTATGTATGTATGTATGTATGTGCATGTGCGTGTGTGTGTGTGTATATGTGTATGTATGTATTGTGGGAATGACGCTAATGATGATGACTCATGAGCTACAAGCTTCTCAGATACTGCCTTTACTTGTCAGAAGTGAACACTTTAGTATCTGAAATGCAAAAGGAAAAAAATTCAAAGAAACTCAGAAGACAGAAAACTCAGGAACATGTGTTCTAAGAAGTCGCAAAAACACTTTTTGAAGGACCCTATGAAAGCCCACAACTCAACTTTTTTGAAGAGAATTTTAATCCAAACTAAACCAGAAAGAATGAAATATTCATAATTGGTATTTTATACTCTAGCCATTCTTTAGATATGGAACATTCACAATTATTGCTAGGCTAATGTCTATTGTGGATGTTCTTGCGATGAGAACATTCTATTCCCACAATTTCACATCACAATGTACTCTTAGGAGACAGGAAGAAGAAATTACTGCCATTCAATTTTAAGACTATCATATTTTTTGGATAGCAATGCAAGAAAGGAAGGGTATTTGTTTTATGCAAACACAATTTCTGTTCACATAATTATCATCTTAGAAGACTTAATGTGAATTTGATAAAAATAATTAATTTAAACTATGAGTCAAGTGCTTTGGGCTATTGCTCTCGTATTGTAAAAGAGTTGCATATGATTTGGACAATATTTTTCCTTTTTATTTTCAGTAAAATGTGACAAGCACAGAACATATTAAATCCTAAGACTAGAGGCTCAAGTGTGAATTCTCCTCCTTAAATAACAGTGCAGTCCTGTGAGGGAATGGGGTTTAACGCAGAGCCCCTAAGCCCAGCTTAATATTACTATTTCCTGTAGCTGATACAGAACCCAGCATTTTTTTAAGCTGGAAGAAACCTTAGAGATCACCTAACTCAATCCTTGCTTTTTACAATAGCTTGATTACTGAATGCTTTTGTTTGTCAAAAACAGAAAATAGAAAATTGCACTTCTGTTTTAGCATTAGTATTCCACACAGGCTTCTACTCTTCCAACCTTTGGAGTCATTCTGACTGACTGTACCTATAGCATAGGTGAAAGACTGCCTTCCCACAAGACTTGATTTTAATGTAGGAGAAATGCAGTCAGGGTTAGTCATCACATTAACATGAAAAATGTATTTACATAGGTGTGTGTTTCTCCCATTAATGAGAAGTACAGTTTGATGCATATGTTTTCCATACACATCTTGCAGTGATGAGTACATAGAAGCATTTCTTCTGAATCATGAATGTGCAATGCACAGTCATTGTATCTGCAGGTAATGTTAGGGTTGACTCGCTGTACTCACTGGGTTACTTGGCAGAGCACCTGCTCATTGCACAGAGACCTTTTCCTCTTGTCACTGACCTAAACTTGAGTTTGCATAATGTGACAAAGGACAAAATTAACAGATCTAGCTGAAGTTTCAAGTGAAGAAAATCATGAGAAAAAACATACAGGAATATGCATATTCCTAGAAATACATTGAAATACAAGAAGAATTGCGATCAAGTCTCAAAGTGTTCATCTTTGAGTATTAAAATTCCATTGCCTTCAAATGTTGGTAAGAAATTTCAGTCATCTTTTCACAATATTCTTTTACAAGGATATTTCAGTGAAAATACATCTTAATAAGATTTCTTTTCTCTATAACCCACCCACTTCATAAAAGGCAAACGTAGTCTATTTTATCATATCATTTTATACACCAGATAAGCTGCTTAGAATCATGGATTTGGAAATAGAAGGAAGTGGATGACTCATTCTGTTCAGCTTTGTTCATGTCATGAACAAGAGTAGTACTGCCTTCACACTCTCCTTACGAACTGCCAGATTCTGACTCTGATTTCTGAATTTAAGAACCAAGAGGAGCCCAGATACTGAACTGGAAGCTTCCTCCCTGCAGGTTTACTCTCAGACCTTAAAGTGATGTACAGGCTTCTTGTGGGAATAAAGCCACCCACTTTCTTACCCAGGGGTGAACTCTGAGTTACAATAATGACTAGCCTGGAAAGGTGTGTCCTCTTATGTGATCGTGGCATGGGTGTTATGGGCATCTGTAACTGCTTTCTGATTGGATTTTCTCCACAAGAGGGAACTAATAATTGGTACTGTAAAACTGATTAAGAACCTATGACTGGAGAGGTCCTATGCCCTAGGAGAGAACCTATTATTATTTTCTTAAATGGGCATAGCATCAAATTGAGTTCCAAATACTGACCCTTGTACCCATTGGTTTCAGTAAAACTCACACCCTTAATCAAAGAAGCTTCGAATTGCAGTGGGAGGTGATTGTCACAGAGACAACTAGACCAAGTATAGAGAATAGGAGTCTGTGGAGTGCTCAGCCTTAAAGGGGACATCTATAGAACCTTCTCCCCCTAAGGCTCAGGAAACTCCACAGAAGAGGGGGTAGAAATATTTTATGAGTTAGAAGATGGAATAGACTGCTGCCAAGTAGTGTCTTCTGAGCACAGCGGAGCTATTACACTCATGAATTCACAGCTGTGTGGCTGTCTGCACAAGTCCCATACAAGATCAAGTCAGTCAGCTTTCCAACACTGATGGGGAGGAACCCACAAGGCCCCACCCTATCTAAGAGCTTTTGACAATTGACAACTGCTGGAGGAGAAACAGTTTTCTTTGGGGGTGGTGGTCTCTGATATATGCCCAAGTACCAGAGGTTGACCATATACTCATGAGCCTGTGGGAAGTTCCAACTGGAAACTGTGAGTCACTAAGAAAAAAAAAGAAGTATGAGGAGGGTGGGGAAGGAGAAGAAACTATGAAGTTGTCAGGGGCAAGTTGTAGTAGTCTTGAAGAGGTTGAGGGGTGAGTATGATCAAACATTGTATATATGTATAAAATTCTCAAAAATAAATTAAATTTGAAAAAGAAAGAAAGGCCAAGTCAGGGCACAATGTCAGCCAAAGACTGGGCTTTATACAAAGTGGGTTGTATTTAAGACCATTTCTTGGCATTCAGACCTAAGAAGGCTCTTATACCTTTGGGTGATAAAAGAAAATGTGCATTATCCCAGAGCAAAGAACACCTATAATCTACATGTAAGGATAAACAATAATTTGTTATAACTGTAATGTTTTTATAGTGGGAAATTACATTTATCTTTTAAATTATTTCTGAATGATTTACTGGGCCTTCCTAATCCCACTGAAATCATTCTTTTCAATTCTGCTATTTTTTTTTTTAGTCCTGCTCCCTGAACACATCAAAGTCTCTTATATTTTAAAATATATGAAAAAGAATACTTGAATTTTTCTATTTTTTAAACTTCATCTCTAAGCACCACTGGGGAGGAATTATAAATAAATTATGACTAAAAGCTACCAGGTCTCTAGCTCTCTGATGAGCAAGTTCATTTCTGAATCAACAGTTATTTTTGTGAGTTATCAACTACTAAGTTTAGAACAAATAAGATTTCAGAGGATGGAATGTTAAAGTCAGTTCTCAATGAGTTGGATTCACCAATAACATATCATGTGGACTTTGTTTCTAAGCCTCCCAAATTTATGCTGAAGCATAAGTGAGTATTGTCTAAAGGATCCATATACATCAAAATGCATGTTCATTAACTGGATAACCAAAGTATCAGAACTTATTAAGAGAAAGAGGAAGGAACGGGTTACCTGTTTCGCTTATAACTATTTGGATACTACTTTAAGTAAAAACCAATATCCCAGTGATCTGGGTTTTACTTTGCCTCATATATAAAAGTGATACATTTTATATGTATGTGGATACCTAGGGGAGGTAAATGTACTTGTATACATGTTCAATAGCTGAAATTGACTTTGACATTTCTATTTGATGTTCTCATGTTTGAAGTCTGGATTGTGGTACTTATTTGAAGCAAATTAAATAGAGGCCCAGAATTTCCCTCTCTCTGCCTCTTTGAGGTAGGATACATGACTTGGTCCCAGTGTCTTATGCCTTATATCTACATTATTTACTGTGTAATTTTCTTGAGTTATAAACATAAAATCTCCTTATATCTTTACTTTGCCCTTAGCCACAGACTGTTAGTGAATGTAACGAAAGAGGTGGAAAAGGATGCATATTTATTGTTCTTATTTCTGTCCAACTCTTACATCTCCCCAAGACCACATGTAGGAAATTATCTATCCCAGAATAAAGCTGGCAGAGAATGTGGAGTGGAGCCCCTCTTAGCCTATACAAATGTGAGAATATTTGACTCAGAACTATATATTTCCACATTTACCATAAATCAATGGAAGTGGTCTGGGCCTTGGACTAGATACAGATAATAAATAATTGTTGTTTCTGGTTACAATAATAGTTCAGTCATATATAATGCCTTCTGTGGAGGTCCAGGTAAGAATGGCTCCATAGACTCATATTTGAATTCTTAGGAAGTGGCACTCTTAGGATGTGTGGCCTTGTTGAGGTAGGTGTGGCAATGTTAGAGGAAGTGTTTGGTGGACTTTGAGATTTCAGAAGCTCAAGCCAGGACCATCTTCCTGCTGCCTGGATGTAGAACTCTGCTTCTTCTCCAGTACCATGTCTGCTTGTGTACCACTATGCTTTCTGCCATGACAATAATGAACTGAACCTATAAACCTGTAAGCCAGGCCCAATGAAATGTTTTCCTTGATAAGACTTGCCATGATCATGGTGTCTCTTCACAACAAGAGAAACCCTAACTAAGACATCTTCCTTTGGAATCTAACAAAATCAATTTTTCTTTTCAAATTAGAGAAAATGGGTGTCAGTCCCAGGGGTACTGTGGTGGTTTGAGAGAAAATGACCCCCAAAGGGTATGGTACTATTAGGGGGTGTGACTTCATTGGAGCGGGTGTGGCCTTGTTGCAGAGTGTGTGACTATGTTAGAAGAAGTGTGTTACTGTGGAGGCGGACTTTGAGATCTTGTATATGTTCAAGGTACATCCTGTGTCTCAGACCACTTCCTGTTGCCTTCAAGTCAAGGTGTAAGAGCTCTCACCTCCTTCTCTAGTACCATGTCTGCCTACATGCTTCCTTGCTTCCTGCCATGATAGTGGACTAAACCTCTGAACTATAAGTGCATTACCACAAATAAATGTTTTCCTTGATAAGAGTTGCCATGATCATAGTTTCTCTTCACAGCAATAGAAATCTTAACTAAGACAGGTATTGTTGTCAAATATTCACTTAAGTAAACAATGAGAACTGATTAACTACTATATGGTAGTTGATACTGAGTCTCTAAACATTGTACAAGTACTGAAACAACACTGAAATATAGTTTGTTAGTAAGCAACAGTAGCTGTGAATTCATTAATGATGTCAGTGAAGGTAACTGAAAGCTCCTATTTATGTCCATAGCCATTTTCATCTTCAATAAGACCTGTGTTTCTCAAAGAAGGAAAGAGTATCTTTCACTTCTTGGGATGAACAAATCAAGCCAAATTTCAGAGTAATACAAACATCTACTTTCTAGAAATTGCCATTTAGGCATTGTTTTAGAGACATGAGAAATGTTCACCTCCTCAGATTTGACATTCTGCTTTCTAAAGAACAGTTCTGTGTTTGATGTCAAGATATACCATAAAGAAATAAATAGGAGACAATTTCTAATGGACAAATATCATTCGTTCATTTTATTTCTACTATATCCTTCCCATTCAATCTGACTAGGAATTCTTAAACCTTAGACAAAATGTCCAATTTATGAGGGTTCAACAGAAATTTCAAACAGTTCCAACAATAGTAAAATTAACAAACTAAATTAACAAATTAAAGGTATAAAGTTATAAGGACCTTATCAAATAAGGAGTCTATCATATCTCTGGTGATTTGAATCACATTTCCAAGATATAGAAGATTCTAGTGTCTTTTCATTTTGAGATGCTCCAACAAGAGTATGTCTGGGAAGCCCATTGAAAAAGTTTTGTGAAATAGAAGGATTAAAAACCTGGAATCCCTCAATTCCCATCTCCTCCAGGGCAGGGAGGGGGTAGGAGGAGGGAGGACAGGGGAATCTGTGGCTGATTTGTAAAATTAAATTAATTATAAAATTTAAAAAATGAAAATAAAGTGAAAGTATAAATTGTAAAAAAAAAAAGAAAGAAAGAAAAAAGAAAAACCTGGAAATATTGAGACCATGATCTGCTTTCACTTAAATACTACTATGAAATTCAATTAAGAACAGTTTCTTCTGAATGAGGAATTATAGTAAGATAGTCTTTCTTTTGTTCCACACACTCCTAAGTGATTTCTACTAAATAAATTATATAAGAAAAAATTATTTTATTTATTGAAGTTATTTAGCTACAGGAGGGAAATTAGTTAATATAATAGAATTTATGCTAACTTCTGACCATGGCATTAAAATGGATCACTTTAAGTGTATGCAATAACACAATAAAAGTAGTTTTAAGTATTAAAAGACCACATTCTAATAAAAAAATCTGTAAATGAAATCTGAGAATCATACTTAATCAGCACATAACACAACAAAAAAAATAATGATCCAAACATTAAAAAAAAAAAAAAACCAGAGTCCACTAAGGAATTGAAATACAGCTTTCTTTCTCTCTCAAGATACTGTTCTCTCTTGTATGACCTAAATTAGCATTAGCTTCTCATGAATGCTAATGCAACCTTGCTGCTCAGTCTTTTGGACACAGACAAAGCAATAGAGAAATTGTGGGTTATTTAGTTGTTTTGAAGAAAGACAATAACCTATGTTTAATTTAGCAACATTTTTTACTGGAGATTTAGGGATCCAGCAGTCTAGTGTATTATTCAGACTCAGAAAATTACTGAGTCACACAATTTTTTTCTCAGAAGGCCTGAAGTCACCCCATGTGGAAGAGTTTTCAAGTCAGTCTGTAAATAGGACAAAATGCTAAGATGGCCATCAGGTACTTCTTGTTCGTGGGAAGGCCACTGAATCTACCCAGATTCCCTCAAACTACCAATTCATCTCAGCAAATTAAATCAAACGACCATTCAAAACAATGAGAATAATCAATTTGAGTGTCTCTTCAATTACACAGGAAAAGAAGGCAGGAGTAATAGCATGTTCTACTTTTTCTGTGTGTCTTTATTTCCTTAAAAATTTAAACTTCACTTTCAAAAAAACCTTACAAATAAAAAAAAAAAAACCTCCTCAAAATTAGCCAGAACCAAAGCATATATATTTCTATTTATTTTCTTGTTTATTGTATCCAATACATCCCAACCTTGGTTTCCCCTCCCTCTACTCTTTCCAATACTCCCCGACCTCCAGAGCACTCCTCCTCAACGGCCTTTCAGAAAAGAACAGGCCTCCCAAGCATACATATCTACTGATACATATTTCATAAAGCATATCTGTTTCAGTGCTTTTCTATAGATTTAGAATAGCCATTCTGAAGCTGTGGAACTCCTTCTTTTGTATGAATGTTATAACTAAGGGTTTTGTTTTTTTTTTTTAATTTTTTTGTGGCTCTCATTCAGAGTTTTGGGTGCTAATCTTACCCTGTGATGACAGCCGACACCTAAGATTTGTCTATGGACTTGGGCATTGCAGTTCCTTGGGGGAGGATCTATGTCACAAAGCAGATTCTTAAAATTAAAATTGGCCAGCTCTGTGAGTGTAGGCAACTCTGTGAGTACAGGCAACTCAGTGAGAATAGGGGCATGGTCTGAATTTAAAATTTTTCTATTAACGTTTGATGGAACCAGAGCTGTTTCCTCACAAATCAGGAGTTTAAAAGACAAAACATAAGGCCCACTGAAGGTCAGCCTTCAGAATGGTGAAACTGCCCAAGACTGGAGTTTACGGGCTCCTTTTCATTTGCTAAGAGAAGTTTTCTCAAGCTCCCGTGACCTGAGCTGCCCAGCACTCTCGACTTCTCTTCTAACTGCCCATAGGCCCAACCAGGCCTCATCTGGCAACGCCATGCAGAACCTAAGTACCAGCTACTGACACAGTCTCCGCCTGGCCATGCCTTCTGCCCAGATATTAACCAGATTTATATCCTATGCCCACAGAGTTGCCTCTGTACTTCAAAGCCCTGATCTGTGAGGCTGAGACTTGGCCACTTAACACATTTTAAGCTGTCAAAAGAGTTCATTACATTTTCATAACATATAAAATTTTTATATGGAAGTGATACTTGCTTAAGTTGGAATAAGTGGAAACAAAAAAATAAAGTAATCATGTATAATCATACTAGTCATGAACTTCTTTGACTTATTTTAACTCCCATGACATGTAAGTAAGTCTATGCACATGGTGTGTGTGTGTGTGTGTGTGTGTGTGTGTGTGTGTGTGTGTGTGTGCAGGCATGTATAAACAAAATCTGTAACAGATAGCTTATTTGAATCCTAGTTTGACCATTTTGGGTAAGTTATCTGACTGTTCTATGGTGTGGGCTCTACATCCACAGAGTAAGGGTACTAACTTACAGTTATGGGGAGTTATGAACATGGATGTGGGTATTCTTAGCTACAGTGTATGCTATGGATTTAGAGGCTATGCATCATAGCACCAGCTGCCTAGATTTGAACCCAGTTCTATCATTAGCTGCTTTATTACTATGACAATGTGTCTTTAGTTTTCTGTGCCAACATTTCCTCATCTGTAACATCAAGGAAGTTAATCAGATAATGGCAAATAAAAGCCACTTCACAGTGTCTGTAGTGTTGGGACTGAAAGGGCAAGGGCAATTATGAACAGATGGTCTGAGATGAACTTAGCCTTTCTGTTCGTGGGCTACCAGCTTTCCAAGCTAAGATTAACTTCTACAACTTGGTTTTGGTTATATAAGTTTAAAAGCTGCATCTCCCTGCAACTTACAGGGACAAAGAGGCCAAACTCTTAGGTTCTCAAATGGACCCATCACCCAAGAAATGTTAAGGATTGCCAAATCAGTATATAATTGTTCATTAAATGTTTGGACTTTTTTTTATAACCAATCTTGACAATCTATCCTCTATTAATTTCTTTTTGAATAACACCTAACAAAACTCCATACTGGTGTTCCCAACACTAAGTTGCTTGAAGCAATAGTGTTTGCTTGGGTGCTTCCAAATAGACTGTTAGAATTTGGTAGTCGCCCCGCCCCTATAGGATTATTTATTTCCTCAAAATAAGATCTAATAATAGCTCTTTATTTTTGTGTATCAGTAATATAAATTTTGTTTTACTTATTATATTTCTCCTAACTTAGGTCTAAAACCTAGTTGAAAAGAAAGAATGTTTTGGCTTCAATAGTCTTTATTGTCATATTAAAGAGTTATAAATCTTTATTTGAAGTACCACCAATTGAGGATTTTGAATGCTATGTCTAGTATCTCTTAGATTTGAGTTTGAATAGCACAGCATTTATGAAGGCCTGTCATCCCACGGAAATAGCCTTAAAAATGAAGTTACCTTTACACTCTCGTTTTTCCTCCATTTGTGATCTAACTACAAATGCTGCCTTTTTCACCACACTTTCATGGATCTGAGTTCTCATGGGGATGATAACAACTGCTAAATGTCTTTGAGTTCTGTAAACATCAGATTTTATTTTTTGACATGTTTTTCTTCCCTTAACATAACTGATGCTTGTGATAGTTTGGGTATTGTGTCTAGGGGATGCTTTCTTCTGATCCTCAAAAAAAAAAAAAAATAGGAAAGAAAATGAAATACCATTGTTTCAAAAATATCCCTTAGTGCCATTGATGAAATTCAAAAGAACTCCAAGGATGAAAAGGATGATGCAGCTTCAAACCCCAACAGGCTCCCTGGAAAGGTGAGTCACGGAGCAGGGTTCTGCATGCAGAGCTCCTGGGGATGGCTTACAGGCCAGCTTCACTCTTTTGAACTAGTGGGGAGCTGAACTTAACTGAAATATCCTCCCCTTGGAGACTCTTCAGAGAAGGGTTTACGCAGGTTTCTGCAGTGGTGAGGCAGCCATTCCCCTTAGATGTCTAAGACAAAACCCCTGGCGTTCAGCGGATGCTAAGCAGTGGTCAGTTTGAAACTTCCCAGAATTAAAAGCTTTAATTGGATCTTGTAGAATCTCCTATTTTCAAATGCCCACCTAAGTCCAAGCCTCTGACTTTTTATAATGGAAACTGTAAAATGTGTAGGCTATTTTTACTCTTCCGTGGCTGTAACCTGAATGTAGACGAGATTTCCTGTGAATCGATTCAGAAAAAAAAAAAAAAAATGCTTCAGAACACACCTGTCCAATCAATCAACACTTTATAGTATTGGCTTTCTAAAAATAAACTAGATCGACCTCATATTTCACTTGCCCTTTCACTGTTTTATTCACTACCGGCTGATAATTAATTGTAGTGCAAAAGGGTATTTCAGTGTGCTTGATAAACAGCTGGGAGCCTGTATAGCATGTGTGACGAGTGTCTATGAATTTTCACTGTGGGCACTGCTCTGGGCTTGAATGTGTTATTTTGGGCAGTATTATTTCCTGTATAGCCCCATGGGAATAGGAAATTCAACACACTTGCAGTACTTTTCACTCTCAGATGCCTGCAGAGCATGCCCTATGGATAATCATTGCAGCTGTGCCTGTAGGGGCTGCTTTGTTGGTTCCAGGGGAAGGGTGGGGACAGCAGGTAGGATTTGCTGATATTTGACCTCACTTACTATGTCCTCCTGTGGACTCATTCAGAATGGACAGGCCTGCTCTCCAGGGCTGTCATGCCAAGCATAGCAGCAAACATTCTGTTTTAGTGATCCATGATCTAGCCAGCCCCGTATCAGGCCATTTAACACTCTCTTTTGGGGTACGATCAACCAAGTATGACAACTCCCTTGTTATCAGAAGAGAGCAGTGAGCTGCCACTTCTGTGAAATGGGCTAATATTCTTTACATTTATTTCTGAGTTGCCAGTTTGAAAGACCCAAGCAGAAATGAAGGTGAATGTTTGATGACTAAACTAGGTGTCCTTTAAACCTAAAGGAAGCAACCTAACAGCAAAACATGTTTTAGGCTTCTTCAATAGAAAAAAAAGTTGGGGGAGGGAGCATAAAACCAAGGTGCATTTAACTTGAAGATTTTTGTCTGTTGCTGTTCTTAAAAACACACTTTGTCAATGATGACTGCATTTTGACAATTTTTTATGCAATATAAGTAATAACCAAGTATTTAAAGGTTCTATGGTACAACCTTTACGTCCAAGATTGAATTCCATTTATAGCCAAAAGACATTAATTAAAATCCTGAGGTACCATGGAGGCTTCTTATAGTTTCTTTGAGCCTATAAGCTAGCCTTTTATAAAGCCAGAATATGTAGTCTGGGTTCTGCTCCCTCCAAGGCAGCTAGATGCAGAAACGGTGCCATGATGTTTCACAAAACTTACCATACACTCTTGTTTTGAAACAGGGTGAGTATACCGTGTAGCAATTAACAGGTCCTTTGTTTCCGGTAATTCTGCTTTGTGATATCCCATTTGAGATGACGGCCACTACCATAGCAATGGCGATACATTGTTGCTTGTTGAATGCTGTTTGGTGTGTGAATTCATATGGACTGTCAGCCATAAGTATCCCACTATCTCGCCCCAAGGTAAAGTGTTCCCATTCCTACAGGCAAGAGAGCTGAACACTGAGCCCACATCAACCAGTAACCGTGGTAGCTTAAACTTGAGCTGTTCTGATACCACTGGGGTCAGGGGTCAGTGCACTGGGCCTCTGGGTCTGGTAGGGAAGAAAGAGATTCCTTCAAGTCCTTTCTGTTCTTTTAATCTTGAAAGATACAAAAAGATACCATTCGCTACTGATTTACTGTGCATTAAGTCTGTGAACGGAAAGCCTATGCAATCAACAATTCCAATCCCACTGTGTTGTCTGTCTTGTTAATAACCACCCCCCCTTTTGTTCACAGAAGTTTGATTAAAGCAATGATGGTTAGCAATGCATTGCCAGAAAACCACTTATCAGCTCGGCAGTAGGCAGGGTTCATTTACAGCTTGTTTACTGAAAACCTTGTTACCCGAATTCTGTCTGATGACACTCCAACGTTTCACCAAAACTTTCAACGGTTTGGTGCTGCAACCTAAAACCCCACACTCTAGTTAAAGGCAAAATGGTGCTTCCATCACAAATGAAGAGCCCTTTCACTGACCTACTCCAGATTCCAAAGGTATCTTGTGATAAAGTCAAGGGCAGCGATGCTGATTTCATCACCAAAAAAGCCAAGAATGAAGAAAGTATCAGAGAATTATGTAAATGTACATAAGAATATGTCAAAATTATTGACAATATTTCTAAAATATAAACAGTCATCCCTTCCTCTGAAAGTCTTTCTCAGTTTTGAAGAGTCTCTGGGGCAATTGTGACAGATGACACTGAAGTTGTCACCATCCTCCTAATCAAATCTTTTCCATGGTGTCCATGGGGAGTACACAATGTCTAATAAGGTTTGGGGATGATTTGTTAGACTAAGGTTTCCATCTGACACAGAGTTCTTTCATTAATTATGACTCTCCCCTAGAGACCAGCCAAGCAGTATTTCCTAATCCTAAAAAAAAACTAAAATAAAAAAAAAAGTCTCCTAGAGCATGTGAGCATGTGTATGTAAATCCGCAAGGTATCAGGACAGATGGTTCCACTCTTTAAAGACAATTTTCAAGTGAGTACAATTCAACGACATAGACACCTACATCTGGAATATTAGGACTCTTTTGATTTCAGAGGCAGAAATGAAGCTGATTTCACTGAAGTATAATGAAAGGAAGGTATGGAATGATAGAGGAGAGATGAGACTTCTACAGCCAGGGATGATCTTCAAGGATGTACTTCTGGGACCTAACAGTGTTTCAAGATACTCCATTTATTATACTAAACACAAGGATTTGATTTTGAAAGCTAATTGGCCTCAATGAAAAAGAGAAGATGCTGGGCAGTGGTGGTGTACATCTTTAATCCCAGCACTGTGGAAGGAGAGGTAGCTGGATCTCTGTGAATTTGAGGCCAGTCTGGTCTGCAGAGTGAGTTCCAGGACAGTCAGAACTGTTACACAGCAGAACCCTGTCTTGAAAAAACAAAAACCCAACAACAACAAAAAAGAAGAGCTAAACATGAAAATAAATCAGGCATTATTTGTCATTGACCCAACTGGCAAATATTAAATACTCTGTAGTGTGCCATATTATGAAACACTTTGAAAGTAAGTATTCACAGGAGGGTAAACTTGATGTGTTTTAATTGAACAGTTTATATACTTAAGGAAAAGTCGTTTTGGGTGTTACTGAAATGTGAACTTGGCAAGCATTCTATCACTTAGCTTTATCCTTATTCCCCCCAACACACCTTTTTTTTCTTGTTTTAAGAAAGGGTCATGAAACCCAGACTGGCTTTTAATTCATTTTATAGCTCAAGCAGGCCTTGAACTTATGATTCTCCTGTCTTAGTTGCCCCAGAAACTTGGATTACAGGGCAGATACCACAAGGCTCAGTTCAATTTTAAAATATATATTTCCTCTGCTACTAATTAAAGATACACTTATTTTATATGGACAGATAACTAAGTACAAGCTTAGTCATTGCAATTCTGTAGGTAATATCAACAATGAGAAATAAGCTAACATCCACCTGGAGGAGACTGATGAAATTAAGTGACATCCATGTCTGGAGTGCACTGCAATTGTTAACAGTGCTGTGATGGATCTACATACAGGAAACAGCCTCTTGTTATGTTATTAAGGGAAGTGAGCAAATAGCAAAACAGGGTGGATCATGTACCAGGATCTGAGTAAACAAATGTTCTCTTGTCAGGAAACACAAGAATAGCAGTTGTCTCCAGGAAAGGGAACTGGAGACCAGAGAGACTGAGGTGGGAAGAGAGTTTACTGTGCATGAAAAACCTATTGATAGCAAAGAGATTTTTATTCAAATGCTTGTATTAGCTACTCAAGACAATGGCCAAAAGATCTTCTATGAAACTCTGGGACAAAAAGCTACAGAAGACACTTATATAACGAAGTCAGGAAAAACTGTGTCAATGAAATGAATTAGAAAAGTATTTCTCAATCATTTTGGTTTCTGACTCTATTTATACCCTCAAAATTATATAAGACTGGAAACTTTTAGTTTCTATAAAATATTTACCATTAAAATCTGGGAAATTCAAGAACAATTATTTCCAAATTCCTTCTCAAAACCAATTGTAACCACAATTAAGAAAACAAAACAAAACAAAACCCTTTCCCCAAAAATAACAAAAAGTGAAAAAAACTGACAGTGTTTCCTATTTTGCTAGCTTCACAGAAGACAGCTAGGTCAGAACTGCATTTGTATTTTGTCTCCTGCAACATAATGTGCACTATTTTCTGGTTAAGTCCTCTGAGAAAATGCACAGTGGGAACGAAAAGGACATGTAGCTGTCACTCATGATAACACTTGAAACTAGATCACTGTCTTCAAAATTTAAAATGGATTAAAGACTTACACATGAGATATAAAACAACCAGACAAACACCCCCATAAGAGTGCTTTGGGATATGTGAATGGGCAAGGATTGGGGGTGGGGCAAGACTTGGAAACATGAAAATCAAAGCAAAATGAGACAAATGAGATGGTATCAAACTAAAAATTTTTGCACGATGAAGGAAGTAACTAAACGATGAGACAACCTACAAAATAGAAGACAGTTTTTACAAACTATACAGCTGACAGTTCATATATGTATATATATATATACATATATATATGTGTGTATATATACACACATACACACACATATATATAATGCATAAAGAACTTCAAAAACCCAACAGCAAGCAAGAACAAAAAGAAAAGAAAAATCCCGAATAACCCAATTACAAATGAATATCAGACCTAAGGAAATACTTATCAAAAAAAAAAAAAAAAAAAAGAGAGAGACATACACATAGCTTACAAACATATGGTAAAGTGCTCAATATCACTCCCCATCAGAGAAATGCACATCAGAACCAGAGTATGATGTCACCTCACCCTAGTAAGAATGGTCAGTATCAAAACCACCACAGAAAACAAGTGTTGATGAGGTTGGGGAGGAAAATGAAATCTTGAGCCCTGTTGATTCAACATAGATTATTAGACCCATTACAGAAAATGGGATGGAAGTTCCTCAAACATAAAAATACAACCATAATACCAGAAATTCCACTACTAAATATTTAGGCATATTCCCAAATGAAATCATTAAGTTGAAGAGGCATCCAAACTCACATGTTTATTGCCGCATTATTCACTGTAGCCAAGAAATGGAAACAACCTGTGTCCCTCATTAAAGAAGAGATAATCAAAATGTTATGCAAATATACAATGAAGTATTACTTGGTAATAAAAAGAAAAAAAAAACCTTGTGCTTTGTGGCAGAGATGGAATTGGATGGAATTGGAGGACATTATGTTAAGTGTAGTTGTCTAGATTATCTAGACAAAGGACAAGGTCAAAATGTATTACTTGTATATACAATGTGATAAGTTGGTCACATATATAAGAGTTGAGATCAGCCAGGTGGTGGTGGTGCACACCTTTAATCCCAACAATCAGGAGGCAGAGCCAGGCAGATTTCTGTGAGTTCGAGGCCAGCCTAGTGTACAGAGTGAGATCTAGGACAGACACCAAAATTACACAAAGAAACCTTGTCTTGAAGGAAAAAAAGAAGAAGTTGAGATTAGACTAGTTGGTTAGAAAAGGAATGAGGAAAGGATGATCAAAAGGTAGTAAGTTACCTACCAGTCATTGCATGGTAGGATGACTAGAGATAATGATAATACACTGAACATTTAAGGAAGCCAGAAATGATTCAGAATGTTCTGCAGGGTAACCAAGAGTAATGACTATTAACTGTAATGTTTGGGGACCTCACTAGCCAGTAAGTTTAAAAGAAGTAACCCATTGTCCTGCAGTGTCTAGTAGGGGCATTCTTTATGCTAAAACATTCTAAACCACTTCTGGCTTCCTTAAATGTTCAGTGTTGAGTCATACATAGGACACAGAGAAATCAAGCTGGTACTGACTTGGAAGCTTCATCCTGATTGGTTAACTTTCATACTGCTGGAAGATGCTATGCACACTACTACAGGAAAAAAGCAATCATCAGTATTACCCAGCTGTAAACTCTGCATACTACAGTAATGGCCTTCCTGTTAAGACATGTCCACTGGTGCAATAGTGACAAAAACATCATGGGAGCGACCAGTCACTTTAGGATTGAACTAAAGGCATGCCCTACAAGTTGAAACCCATGCCTGGCACCAATACAGGGGCTAAGAACCCGTGGAGGGACAGGGCATCGGCTAATTGGTTAATTGAGAATAATACTAAACTGATTCCTAATGACATAATTTAGTGCTTCTCTAAACTCGCATTAGAGAAGCTTTTTGGTGTAGTAGATGGTAAAGAACACAGAGACCCACAACTGGTCAAGGTGCAGAGAATAGCCCTAAATGAGACATCAATATCACTTCTCTTCCTGCCAAGGCTCAGAGAATATTGCAGAATTTCCAGGGCTGGAAAGGGAGTCAGGTTGTGTAAGGGTGTGGCCCCTGGTAGGTTGATCACACAACCAGGAGTGTATGAACAGCACACATTGTAATTGATGGATTAAAAAAAAAAAGGGAGGATAAAAAGTTGGGTAGATTGGGAAGGGGGAAAGCATCTTTGAGGAGTTGGGAGGGTGAGTATGATCAAAATGCACAAAATTACCAGCTAATAAAAATTTCAGTATCAATGATAAATGCTTGAGCTGACAGTTATGTTTAACCAGTTACTAGTCAGAAATTCCTGTACAAGGTCTATAATCATTTAGCACTTATGCTCCAGTTCCTGAGAAAGTTAACACAACAAAAAGTCCGAACTCAGATGTGTCTGGATTTGTTGCCAACCTGCTCTGCTACAAGAACAATGCTGACTTTATTATCTAGAATTCTCACACAAGTCAGGTGTGGAAAGAAGCGTGTTACTATTTAGGCCTCACAAGCACAACGTTTCCCCCCAAAGAACTGATACAGTTCTTCTTTTGCATCCATGAGAACAAATTAAGTTGCCAGAATGCCCTAATCTTTGCTGTCTGAGTAAGAACTTGGGTTCAGTAGCATTAACCGTGGTGACGCCTGTGTATTTCCTTTCCTGTTTCATGCCATTGAATATTTTGCTTATGTAAAAGTATGTCCTTAAGCGACCTCTAATTCTTTCATTGAGTGATACATCGAAAAACACACAAATGGAAAAATTTTGTACTTTTTAGTTCTAGGAAGCCTAATTACTATAATAAGAGTTTAAGAATAAGTCCTTGTGAAAATTGTATTACCAACAACTTTTTTTAAAACATCTCACTAAAGGGTTAATAGACAAGAGGAGGTTCATATTTACTTGCACCACTGCAGAAACAAATAAACATCACAC
The DNA here is from genome assembly GCF_004664715.2 of Peromyscus leucopus. Lineage (NCBI taxonomy): Eukaryota > Metazoa > Chordata > Mammalia > Rodentia > Cricetidae > Peromyscus > Peromyscus leucopus. Next base: position 39,695,214 of record NC_051072.1, read on the forward strand.
ATTTATTCATTTGTTTAAATGAATGCCTAAGAGGAGATTTTATATTTATCTTATTAATATAGTTTACATTACAAAATACATTACAAAATGCAGGTTCATAGCATCCCACATGTAGGCCATGGCCTCCCTCCAAACTGCCAAAGCTCATTCTGGATCACAAATGATTTACTAAAGCCTCATTCACCGCTACTGCCAAGATGAGGAAATTATATTGAAAAGTATATTCCAGAGAAAATTTAATGGTCTCTTGTCTAAGAAAGGTGAAGCAGGACAACAGGATGGATATCTAACAATGAGATTAGAAGAGCCTGGAGAAACTTCAGGAAAAAACAAATACAAGGAACAGGAAAGAAGTATAGCATTACTACATCATTAGGAACCTTTCAATTTGTTATTTACATACCTCAACATTCAATCACTTCTGGATATATAAACATACAGTATGGTTGTGGTGAGACAGAATGTTGTGACCCCAGCAATGATGTATACCCTTATCTCCTGACCTTGAGTATTTATGGGATTAGTAATTTGCTCGGAAATAATGGAATATGGCAAAAGTAAAGGACTGGTCAGATACACTTAAGATCCTTTACTGGTTAGCTTTAAATTCATTCATACTGTCGTTATCCTAAGTAGGGCTGTCCTAAGTCGGTGAGCTCTTCAAATAAAAGTGGAAGAGTCAGAGTCTGTTTGTGCTGCTGACCTTGAAGCAGCAAGCTTCCATAAATCACACAGTTGCAAGGACCATGCATCTGAAAGAACAACTACCTTATAGGAGAGCCCAATCTTGTCTACTACTTTGGATGAAGCTTTGTGAAATTTCCCAAGAGAACTCAGTTAAGTTCAGTGTGGTACAATGACCCAAGGCAACAGAGATGAAGATGCTGATTTTGTGATAATGGGTTGCGCTGCAATTTTTTAGAAAACTGATATAATGCTGCTCAACACTATAGGAAGAGGTGCCATCTGCTACAAGCCTAATACAACTTCGTACCTGTATATAACTGAACAAGAATCCAAGGTATCCATAAATTCAAGTACACAAGCAAATCCATGCTACTCAAATCTGTCATCAAGAAAGACAAACTTGCTTTCACTAACTTCATCTCAAAATTTGTTTCATGTTTTGTTCCACATATCTTAGATGAAGGCAAATCCATTCATTTGGTCTACCAGATACCTCAGAATCATCACTGACACCTAGTGCACTTCATTTCTTCTAACAAATTAGTCATCAAATTGTGCAAGCAAACTCTGTTAAGCTTAACTCTGTTTTATTCCCACTAAAGCTCCATCTCTACTGATACTCATGAATTCTTCTTAGATTAACAATACCTCCTTCTGACCTCCCAGTCCATAATTTTCTCACCAACACCGAAGACTGTAGTTAGCTCTGGAGGTACTCCCGAGAGGAGCAGAGAGGGAACAATGGAAACGGATGGCTGAAAATGTGAGAAGATAGGATAGAAGGGAGACCACAGACCTGTGTGGAGAGCATGGCTACATTTGCAGATCTGTGGGCTCTGAACATTCTCCTGGGGACAATGGAAATCCATGTTGTGGTTTACAAGAGGGGAATGACAATAAAAAAGAAGTTTAGCATCATCTTTCAATGTAGGAAATTATTAATTTCAAAATGAGAGTTTTCTTAGGAATCAGCAAAATTCGTACAACAAAAAAACTGACTACTAACTCTCTCACCTTGGAGATATTAGATAAAATTATATTTTTCTAACATTTTATTCTGGAAAAAATACATATAAAACTGTTTTATTCATTTAAAAATAGTGATTTCGGGCAAACAGAATTTGGAAGAAGAAATAGTAGTAATTGCTGATAGGGTCTGCTCTGATGAACATTAGGCCTGGTTCCTTCCCCCCCCCCCCTTTTTTTTTTTTTTTTTTTTGGATTTCAAAACAGGGTTCCTCTGTGTAGTCCTGGCTGTCTTGGAACTCACTTTTCAGACCAGGCTGGCCTTGTGGCCTTGAACTCAGGAAGATCAGCCTACCTCTGCCTCCTGGTTGCCAGGATCAAAGATAAAGGTGTGAGTCACCACTACCACCCAGTGTCTTCTCCCTCTCATTGCTGAAACATGAAACAGTAGTCTCTCTGCCCATTAATACTGAATTAAAACTTGCTGAGTGAGCTTGATTTCAGGGAACCTATACACATTTCTGCAACAAGGAAGCTCAACAGCAGCTAGCAAGTAAGATGTGAACAAAATAGAGCTGGTTGTCAACAGGGAATATTTTCACATTGTGTAAAGTGAGTAAGTAATACAGATCAGTGGAGACAAGTCAGGCATGGTGGTTGACGCTTATAATTCCAGTACCCAGGAGGTTAGGTAGGTCAGGAGGATTGTTTCAAGGTCAGCCTCAGAGACACAGTGAGTGCTATGCCAACCTGGATGGACTACGTGATGTCCTGTCTCAAAGCAAGCAAACCACCCTCAAATCAAAACAAACCAAAAACAGATCAGCAGAGAAAACCCCTGTTGGCACGTGTGAAATGACTTAGAATGCCAGTCTCTACACTGAAAAGGAAAAGCCTTTTCATATGTCACCACTACATCTACAGCTCAATTCCAAAATAACTCTTGAGACCATCTCCCATCTTCAGATGTCCCTGTAAACAAAGCGGCCTCCTCTCAGCAGCTAATCTGCAGATGAGATGCTAAAAGGGACATTTCTGGAGCCAAATTGCTAGTCCTGTGTTTCTCTTCTTCATTTCTTGCCTTCTCTCGTTCCCACAGAACACACACTTCTTGAGAGATTTAAAGAAGAAATACACACGCTGCTTCAATCCAAAACATACGTGTCCAATTCCAATCCCCTGTGATTTAAAAGGGAAAATTCCAAGAACTTAAACAGAGATCAAGGGGCAATTCTTTTCATACTCTACACCCAGATGACACAGCTTTCTAAAGGCTAACACAGTGAGGGGGATGACTGGGCATATCTGGAGGCAATCTGGTGATCGTGTGCTATGCCATAACTTGTTTTAAGGCCACACTCCCATTTGGGGACTGCTGTCGGCTGAGCAGTGGAATCTGGGCTAAGGCCTGCTAACTGTACAGCTCACCAGATACGGGAGTGGGATTTGCCATGCCAGCCATGCAGAAGCCAAGACTGAGCCAAAAATCCAGAAGGAGAAAATATAAAGGGTTTCTTGCTCTCCAAGGTTTAAAAGGGTGTGAGACTCCATGAGGCAGAACCACAGTAAAGCTGGCAATATTTGAAAGCTTTCACAAAGATAGTTCAACACAAAATGCATTGCAGACAGTGAAGAAACGAAGAGGAGAAAATAATTCAAAATGTTTCTATAATAATGTAAATATATGTATCTATATATGCGCGCACACACACGTACACCACACCACACACACACACATCACACACATACACAAGATACGTACAGAAGAAAGAAAATAAATGATGATAGAACAGGAAACCATGGCATTCACGTTGCCTTTGAACTCTGTGTTTTTTTAAAACTATTAACTTACACCAGTTTGTCCAAGCTAACATAAAGTTCCTAAATAAGTAAAAAAAAAAAAAAAAAAGTTGTTGAAATAAAAAAATCAAAATACTCTAATATAATACTTTGATAGCAGTGACATTAATTAGAAACCAAGATTTCTAGTGAGTCCTATGAAATATAAATATTGGTTTCAGTTGTTGTCTTACCAATCACACTCTCAGCATCTTCAGGTAACATAAGAACAAATCTCTCTCCCATTAAGTGATGGGAAATTTCATCACATCAATTGCTTTTGCATGTTATGAATAAAAAGTGAAACATAAACATTGGAAAGTCCTAATATGCGCCAGAAGGGAATGTCAACTGCCGAGAGAGAGAGAGAGAGAGAGAGAGAGAGAGAGAGAGAGAGAGAGAGAGAGAGAGAGAGAGAGACCAAGACCTAGAGGCAATCCTAATATGACTAGAAAGAGTAATTCTGGAATGATGATATTTGTGAAAGGAAATAGACAGTTTCCTTTCTCTCTCTACTGGGTTTGAGTTCTTAATTATTAAAAAGCATAAAATTATTCAGAGAAATCAAAGTGGTATTAGATGAAAAATAGTAGTATCACACCGTTTCCTTATGCACAAACAAAAATGCTTATACTAGGATAGAGTTATTTTTCTCATTGTCAATTCCATTATACTCTATGCCCCTGAATTCAGTCATTACATGGACTTTGGGAGTCGCTCCTCCCGTTGTCAAGCATATGAGATTAAGATAAAGCAAATGTAGCACTAATCTGAAAAGTAAGTTAATGTTTAACTTTTAATGATGATTAATCAAATTCAGGAAAGAACAACTCTGTGGGGGTATCATAGCTGAAGTCCAACTTTATAAGTAAGCAGAATGTGAAAGTGCAACATAGGAATCTCCTGGTACTCCTTACCTTTCTTCCCTTTCTCTCTACCATTAATGAAAGGTCCAACCTAAGTAGTTGAGGAAACATCCACAGTGCCTCTGTTCTATCATTGATACAAATATCATGGCAGAAAGTTTATGTTCTTATATACTCATCTTTGTCCATTGTCTAAATTTAATTTCCATTGAATACAAAGAAGGATTCGTTTTACTCCCAAAAGAAGGATTTGTTTTACTCTGGACCCCTGCATTTTTTTTTAAACAAAGGATTTGAAAGTTCCTTAGGATGGATCCATCACTGACTCCTCTTTTCTCTCTCCTACTCTGAATGTTGACATTCCTCTGGCTTCCATCCTTGAGATTCCTTTCTGTTGACACCCATTTTTTGGGAATTCTTATTGATACCTATTGTTTTCCAGTAATTTTTTAAACCTACTTATACTATTACCCTATTCTTCTGAGTCCTGAGATCGAACACAATTAAAGAGTCAGAACTCTGGAATTAGAAGGATTCTGCTTTGACCTTTAAGTTGTATATGGTATTAGTTTCCATGATGGCATATTGGTAAGAGTGCATGCTTGATTGATTGCTAAAATGATGAAGTATAATGTCATCTATATAAAGCTTCTAGGAATATCAGACCTATTAGTCAATAAATGATGATGCTAAAAAGATGATCATGATGTTGACACTGATAGTGATGATGGTGATGACAATTATCTACGTAACATTTCTGTTTGTATGTTCATAGGCAATTTTACCAATTTTCTTCAGCTGATTTGGTTAGCAGTATCACTCAGGTGGCCGAGTATACATAACTGAAAATATTCTTGTTCTTTCTCACCCATCTACCTTTTCCTAACTGATCGTGAAGAATAGAGTGACTTTTCCTGTTAATATCAGTCATGTTTCTTTTGATGATATAGTTTACCCTCATATCTATCACTTCTCCTGGATTGCTTTTCCAGTATCTCAACTAAATGCTCCATCTTTAAACTTCAGTTACTTACACTCTTCCTTCATGCTCCCACCAGACAGACCCTTTTCTAATACAATCATCATGTTCTTCTTTAACTTAAATTTTTTATTAGGAAGATCCTTTAGGATAGTGTATTCTAAAAATGTCTTTTAAATATGCATTGATAGCTAGATGCCCCTAATATTTTCTAGAAATATGTAAAATTTCTTTTGTCTTCCACATGGAAAATTGCTATTTTGTATGTATCTTAATACTAATAGGTGACCAGAGAGAAAAACAACAAAAACAGAAAATAAATTTGTATATTTATAGTGATTTCTATGTGAATCAATAGTGATATGAAGGTAAATATATAATCAGAATATAAACATATAACCAAAATATATGAAAATATACATACCAAACTTGACATACTAATGGAGTTTTTAAATACTAAGAAAATGAAAAGTTAAGGAACTGCGTATTGGAATGGTTCATGAGAACAGGCATTCTAGAGAATATGGTTGTTCAGAACTAAAAAGCCAAGAAAAAGCAGAGGGTGTTCATAGGATTGAATGTGGTCAGCAGCATGAGTGTTTGGTAGGTCTAACAAATGTGGTATAATTAGAAATTATATGGAGGTAGATAATAGCCATTGGTAGACATCAAACAAAATTCAACAGGAGAAAAAAAGCTTAGGCAAGGTTTCAAAAATATGTAGACATGTACCACAGTCTGTGGATTTCCTGGAATTGATGGGTATAGTCATAGATGATTAGAAGACAAAAGCCAAAATCCTGGGGCTGCAGATAGAAAGGGTCAGGACTGCCCCCACAAACACTCACAGGTCATAAAGTTTATGTGCTCTTCTAAGAGGAAATAATTTGGGATGATATTCTTCACCACTTTCAAAGGAGATCAGAAAACCCATTGAAAGGAACACATTAATCTGTAGTGGTCTTCACTGGGACATATCTAACTATGTGCCCACAATAAAACAGCATTTGTTCTACTGAGTGCAATGGCATTATTTTCCATCTGTAACAACAGCACTGCAAATTTCAACCTAAGTTGAATACTTTTCAATTGTTTGCCTTTATTAATATTTCAGATTTGCCCCCACTAAAGCAAACTAGCAATTAGAATGACTTCAGTGAAGCCAAAACTAAATTAATAATTTATGTTTTCCTTGGGTGTCCAGATACTTATGGATTCCACAATCATATTTTCCTTCAATACAGCTAATAGATTATTTCATTTTATAGTGTTAAATATATCACCAGCTAGCAAACATTTCTGCTAGAAAATGTTTCTTATACTCCTGTCTTTTGCCATCATTAGTTCCAGATTATCATCATTTCTTTCTTTTTATACATTAACTTTAAAATTAGCATAAAATAACACGTTTCCTTATATCATTTTTATACATACTTTGTTTTGGCTGGTCCTCCCCTGCCCCTCCTCCTCTTCCTGCCCCTGCCCTTCTCCTTGCTTGAACCCTCCACCCCACCCCATGCCTCTGTATATTTTCATGTCATTTGTACTTTTACTCCCCCCAACCTCCTTTTCTATGACCCTTCTCCCTCATGATCTCTTTCTAGGTTCCTGTCCTATATTCACGTTGCCCCATTAATATACATATGTAAAAATTCGAAGCTAGACTCAACACATTTCTGAGAGCACATGGTATCTGTCTTTCTGAGTCTAGGCTACCTCACTTAATATTTTTCAGATCCACTGATTTTCCTACAAACTTCATTTTTCTTTATGGCTGAATATATCTGTTGTACGTATGTACCACTTTTTCATTGTCTAACCTGCTGATGATGGACTTCTAGGAACTTCCCTTCTATTCTGAAGAGTAGCAACACACATTGATATGCAAATATCTCTGTGGTAGAATATAGAGTCTTTTGGGCATATGCTCAGAAGCTGTAATCATATGGTAATTCTATTTTTAATTTTCTGAGAAATGTCTAGACTGATTTCCATTGTAGCTGCACCAACTCACACTCCTCCGACAATATGTAAAAGTGGCCTTTTCCCCAGCGTGTGTTGTGTCTTTTCTCATTTTTTTGTTATTGTCTTTCTTTTTTTTTTAAATGATGGTCATTCTGACTGAGATGAGTTAAAATCGCTAGGTAGATTTGATCTGTGTTTCCTTGACAAGTAAAGATGCTGAACACTTTGAAAAATACTTATGGGCTATTTGTGTGCTTTTTCTGAGAACTATGTGTTCAGTTCACTGGCTCCACTTATTATTGGCAGTCTTTCATCTTATCTACTTTGCTGCACTGGACATCTAAACAACACCTCCTATTTCTTCCCATTTGATGCTCTGTGTATCTGTCAAATGAGCTTTAAATCTCAAAACAAACTATGTACCTTTCCTGATTAAAATCTCAGTGCCCCGCTGACATCTTGGAGAAAATCAAGGAACCAATTCTTCCACTCTCCTGGCCCGTTCTACACAGCATATCCTGAATACTGTTTGGAGAACTACAGTTGGGCAGGTACATTAGAATACACCATTTGTGAGAAGAGCCCTACAGCCTCTAGCCATCTACTTCACTGTATCTACTATCAACTCCCAGTCAACTGACAGTGATATACTGATATCCCACTATGAACCAACGACTTATGTGGGCATTTAAACAGAAAATGATTATATTTCAGTTTCATCTTCTATAACTAACTTGTAGTTCCTTTGTATTCATTTTTACAGGTAGGTTTTTTTAAAATCATAATGAGAAGATCCAAAGTATTCATTAACTACATTAAATTTTCACATCAAATGAGTATACAAAAGAGTATCTAAAGCAATAATAATAAAAAAAAAAGGCCGCTAGACTATTTGGGGGCAGGTATGCAACATTGCTTTTCCACAGATGGTGTGTACTCAAGTAACTTTTTTAATGGTTCAAATACTTTTGAAACTTTCTACAAGTTATAATCATTTAAAGGAGTTGCTGAATAGATATTCTCAAACTCATAACCCAGCTTAGACCCACCACTTCTTTAAAATTTCTCACCTTGAACTTGCTTGTCATAAACACCACGTGCTCATGTAGTCATTTCTTGAGGCTAGCAAAAGAGGTAGATTTTTCTCATATGAAAGAATGTATATTATTTTTCTTTGTTTTCTGTCTATCTGATGAGATATGTTATAGTACGAATCTTAAAAGGTCTTATTAATTAAAAACAAACCCAGAGCCAGGTATTGGGGTGAATGTTGAAAGATGAGAGAGAAAGAACATGCCACAGTCAACCTCACCTTGCCAACATCCTCAGCTGGTCCTGTTTCCTCAGGCTGAAGCCTCTGAGTCCTCATGCGAATGGATCTCAGCTGAACTGCTGTTCAAAGCTAAAAGCTTAAAAAGGCTCTAGTTCCTGGTCCTCATGCCTTATATACCTTTCTGCTTCCTGCCATCACTTCCTGGGATTAAAGGCGTGTGTCACCATGCTTGGCTGTTTCCAGTGTGGCTTTAAACTGACAGAGATCCAGACAGATCACTGCCTCTGGAGTGTTATGATTAAAGGCGTGTGCTGCCAACACCTAAACTTATGTTTAATATAGTGGCTGTTCTTTTCTCTGACTCCCAGATAAGTTTATTGGGGTACACAGTATATCAACCACAATGTGCCATCATTATGTTTGAACTCACTGAAAACTGAATAGTATGACACCATAATGTAAGTGGTAATGCAGGTGAATTGAGGATCCTCACACCAGAGATCCCATAAAGCAACACCAAACTGTTCTTACTGATTAGATCTTTTTATAACGTGACTACAAAATATTTTAAAATCTGTCGCCAATGGTTTTTCAACACACTGTTGTTGCTCTGCCCTACAGAATACTCTATGTCAAGAGATGTAATGACCTGCTTGCTTGCCTGAACTTACAAAAATAAAAGCTATCCACATAGTCCAAGGAAAACCTTTGTGAAGCTAGGAGCACCATTGTGTCAGAATAATGGTGCATAAACTTCATTTACCCCACTGATGTGAAAATTCTTGGGTAATTTGATTGGCTCTTATGTTATGAACAAAGACTTTATTTTTATAAGATCTTCACATCTCAAAGAATAGCCAGATGGTGATGGTCTGAATAGTTATATATAATTCACATTTGTTTGACCCAGGTGAACAGACACAAAGAGTCTGAAGTAAAATATTTTTAATTTATAATTAAAGTTTAAATGATTAGTACTAAGTTAAATCACTGTGCAAACAAAGCAGCATAAAATTACTATGAAAAATCTCCTTTTCACCTTCATTCCACAATAGCACAGTCATGATAGTCTACAGTGTTACTGCTTCCCTGACTTCTTTCCAGAAGTGATACTCCGTTATCAGATATAACTTGCCTCTGCTGGCACTCAATGCCTTTCCCGTAAAATCAGTTGCAAGTTCTTAACTGTTTAAAAAACAAAAACAAAACAAAACAAGAAAAACACCCTCATAAGGAAGATTGCCCGAATTCGGAATTATTTCTCTTTAAAGAAATAGATTGCTACTTCTAAAAGGGGCAATCTTATAAACCCTAAGTTTTATTTATTTAATAATTCTTATAGTGCAAGTGACATGAAAGTGTTGTGCTTAGATGGACATAAAATGGATACTTGCTTCCATAGGGACTTATTATTTGTTAAAATGTATTGGCATTAAGCAGACAAACATAAAGTTAAGCATACAATTAAAAATTTTACAAATGTTATAAAGGAGAATTACATAGTATTATGACAGGCTTTGAGGGGAGCTGAGAAAACTTTGCCCAAAACATATTGTTTGGTGTAAGGTTTGAGGTATGAATGTGTTATCAAATCTAAAGGATGGAATGTTTTCACAAACATACTAGGTGAAGGAAAACACGCATGGGCTCCTGTGTGAGAAGACACACCAGTTGACACAAATAGATGCCTACTCCAGTGAAACCATGTCTATATTCTTATTTACAGTAATGACCTGTTGAAATTGGCAAATTCACCTCATGTTTGTGACCATGTTTAAGTTGTTAATATAAATATTTGTTTCTTAGACATATATTCTTCTTAAATGTCACGATTATATTGTTTACTGTTTTTCAAAAATGTGGTAAGAACATCAACTACTTCTCAATGTTTGATGATCTTTCTTCAGTTAAGAGTGCCAATGGACAGTTTTAAGTTGAACTTAGGTTTAAGAACAGAACACATAAAATTGAGAAAAAAAATCATTGGAGATAGTTAAGGAATTGGAGAGGAACATATGAGAGGTTTAATTGACCAAAACACATAATATGCATGAATGAAATTATCAAGCTCTAAAAATAAATAAGTGAAAAATTTACAAAAAGAATGTCAACTGGGGCTCCAGAACTGGTAGACTTGGAATATATTCAACAACAGGACATCAATATATAGCTTCATAAAAACACAGTTGCAGCTATAAACAACATTCATACTTAATTCAGACTTGATGAAGTGTAGAGAAGCTGATAAAATTGTATGCATCATATCACACAGTGTTCTTCTCGTAAGACCCCATAGGGAAATATTTCTTTGAATTCTCAGAGTTCACCAAAGTATATTTTAAATCAACTCATTTGTTAACTTACTGGCACATATGCATCTTAAACTGATGTTCTCTTCTTTGAATTCACTCTTAGGAAGCACACAGTGAAATCTCTGAGTTGCTTTTGGCAATTATTCATTAATCAATGGCATGGTGGGTTTGCTTTCATATTGCCCACTATCTTTATGCTATTATTTCCTCCTTTCTGGTGTCTTTATTTTACTTTGCTCTAAATTGTTTTACAATGCAACATTTTTCCTTTTTAGAAGTGATGGAGAAAAGGGGGTTACAAACAAAATATCGACCAAAATAGGTAGAAAATACAAAGAGAAGGAATATATTATCTTTGTATTTGTATATTGGGAAAGCAGCTTATGCTGATTTTTTTTTTTTTTTTTTTTTAGGAAATCAAGCAAGAGAAAAGAACATAAAGTGTAAAACAAAGATCTCCTACCTCTTCTTTATATACCTGGAACGATTGGGAAAGAGAGAGAGGGGAAGAGGGGAAGAGAGGGAAAGGAGGAGGGAGGGAGTGCACATACATACACAGAGACATGTAAATATAAAATATGCAGAAATTGCAAAAGATTAACTTGAGTTATATTCTGTGATCTATTCTCTAAATTATTTTCATTCATATAACAACACATAAAGTTTATCACTACATTTTAATACAAACCTTTCTCATTTTTTTATGTAGTAATCTTTTATTGCAAGTATGACATCATTTTTATTTTACTTATTTTAATTGAAAAATAATTGGATAATTTTCTGATGTTTGCTATCATGTGCAGTGTTATGATAGAGTACTTCCTTGTTTATGCATTCATTATATTCTTAAGCCAAATTTCCATGCTTAGAATTATTAGGGCAAAGGCATGTGCACAAAGTATCAATATATGTAGTTAGATTTCTCATCAACATTTTCCTAATTTATACCCTACACTAAAACCATCTTTTTTTTTTTTTTTTTTTTTTTTTTTTTTTTTCGAGACAGGTTTTCTGTGTAGCTTTGCACTTTCTGGAACTCGCTTTGGAGACCAGCTGGCCTCGAACTCACAGAATCTGCTGCTCTGCCTCCCGAGTGCTGGGATTAAAGGCATGCGCCACCACCACCCAGCTTAAAACCATCTTTAAAAAAGGGTACTTCTCTATACCTCCAACTCCTTTCAATTGTGTATCTTTCTATCACTTGAAAAATGATCAATGAAAAATTGCATAACATATATGTTTTCCATTTTAAAATTCCATAGCTAGCCAGATGAAAAAACTTTAAATATATATTTGTCAGTAGTATTTCTTTAAAAATTGTCTTATGTCTTTTGTCCATTTTCTTTTGCTTTTCACAATTTTACTACTGATTTTGAGTACTAGTTTGTGCTGTGATGTAAAATGTTTATTTCAATAAGCCAATGAACACTATGCATTAACTTACCATATGTACACTGTGTTGGAATGCTGCCCTAACCAGTTCTTACAATTTTACATATGCATGGGTATCATTCTTGACGTCTTTAAGTTCCCCTAATTCATAGTTTATTCATGAAGTAATACCATACCACTTGACGTACTAGCCTATATATGTTCTGAAATCACACTGGTGAATAAAATATTTTTTCTTTTTTCCCCGATATGTGCTTTACTACTCTTATATATACTTAAATCAAATTTCAAGTGAAATAATATTCTAAAATTTTATTGAGACTATGCTGGTTAAAAAAACTTTAAAACCTTATCTGCTTGCAGTATTATACATTTAAAAAATAATTTCATACTGCTTCACTTCAGCTACCCTAGTGAGACTCATCACCCAAGTACACAGGATGTTCTCACAATCATTACCTTAGTGAATTAAGTCAACAACTCAGTTAACCAGCTAATGTTAAAGCAGAGTGTCTTCTTTAGTGAATCCAGGGCACGAAATTGAGAACATAGTGAACATGTCCTTGAACTCTGCCACATTCCAGTGGATTCTCTGAATCCTCAAATGCAGAAGTAAGGATGGAATCTACAGGCATCTGTGTAAATTAAAAAGGTAGACCAAAGTGGTATCTCTTCATTATCACTGTAATTCCCCTCTGCCGTCATATTTTAAATAAAATTATAGGCTGCTTCTTATCAGATAGCAATGGTACCTGCAGATACTACAGTATTATGAAGATATCATCAGCCAAGGACTTTTAAAACTCATGTCTGAATCCTATATTTGAAAAGGGATATGAGTCTATTTTTCTGAGAGACAATATTCCTTTTACAACCTCTGAAGTGAGCAAAATATCACTGGCTCGGTGTGCTTCATAGATATTATTAAGGAAATCAAATATATGCTGTCTGAGAGAGCTCAAACCGAAAAGGCAAGGTCTCATTGTTATTTCCACATTAAAACCTTATCTTTTATTGAACACCCGTGTAAGCCATACTTTATGCAAAGTTGTAAAATACCCAAAGGAAGAGACAATATAGTCAGTAATTAAATTACTGTGGGTAACTACTGAAGTGTAATATACAAAAGAATATTACTCCATCTTTTGTAGGAATGTCTCCAAGGGTGGTCAATATGAATTCAAACAGATACTCTTTATTATTTTTTTTTTTTTAGTTTTTGAGATTATAATATAGTTACATGATATCCCCTTTCCCTTTCCTCTCTTCAACCCTTCTCATGTATCCCCCTTTCTCACTTTCAAATTCAAATATATAAATACACATATGCACATATATACAAATACATATACATATATAAATACACCCTGCTCAGTCCATATGATATTACTTATATGTGTGGATAACTGATTGGTGTGCCCTTCCCTGAGGAAGACTATTTCTCTCTCTCGTACCTAGTATTCCTTAGTGGCCCAAATAGATATTACTTAATTCTTTAAAAGAGATAAGAATTGGGTAGTACAGGTCATAGGAAAGGAAATAAAAAGAACTTTTTTTTTCCAGAAAAAAAGGGGGTTGGTATTAAACACATAGAGAATCTATCTTTGACAAGAATTTGAGTGTTTTGATGGGTTTGGTGGAAGCAGGGGTTGAAAGTAAGATTTTTCTGTAAGATAGACAGGGTTAACATTTCAAAGATTCAGACTAGAAGATTTAGATCTTATCTCCCCAGCTAAGACAAGTTTCTCTAAGATTTCAAACAAGGAGCTGATGTCATTGCTATCTGGCATGTAAAATAAATAGAGGTTAGTGGAGATGGGGGCTGGAGGTCACTTACAGGCTACCACAAATGTTTGAATGTGGTAAGTGCTTCACTTAGCACTGAGGGAAGCGCCAAAGGGAAGGCATGGTACTTCAGAAGTCAAGTTGGAAGATCTCAGTGGTCTCTGACATCCAACATTATGGGAGAAAAAGAGTCCAAGAAAAATCACTGGCTTAAGACGATGGGATAAATGTTGACACCATACATTGAGATAGATCAATAATTACAAATGATTATGCAGGCATCAGAGAAAACCCTGTGTCTCAGTTAATGTCTCACATCTCTCACATGGTACGAGGACACTCATCACAAGTGTATATATATTCAGTCACACAAACTTAGTCAATGAGCTTTTAAAAAGTGTAATGCAAAAGGCCCCTTTCTGTGGGAAAAAAAATAGAATTCCTATTTTTAAAAGTAGAAAATGTTCCTTGGAGTAAAAATAGCCACAGCATCTTTTGAAATATAATACAGTGCTATTTGCTATAATCCCTTAGCAGTGTTGCTGATATGAACTAGAACTATGGCATTTAAGCTATATCATATACTTTTAAATGTGTACTTGGGTAATAGGCTGTGAGATGGACTTAGATTTACTCATATTAGACTTGAGATATTTGAATAATTTAAAAAGCATTAATCTATTCAGATAATTAATTCATGTAATGTTTAAGGATCTTTTTCAAGATACCTCTCTAAATATACATTAAACTAGTGACCAATCTATCAGTCTGTGTGGAGTGTGGGGTATGGGGTGGGTTGAAGTGTAAGAAACTCTTCACAAAGGAAAGTGAAAAAAAATGTTTTCTGAGGTCACCTTTCGCCAACACCCGAAAATTCCAGTTACTCACAAGGCCATGATAATTTTAAATTTTTGATTTTAGGCGATTTTCTGGAAGATGAGAACATTGGCTGTTAAAAGGGGGTCACAAAGCCAGGCATGGTGATATATGCCTGTCATCCCAGCAGGCATGGGATCAGGAGTTCTAGCCAGTTTCAGATACTTAATGAGTTCAAAGCCATCCCTGACTGCATGAGACTCAGTGTCATAATCACACAAAACAGAGGAAAGCAGATGCCCACAATGTGTAAATGTGAATGAGTTATCGAGAGATATGAAATGTATAAACTGCACCTCTGCTTCTGCCAATTAACTAGTTGAGTAATTAAAACTCTCAGGACAGAATTCTTCAAGGGCAAATGAGGGGGCATGTTCAGGTAGGTTAGTTTAACTCTAAGTAATTCCCCTTTGTTTATGGACAACGGTACCTTCCCCCCACCCATGACTGCTGCTAAGTGAGCAATGAAACCCATCTTGAAAGAGATAAGACTGCACAAATATTCCATGTTGGAAGACAAATGCCTATGTGTCTTTCTCTCCACCTATTCTTTTTAAAATCCCCCCCCCACCTTTTTGCCTCCTCTTGTCCACCAATTGCTTGAGAGATGGAAAGTTCAAAGTTTCAGAACCAGATTATAAGGTGATAGACTCACACTGTATTTCTAATACATTAACATCTCAGAACACACTGTCAGACAAGGTATTTCAAAAAGCTAATAAGACAGTCTTTCAGTGGAAGGAAACAAGGAGAGAATGTTTAAATCTGCTTTTTATTAGATGTCTATTACTATTTTGAAAACACATTAAAAATAGAAAAATATGGGCTTTTCTTATGTTGTTAATATTTAGTGTCTTACTTAAATTTTGAATGTGTCAACATTATACTGGCTACAAAAAAATAAAAGAATAAAACTAAGATTTTTTTTCATAAAACCCCCACACTTGAATTTATTGAAACATACAGTGTAAATGACATTCTCAAAAAATTACTTTGGTAATGTGAAACTCAAGATTTGTACCACAGATTATCCTTACACACTTCATTGAAGAAAAATACTGCACTAGAAGTCTTTGATGAAACCAATCAAAACAATGGAGAATAGCTCTCTTAATCCAGAAGAGGAGAGTAAAGTTTGGATTAATATTTTATTAGTGGTGCTTTAATTGTAACTACTGCCTTGCATATACTATCCAAGTGCTCAGCCACTAAGTTACATCCCAGTCCTCTTATTGACTTTAGTAGTACTGAAATATTACAATGTAAAATGTCCTTTCCTATATTAAAAGTCACGTATTTAAAAAGCTAATGTCACATTAATGTTACAACACACTTAGATTTACCTTTAGTATAATGAGAGACTTCAACTGTTTTTTCTCTACCATTCCTAACTCAAATGTCACCTTCATGATATTTATGCCTCTGCCATCTAGAAAGTTTTCATAGAATCAAAAAATCACCTGTGATGTTTGAATATCCAATACTTATTCTTTATTAAGGATTTACAGTTATTGCAAAGTTTTAAGTATACATTACTGATAAAGAAAACATTTTGTTATATAAAGAGAGAAGTTAAAGAGCTTTTAGCAGTTAAGTTAAACAGCTGCAGTAATTTGAAGGGTTTTTAGCTGAAATAGCAAATTTGATACATACAACTTAAAAAGTATTTTAATATTTTTTATGTATTTCATTGAGTCCTCTTGAGAAGATCTATTTTATTATCTTTGGAAATTTCATTCTTCCAAATTTATTCTATATTGATATCAATAAACAAATCTATCTTGTTAGATTCATCTTAATAGAAAATGAATTAGACACAGTCACATTTTCCACGAAATCAAAGGAACTGACCATCATTGTCTGAGATCTGTATCCTTCCTGTTGATATGAAACATTAAAAAGAGATGCCTCTTTCCCATTGCTTCACATATTGTAATTGATGTTCAAAATTGCAGCCAAGATAATAGCTAACAACATCTGGAACAGCTGCTGTACATGCTAGAAATAGCTTTTCAACATATATCTTTCTCAATAATCCATAGGTTATCATTCTTCCTAGCATTCATGAGGAGGCTTTTTTCATACATTAATTGTTACAATTTAAATTCCTATTCAGATCATGGTGTTTAAGTGTGTGTGTGTGTGTGTGTGTGTGTGTGTGTGCATGTGTGTATATGTGTGTGTATACATATTTGTACCCTTTTTGTTCCCTTTTAGAAGGTAAATGAAAGCAAACTGAAGTGTTTTGATTAGCCTTAATGTCTCCAAACACTAATTCATATTTATTATTGTATGCATTATGCAAAGTCAACTAATTCAAAGTTGGTCTTTTGCGATAAGTGATACCAGTTTTTTTTTTTTTTTTTTTTTTTTGAGAGGACAAGCTGAGAATAAAAGTTAAAAGCCCCTATTGCTTCCAGAAGCTTATGCTGTCATTTTTTAGGATGATTTAAGTATCTCCCTTTTTGTTTATTGGGCTTATACTCTGTAGTATAAGTTGATATAAATTTCATGCATGGTTTGACATATTATTGATGCTGTCAACTTATGTCAGAAACCACACATATTTATTTCAGGAAGGCTTTAGCTGAGTCAGGAGACCTGCATTACAGTCCCAATTCTGGCCCTTCTACTCTATGTGATGGTGAAAAAATTACTTGCATCCTCTGGGGCTCAGTGTTCTTGTCTATAAAGTGTATAAAGTGGAGATAATATAGTTCATCTTAGCATTGGATGAACCAACTAAGGTAAGACATGAAACTTCTATAATAATTTTAAAGCATTGCTACCATTTTCTCTAAAGAATGAAAATAATATCTATGCCCTTTTGGAAGCACATTCATTGCAAAATGAATTTTACTCAAGAAAGGATTACATTCAGTGTGTGAACATGTGGGAAATATGCAGCAAGAGATATACAGAATTTAAAGTCATGAATCCCTAAATAGAATGGCAATATTGTATCAGATGAGCCACAATGGAGGCAACATGTAAATATTATACATCTTAGTCTTTCTCTGAACCATTCAACTAAGGAATTTCAGATAGAACAATTAATCAGTGTATAGAGCACAGCAAAAAATAAACTCAAATCAATGATGCAATGCTTCCATTCCAATTAGCTTATTTTTCTCAGTTCCACCCTCCCAAAACAAATCTATTTTATTAAAAATGTAGTCAATTAAGAGATTCTACAAAAGCAATCAACCCACATATTAAGCTAGAATGCTTATTTATTTAATATTTATTGAGTACTCATGACCACATTTTTTTCCACTAATAGGCCAAATATGTAGAATAATTTCCTTGCCTCTATTCTGCTCTTATGGGCCTATATGGTATAACACTCAGCCACGGGGAGGATGACCACCTCTTCAACCAAAGAGTGAAACTACATGTGTGATGGAGCAGTATGTGCTATGTGGATGGCACTTATATATTAATTTATTAATGTCTGCAATCAGTATTAATCATCAAACTTCAAAATGACCTGAATTGAGATTAGCTACAATTCTCATCTTTTGTATCCACAGACTAGGTGTCATCAACAGGGTACCCAAGCAAGCCAGGAGGGAAAAGAGCCACGTGATACATTCCAGTTAGAAGAATGGCCACATGTGAAGGTTAGGATACTGATTGGCTAGATGTTCTTGTTTATAGGAAATACAGCACACAAGGAGACATATGCTCACAGATGCACATCCTCACATAAACATACAGTGGAAAACCATTATTATTTTTGGATAAATTCAACCTATTGTCAGAGCTAGACAAATGATCTCACCCCACGTTTTCCTGTTTACCAAGCCAGTTCTGATGTACAATTACCCATTGTCCAGTATAGGAGGCTGGCTGTAGGGGCATCAGAGTCTGCCTCTGAGACTAGATGACTATCCCACTACGCCAACGAGTGTGGAAGGGATTAGCTACTCCTAAAAACCTTGTGCGACTCTGTGTGTGCATGTATGAAAGTAAAATTGCCTCCCTGTGTGCATGTGCGTGTGTGTGTGTGCGCGTGCGTGCGTGCGTGCGTGCGTGTGTGTGTGTGTGTGTGTGTGTATGTGTGTGTATGTGTGTGTGTGTGTGTGTGTGTGTGTGTGTATGTGTGTGTGTGTGTGTGTGTGTGTGTGTGTGTGTGTGTGTGTGTATGGGGAGGGACCCACGGCCTTAGGACCAAAATCCACCTCCACACTTGAGTTAAGAATGAGGTGATTGCTCAGCCACTGTAATTGTCCTTTACACTACTCATTTCCCCACGGCATCTATTTAAACCCCCAGCTGACTTGTGGTTTCCCTGCCCTGTCTCCCAGAGCACTTTATGTCAAGGGGAAATCACTATAATCAAATCTCCGTGTCTTGCTCGCTACTAACATGAGGTGCTTTCTTACTAGGGTTGCTCACCGGGGACCACTGATCCCATCACACTCCGAGTGTACACACACACACACACACACACACACACACACACACACACGCTCACACACGCTCTCTCTCACACACACCGACGCAGTGTAACTCCCACATCATCCTCACTCCCATTCCTCCTCCTTCCCTCTTGTAAGGATTGCTGAACATTTTGCTCCAAACTCTCCAAGTCACCCACGTGTTTGTTCTCCCCTTGGCTGTTCAATTTACTTCTGGACTTGACAAGAGTTGTTCTCGATCCCTGTGCTGCAATCCCGCGACGAGACTGCTCCACACCCCGTGTGCCCTCTCGGAGCAGATCTGCCTGGCTGACCCCTCCTTTCTGGGGTGAGTGGACAGATTGATGGATGGTTTCCAGGCTTCCACTGCAGACTCCCCCACACCCCCAGCTTTCGCGCCTTCACCCTCCCTCCACTCCATACAAACTGAATTAGGTTTAATCTTACTGCTGGGGTGGGATGGAAACGAGTGGGGAGAGAGGTGTGCATGGCACAAATAAACCAGTAAAACAGAACACACGCGCGCGCGCGCGCGCATTCACACACACAACACACACACACACACACACACACAGTTAACAATCATGCTGTACTTTCGGGGGTCTATTTCACACCTGAATTGTATCTTCTCCGGCAAGGACAGACACGCCCCTGCTCACCCTCCCTGAGTTTCTTGCATTTGACCCTGGATTCCAAGATTGATGGTGACCAACTAATGGGGAGAACTGGAGAAGAGGGGAGGTGACCCTTTGCCTGAGTGGGGGAGGGGACGCTCCCTACTCACCGTCTGAGTCCCTGGAATGATGAGGGCCAGGACATCCTGGATTTCTTCAGGCCGGGCCGGTGACCTGTCTCCACCGCGTAGGAGGTGCGGTCCATGGCGCGGCAGTACAGGTAGCGCTCCGTGTCCGAGTAGCCGCGGTGCCGGACGCGGCTGGCCCCGCTCGAGGCGTAGCGACCACGGGTAGCTCCGGGCGGCGGCGGGGGTGGCGGCAGTGGGGGCGGTGGCGGTGGCTGCAGCTGGGGCTGGGGCGAGGGTGGTGGCGGCGGGGGCAGGTGGTGATGGGGGTGCAAGAGGCGGAACTGGGGCTGCCGGAGCGGGTACTGGTGGTGCTGCTCGTGCCTCCAGAGATGCTTAGGGGCTTTGAGCGCGGCCCCGCCGGCGCCGTCGCTGCCCTCGCCGCTGCCCGCCCGGGCCGGTACGCTGCTGCCCTCTGCCTCCATCCTGGCCGGCTCCGCGCCCCGCTGCCCCGCAGGGTCCACCGTGCTGGCCCGAGCGCCCTCCGGGCTACTGCTGCAGCTGCTTCCCCGAGACAGAAGCTGGGCTCAGCTTCCGACTTGTAGCGGCCAGAGGCTCCAGGCCACCGAGAGGGGGCTCTGTTAGCGGGTGCGATCACTGAAAGCCACAGGGATCCCTGCTGGGTGGACGAGGCAGAGACGCACGCCCGGTGGTTGCTCCCAAGTAACCAAGACTCGGATGCGCGGCTTCTCTGATGGTCGGTTTCTTCTTCCTCCCTCTCTTCTCTTCGTTTCTCCGGGCACTGCCGATGAGATTAGGGACTGTTGGCAGCTGGAGGTACAGAGGCTGTCTCGCAGCTGTAGCCCGCTCTTGAGTCCGGGCACCTGAACCTGGGTCTCAGAGCTGCTGAAAAGTTGGACAGCTCCCGACTGGCCAGCTGGGGCTCTGACTTTCTCCAAAACCACTCCAGCCAGTCAGGAGTCAGGCCCGCACTCTAGATCCTTCCCCCCCCTCTCCCCCCACTGTGCCCGCGCCTCCCTCCCTTTCTGCTCCTTGCTGCCCGGAGGTTTGCTCTTCGCTGCTTGACTAGGTCCTCTCCTCTCACAGAAATGCATTTGATGATTCCTGGCTGTTTCTCAGAGCTTGTTGAAAATGAGCCGCAGGATGCGGGCTTCCAAAGAAAAGGGATGCAACCTGTCAAAGTTGCAAGGAATACTGTGTCTGTGTGTCGCTAAAAAAATTGCATCTGCATGAAGATCTAATATTTTAGATTAATTTAGTCTATCTCTGTGACACAGGATTAAAGATTCTGTGAATTTTCCCTACAGCAGGAAGAATGTTCACTATTTCCTTCTGGAGATGTTCCAAGATAGTGTTTTGGTCCTGGCGAGGAGAGCTAGCTGAAAATAAAGACGAACGGTCTTTTGATTAGAGAGCTAGGGCTGAGCTCTCTGGCCACACTTAAGCTTGGGATATCTTTTCCATTACATACGTCTGGTTATCTTCAGCAGTTGCTACCTTCCGAGCCTGCCTGCAATTTGCTTTTCTGCCACATTTAACAGAACACAGCTCTATTACCAAAGCGTTTGAAAACACACTGTGACATTATTCCACAGAAATAGTCACACTTGATGCTACAGTCTGGATTCAACTTTTATCTCCTAGAATTAATATTTAAACATTAAGATAATTTCAGAGCACTATGAGGACATTTCATGCACTTTTTTTTGATACCGTCATATTCCTTAAAGATCATATGCCATCTCCTCACTATTAATTCTATGATGTGTCATTGTGGAAGTCACCATAGTACACCATCCGTTATTTGTCAGATATTTTGAACTCACAATAAGTCACTGGCAGCTTAATCATTCTGTTCTCTGCAAAAAATCATAGCATGATTGAATATGTACAAGAGTACTTTAAATTGGGAACCTTTGGAGTGCTGAAAAACCAATCATCTCTACACAGTGAATGTTCACTGCAGATGCTATGAAGAAAATAGGAATAGTGAAAATAAATGCTCTTTACATGTAAGAACAGTCCATGAAATATACAAGCATCTTCTTTACCTGGCAACAATTTAATACTGTACACAAGACCCCCAGAGCAGCTGTGATTGTTATTCATGATTGGGCATGTCTTTTGCCTTCAGTCCTCTAGCTTGGGTATTCCGTTCACATATGGGCCATGCACAATTTCTGAGAAAAGAGGTCCAGAGAGAAAGAAGGCAAAATTCCCTGATGCACCCTTTCCCCCATGGAGGATTGAAACTGACCATAACTAAACACACCCTCTCTTGGAAGACACAAGTGTGACAGTGATGAAAGCATTTTTTCTATTTTCTAGAGGAAATTGAACCAGTATCTTCCCAAATGTGAAAAGAAAGAAAATAATAAAGTATTCTGAAGCATAACCTGGTTTTTATTTTCCTATCATTCTTAGCCTTATTAACATCTGGAACCATTTCAAAGAAATATACAAATTCCAACTTTCATCTGAAGTGCTTTCTACCCATTTCCTTTCTCAAACTGTAGCACTGTAACTACCTAAAACTCCTAACTTCTCAGATGCAAATGGTCAAGTAATTTATGATCCCTTTCTCCAGATTAAAGAGAATAATTCAAACCTGACCCATTTCTTATTGTCAGGTTGCTACTTCCTTGTGAGTCAGAAACATTTTCTTTTATCTACAATTGCATTATATTAGAAAAACTTTACTTTGTTCAATACATATAATTAATTACAAGTCAGGAACTGTTTTAAGTTCATAGAAACCCTTTGTGTTATTCTCTACTTGTGGAATGTTCAGATTTCCCTAATTCCTAAGGATTATTGATTTTAATGGGTTGTTGAATAGAATAGAGGTTGCAGGTGGGCCCCTAATTTACCAGTTCCTACTAATGTGGCCTTATCTAAATCATTTGCCTGCCTCCTGTGTACAGAATGGTACTCTCACTAACTTACAGAATCTTATGATTATTTTTAATGAGAACATACAACAATGATTTTAATAAGATAATATAAGCTGGCAATTTTAATGGTTCTTGTAAGATACAGAAGCCTCCCAAGTATCATTTTCATCAGTAGTTAGTAACTTTGCCTGTGCCTTTGGGAACATCAGTTGTAGGGGTTTTACAGGCTGGGTGTTGACTTTTCGGCCAGTACTTACAAACTTTGTCTTTTCAGAATCAGTTGGAGAACTAATTCAGAATATATAGGCACCACTTCCTTAAAGCAGGACAAGACTTGCTCCTTTATGCTTTTACAAAGTTTGCAAGGAATATGTGTTTGAGAATCAAATTTGTGAACCAATACTCTTGCTTGGATTATTAAGTCAGTATCTTAGTGGAGAGGACTCAACATTCTTTCAAAAGGATAATCGTCAGATAGCTTTGCTTATTGGTAATTACACATTCATCCCAATTCTTCATTGCATAGTTACAAAATCATAGTAGGTGCTGTTAGTTAACTTGTCACAAGTCTCAAACACTCCCAGTCAAAAACAGTTTAGTTCCTGGCTCTCATGGAAAAATATATTTTATCCATTACTCTGGTTGCTTCCATGCTCAAAACAAAAACAAAAACAAAAACAAAAACAAAAACAAAAACAAAAACAAAAACAAACAAACAAACAAAACCCCATGCACTGTCCAAAGTTGAGCACTCCATCTCTTCCATTTAAAACCTCTCTATTCATTAATATGGGGAGTCCCCACCTGGCTGAAACAACAAAAAAATGTAAGAAGTTCAGCTGACTCAAATAAGTTACTTCTTCCCTATTGGTTGATCATAGATCTTAGAATTTTATAGGACACAGTCTGGGGCGATCTTTCTGAACTGGTTACCTTGGAGCATTTTTGAATATTATCATTATTTACCATAATCTTTATCTGCATAAAAAATAGAAAATCAGGTGAACAAATAGTGCCCTTTTCCTGAACAAACTCAACTAATTGGTAAGCTGGTACCATGGCCATGAATGAGATAGAGATTATATATTAACCCCCTCTAGTGCCAACACATTTCAAGTCTTCCTTAATGACAAAATCAATCACTCAATGTGCTCCTATTAGCAAGGTAGAACATTCTTGTCAATAATTCCGAGGAACAGAAAGATGTCAATTCACGGCTAACGGAAAGTCAGCACCAGTTCTTTTAGCCCAGAGCACAGAATTACACAGCATGTTGCAACATCCAAGGGCCAATGCCCATTTTGGTGACAAGAGAAAGTCTTCTTGGTGAAGAAGACTTTCATTTTGCATATGTTCTATACCTCTGTGTTGTTTCATTTGTTAAAGGGCTTTCGTTTGGTGCCAATTCATCTGAAGCAAGAAATTCCTTTCTTTGGCGGTTGTGTTACACAAGGCCAAACTGGTGTCTAGTTTAAAATATTAAAATTTTCACACATAGTCTCAGATTTCACCCAAGTCCTCACTATTGAGTGGAAATAGGCATCAGGCATTTCTTTGAGATACAGGAAGTGTTCTTTAGATATATATTAGAATAAATACTATTAATTTTTTTATTTCATTCGGTTCAATTAATGTTGAGCTAAAAACTTCACCTGAAGTATATTTATTTTTGCTTATCACAGTGTTAAATTTGCATCAGCGTGGTGATCTCAAACTAGTTTGTGGATCAGTATCACCAGAAACCTATTTTGTAACACAATAATGACACTTGTCTTCATGGAAAATATTGCTTATCTGTAAATGCCAATTCCCACGAATACTTTGGTGTTCAATTCATGAAAACACACCAACAGATAATGCTCTCAAGAGCTTTGTTTCTTATAGGGGAAATAAGAATAAGCATCCAACTTTAATTTATGGGGTATACATTTATATATCTGCTATTGACAATAGGAGGAATATGGAAGGCACTTTCTGTTGCTGTGCCAAAAACACCTGAGAATATAGCTTTAGAAAGGGAGAATTTATTTTGGCTCATAGTTTCAATACTTTGGTTCATAGTTGCTTGATTCTGTTGTTGCTGAGCTTCTGATCAGGTAAAGCCTCATGGGAACTATATAGAAGAGCAGAGCTATGTACTTCAGGGCATTTGAGAAGCAGAGAATGGAGCAAGGGGCCAGGGATAAGGAATGCCTTTCAAACACACACCTCCAATGGCCTGTTTCCTTGAATAAGGACCTATATTTTAGCTTCAAGAATAACTCAGTAATGCCTTTAATTATTATGAATGCATCAATGGCTTAATCCCTTGATTAAGCCAAAATCTTTGTGGTCAACACTCCCCCCCCACACCACTACCATCAAATCCTCACCTCTCAATGTCACTTTTGTGACCAAGCTTTCAACTCTAAACCACAAGAAAGAATATCCAATTATTAAGTCTTCATGAGTCTTTACAAACAGTAAATGACATCTAAGTTGATGCCAACACTACAAGTACATGTTGAAATAGACTGTTCTCATGCTGTACAAACTCATATATGAAACCTATGGACACCATGTATAGAGACTGATATAAGCAAAAACACAATAGAAGTAAGGGTTCATTGGATATCCTGAAAATGGAAGAAATTTCACAGATCTATGAGGAGTTCAAATGAACAAGTTTGCAGACACCAAGTGAAGAATCACTTCATTGTGTCTCTTCAAGGCAATGGGATAACTGTGCTACATTATTGAAAGGAGCCCTTCTGGGTAAATTGGGTGTAAGGTCTATAGTTGGCATGTGAAATATATGAGTGTAGAGATAAATCAAGGACATTAGAGTAGGAAGAAAACAGTACTACATTGTTTCTGAAAAGACAGTGAAAGGGAGATGATGTTAAGAAAGAGAGGGAGTGAATTGGCCTCGACTATACAGAAGCCAGCATTTCCTTTGTGACATCAGATAAAGAAAAAAGGGCAGAAGTAAGTTCATTACATTCACTGAACATTTCAATTTTGGCACTCTACCAAATATTTTCATACACTATTTTGTTTAATTCGAACAATACTATTTTCCTCACATTTTCAAGTTTGAAATGTCAGCATGTCTTTCAGTAGAGACTAAAAGAACTATGCCAGCCTCTGTGGATATTTGGTGTAGCCAGTGTGACCCTGACTCTACATGAAAAATACCTGTTCATTTAATTGAATGCTTGCTCACTCATTCGGGTCATGTTTATGGAATGCTTAATATGTGTCAAACATTACGTTATAGGGATGCTGAAGACAGTTAAAATTCCTACCTTTCATTTTCCATTGGGAACAGGTAAACACTCAAACTCATAAGTAAATATGTCAAATGATGCTAAGTGCTATGACGTGCATGGAAATAAATTAAGAATTTGGAGCCTTATGGGTGAGTGTGTTCTTTTCTATTGGCTGACCAAGGAGGGCTGTCATGGTAGGGTATCATCAACAGTTGGAACCTGAAGGATGTTAGGAGGAGTAAGTCAAGATTATAGGCTGTGGTCAAGCAAGTGCAAAGAAATTGATGAGCTTGTTATGGATGAAGAATAGTCAGGTCACCAGTAGCCTAGGATGAAGTGAGGTGGAGACTGTTTGGAAATTAGAATATATCAAGGAGGTCCACTTCAATCATGATAAAGACTTTAGATTTCGTGATAATATTTCTATAGTTACACATTGTCAGATTTAAAGGTAGAATTATAATACTCATTTAAATGTGTAGAAAATATTACACTATATTACTTCATTGGAAAAATCTTACTTTATATGAAATAAGAAGGAAAGGGATATCTGAGGTATATAAGTGGAGAAAATATGTTTTATTGGAAAAAATTATGTTTTGCCAAGAAAACTCTTATAAAGACTACTCTATAAGGCAGCAAAGTACAAGTATTTGAAGTTGTATATAATTTTCTTGCTAAAATGAGTCCAGAATGATGGACAGTTGTACAGCTGGCATACACTTAAAATGAGAAGATGTTTTCAAATCCCTCAGAAGATGTTACAGAAGATTTAAAGTGTTTTGTGACATTTGAAGGATAATTACTCAGGTGCTCAATGTCCATCTGTCAAATGTTCCTAAACGCTGACTTTTTGAGAAGGATGTTTAACTTCTGGTGCTTGACAATTAAAAATTTAAAAAGAATCACTATACCTTCAAATGTTGCTCTCAGTCTCAATGATGTATAAAGAGATGGTATAAAAAAAAAAAAAGGTGGTGCTATGAAATTGAGACCAACCACCAAGGGCCGAATAGCTAGATAGTTAATCATTTTAACCAGACACAAAAACATAAATTTAAAATAATATTTCTAAGTTTCAAAACCTCTGAAAAAGGAGATGTGCTGTAATTAATGAATGTTTCAGAATTGAAGGGTTTCAGCCATAACTACAGTTTATTTAGGAGGGAACTATACCTCATAGGGATAGTTGCTTGTCTAATGTCAGATGTCTGTACAGCATCATCACCTACACTTGAGCCCTGGCCAAGCTATACTCGCAAGTGATGATCTTTCTTTATGACAAAGAGGAATAAATTAAACATAGACCTTTGAAAAGCGAAATGGCAATTCAATGCTAACAGTGGATGGATGGTGTAGTGTTTCAGCTAATATTGTTATGCTCTAGTTCTATATGAAGCCACTCATCCACGGATAGCATTAACAATGTATTATGATATCCACATACTGGAGGGTTTCTTTTCTACATGATTCAAAAACAAGCATTGAGACACTGGTAAACTAAACTGTGTTAACATTTAGAACTTGTATTCACCAAAATTGATCAAGAATGTGAGAAACCAGGACATGATATGACACATTACATGTAGTTTGCAAAGGACTATTCCAAAATAAATATTCCTATAAATCACCAAAAACTGAAAAACAGTGAACTACTTCTGGATATTCTACAGAAGAGGAGAGAAAATGTTAATTAGGCAGAAGAAAATGGATCCATATTGTCAGTAATCATACAGGGAGTAGAGGCCACAGTGACTGGGGATTTTTATCTCCATATTTCAGCAAAAAAGCTAGATAATATCATATTTTGTAAAAGATATAGAACAATGGAGATGTAGATCCACGGGTAGTAGCAAACACATTGCTATTATCTTCCAAATATAAGCATTCACATACAAGTTGATTCACAATTCTACTCCATAGCTCATGGCATAGAAAATGTCTTACATGCAAACTCATCTATGAAGATATATGCCATAAGTACTGTAACAAAACATGGGAAACAAACTCTATGTTGAGGCAACAAAAATATTAACACAGATTTTGTGTCATGAATGAATATGCAAAGAAACTTGGATGAATGTTAGACATTGTTACCCAGTGAATAAAGCAAGTGACAGAAGATGACACAATACCATTCTTATGAAACCTCAAACAAAAAACAAGAAGGCAAGTACACAGTCAGATATTATGACACATCATTTAACTCCAGCACTTCAGAGGCAAAGGTGGCAGATCTCTGTGAGTTTAAGGCCAGCCTGATCTACTGAGTGAATGACAGGACAACCAGGACTACATATGAAAAACCTGTACCACAGCAGGGATGGAGGAAGGGGGAGGGGGAGGGGGAAAGAGTAGAAGGACAAATAATAATAAGAGGAGGAGGAGGAGGAAGAAGAAGAAGAAGACGAAGAAGAAGAAGAAGAAGAAGAAGGAGAAGGAGAAGGAGAAGGAGAAGGAGAAGAAGAAAGGAAGGAAAGAAGAAAGAAAGAAAGAAAGAAAGAAAGAAAGAAAGAAAAGAAAGAAAGAAAAGAAAGAAAGAAAGAAAGAAAGAAAGGAAAGAAAGAAAGAAAGAAAGAAAGAAAGAAAGAAGGAAAGAAAGAAAGAAAGAAAGAAAATCTCAATGCTGCATATTTT
This sequence comes from Peromyscus leucopus, assembly GCF_004664715.2. Lineage (NCBI taxonomy): Eukaryota > Metazoa > Chordata > Mammalia > Rodentia > Cricetidae > Peromyscus > Peromyscus leucopus. Next base: position 39,724,120 of record NC_051072.1, read on the forward strand.
GGTGCAATATTTCATTTCTTAACCTAAAATACGTGGTTGGTGGTTCTGAAGTAAAGACTGAAGTACAATATTACAAAGACAATTCCAGGCAGAGTAGATGTGACAGGTGTATGAGTCATACTCAAATAGGGATGTTTTAGAGAATATATATGGTTGTGATTTTTTTTATAAAAAGTATTTAAAAATTGAAAAGTTATTCAGTTCACCAAATCTCAAATGATCTACTAGTGAGTGGGGAAAGAAAAGGAGGTATATGGAAGAAGAAAGGAGCTTGCAGGTAGAGACAATGAACTGATAACATTGCAGCTCATGAATTATGGACTTTACAGCTATATCTTGCAGATGCATTTGCATATATTAGACGTTGCATAATAAAAATAGCAGTCCCCATCAGAATCCCCAAAAGGCAGAGATCTTTCATCATCACAAATAGAACAGACAGAACTGAGGGCAGTAGGAAGAGGTAGCATGCTTGGTAAAGTTTAATACTCCATCTCTAGGAAAGAAAACTGCAGGCCATTTATACACACTCCATTTTTGTCACTTTGCCAAATTAAACCACTGGGCACATTTTCCAGACTGTGGTAGCATAAAAAATTGTGAGGAATCCAAATAGAACTCCAAGACAAAAATAATCATGCTCTTTAAAATAAATTCTGTCTGGACTAGAGGTATGGCTCAGCAGTTAGAAGCACTGGCTATTCTTCCATAGGACCTGGGTTCAGTTCCCAGTACCTACAAAGTTGCTCACAATTATTTACCACACAGTCTTAGGGCCTTGATAGGTACATATATGATGTGCAGCCAAACATTCAGACACATAAACAAGTAAACAAATGAATAGATAAATAAGATTTAAAAGTTAGAATCTGTCCCCCTTTCAAAGCTTAGTTTGAAATGAATAGCAAGTTAAGATGAGAACACTTTGGGAAAATTTGTAGTATTCAAGCATAAGAACCTGTTCCATTCATCATTTGTGATTCTTCTGATCCCAGAACACATTTATCCCTAAATATCTATTCCCTGTATCCTCTGGATATCCAGATGTAGCCATCTTAGGATAGGAACATTACTTGATGATCAGACAACAGAGTTTGCAGAGAAGGGAGGAACAAGGATGAAGGTAGAGATTGGGCTGGAGAGATGGCTCAGAGGTTAAGAGCACTGACTGCTCTTTCAGAGGTCCTGAGTTCAATTCCCAGCAACCACATGGTGGCTCACAACCATCTGTAATGAGATATGGCACCCTCCTCTGTATACATAATAAATAAATAAATCTTTAAAAAAAAAGGATGAAGGTGGAGGATTCATTTTATTCTTAACTGCTCTAGGAAGAAGAGGCAAGAGACAGGGCAGCTCCCTAAGTGTCATGATAACTAGTAATTACTGAATCTCAGCTAAGCAGACATTGTTCTCACAGATTTTCAAAAATTAACTCAGTAAAGATGGAGAGGCACTGGGAAGATACCATCATATCCCACACACACAGTGGGCATGAGCAAAGCCAGTGCTGTGTTTCAGACTGCCACCTCCAGAGCTCATCTCCTATGTTGTATCCCCTGTTTGGTCCTCTGCAGTACCAGTATCTGGTTCTCTACTGACAGGCCTTGAATCCCTAGACAATGAACCATTCCATTTAAAAGATGGAAATAAGTGCCAGAAGGAAATAACTTGAATTCCTGAAATGTGAGTCAGATTCATGATAAAGTACACATGATATGGTTTTATAAAAATTGAATAAAGCAATGAATTTTATATGGTGAACAATAATTTTATTAATTTTCTTGAGTGCTATTGTCATTACTGAGATTATCTGTATAAATGCAGGCCTATCTTTATTTCAAATGTCATGTAACACACAATGATACCCTGTGTTCATACAATACATATATATGTATATATGAAATAACTTTTGTCTCTCTTCCTCCATGAATAGATGAACATTAAGTACGGAAGATTGGCAAGCACTCCAACTTGGAACCTTAACTATTAAAGAAAGAGAGATTCTCTCCCACATTACAGTAACAAAATCAGTCCTTGGATTTTGTTCCAAGTTTAAATTCATTACTCTACCAGAAGTATGTGAATATGTTTATAGAGTTGTCCAAGGACACTAAGTTTAATTCCTAATAACTATTTGTAATTGAAGGATGGAAACACATTTATCATTAAATAAAAAAGCTCTTCCTCAAAGGATAACAGATATGTTACTTATCTGTAGTACCATAATTCTTAAGATCTAAAGTAACTGATACTTTAAATAAGCTCCTAATGTTCAGTCCTCAGGGGATGCATGTTTTTTTTTTTTTTCTTTCAAAGTATAGTGAATTAGGATTAGTTCTGGGGCACACCCACCAACTAAAATGGGAGGAATTTACCTCATTTGTAAATGTAGTTTTATTGAAGTATTTTAAAGGAAAGAAAAGCAAGTGTATTATTTCTATTCACTTCTTAAATCTTTGTGTGGTTTATGAGTAGAATATTAGAAAATAATTACTTCAAGAAAAATATGCATACAATTTATAAATTAGATAGACTCCAACTTGGGCTCACTCTGGCTTCTCAGAGATTACACAGTGATGTAAGATTTTTAAAAATGTAATTATATTCATTGTTGTTGTTGTTGTTGTTGGTGGTGGTGGTGTGTATAAATCTGTGCACAGAGCTGGGCAGTGGTGGCACACGCCTTTAATCCAAGCACTCGGGAGGCAGAGGCAGGCAGATCTTTGTGAGTTCGAGACCAGCCTGGTCTCCAAAGAGAGTTCCAGGAAAGTCGCAAAGCTACACAGAGAAACCCTGTCTTGAAAAACAAAACAAAAACAAACAAACAAACAACAACAACAACAAAAACTGTGCACATACTTGGAAGTCAGAAGGCATCTAGAGGGAATTGCTACTCTCTTTTATTCACATGCATCCTATGGGTCAAACTCAGGCTATCAGGCTTGACAGTAAATGCCTTTACTCACTGAGCCATCTCACCAGCCCAAGTTTTATTTATTTGAATCAATATAGTTTTGACACAGTATTTGAAGGAGAAAGAAGTCCATGAGCAACTGTTCTTAGCAGCACAGCACTACCATTTAAGATGCACGTCACATCCCTGGTAGATTCTTGCTAAGGTTGAGTAGTTTCTCCCTTTGTTCAGTGCATTAAAACAGCATGTTTTCTTCATGCGTAAATAATAGAAACATCTTCATTTGAACACATTAAATTGTTTAGAATGTTTTGAGGAGTGCGCTAAACATAGATCTAGATTTTATTTGCAAGATGCTTCTTGAAGATACCAAGATGTGGGCTTACTAACCAATTACAAACCACAGATGAGGCTAGTTCATCCAGTTTTTCTTTGCCATTGGTCAAATAATCTGCACAAGATAAATTTATTTATTAAAATAGGTGAACTGAAATCTCATAGTAATTAAATGGTATTCCTGTGCATTAAGGAAACATTTTTCATGGATTTTGAGAGAATGAGTAGTGTATGAAGAAAATTTCCAAGGCTTTCTAGATATCTTTTGGAATGGGTTACATTACCCTGTCAGATTTTATTCATCAATGAGGATGATAATAGAAGCAACTGTGTAAAGTTACTGTAAAGATTAAAAAAATAAATGCAAAATACTTTGCACAGTATCTATTACATATGCATATATGTGATTTCATTGTATAATATATATATATATCCATCCTTCTATCTATCTGTCAGCTTATCATCTATCAACTTATCTATTACTCACCATTTATTCTTTTACTTTGATTTGCTGTATGCCTAATAATTTCGCTCACTCAGCCAAAATTAGGGTTTAGTTTATTTGATATTTGGTTATCATAGATTATTCTGTGAGCCATACAGCATAGGCACATAGATTAGAAACTAGGTTCCAGTGTTTTCTAGCCATGAAACTTTTGTCCTCATTAGCAAAATAGGAATAATGATAATAATAATATTTTCATTAAAAGGTCATGACTAACAGTAGTCATAGTATACTGAAATGCCCTCTGCAAAAACAGCTGGCATATTGCTCAATAAACACTTAATTTTTGCTTTTTCCCCATATTCCAGAAAATACATGAAGCAAAATTAGAGAAGAAACAAAGGAGAGGAGAAAATTGACCTAGCTTTACTTTAAGAAAAGAGCTCCTAACTCACTAAAATACTCACAGATGGCTTCAAGGCACAGTTCTACAACAACTTGGACACAGATTGGCAGATAGCAAGACATCATAAAAAAAATTGGGAACTCAAAATAACCAGCAGAAATAGATTGGGGAAACCCTTTAAGGCCTTGAGTTTTAGAAGGAGGGAGGGAGAAAAAGAGAGGGAGGGGGAGATATGCGAAATTAAGCAGAGTGGACCTTGGGTAATACCTCTCAATTAAATAACAAATAAAAAGAACAGTAGCATCCTAAAACTTAGAAGCTTACAAACATCCAGCAGATATTGACTGAAGAAGGTCCTTTAAGGCAACCAGCTGGAGTCCCCCATTGAGCATTCCAGGCAGAATGTCATTTTGAGTGAGGTTTCCAAGCCCAAGAACACATAGCAATAAGTAGGAATGGCATCATCAAACAACAGTACCTCTCTGAACCCGACTAGGGAAGTTGAGACAATCAGCTGGCATTCCCAGCTGACCTTTCTCTACACAGTTGAGCTTCCCATGTGGAATTCATCCAGTTTGAACTTCCAATAGTTCATTTTTTAGTTCCCTTTCTCATTGTAGGAATTTTTATATGGTAGGATAGTCAATAGTAACTTTTATTGGAAATGACCTACCTTCTTGTCCTCAAGGACATAAAGTTTCTTGATTTGTTTCCTTTTTTCACCCATTAATATTCTAGAGTTAGGGGAGTCTATCCTCAGATGAGGGGCCTTGCTGGACACCTTGGGACAAACATGCTTGGGTCAGAAATGAGAGGCAACTCCATTTTTAGAGACAAACCCACGACAATTTACCAATGTTATGTACTCCACAGCACCTTGAAACACTTCGACATTTATGTTGTTAAGGGATTCACCAACAAGTTCTGTGGGCATGTACATATGTAATTTTACTCTTAAAACTTTTTGATATGGATTGATACTAGGGAAAATAGCATATTAAACTAAGAAAGATACTTATTGTAATCTAACTAATAATTCACAAGAGACATAATACATCAGATTTGGTGAACTGTGGCTATGTGGTAAATCCAACTCTCCACCTGTTTGTATAAATGAAGTTATATTCGCATGGAGAGACTCAATTCTTTTACTTACTGCCTGTGAAACACTGCACATTGCCACAGCAGATCACATAGTTGAGACAGATGATGTAGATCATACAAAATATAAAACACTTGTGAAATGTATCTTTATAAAACCAGTTCACTGGTGACTAAAATTACTACATAGCAAATTCTATCACCACCAATCATCATTTATAACATTCTCTTCATGAAGAAATTCTCCTTGTTGTGTTTACATGAAAACTGAGTGTTGCTGTACTAGAAGGTGATTTCAATGTCCTTCATGTCAGTCTTAGAGTGGTCCATGGGGATAAGAACCTGTCTGAATTAGTATAGTTCTAGTTGATGTAGGTTTCCTCACAAAAAGCACTCAGCAAAAACTGCCTGTCTCTCCAACTTAACTTTATGACTACCTGCTATACTCGGCTGGAGTATTCATCTGGATGTCTGGAATGTTCTCCAAATTCCTATTCTGTCTTTTTCCTCCTTCTTCCTTCTTCTTCCTTTTCCTCTTCATCCTCCTCCTCTTTTTCCTCCTCCTTCTATCTTCTTCTTCTTCTTCTTCTTCTTCTTCTTCTTCTTCTTCTTCTTCTTCTTCTTCTTCTTCTTCTTCTTCTTCTTCTTCTTCTTTTTTTGGTGTTTCAAGACAGGGTTTCTTTATGTAGCCCTGGCTGTCCTGGAACTCACTCTGTAGACCAGGCTGGCCTCGAACTCAGAGATCCACCTGCCTCTGCCTCCCTAGTGCTGGGATTAAAGGCATGTGCTTGGCTTCTCATTCTTTTTCTATTTGACTTCTCTTGCCTAATTTAAAAAGCAAGTATCCCACTAAAGTATAAAGGGCTACAATCATAACTGACTCTAACAGAAAATAATCTGCATGCAAACTCTCAGCTCAAGATTCTTGAGCTACTTTGCCTTTTCCCTTCCATTGTTGGGACTTAGGACTTGTAATCACTGTAATTTTTAACAGTATTCACATGCAAGAAACACTCCTAGCTCCTACTAACATATGCTACCTAACATTAACTATGAAAAAAATCTATAAAAATAATCAGATATTACTAGCTGAACAGCTGAATTGTTCACATATGTTTTAAAAAGGGTATGAAATATAAGAAATTAGAAGAAACTTTTAGAAGATTGTATTGCTTTTGGGAAAAGTTCCTCCTGGCTATGAATTACTGTTTGATAAAAGCCAGTAAATGTGCCAGACTCAACATTTGCTTCAATCCATAATGGAAAAGATTCTTAATAATTACTGTAATTTCTACTGAAACTTAATTGTCCTAATAGTTTTCATTCATATCATTCCTGGTGAACTATTAATGTAAGATAAAACCTAGTGGCAATAGTCTCCTTATTTTCTTTCCCTGGAAGTTTCTCATCTAAAATAAAATTCAAGTTCGCATATTTTACACACACACACACACACACACACACACACACACACACACACACATATATATATATATATATATATATATATATATATATATATATTCCAATATATATATTGTCCAAACCACATACAAGGTTTAGTCAGAATGCTAGGAAATAGAAGAGATTATTTCAAATCAGATTATTTTTTTCCCAGATCCAGGATGTTCCAATGCAATCACTAGAGTTTGCCTCTTGGCCAAATGGGGATGATTTTTGATAACTGAGCAAACTATATACAGTTTGAAAAGCTAATGATAAAACGATGCTGTGGATAATGCTTTTGTACACTGGTTTAATAAAACAATGATTGGCCTGTAGTCAGGCAGGAAGTATAAGTGGGATAAACAGACAAGGAGAATTCTAGAAAGGAAGAAGACAGAGCAGGGAGACACTTCTAACCGCCACCAGAAGAAGCAAGATTTAAAGGTACCGGCAAGCCACGAGCCATGTAGCAAAATATAAATTTATAGAAATGGGTTAATTTAAGATATAAGAACTATATAACAAGAAGCCTGCCATGGCCATAGTTTAAAAATAATAGTAGCCTGTGTGTGTTTACTTGGGTCTGATTGGCTGAGGGATGGGCAGGTGAGAGAGATTTGTCCTGACCATGGGCCAAGCAGGACACAGGAAAATTTTTAGCTACAAAATAATCCAGGGATCTTGACTGAGGATCTTTAAATCCATGATGTGCAAATATAAGCATTATAATATGTGTGAATATAATATTGTAGAGTCATTTTTAAAACAGGGTTTCTTTTTTTACTTATATTTATATTAATGCACATGTATTTTATTTACATATATCTTAGTCCATATTATAATTTTTCATTTCTCATCTGGACACAATCTATATGTGCACTGACATTTAAGGGAACTAACAAATCAAGTTATGTAAACAAACACATGTTGAATTAGATACACTAATATCATTCCAGACCACTTCTTCCCTTTGATTTTTATGATTTTGTGTATCCAAACATTTCTAGACCTCATCACTTCTCTTTTTCAACAGCCATTGCTTTTTTTCCTTTTCAGTTACAGACTTCCTTGTAGCCTTAAAATTACATGACAAACTTTGGCCACTTCACTCCAGGATTATTGTGACAGTCTTCAAATTTAGTACTATTCAAATTATGGTATGAAGACCACTTAAATGAGAATCACACTGATCCTTATTAAGATGGAGATTAGGGGCCCTCTTCAGACTCACTGAGTCAGAATCTTTGGAGTATGGCTCTGGAATCTGCAATTTTAAGACTCCCTAGGTGGATTCTTAAGCATATTCAAGTTAAAAGCCACTGTTCTGACTACTTTCTTTTCTGTTCCTCTCTGTATTTTCAAGAAGTTATGTACATTTTTATCAGCTTAGTCACTCTAACATGCTGTGTTTGTCCTACCTCTCACCTGCAGAAGACCTTCAAGGACTCCCCATTATTCAAAGACTTGTCTTGAAGTCTTAGTAATCGAGTGTCCTCACAATGTTGCCAGCAACCACTTTTGTGATCTCCCACTCTTTCAGGAGGAAGAGAAATGAACTCTGAGTTTCAGACACTTAACTCCTATTTGAGTGCCCCTCACTATCTTACTCAACAGGGAACACTCCCACTTTCTCAATTCCCATCCCATTCGATGCCAAGCACTAGGCAATGCCAGCTTTGATATGATTGATGCCTTCCTCGATCTTTCCTTCTCAGGAACTCATATGATGTATTGTTTATACTAGTCACATGATAGATTATCATGTGTTGCTGCTTGAGTTGTCGTTTCTATTCTACTGTGGGCATGTATGCCTCCTTTCTGCATTTTGATTGTTGATTATCCTGAGGGTAAAAACCTTTGGATTTCTGTCCAACTAAGTTTCTAATACACCTGTAAACAATGAACACAAAGCTTTGAAAAAGACTAAATGATAACAGGATTAGCTGTTTACATTGTTTTGAGCATTCATTTACTTTTAGTTGTTCATCATATGATTTAAAACATATTGCTTTCTTTTATGAATTCATACCTCTCTCATTTTCACATGTGAAGGAGGTATAATTACATCCATATCTAAACTGATGAATTGATCCTGATTCAGAAAAAAATGCTACTATGAACACATCACCATCATGTTAAGGGCTTGTCAGAGAGTTGACAGAAAGAAAGCTTGAAGTCCTAAGCATCAGTCTTCCCATTTGGTCCTTGTTCACATACTCAGGAAATGACCCACTTCACTTCTGCTTTCAATGCCTCAAGGTAGTTTTAAACATTTGGACTAGATAGTTCACATGACATTTGTAGACACTGGGTTTCTTAAAGGAACACTTTCTCATCTTGTCATCTGTCACAAACAGTCCCTTGCTGTCAGAGGATTCCATGCCCATTCTACAAGTCAGAATTTACAATGCAGTAGAATTCTGGGCCAAGGCTGGGGTCCACACTTTGCTCTGCTCAGGAGAAGACAGCTACCCTGAAGGATTAGAATGAATTTTGAGTGACTTAAAGTTTGGCTTAACTTTCATAGTTTAATATTTACTATATTAACTACCTTCATTTATAAGGCATCTACTTACCAAGAGCACTTTGGCCCAAAACTGGCAAATTCAATATTTGAATCATCTTTTGATTAGGTCCAATTTATACTATGCTGTATGTTATAGATGCATATAGTAACATATGATAATGATGGGCATTTACTTTGTTTTTGTGACTGAAAACATAAGGTAATGTCTCCATTTGAATGGGTAAATTTTATATACAATTATAACTATTTTAAAACTTTATAAAACTCAAGGATTTTTATTATTTTATGTTTTGTAGAACATAGAATGCTCTACCAAATAATAAAATACATAGGAAAGAAGTTTTGGAGTACTAAAAGTTTGTTTTCAAATCTCAGCTCTGCCATTATTAGAATAAAATGTATGTTTTTTTAAAAAAAAAATTTACATGTGCTTATTGTGTGTGTGTGTGGGGGCACATGTGTGGAGTGCAGAGGACATCTTTCAGGAGTCTGTGCTCCACTACCAACATGTGGGCACCAGGAAAAAAATCTCAGGTCATCAGGCTTGGTGGCAAGTGCCTTTACCTGATAAGCTGTCTCACTGCCTTATTTTCAATTTAAAAAGTCTTGTATTAATTAATAACACATGGCTAATTTTCCTAGCATATGTAATGCCCCTATTCAATCCATTGATTCAAAGGGTAGGAGATAAGAGTGGAGAGAAAGGAGCTCAATGAGAGAGGCTGGTACCTAGCAGAAGCTCAAGAATCCTGTGTTAAGTAAGCAAGGCTTGTTTTTCTGATAAGACTAAAGAATGAAGCAGATTTTCTATATTTTAATGTAACTCATGCAAATTATTTGGCTGAATTATTTCCTAAAAAGAAAATATCAACAGGAATTTGAAATCACTGTTTTCCTTGTCTCAGATACAGAAAAACAAGGCTGTGCTCAGCAATGGGATATGCATGCTATTAAAAATGAATAAGCAAATCCTGTTGAACATGTTCATCACACAGTAGACTGACAATATCAAAAATGTATGGTGACTTTACCTTGAACTCTAATGGTCAGGCCAGCTAGTTTTGTGTCTTGTTAATGACATATGTGAGGTTGGAGGAAGTTTACATTGTTAATCTGCTGATGCTTTTCAATCATCAACACAAATAGAAGAAGTAACAGTGATTACATCATTCATTTATTGAATAAACAATAACTGAGTACCAACTAATTGCCATGAACTATTCCAGTCACTAGGGATGCAGCAGTGAATCAAATGATCACAGCTGCTTCTTCCTTTATTTAATGTACTGTAATAAACAGCAACACATGATAAATATAAAAACAAACTCTAGAAAAAGTATAGTGAGGTATTATATTCAGAGAGTTAAAATAAGGAGCATGCTAGCAGATGACTGAGGCTGCTTTAGATTGGGTCACAGGAGAAGACATATGTTAGCAACTGACCTTTACACTGATTCTGACTGACACAGAGGACCCAAGAATATAGTCAAAGAGATAGCACTATTGAAGTGAGGGCAAAAGCTTTAAAGATAGGCTTAGCCATCTTCTTGAGCAGATAGCAAGCCACTGAAGGAAGAAGAAAATCATACCATTAATTACACAAGTCCTGTTGAATATTTTAATTTCTTATTGTTGTATAGAAGGTTTTGGATGAAACAATTGTCAAGAACTTTATTCTATTTTTCAAAATCCAGTATCTGTGATCAAGACAGTTTGGTTGATCCCCATTACCTCTTTATGTAAAGCTGAATCCTTTATATCCTTCAGTAGAAAATTTCCATGGCCCAGACTTCTGACCCCATAAGGATGCAGATATTGCAGTTGCAATAATGTACTGTCCATGGTAAATCTGATGAGAGCAGTACTTTATGTATGTGATAAATCCAGACAATTTTTAAAAAATACACATTAGTAAGACCTCCACTGAAGAAACAAAACAGATCTAGATATTAAATATATAAAAGCTAAAGCTTAGGGCTGGAGTGATGGTTCAATAGATGAACACTGGACTGTTCTAAGGACCCTGAGTTCAGTTCCCAGCACACACATACTAGTTTACAACTATCTGTAATTCCTGTTTCAGGGTTCAGACCCCCGTTTCTGACCTCCGTGGCCATGAGGTATGAACACAGTATACATAAATGCATGTGGGCACAGCCCTTATGCTGCTAGGGGATAGAGAGATGAAAAAGAAATGGTTCTAAAAATCAAAGGATGTTATGGGCAATAACATAATATTAGAATGTCTCACATTTTATTATCAGTAAATGGCAGGAGCCAGCTGTCAAGAGAATCCACCAGCTACTGAGCTTGCACCTTGCAGACCACTGACAATAAGGTGTGTGGCAGGTGCTGATTTCATCAAATTGTGCAAAAAAAAAAATTGTGTCGCCTTAATACTGGGAAAGGAGAAATAATGCTTTTGTATTACTTCCTGGTTGCAATGTAAATAATCAACACTCTCTTATTATTTTCCTCCAAATAAATAACCTGAAGAGAACATCTGTCTATTCAGATATTTTACCTCACTAGGGACTATGGCTTTGCAATATGCCAGGAGTGTATTGATTTTCTGCTTTCATTTTGTATGTATCACTCTTAATAGGAACAAATCAGGTATTCCTTCTATGGCAATGTTCATTTCTTATAGCACATTTCTTTATGTTGATGTAAATTATCTAGACCATTATCACTCCAATAAAAATAGCAGTTCTCTTGTATATAATCCCTTAAAAATCACATTGGTCTACATGTGATAAATATTTATATGAAATGCTTGCATGTAAATAAATTTCCCTTCCATAGGTTTTAGTCTGTCTTTAACCTCCTCTTTCCCAGGAGTCATTTGTAGCTGTGTTTGCCTTGGTCTTTATCTCTTCTCTTCACTGAACACTATTTCCAAGGTTCTTTGCCAATCACAAGGTACAGCCCACAAGATACCTTTTATTATTTTATGGAACCCTTCCTTGTATTTGGGAGAGGTAAAAATAGCAGCCCTTCCCCCTGGAAAGACTGCTTTATAGCTGCTCAGGTAAATGAGTGATGTTCTCCCAACATACCAGCCTAGAAATACAAATTGGCAGTATCCACATGGAAACGAAAACATGTATGTACAGAAGTGGATTGCAAGAATGAGCCAGTCTATGATACTTTAGCAGATGTTTTCTTAATAAAAGAAGAATTTTACTTCATGCAGTCAAGTTAATCCTGGGGGGAGAAAGAGAGAGACAGAGACAGAGACAGAGACACACAGAGAGACAGAGAGACAGAGAGAGAAAACAAAAGACCCACAATAAGCCATATAATAATTGTGCTCAAAATTTGGTTGCTAACTTCATTTATGAAACATAAATTGTAGAAAATGAGAGTTTTCCTAGTGTGGAATCAATTCACTTTACAAGTAGACTATGACAAGTTAATTCAGTGTCCATCAGCTTAAAGCCTGTTTGAGGAACCTTTCATTCATATTATTGCTTCACTACAAATTAACACCAATTCTATGCCTGAAATGGTTTTCCACAGACAGCTCCAGATAGCACTGACGTTTAGTAAATATTTTCAAGAACTGTTGCACTCAGACTGGAAATATAGTGGTTTTTGCAAATGTATGACACTGAATCAGATTGTTTCTTAAAGATGTCTTTATGCCGGGCGGTGGTGAGTTTATCAGACTGGGCGAGCAGGCGATCTCTGTGAGTTGAGCAGCTGTCTCAAAGCGATCAGAAAGGAAACTACACAGAGAAATGTTGAAAAAAAAAAAAAAAAAAAAAAAAAAAAAAAAAAAAAAAAAAAGATTTATTTATTTATTGCTGCCGAGAATGGAGTGAGGGCCAAAGGACAGCATACAATCCAGGTGTTGACTGAATTCTACATCGAAGTCAGCACCTGGCTAGCACATGTAGGCAAAGCATGGTGCTAAGGATGCTTATGTCACAGGGTGATTTTGCCAGTTATCCTCAGCCTGTTTCAGTCTCTCTACTCAGTTCTAGCTACCAGCAATTAGCTGACTGACAGCTTAGCTCTCTCACAGGGGGGGGGGGGGGGGGGGCACGACACTGAGTTTGCACAGTTCAACAAAAAGTTAAAGAATACATCCTACTCCCAGCAAGTCATTCATCACCTTGTCTGAAGAACGAAGAGTGGTTCACTATCTGAAAGCCACAAAGAGTCCAGAAAGTGATGTATAGTGTGGTATTAAAGGCTTGGCTTCAGCACTAATCCTTCAGTTCAACTTATGACCTAAAACATATTGGCTATTAATGTCTTCATTCACTCATTATGACATTTGAACCCTCCTACCTAATACTAAATATTGAAAGTATCAAATCATCAAATAAGAGATGGCTAATACACTTGTGCTTGTGTTTTAGGTCCTAAAATGTAGGCAGTTGTTTAATAAGTTCTTATCAAAAATGCTAGAATGAATTTGGAAGTTAGAAACATGCTTCAGTGTAACTAGATGCTGTAGATGACCATTTGTAGATATCAAATGCAATCTAATATAACTAAAATATGCTACACAGGTATTATAAAACAATAAAATAATATAGAATGAATTATCATGTCTTTTCTTGCAAACTTCAGTAAACACAGGGTAATTAAGAATACTTAATTAGAAAATCAAAAGATATAAGCCATATTCTAAACATAATAAGTAGCTAAAATATTAACATAATACCACATTGTTTTATAATATATATAATAATTTCTACAAAAGGAGAAAACTTTTGAGGAAAAAAATACCTTCATATATATTGATATGATATATAATCATTTGAAATACTTATTTTCTGGAACATAGAAAACAAATTAAAAGTCTTTATAGGTGAACTGATTATAGGAATACTTGGCTAAAATATTAAACTTTAGTTATTTTTAGAAGTTAACTAAGAATTCTTACTATTATAACCAATTTTGTTATTTTAACACTATTCATTTGAACAACTGATCATTTAAATTTGATTACCAGAAAAACTCAAAATGATGTCTATGACTGAACTAGGTTTTCTTTCTTGGAGCACTGCAGACAAGCACCCAGGAATCCCATGCCCCCTGCCTCCTGTTAGCCATTGCTTTGAATCATTCCTTAGACAGGAATGCTAACTTACTTCTAACAAACAAACACAGCTAAACAATAGCCCACCGCTCCCAAGCTTCCTTCCTGTTATATAACACTTGCTCCATTGTTCTCACAAGTCCTTGTTCTCCCTTTTTGTTCTAGACTTAGCATAAGCAGAACACCATGCTGTAGAGAGTCTATGCCTATAGGAAAGCCCATGCAGGAGAACTGAGAAAGTATTCTAGGAGTGGAGAGTAACCTCTGGCCAAAGCCACCAAAAACCTGGCACCCCTCCTTTGTCTCTGACATGCAAAGAGATTAAGTAAGCTAAGACTCAACACTGGAGCTCACACACACACTGGTAGCTGGCACAATACAGAGAGACATGGATCTTGTGAGCAGCTACTAAGTGAGCAGGGCGCTCACAGAAATGCTCGACAGAACACACCCATCTCCCTAACTCCCCAAACTTTGAGAGTATTCATGTGTTTTTTTTAATTAATACTTGAACATTTGAGGAAATGAAATGATTCAAACAAGACTACCAGAGACAGACTCCAACACAGTCATATAAAATACAGCCACATAAACATAAGCAAACTAGATTTTTGGCAGGACATGGTTGGTTTATGTAAAAGACAATGACACCTGAAAATTGGCTGAATTACAATTGAAAATATTTTTCTCTAATTGTTTGCATATGGTAACATTCAGCAAACTATTGCCAGGGCTGGCTGACATGCCCACCATCTGCTTAGTTTATACCTGTGAATCTTTTCATTATCAATGCCAATCTAGTGTTTCAACTTAGCTTTGAGATACATCCATAGATAAGGCTGTAGACATATTCATAAGCCTGCAGCAGGGGTACCTTACTTTCACTTTATTTCTTCCAACCATTGTTGTTCACAGGGACCAATTAAAATTTGCACAGTCCAATCGGAAGAATTTCCTGGGAGACTGATTCTTTCATTAAATGTGCCAGGCCTTAATTATCAAACTAATTGGATTAACTATACCTGTGCTTTTCTCCAAAATGCCCTTCCTCGGCTACCTAACAACGACCCTTTCTTAATCTGGGTCTGAAGTCCCATCCACCGTTGTTCTACCCAGTGAGACTCATACATTTCTCCCACATTTTAATATTTATTTTCTATAAATATGTATTAACGTGGCTTACTCAGTTTGCTCTAATCAAGTCATGCCTCTACATCCTACCTGTCTTTGCTATTCTTCATTCAAGTCAACTGGTTTTAGTTTCAATGATATGAGGTAACTGTTTTTCTGAGTCTCAACCTCAGTTAATGAAGTTCCTATGTTTTCCACACTATTATAAATTACAGGATTTCATTTTACCTTTGTAGCTAATATATATTCTAGCATGTATATGATACACTATATTTTCTTGGTCAATGCATCTACTGATCGACCTTGATGGAGTCCAAATCTTAACATAGGGAATGCTGCAATAAACGTGCAGGCCTTTCTCCTTTCATTTCCTTTGTACATTTGACCCCAAGTGTGACAGTTGGTTCAAATAGTAGATCTGATTTTTTGAAGAACCTCAATACTGTAATCTATAATAACTGTTTTGATTTATTTTCTTATCAATCGCGTGTAAAGTCCTTTTTCTCATTCATTTTTAGAATTTTTTTTATTGTCTTTTACAAATGTTTTTTCCTTTAAACTTCATGCATGTGTATACAATGTATTTTGGTCATACCACACTCCCCATTTCTGCTCCCCACAACACATTCCCCTCTCAACTTTATGACTCTTTCTTTCCTTCTTTATTCCTTTCATTTTTTATTATAGCAGTCTACATTTTTTATTATAGTAGATGAAGTCCCAATCAAAATTCCAGAGCCATTTCTCAGACCCATTTCAGAGAAAAACATTCTGAAATTTTAAGACCAAAGTTGGCCAAAGCAATCCTAAACAGATGTCGAAGAACCATCATTCTTATTTTCAAACTATCCACAAAGCCATAGCAACAACTGCAGAATGCTACTGGCACAAACCAACCAAATATATCAATGGAATAGAACATAGGACTTGGATATAAGTTCACATGACAATAGCTACATGATAATTTACAAAGATGCATGCATGTATGTATGTATGTATGAGAAAGGATAGAATCTTCAACAAATGCTGCTGAAAATCTGGATTTCAACAAGCAAATTAAAAAAAAAGAGAGAGAAAGAAAAATCATTATCCCTGACGTCCCACAAAACTCAGCTTCAAATGGATCAAGGATTTCAGTGTAAAATTAGAATCCTGAAATGGTCAGTGGATGAAGTTCAGTACACATCAAGTTATATGCATGGATAGGGATATTCTGAGGAGGACTGTAGTAAGACAAGAAATAAGAGCAATGCATGGCCTTTGCTATTTTCTGGTTTTGTTGGGTCAAGATAACCATCCTGCTTTTGATTTCCATTTCCCATCAAGTTCCTGTTGTGCTACACTCTAGATCTGCAAACCACAGACCTGGTTAGCATGCTCTGAGTGACCTACAACTTTCTTCTTGAGGAAGAAATGCTGTCTGTATATCTCCTCTCATCTGATACGTAATGGACATTTAATGAGCACATGGGGACCTCTGGTTAAAGAAAATGATTGGGTCTTCCCATGAGCACTTGTTTTAGGCTGATGAGCAACCAGGTCATGATTTTGCAAAGGTGAATTCATAAGTGTGAAGTGTGTTTGTCTGTTTACTGATAGAGGAGATGCTTCTTCCCAAGATTATCACCAGAATATTAAAGGTGGTGCATTGCAATGCTACTATTTTAATCAACATGGTGGGATTTAAGCAAAATTCTCTGAAAGAAATTCAGAGACTAACTGAGCTAATATGATGTAAGCTTTTATTGTTTAAATACTGAACCATGCACTGAAACCACAGACACAATTCAAGTAAAAGCTAAGTATTGTACTAGTGATGACAATGTATGCTCTGGCATTGATGCCACTATTGAAAACATAGTCTTCTTTGGCCTTGTAGCCTCTTGTCCTGAATCAACACATAGCCTATAATCAATTTTAACAACCCATTCTGACTCAAAATCCATTTAACCCATTTTGCCTTAGATTATAACTAATCCTGAATCAAATTAGCTAATTATAAATCCTTTTAATTCTTATTTCTAACACTTCCATACCCATACTTCAAGTAAATATACTTAAGTCACAAATTCCAGTATTTACTTACAAATTACTGCACATTGCCAGGTAAATACTGAAGTGTTTAAATTATGACTCTCAATTAATAATAGATAGCAACAGGCATTTTGATTCAGCAAGGTAAATACTAGAAAGAAATAGAAAAAAAAAAAAAAAAAAAAATTATGACTCTCTTTTAGTAGAAACAGGCTCTGTTGAGGTACCAGACATTTGTAGCTCAGCTATCTTGGAAAATCTTCAGTTGAACTGAGTAGTGTTTTTATTTTCTTTTTGTTGTTGTTGTTTTCTTTTCTTTCCTTCTTTTTGTCTACTTAGTTTTGAATTGGCAATGTATAACACCTAGAATAAGTTGAAAGATGACCTTTATTATGAAATAGTATTTAAGAGAGCAGATACTACCGCCAGATTATCTGGACTTAAATTCCAGATATCACTTATCGCTCAAGCTTTTGATGTGTTGTTTAACTTCTCTAAGCTTCAATATGTTCACCTTTTAAAAGATAATAGCTAAAACATTTACTTTATCAACATAGGGTTGATATGAGTTCCAAATAAGTTAATGCATATATAGTACTAAGAAAAATGTGGGTCACAGAAACCCCTCAGCCAATAACTATTAAAAATATCTTATGCAACATCTCTGCTGATGTGAACATTTCTTAAAGGGTTGTTTGTTAAGGTTAATGATTTAAAAATAACCAATATCATCAGGCTTAGTAAAGAGATAACATGTTCAATGGTGAAAATAATTTGATCCAAAAAGTCATGTTTTTTCAGCTAGCTTGTATTTTATAGGGAAAAGGATGGGATGGTGATTACTCATATAATATTAATCATGGCATTTATTCTTGTTAAACACAATAGGTCCAACTTTTAAACTCAATAGTTAAAATTTTGAGAAAGCCAGCAAATGGAAATGTAGTAGATGTGGGATCAGTATTTTCAGATATAAGATATTGATTTTTAGAAGAAAACCATGGGTCATTATTCCTATCACTGATAGTGTTTCTAAGAGCACACTGCAAACCCTAGAGATAACACTCAGGAAATGTCATACTCACCTCCCCTCTCTCTCTTTGTATCCTTTTAATAGAGCTTGGCCTTTGGGGGAAACTATGAGATCAATTTCAGAATGATCTAACAGCCTTCTAAGATACCCTCACAGATAAACTGTGAAATGTGGTATGACAGTACTCTTGGATAAAGTAATTGCCACGTGCTGGTTAATTAAATATTGTACTCAGACATTCTTGATCAATAACTTAGAGTCAACCTGGAAACACACTCAAAAGATTCAAATCCAGTTCTGATTTTTACCAACAAGGTTGGAAGGATGAAGAAGCATGTTTTATCAGGTTTTTTTGGCATGGTAGAATAGAATGTTTCAGAATTAAAATTACTTTGAAATATTGAATAGAACCAAAAAATTGAATTTTAGAATATAAATGTGGAAATGTTTCCATTTTGAAAATATGAGAGAGATGTGCTTTTAAGAAATGTGGAAAGCGGACAGGACACTCAGTTGAGTACTGTTTGATCTAACTTGCATATATGCTACTCCAAATAGCTGTGCTATTTTGGATGACATTAAAAAGGGCAAAAAATAAACATGCTCTGCTGTGTGTGCAGGAGGCCTTGAGGACCTGCTATTAGTTCAGATAGGAAAAATGGCTACTTTTTTTTTGGATTCACCAACAGGTAAATGAATGGGACACAAAGACAACTCAGCAATCACTGTGTTCTAACATTGATCCAGGCTACCCTGTGAAGTAATGAGTTATGGAATATTCAGAGAGGATGGGGATGACCTGTAATGCAGGAACTCAACAGGATGAGAACTCCAGGGAGGCAACAGGAAAAGCTATGGATTCTGCCTTCCAAAGGAAGGAGCAGGAAGACAAATTCCTTCAAACAATCACAAGACATATAGGTTAACGCTGTCATTGAGGGACACAATCACGGAAGATGAAGTCTTTAGTTTCCATAGAGATGGTGACACAGGACTGTCAGAAGTGAGTCAAGTTTCACCTGCTTGGTGATGCTCTATGTTTGCAGTGTTAGAACCCTGATTTTCTTCCTGAACTTATCCTCATCATGCTCTTCCACAAGACACTTTTTCTCTCAAGCACTAACCTCTTCTTATCTTCTTGCTTTCATCTCTTAAGGGAGCTTTCAATATCCAGGCATGCTTTCATGTTCCTTCTTGTTGACTCCAAATCTAGGAAGTGAGACTAATACTCCATCTGAATGTAGTAGAGTGAACACCATCTGGCATTCCTATACTACAGTGCACATGGACCACTAGAACCCATTTCAGCACAGTCAGGAAATACCCATTCAGGCTCTGCAGGGATGGCTCAGTAGTTAACACTGGCTGCTCCTGCAGAGGATCCAGGATTAATTCCAAGCACCCACACAGCAGCTCACAACCATCTGTAGCTCTGGTCCCAGGGGATCGGATGCCCATTCTGGCCTCCCTGGTCACTAGGCATGCACATGGAATACACACACACACACACACACACACACACACACACACACACACACATCACCCATACATACATTTTTAAGTAAAAACACCCATGCAGTGATGTTTGTGTATATAAAAGAAACTCTAACTTTTTATGCCTTAAAAAAAATTTTACAGGAAAGAAAACATTGGCAAAATATCAAGTATATTGTCCACAACTCTAACTAGAAATGTTGGAACCTGAACTTGGTAGCGGGGGTTTTTGTTTCCCTTTGCTTCAAAACAGACTGACTTGGTTGAAATTGAGGGATGATTCTTGAATGCAGGTGCAGATGCTAATTATAATGAAGGCACAGAAATCTGGAGAAGGCAAATGCAGGGAAATAGGAACGAAACCACAACAGAAGTTCTATTGGTATACATAACTGAAAAAGTTTCCAAACAAGTGTGCAAGCTGCCTGATGAGGATAATCTGCATTTCTTATAATGAAATAAAGCTGCCAAGATGAAACATTTATTACTAAGAAATGTGATTGTCTAGTTGTTCACTGCTTGAATATTTATGAAGTTTACAGTTCACATGTGACAGTTCCATAAACTGTCCTGATTAATTAATTTAATTGTACATGTTAGGAGCTGATTGCTTAAATCATATTTTGTTTTGTTTGTATGCATGGTATGAAAGAAACCTTCCAGGATGAACAGTGCTCAGTGGATTTGAGTTGGGTGACAAACCTGCCATGCCCCATAAAGTAAGCAGCATGCATGATCACAACACTGAGTGAGCAGTATTAACAAGGTAAATTCATGCTCCTTGCTACATTTCCTGAGCCGGCATAGACCAGGGCTTAGCTCAGAAGTTTTGTCCAGGGGACTCTTAGGTAAATACTAAGGCCAGATATTAAAATGAAAAGGTTAATACAAAACCCTCCCCACATAGTTCTTCAGAGACATACTACGACAGAGAGGGACTTTCATAAGTCTTTAGCGTGTAAACAACAGGAAGGGCTAAAGGAAGGAAGTAATGGAAGTGACCTATTGCTCACCTTCCAGAGCCTCTTGGGTTTCTATTTTGTTCTACAAAAAGGATGAACTAATAGGGACTTGATACAGGACTGTAAACCTTGCGTGTGCCCCTTGAGACTGGCTGGTACGCCGGTCTCTCTCTTTTTCTATTTTTCCTTACAACTTCATATGTCCTCTAAAACTCAAGACTTTAGAAAGCTCCATTTGTATGTATGAGACCAAATGCATCTTGCTCCCTTTTGAAATCACCATCCCCAACTAGGACAGTTTCAAGTACATTGATGGAGTGAAGATTGACACTTTCGGCTCCAGGAAAAGAGCTTACATAAAGATCCTTCTCTAAGTCATAAAAAGATAGACATCCTTAAAAATCATACAATAATCTTGACCTATTGTAATATTAAAACCCAAAATTTTTTATGTATTCTTGGGAAAGTTAATCTCCTGATAAATTTTTCCCCATAATTTAATTATGCTTGCTCTTAGCTCTCAGTAGAGGCTAGCAAAGTAAACATGCAGACATGTTTCAAACCCTCCTTTGTCTACAGATAATTTATAATTTGGGTCTTGGCAGTTCCTGAAA
This sequence comes from Peromyscus leucopus, assembly GCF_004664715.2. Classification (NCBI taxonomy): domain Eukaryota; kingdom Metazoa; phylum Chordata; class Mammalia; order Rodentia; family Cricetidae; genus Peromyscus; species Peromyscus leucopus. The sequence goes on from NC_051072.1 coordinate 39,745,622, forward strand.
AACTCTACCTTTGACCTGCTTTGTTGGTTTTGAACTACTCATTTATTCCTGTTTGATAAAATATTCTTCTGTATTTCAAGACAAAACAACCTGATACCACCTCTCCCACTTGAATTAGCTTTAAAATAAGCCCATGTTAGTAAACTTTTGAATAGTTCAAGGATATTCTATCTGCAACATTTTCTTTATTGGTTTGATCATCATCCCAGAGAACCTACAAAGGTAGATAATATATTTTCTGTATTATTATTTCTTCAAAACTGCTGATTTTAAGCAAGCACATAAGCATGTCATTAATAATGTAGGGATGCATTCAGCTATGAAGTGTCTTCTCTGTAGATTTTATCCACAGTATTTGGCATTATTTCTGTAATAAGGCATCTTGGTGGATTATCAGTAGACCTAACCATAGGTTTAATTGCTATTCAAGCCAAGCCCACCTTGTACAACAGCCACACAATTTGGGCACCTTTTTCTTGGGAATATGTTTACCATAAAAACATAATAGGTAAGTGAGCCATATCTCTATTTAGAAGTCACAACGAAAGCTTAAGCAGTGTAATCAGCTTCATAAAAATTCAAACACAGTTTGCATGCATGGCACATTTGTAGACCAAATGTAGCTGGCCCTACTCAAAAGGAATCTGTAGTGGGTTGAAAATTAGTCACAGAAGACATGTTCATCTGGAATGTGACTGTACAAGTGCACTTAGGTTAGGATCTGAAGATGAGAGATCCTATTATCCAAGGATATGTGTCCTTATGACAAGAGAAAAGGGAAGAGGAGAGAGGCAGAGAGATAAAGGCCAAGAAAAGACAACAGGTAGACTGCCACAAGCTAAGAAATGCCTAGAATCAATAGAAGGTCTTAACTAGGTTCTGGATAGAACAAGACCTGTTGACTCTAACTTCTGACCTCTGGATTCCAGAACTGTGATGGAACAAATGTTCTCTTTCAAGCCCCTGAGCTTATGGGGACCCGTGTGAACAGCTTAAAAAGCTAACACTGACACGGAGATCAATGTGGGGGTTGTGTGCTCCTAAACATATTTGTACAGAAAACCAACAGGGCAGCAGAGCAGGCGCCCAACTGCTGGAGGAAAGGATGCTCTGGCCTCTGCATTCTGAAAGAGAAGCAGGGATTTGTTTTAGAGTCATTGAGACAAAGAATTGTTCTTAGAACACTGCACAGAAGCAAGGACCCAAGCGAAGTTTCGTCTTATTTTGGATGGCACTGGCAGCCTCAAGTTTCAGGCAAGTGGCATGAAAGTGGCAACTTTCTTCATGGGGGACCAAGGTGATATATGTGCCAGATTTCTAACATTTGGTAGATTCTTAACCTTTTCTCTCACTTTCCTTTGCAGCTTTCAAGGCAAGCAAGATAGACTGCACTAAAATTAATTTGTCATTATTTTCCAATTATACATTAGGTAGTGTTTGGAAAACATACCTGATGTCTGAAGTACTTTTTAAAGGAAAGAGAGCCATACAGAATATTCATCACTCTCATTTTGTTGGTTGAATTTACATAAAAAATATATATTAAATTTTAAATTAGGTCTATGACTATTTCCACATAGTTCCACCTGATTTTTTACAGACATTATTTAAAGCCACACACTTATATAGATAACTTATTGATTACTAATTAAACCAATACCTCTATATTTTATGGGCAGTGCTACAAAACAGCTTTCTACCCAGTGTGGCAAGGGCTGTCTATGAGCAATAATTATAAGAACTAAACATGAGTCAGACCCTGTTTAAGAATCTCATCTGGATCATTACATTTAATGTTTAAAAAGTCACAAACTTGCCATTACTAGGCTCATTTTATAGGTGTAGAAACTAAGGCTGGATGGGATTAAAAAGCTTGCCCAATGTCAAGCAGTTGGTAAGTAGCAATCTGATTTCAACTTGGTATGACATTGACCTGTCACCAACATTATGAGCAAATGGAGATTGTGGTAAGTACTTATATTTTTACCTGATGGGAGTATATTGGGAAATGTGGTTATTTATTCCAACTTAGGGAGTCTGGAAAGGCTGTATGTATCAAATTGGATCTAGTGGACTTAGAAAGTTCACACATGTCAGAAAATGCATTTCAGCGGAAGAGATTAGTTAAAATTGAAAAAGCTCTAGAGAGCACTTCTCCAGAAGGGCACTGGGCAACCCCAAGCACATAGACAAGATCTACATTCTGTTCCCTACCTCTCACTGCCCAGGCCCAGAGCATGGCTTAGCTCTTCAAGAAATACTGAGGCTTCTCTGCATGATCATCAGAGTTCTGCAGCCCTGCCAAATGTTAATCTGGAGGCCTGGAGGAGGGCATCTGGTCTCCACATCATTGCTCTTAAACAGGATTCAGATAATTTGTTGCCGGAACATCTTGTACTGTACATATAATGCCTCAAATTCAAGCGATTTTCCTCATATTTAAAGTCCTGACCCTGCTTCAGATTAATTCAGTAGTTTTGATTGCTAGCACTAAGGCAGAGGAAAACATTACAATTTGAGAAGGCACTTCCATAATTACCGATTTGTCTCTAAGCTAGTGTGTCTTTTGCTCTCCGTACTCTTAAAATTTAAAGTCGTGATTTTCTGTCTCTCCAATTAAGGGTAGAACTCTGTGGTGCTGCCTCCAGAGTAAACAGAGTGATATTGAGAAAGGAAAATCATAGTATCAAATAGCTTTGGGGATCCTGCAATAAAATGCCATGTTCATCTCTAAGTTTGAAAAAGCTCACTGGAGGAATCATCTTGCATTCAGCAAACATTTTACATTTGTTCTGAAAGCAGGCATCCTACTGTGTGCCATCAGTAACTGAAGGACTTTACAGTTAATGCCTGCACATTTAGTATAATATCATTATACCTGTTGGTAGGTTAAGAAAATAGGTTCTCACGGAAAATAACTTGCCCAAACAACCCTAAGTCATATATGATATATTAAGATAATTTAAACATTAATATTATTCATATTGTAGTTAATAAATTATGTGAAGCTATGTCCCTTGTCCCTAAGTGTGTTTTCAAGCTAGACAGAGAAAAGATGAAACACAGAGAAAAATAAATAATAGTTTTGCCCATCTTATAGTGCTATGGTTATGTAAATTAGCTTACAGTGACTAGTTAGCCCAAAACAACTTTAAGTCTGCAAGACTCTAAGGGACAGACTTGCTATCAAGCAGAATGGAAAACATTCAAAAATCTAATTATGGAAGGTGAGGCTCTTTCATGCGATCTAGACAGGCAATGTTCAAACAATAAATTTTTCTAAAATTATGACATATTCAGCTAGCATAAAGAAGAAGAGTTATCTCTGGAATATTGTAAAGACTATGAAAGTCAGGAAAAGAGATTAGAGGGGAAATATGTGCAAATGGAGACCCATGTTCATGATGACATGAGAGGGTCATAAAGGTTCTGATAATTGACCAAGAACTCATTTCATCATGAAAATTTCCATTCACTTCCATTTGTGCTTAGATTAGCTACCATTGTCCCAAAACTCGCTACCATTGTCTCCAAACTCCTTAAAACAATTATATTACTAGCAGTGATCTCCTAGGAATGGTATTTGGGGTGACGGTGGTAAAATGATGGAGTCTTCTAGTCTTGATAGTGGCAGGTTTTTCTCATTAGATCTGGACAGAACAGAATTTATATGTCAGTAATGAAGAAGGGGGAGCAAGTGCTTTCATATCTGGGGATAGAGAATATAGCATTTCTTGTAGGTCTTGAGAGATATGCAGTGTTTGAATAAAACAGAAATTGGTACCAGAGTTTTTACTGGGGATGAAAAAGATGACACATAGGCTGGGGATTTCAATTTCTATTCTGGAAACAGAACAAAATGATTTAGACTAATTTTAGTGAGCCACATATTTAAAATCAATGAAAAATAAGTAAGAAAGATGTTTAATGAGAGATGTTTAATGAGAGACAGGGTTTCAATACTGGGATAAAAGGAGTGCTATTCTACACTAAATGGACTCATGGGGTTTCTGATAGAATGAACAAAATAGCCTGGTGATAGATAGCCTAGACTCGGGAGCTAAGTATGAGATATTTGTAAAGTCTGGAAGTGAGTATGAGAATTTGAACTTTGAACATGCTGAGTTTAAAGGGCTGGCATGTCATAAATACCAACCACTGGGCATGCAAGGCAGGAATTGGGAAGTCTTTCTGGATGATAGATGCCTAGCAGAGTATGATTGTGAAGGGCTCAACTGATGATTAAAACTGTTCCACGAAAAGAAAGATAGAAGATGTCAGAGTAAGGATTCAGACATGGTTTGGGGATTGAGAAGCTGAAACTGAAGATAATAGAAGTCACATATTTTTCTGTTCCTGGAATCCATATGAGCTTCCAAGAGACAAGGAGCTAAGTGAACAACAGCTAAAACCAGGTGATTTTCTTAGCTTAGAAAAGATACAACATTAAAGAGTCCTTTCAGTCTGGATGGAAAGGAAACTATTTCTAAGGACCTCTTGTGATACAAGATTGCATGAAAGACCTGCTTGCATTTGTATTTGTCACTCCAAACTTGTACCAACTACCAACACATCCATCTGGGCTTTGGAAAAGTTGGTATACATCAACAATTGTGTCAATGGTTGAATACTCCAAGTAATTGAACTCTAAATCGCTCCAACATTCCTCCAGCTCTCATTTTTGCAATGTAGTCCTCAAATCCTTTCATATTCATGTATTTTAAAAATTGTGTGAGATAACTGGAATTTCCCCTGGTATATCTTCCTAGATGACAAAAGTATTTCTGATCTTGGCTTTAATGAAACAACAAATAAGGAAAATGATATATCCTCCCATTAATCATGTTTCTGTTGTATTGTTTTTTATCTCAACTTCCTACTTAAAGTCCTCCTGTTTCAAAGGGTCAAAATTTTTGCTACTTTCATAAAAATATTCTCATTATGCAATATAATTTTTTTAAAGATTAGTTTTTAGGTCAGCAAAGATATATTTGAAATCTCCACAAGAATTGCATCTTTGAGGTAACACTGTTTTAAATCCAAACTAATGGGATTCAAAACAGTAAAACTTTCTACTCAGAAAAAAAAATTAAATGGGTCCCCAAAATGGATTACTATGTTAGTATTGATACTAAGATACAAGGCTTCTAAATATGATGGTCAATCCATTATAGCATACGTATATTTCCTGTCATAGCATAACATGTCTTGATGGCTAGCTGTCTTGTAAATGTGTCTCAATGCCCCAGTTTGGGAGGGACTTAACCATATCTATTAACAATGCAGGCTCTAATCAAATCTGGAAGAGAAATTCCAGATGAGAAATCTAGGATCATCAGGCATGGGAGGTTCTAGACAGTCCTATGCCATACTTGGTCTCTTGACTACCTTAGAGAAACTTCTATTTTATTGAATCTTGTCAGGAATACCCAAAGATTTAGGGTTGGCTCTGTTTTGCATACAAATTATCCACCAGTCTCACATGACAACTTCACGATGTTTGGTCAAAATTAGCTAGATTCTAGAGTCATAGGAGATCTGACTGTAGGTATATGTAGTAGAATAAAAATTGCAGAACAAGAAAATGGGCTAAAATAATAATGTATCTTAAAGCAGATTCATATTCACACTGAGGACACTAAAATTTTTTTTTATTTAAATAAAAGAGGAAACATAACTTGAGGCTCTATTTTAAGAGCAGTGGTTCTCAACCTTTCTAATACTGTAATCCTTTAATACAGTTCTCATGTTGTGGTGACCGAAGGGACTATAGCCAGCCTGGGCCTGGCAAACATGGCTCTGGCAGGCCTTGCCCATCTCCCCAACTGCCTCTGTCTTGCTGAAAATTATTAGATTACATTCCTAAAACTAGTCACCAAGGTCTAGTCCCTTATTTGACCACTTCTTCCTCCTGAGGCTGACTGCCAAGGTCCAGCTATCAAAGTACTAAAGTCTAGCAATCAAAAGCTGCCTTTGGCTGCCCTAATTAACATGCCCAGTTAAAATTAAACACCTCATCGTAACACTGGGTTTCCCCTTTTACCTTTATAAACTGTTGTTTTCCTATGGGCCATGTCTGTCTCCTCTCTATCCAGAGGTAGTCCCTTTGTCCCACCTCACCCCAGCCCCAGGACAAATATCTCTGATCCCTTTGCCTGTTCCCTTCTCCCTCTCCCTTGTTCCCTTCCCCTTCTCCCTCATCCTCTATCTCATGTCTTTGTCTCTTATTCTCTGCCCTTTGTCCCTTCAGTGCAAACAAATCTCCTTTGTGCTGAGAACTTGGTCTTGGGAGTCCTGAGCTGATAACTTTTCCTGTCAGTGACTCCCAACCATAAAATAATTTCATTGCTACTTCATAACTGTAATTTTGCTACTGTTATGAATTGCAATGTAAATATCTGTCATGCAGGATAGCTCATATGTGACCCCTCTGAAAGGGCAATTTGACCCCCAAAGGGGTCATGACCCACATATTGAGAAACACCAAGAGTATATCTTTCTAATCAAATTGGGTTTCAAGGTATCTCATGGTACAGAGAGCCAGGGTTTAAGCTACTAAACAATATCCTTAGTTTTCCAATAGAAAGGAGATGGTCCATGTAAGACGAACTGCTAAACAGTCTTATAAATAAAAAACCCAAAGCCACATACTGGGGTGAAAACTGAGAGATCAGAGGGATAGAAAAAGTCACAACTACAAGTTCTTACCACTAGGAATTCCTCAGCCAAAGAGAGAGCTGCTTCCTGTATACTCGCCCTAGATCCTTTCTGTGCCCTGCCATCTTATTTGCTCTCTCTGCCCAGCTATATCACTTCCTCTTTCTGCCCAGCTCTATTAACTTTCTGTCTGTCTATACAGACCTCCAGACCTCTATGGTTAACTAGTGCTGGGAATTAAATGCATATGCCACCACGCCTGGCTGTGTTCCCAGTGTGGCCTTGAACTCACAGAGATCTAGATGAATCTCTGCCTTCTGAATGCTAGGATTAAAGGTATGTGCTACCACTCCCTGACTTCTATGTTTAATATAGTGACTGGCTTTTATAAATAAATTATCACCACAGGCCCATACTACAAAATGATTCCTACTGGGGCCCCATTTTTCTTCACAATTGTAAAGAAAAAAAAATTATGCTTAGAAATTCTATAAAATCTTTCTCTCACAAATCTAGCCTCTTTCTATCCGTCTCAATAATAATAGCACAGACAAAAGGACAATTTTGTTTGGGGTGGGGGTTAAAATGATAATGCTGTTATCTGACTGCTATTATGCTATTTCCCTTGCTTCTCCAAAATAATAGGACAAATAAAATAATTAGTCACAAATCCTAGTTACAGTAATTTGTACATTAAAGACCATTTTCCCTAAAATTCAAATTATCTACCCCACATGGGGTTATAGCTATAAAACCAAATTAGCCAGAATCAAATTAAAAATTAAAATAATAATAAATTATCTCAAATAATTTTTAGACATTACATAAAACAAACATGGCTGTGACACCCATGGAAATTACAGCCAGTCTTGTTTCAAAGCATGTTTGGGGACAAGGCTTAAGATGCTTGTTTTTTGTCATCCATTGCTTTGACTTTCTTAGGACACAGAATATGCTCTTGATTATTTCACTTCTGGGTATCATACCCATATTGAATATCACGTGTAAATGCTATATCAACCATAGAGGGAAAAGTAGAAAAGAATCAGACTTGGATTATGATGACTAGCATTATTTATTTTAGGTTTTTATATATTGAAAGTTTTGAATTGGCATACACAATACTAGTATTAACATTAATAAGAGCATTTTCAAACAAAATTTGCTTTTGCTGATTCTCTTCCTCCCCTCCTCCCTCTTCATCCCTGGGTCCCCTTCCTATTTTCATGTCACTTGTAACTCTACGCCTGTTTATCGCCTTTCTCGGTCTCCTTATAGTCATAGCCTATACACACACATCAATACTCGTACGCAAACATATAAACATCAAAAGTGAGGATCTACATAGGAGCTAAAGCGTGCAAATTTTCCTAAAATTTCATGACTTCATTTTCCTTGACTGAGGCATGGAAGCTCACTGTCTATGAACCACAGTTCCATGGTCCACTCACCTATTCAAGCAGTGTGGGTGCCTGAGGTCTCCTTGCTGCCTGGAATAAAGCAGCAATGAACATGTATAAGCAAGTGTCTCTGTGGGAGGGGAAAGACTCCTTTGGGTGTATGGCCAAAGTGGGAGTAGTAGAGCTGTGACATATGTCCTGAGAGTTTGCAGTTTTTTGAGACACGTCCGCGTTGATTTCTGTGATGGCTGTACTAGGTGATATGCCTACCTTAGGCAAATAAGCGCTTCTATTTCTCTACATCCTTGCCCAAGTTTACTGTTGTCCCTTTTTTTGATGATAGCCTTTCGGACTGGTGTGAAAGGAAATCTTGCTAATTTTATTATGTTAATTTTTTTACATTAAAATTATTTTGATCACATTTCTTCCCCCTTCCCTAACTCCTCTCAGATCCTCCCCCATTTTTTACCTACCCAATTTCATGTTCTTTATCATAGCATTGTTTTTATAATATTTTTATTTAATATTTAAAATTTTCATACACATATATAATGTATTTTGATCTACCCTTGTACCTTCTATGGCATCCCAAAATCTCTCAGTAGGTTTCCTTTCTAACCCCATGTCTTCTTCAGATACATACACACACACACACACATTTTTATCTATATGGTCACTGAAAAATCTTATACATGTGTACCATTTATTTTGATCAGATCTACCCTCCATCCTCTGCCTCCAATCTGTCTCAAACCCCCACCTCATCCCCTCCCAACTTCATATCTTGTCTCTTTTTCTTCGTCTTTATAATCCTACTGAGTTCATTTAGGACTGCTGTTACACACATGGTATTGGGTCATCCACCGCAGCATGGGCAATCTGTGAGAGGCCATACCCCAGAAGAAACCGACTATCCCTCCCCAAGTCACCATCAAATAGCTCTCACCTCAAATTAGTTTTGCTTTTTTAATTTTTTTTTTATGTATGTGTCTATATGTCTCTATGGGATGTGTACATGTACTTGTGTGTGGCAACCTCCTAAGACCAGAAGAAGGTGTTGGATCCCCTGCAGCTGGTTACCGGAAGTTGTGAGCTGCCTGATATGAGTTCTAGGAATGGAATACTAGACCTCTGCAAGAGCAGCAATCACTCTTAAGGGCTGAAACATCTCTCAACCCTATGCTCAAAGTAGTTTTAATGTGCATTTTTCTCAAGGCTAGGGCCATTGAACACTTTCTAAAGTACTTGTACATTTATATTTATATTCATTTCATTAGCTCATTAACTGATTGGTAGGCTTATATTTTTGTTGTTTTATTTTTGTATTCCTTTATATATCCTAGATATTAACTTTCTTTCTAAAGTATAGCTGGTAAAAATTTTCTCCTCAGGGCGACTAGGGAATGGGAAACAAGAATCAGACTATATTGTACAAAAAAAAAATCTATTTTCAATAAAAGAAAAATAGAGGGGGAAAATTTAGCACAATTACATTTGTCTCCCCCTTTTATATAGACTATTTTCTTTTCTAATAGTCTTGCCATGAAGGAGTTTTCAGACATTTTCATTTGTTAAATCTTGATGCTATTTCCTTTACTAGAAGCTCTGGACAGAGTGCATTTCCCTTGTTCTCCTCAAGCATTTTGAGATTTAAATTAAAGTCTATGCTCCACTTTGAACTGATGTGCAGAGTGACAGATATGGATCTATTTTAAATATTCTACAGGTGGATATCCAGTTTTCCCAGAACCATCTATTGAACAGTCTGCTCTTTTCCTTAGTGTATGCCTTTGATATTTTTGTTAAAAATGAAGCCAAGTGTAATGGCATATGCCTTTAATCCCAGCACTCAGAGGCAAAGATCACTTGATTCCATGTTCCTGGGCCGTGGCCACTCATATTTGGTTCAGAACTAACTATATACATTTTCCTTTTAAAGAAAACAGTAGAAGTCAAAACACAAGAAGAGTTTTCAGGAAGAAGGAGGTCAGTTAAGGTATTCTGGATAGTAGAGAAAAAAATCAGAAGGATATGTGGTCTTATTTGATGGGAAAGGGACAGAGTATAAGGCCATTGTAAATGATTTAGGTATGTGCAGCATATGGAGAAACTAATCGAAGAAATTTGAGTCTTGCCAAGTTGGTTTTTAATCCTTTTTCCATTTGTATTTAAAAAGCATCCTGCACCTAGAATATGTTTGCAAGTACAAAGTGGGGGAAACGAACACAACAAAAACTCTTCGTGAAAACCTTCCATGTCACTAGATTCAACAAAACCAACTCCTTCTGGGCTACTGAGAGAGTGGCCAAGGATCCGCCACCTGATAGCATCTGGGAGAATGTCAGACTGTAGAAACCCAGGTCCCTCCAGGACTTCCTGAGTCAGAACCTGCATTTTAATGTGACCTTCGGGTGTGATTAATTCATTAAGATTTGAGCAGGGTTCCTGCCCAAAATGCTGTTTTGTCTACATGGGAATTTAAGAATATTTATGGCTACAAATATGTTCAAGGATCAATTTACACATTATTTGACAATAACCATGATGTAAGACTGAATTTTAATTCTAAGGTACCACTCAATAACTTTAAGAAACAAACAAACAAACAGAAACCTCACTCTGTACCCTGTTTCACTGCACAGGGGCGGTTACACCCAGTTCTTTTTTTGGTTGTGAGCCCAGCCTTTAATGGCTGAGCCATATCTCCAGCCCTACACCCAGTTCTTAATTTCCTGAGTTTTAAATAAGATGTTTACAGGGAATGGAATGAACTCTGTTCTTTTTGGAATGTGCATTAAAGGATGGAAAGATCTTAAGGGCAAAACTATGGGATGAGGCAAAAAAAAAATACATCAAGTTTCTGTATTGTAATTATTAAGTGAAAGTAGGAAGGTACTGGGTAGAGTGTGGTTAGAATCTCATATTTAGGGAGAAATTGTTTTATTTGCTCCTCTACAGGGTTCAAGGTTTTCTAGAAATAGTTCTTCCTTTGATGGTGTAGATTAGGAACCTCTGCCATTCTCTAAGGATTATAGAAAACAGCACACAGGGAAGGCTGACAAAGCCCCAGCTACATTTGCCTACATATCTTCATGGGATATGAATCCCCAGGACAGACAGCCAAGGTTGGGGTGGAGGGCAGCCAGCATTGTGATGATGTCCAATGTCAATTTAGAAGTTAGTCATCTTCACAAAGCCATCTAGTTATAAGAAGTCAAATTCAGAACCTAAGCTCTTTAGGTCTATCTCCCTTGTTAAGTGGAATCCCTAAACAGGGTGCTATCAAATAAGGGACTGGGAATGAGAATAACCAGTATTAGCTAACATCAATAGCACTATTTTAAGAGCTTAGTTATACAATTAACAATCTATTCAATTGCCATAACCACACTACCACATAAACAGTATCATTACCTTTGGATTTTGTTTGGTTTTGATTTTTTGATTTGTTTGTTTTGGTTTTTGTTTTTGAAACAGGGCTTTACTCTCTAGCCCAGGCTGGTTCCCAACTCATGGTGAAGGTCCTGCCTCACTGGTATTACAGGCAAGAGCCACCCTCCAAGCTTGTTACTTGTGTTTTTATTTAAGTCTATTAATCAGCAGAAAGTACCATCAGGAAATTCTATAGATTTGGGGGGTAATTAAACTTTTGTTTCCTTATAGCCTTGCAGACAGAAAGTTTGAAATTAGGGAGCTACCCTGCTTGGTCTTAATAAGGCTTATGTCTAGGTGGCATATGGCAACCTTTCTGGTGAGTCCTCATAAGGCCTTTCCACAATACATGCCAACTGGGAAGCCCCGCCTGCCCCCTTTCTCATCTTTAAAAAACCCACATATCCTATTGGATTAAGACTCCATTAAACCTTAATTATGCCCTAAAGGCTGTACCTCCAAATAGACTTTCAGTGGGGTGAGACTTGAACTCATGAATATGCAGAGTAGTGATATGTTTCACCACATAACCAAAAGGAATCGCCTCTGAGAATGAGGAGATAACTTGCTCCAACGTAAAAGAGCTGAGAACAGTAGCTTCAGTTTGAAATGGTGCAGACTGACTCAAGAGGCATATTTAGCTACTATCTTTCACTTCCTTCAAGATCCAGAAAATGCCTGACAGAGCTCTCTACATTGACAATTGATCAACTGGAAGTGAGTTTTATTTGAGGAGGAATTTTTGTTCTCATCTAATTTCCCTCTGAGAATGTCTGTTCTCGATTAGTGAAGCTGTAATGGTGTGACACTGCTTTTTTTCAACACAAGTGTTTTACTGCAGAAAACAGGTTAAATTGCTTGACTAAGTGCCCTAGCTTTTAGGGATAGATATATTGAATAGGATCCACCCATTGAATCCAAGTCCCCATCAAGCTTATTATTCGACACCACCCTTCACTGTATGTCATTGGTAAGAGTCTCCCCACTCCTGTAAGTCCCAGGAAGTACCAATTACAGGTGAGATTAAATTCACTTAGCTCACACATTGGCAGGGTCGCTGGCATCTGTATTGCTCATGGATGGACAATGGGATAAAGAGGGATTAAAGCAGCTCCATTTGCTATGACAGATGAGGCTTTTTCTGAGGCATGAGGACAACCAGCAAAGCATGGGAGAAGAGTGGTTGACAGCTAGAAATGTCAAATGCGGAAGGAATACAATGACTTCAGGTTATTGTTAAAGCCATAGGCGGAATACATTACTCTGATAATGTTTCTTCATTATGCTAAAAATATTTAAGAGATGGTCATGAGTATGCTACAGGTCAATTCTATCCCTCTAATATCACCTGTGACTCTTTAGCAAATTTGAGAGCACATCACTGTGCCTCACACACACATATTCATATGTACTTTATTATGTCTAAAGCTTCTTCTACTACAGATACCCCGACTATCCAAATCCCACCCCTTAACCAAAGTCAATTATCCTGTTTTCTTGAAATTTTCTGTCATCCCTTCAGATAAGTTTTAGCCCTAATCATACTCAGCTCTGTATTAATATACGTCCGGGCAGTCTTGCAATGGCTATATGTTTCTGATTTTTTTTTCTTTGCACATGAGAGGATTACATCTACTGCTTCCCTTAAAAGTAGGCATAGCCATCCAATTCCTTCTGGCTGTTGGATTGTATGTGGAGATGAAGTACCTCATTTCCTGACTGGTGCATTGATTACCAATGTTAAAGTATTCATGACACTGAAAACAATGTTAAACAATGTTTTAGGTAATAGCTTCCATCAGCTTAGGATTCAGAGCCAGGCAGAGTGTCCAGTTAAAATGCAATAGGAATTCAGAGTGAGCAAGAAATAAGCCTTGTTAAGGCACTGAAATCATGGATACTCATGTGTGTATATATTATAGAAGACATTGTTATTGTGGTAGCAAAACCTAGCATATGCTATCTTGAAATCACATCTACTATACTACCAAAGCTCTTCATTTAACACACACTTAAAAATACTTATCAGAATAGCTCCTGGAGACAGTCAATGGCCTAGGCAATAAGGGATATAAGAGTGAGTAGTACCCACAAATCTATGTTCCTATAGCATTCATAATCCAGTGGAAAAAGTAAATGTTTATTAAATAATTATCTAAGTGCAATTAAGAAAAAAAAACATCCTTGAGTTCCAGACCAGCATGGTCTACAGACAGAGTTCCAGGGCAGCCAGGGCTATACCGAGAAAACAACAACTGCTGGGGATGCTGTGAATGTGTTGCTCTGATTGATTGATAAATAAAACACTGATTGGCCAGTAGCCAGGCAGGAGGTATAGTAGAGGCAGGATAAGCAGAGAAGAGAATTCTGGGAACAGGAAGGCTGAGTCAGGAGTCACCAGCCAGACACAGAGGAAGTGAGATGTAACAGTACTGGTAAGCCACAAGCCACATGGCAACTCACAGGTTGATAGAAATGGGTTAATTTAAGATATAAGAACAGATAGCAAGAAGCCTGCCATGGCCATACAGTTTATAAGTAATATAAGTCTCTGTGTGTTTACTTGGTCCTGAGTGGCTGCAGGCCCAGGCAGGACTGGAGAAAACTCCAACTACAAACAACAGAAAATAACTCCTCTGACCTTTCAAGATGATGATGATGGGTGATGAGGTGAAGCACTTTCTGAGAAAGCAATTTTGAGTTGAGTTATAAAGTTTCCTTGAGAGGAAAATTAGGTCACATTTGGCAGAAGGAAGGATTTCAAATGGAGGGTGCAGCAGGTTGATGTCTCCTGGGGAATGAGGAGCATGAGTGATGTGGTGAAAAGAAGAAGTAAGGTGAGAAGGGGCCTTAGAGAACTTCATGGGAAAAATGAAGATTGTGGATCTTATCCCAGAAGTAAATGGAACGGAAGCTGTGAAATAACTGTAACATGGTTATGAGAGGGACCCTCACTGTGACAAAGATTTTCTCCTGAATGTTAGGTTCTAAGGGTGAAACTCCTAACACAGCCCTTTGACACAATCAAAGAAGGATCTACTGCCTAACTACATAAACAGAGAATCCCAAGACAAGGGTGGAGTACATATCTGAAGGAAGTCCAGGACAAAGAGTATGAGCATAGAGTAGACTGCCCTTAGATGAAAGAGAATCTTCTCTGGAGATCCCTTCCCAGAACAAAACCAGAAAGAGGCAGCTAGAGGGTGAGTGCTCTCAGTTGAGGGCCCTCCCCTCACCATAATGCCTTCAAGAAACAAACACAGCATCATGATTCATTGAATTATCTCCTGCAACCTCCTCTGCAGTTCTGCCTGTATCTCTCCCAGTTGTCTTTCACCACAGTTTTCAGTTCTGGAGGTCACTCTCAGAACTTTCCCAAGCACAGTCACTACTACGGCAGTGCGCATGGGAGGACATTAAAGACTGTTTATTTTATGAGTTGTTTCTCTTCCCAGAAAAATCTCCAAGCCAGCCTCCGGAGGAGTAAATAGAGGCAATGACATAGTAACTAAAGGAGTTCTGCTTAGTGGAAGAGAGGGGTAATTAACAGCCTGACCTCTTCTAGGCTTGTCACCCCCAGAGTGAAATAATCACCTCAAAAACACAAGGGCGATAAAGCCTTAACATTCACAGCATGCTGTGTCTAAGGCAGGCATCCCATTTAATGATAGAGAGGGATTTGCCAGAAGGAGAGAGTCCCCAATCCACTTTTCATTACCCTGCCTCTCTGGAACTTAGCCTTCAAACAGTTGAGGTCGAGGTGGGAAAGGAGGAGGAAAAATGCTGGAACCATTCCTCCATGGAAGAACATCTGGCAGGAGCTGTAGGCAGTACTCCTGGCCACACTACTCTAGAGTGGGAAAGGGTTGTGTGGGAGAAGTCTTAGCTCAAGTGGCACAGGCTCCCACATTACTCAGTTTACATAGATGTCTTAAGTAGTGATTCTCTCTTGCTCTTTATTCTTAGGATGACTTTCGGTGGTTTTAAATGGGTAGAGTTTTTGTTTGGTTGGTTTACTCTAGCTTCAGTGAAGAAGGAGTCCATATACCCCTGTAAGCTATCATGCCAAAAGTTGACCCTTCTCTGTACCTTGGCCTTGTGTAGGCTCCTTTCATGTGGCTTTGAGCATTATCCTAGAGGCTGCTATGAAGTGATGCAAACAGGACCTCCTTGGAGAAGAACAGCAGTTCCTTGTAACCCTTCTACTAGCATTTGCAGGAGACCAGTCCAGGATGCTGCAGCATGGTAAATTCACAGAGAGAGAAGGGCTCCAGTTATCTCATGTGTCCAAGACTTCCTAGTATGGGGCACAGGAGAATAGTGTCAGGAGAACCAGGGGAAGAGACTTTCAGGTGGTGATGCTGAAGAACTGTGTTTTCTGAGAGATGAAGGAAGAGAGAAATCAGAATGTTCTTTCGTTTTAGATACAGAATTTATTGTTCATCTCAATCAAAGCCACTTCATTAGCGAGATGGGCACAAAGGACAGAATAGTATAGACTTCAAGAATACCCGGGAATAGAAGGAGTCCAGGAAGAATTGCCATAACGGAAAATGTGTAGGTGTCAACAGAGCAGGCATTGAAATACTGGCTGGAAACTGAGGAGCTCATTGTCCAAACACAATTTTGATGGTCACATTGGGATGGTCAGTGCTCTCGAGCAAAGGCCAATGAGGCAGCTTAATATCCTATTTATGAGGTGTAATCCTTATACACCAAACAACTATCAGTACAATGGGGTATGGTGCTACATGCCTGTGATCCTTGCTACTCACTATATGGAAGGCTGAAGCAGGAGGATCACTTGAGCTCACATATGCAAGACCAGTGAGAGAGAGAGAGAGAGAGAGAGAGAGAGAGAGAGAGAGAGAGAGAGAGAGAGAGAGAGAGAGCACTCACTTGCGCACTTGCATGTGCATGTTTGTGTTATGGGTGTGTAAATGTGACACTCATCTATCTCTATTATCTATCTATCTCAAAGTATCAAAAGAAACCTTTTGACAAAGATAAAGATGGGCAAAGGTGGGGTTTTGTCTTACTTTTAACATGGCAGATCCTTCAATATGCTTTTGTACCCATATAAAATAGAAGCTGATGCACAGAAGATAAAGGTGTGATTCCCTCCTGCCATAGGTGAAAATTATTATTATCCCTTTATATATATGAGGACACTGAGATTCAAGGGATGTGGGTGATTTGTCTTTGGAAGAAAATTCAAGTCACTAAAGAGCTCTTATTCCTCTGACATAATGGTAACGGCAACAGTGGCATCAGCAAGGAAAAATCAACCACATGTTATTAAAGGTATCTATTACCTACCATCTGAAAGCTCTGTGCTTCCCCTGGCCCACATTTTCTTCATTTTATCATGTTTGCTTGAAAGACTGAGTACATCCTTTAGTGAAGAGAACCTTCACCTGTAGTCTAGGCTTCAATCCTCTTAGACCTATTTGTAGCCATTTAGCCCCTGACTCTCACAGGCATCATTTTCTTTTCAGGACTCATCTATCTAAAAAGCATCTTCATCTAGCCCCCCCTCCCTTCCTTGAAACACTCTGTAGTCTAAATGACTGGCAACTTGTGTGTGCAGTTCACAGAAAAGTAGTAGCTCACTCAGCAACTAAGCTCTTTCCTTGGCTCTTTTTAGTACTTCTGTCCTTTACTGGACATTCCGTTTGCCTCAACTCTTTGGAGTGATGTTGCAGAATTCTAAGCACTGCTGCTTTGTAATGGCAAAGTACCTTAGTCATAGTCCAGTCACTGTGCAGTTAGAAGCACGCCCTGGAAGCACTTACGGCAGGCCCAAGGGACTAATATGCAGGCTAAGGGAAGCAAGGATATGAATGGCAAATGAGGAAATGAAGGGAGGGAAGGTCACTTGGAGCCAAAGTATGCATTAATATGCTGACATATCTGTGGAAGAAACTCTAAAAGCC
The DNA here is from genome assembly GCF_004664715.2 of Peromyscus leucopus. Lineage (NCBI taxonomy): Eukaryota > Metazoa > Chordata > Mammalia > Rodentia > Cricetidae > Peromyscus > Peromyscus leucopus. The sequence goes on from NC_051072.1 coordinate 39,763,047, forward strand.
TGTACCCAGGGGACAGCCCAAGACAGGCTCTGAAAGTGTCCAGAGAAATGCTACTTCCTCTCAAGGAATTTGGCTGGACTTAAGGGGAGGTTAAAGAAATGTTAACTTAATGATGCAGCATTAAATGCTAGAAGATCTGGAAGATCCATGAGTCTACAATCTTGCTGGAATATATTCTGCACTTGAGCTGTTTTTAAATCTCTTTGGACAGATTTACAACCTGTCTTTCTTTTTCCAGGAGGCCACATTTATCCATCTCAGGAAATCCCACATTCAGATCCATCTACACAGTCTTCTTAATTACACAGTGTACAATTCCCCTTTGCTCACCAGAGAGGAAGATACCTACAGCCATTTGTAATATGGCCAGTGTTCATGGGCTTCAAGTATTTCATCCTCTACTCCATCTTCTTCTCTCCTTCCTACCCATCTTTTTCCTGCTCAGAACTAGTCTATTCCCCTTCCCTCCATCTTAATTTTCTTTTTTAACTTTCTGCACTATCATCTCAATATTTGAACCCATATATGTTTGATCCTAAATAGCACAAAGAAAACAGATTACATGAAATATAACCAAACACCCTTGACTGTAGTGTTATTTTTCATGCAATTTTACTAAAATGTTAGTTATTTTTCTGGAATATTACAAAAAAAATATTAATCCACTGAAAAGCAATATAGTTTCCCTATTATTACTTTGGTAAGTTCTCCTGTTGTTTCATTGAGGTTTGTAGGAACAGTTCATTTTCCTGGTTTTGAGGTATTCAATACTGTATTACTAGACCACAATAAATAATTGAAATGGCAATTTACCATAAATTCTACCACTCAGAAAGGAGTGAGTATGTCAGAAGAGAATATCATTTACTATTGACTAAAATAATAAAGGATGAAATACAACATTTGAATCAATTGCTTTTCATGAAAAATCATTACAAGTCTACCAGAAAGACACAGAAAGCCTTTGGAACACAGCCTAGCCATTTATTTCTGAGCTAGAATTGGTGTGTGAAGAGTTTGTACCATTTTCCAAAAAGGCCAAGCTTAAAGAGGCTGGATCTAATGAAGATCTGTGAGCTTTTAATCTAGGGAGACTTCATTTCTAAAAAAAACTGAAGCAGGCACAGAAAATTTATATTCTATTGTTTGGCATCAAAAGATAACATTCTGCTTCCTTTTACACCTTACTGTCGGTGTCTACTGGGTGCATTTGTTTTCCTTTCCAACATTTGCCATCCACACACTCTTCTAAAAGCCATACTGCAACATAAAAGGGATCATTGTTCCTGTTGTAACAATATCCCAAAGCCTTATGACAGTCAAGTAACAGAAAGCAAAAGTGATCGGGTGGCACTGAGGAACACTGTAATAATTTTGAAACTCTGTCCAGACTAATTCTTGGGCTTTTCAAACTAAAAACAACCAATCCTTCATAATTACTTTAACTTAAAGCAGTGGTTCTCAACATGTGGCTCATAAGCCCTTTGAGGTCAAACAACTCTTTCACAGGAGTTGCGTAAGACTATCTGCATATCAGATATTTACATTAAAATTCATAACAAAAGCAAAACTGCATTTATGAAGAAGCAACAAAAATATTTCTTTTGCTTTAATACACAAGGAACTGTATTAAAGGATCCCAGCATCAGGATGGTTGAGAATCACTGACTGAAAGCAATGACCAAAATCTGGTTTGGTGAATCCTTTGCTATTATGAAATTCTTGAGGGCAACTGAGTAGCACCAAACAGTTAATAGAAAGGAGCATCTGATCAGCTAATCACAGCAAAATTCAAGCCTGGCCACCTTAGAAAATACCTCCCTTCTCATCAAGTTGAAACAATGAGGACATCTGAGCAGATGGTAGTGTCCTGAAGAAACTGGCCTGTGTCTGAAATTCCTTCCACAATGCAGATGATGTAAGAAGAGAACTTCCTTCCACACTTGTGATATTCCATCCATAGTTAAGAAGCAGAGAGGAAGAAGAAGTGGTGATACAACTTCTCAGCTTCCTCTCTCCTTTTGATTCCGTCTGACACCCCAGCTCAAGGGTTAGTGCCACCCATAGTTAGAGAGAGTCTTCCTACCTCATTTAGTCTGAACTGGATCGGCCCTTAGAGCAGTGGTTCTCAGTCTCCTAATACTGTGACCCTTTAACACAGTTCTTCACGCTTTGGTGACCTCTAACCATACAATTATTTTTGTTGCTACTTCATAACTGTAATTTTGCTACTGTTATGAATCATAATGTAAATATCTGATATGTGGCCCCAAAGGAGTTGAAAACTATTGCCTTAGAGGTATGTTGCCTTGCTTCTCTTCTAGGTGATTCTAGGTCCTGTCAAGCTGATAGGATCACTTTGAGCAAGCAGCCTACCACATCCCATGGGAGAATACAAGGTACTAGTTGGAGTTAAAACTCACATACCCCACAAATCCCCATGTTCAGCAATCATCACAATGATGCTTGAAATTAACCTGTTGTGTCAAACACGGAAGGAGTGGCCAAGAAAACAATTAAGAGTTTTCTTTTTCATGTCAAAACACTGAATTAAAAGACATTTTGAAATTTTGAGGTTTTAAACAGGCTATGCATATGAGACATTCATCTCATCCTGAGCATCAAGATATGCCTGGATTTAGGCTACGCATACTTGCTAAAAGCTGGTACATTCTTGAAAGGTTAAAAAGCAGTTATGAACAAAGAGGAATTCATATCTTTAAATGACACATTTAAGTGGAAGCTTTTTAGGCAAATGATCTTAAAAGATATGGTAGATGAACTCTCCAGAGTAGCTCCAAAGGCAATTAAGGTAGTTATGTGTGATGATTATTTCACCCGTACACTCTGACACAGATGCAAAAAATATACTCAAATATTAGGTTACTGATTGTAGGTAATGGTGCAACTAATGCGTTGTGAGCACAACTCCTTCATATAAAAGCCTTTATCCAATGCTAAAAATACTCCTCACTCTTGAGACATTCTACCAGGTTTCCCCTATGGGAACTTGTTATATTCTTGGGATCATTTTACGGCCTGGGTTATGGCTGAATTTACACAACAATGAGCTAAATTAGTATGGAATTTCTTTCGTGATTGAGTGATGCTGAATATAAATTCTATATATACATGACACAACTGAAGCATAGATGAATTAAATTATTTTCTTCATATTACAGAAATGTAGTAGAAAATTGCCTGCTCCTCTCTGGGGGATTTCAGAGGGAGGAGACAGTGATTGTGTACTATGCAATTCTAATTTTGTTCCAAAGATTGCCATGGCTTGCTGTTCTTATATACTAAACTACTGAAAGGGAAAGGCAAAATATGAGATGAATAACAATTTCAGGATGACTCCTGTGAAGCTAAAAGCTCATAATTAACAAATGAATGCTGGACCCCTATAATTGTAAAAACTTCCTTTGGAGTTTATGGTTCATGGTGTCACTAACCTATGCCTTCAATTTCTTTAGGAAGTCAATACACTCATGTAAGAAAGTTAACAACACAAGGAAATATATAATCAACTAAAATTAATTAGATGGCTTAGCATAAATGAAACAATACTGAGTTGAGATTCATTATATGGATTTTAATCCTAATTAGCTGTGTAATATTTAGTGACCTTGAACAGTTATAATCTGATGTTGGGCCTCAATAATTTCACCAAGTTATAGCTCATATATTTTTTTCTCATTTCATCCTTAAACAGAAGCAAAGCATGTTTATTTAAGAAGTCTAGTCCATGATTATCTTAGTTTCTATTGCTGTGATAAAACACAATGACCATAAACAACTTTGGGAAGGAAAGGGTTCATTTCAGTTTACAACTCTCAGATCACTCTCAGTTGCTCAGGGAAGTCAGAGCAGCAACTCAAACAGGTCAGGGGTCTGGAGGCAGGAGCTGATGCACAGGCCATGGAGGAGTGCTGCTTACTGGCTTGCTTCCCATAGCTTGCTCAGCCTGCTTTCTTATAGTGCCCAGGACAACCAGCCAGAATTGGCACCACACACAATGAGCTGGGCCCTCCCACATCAAGAACTTATTAAGAAAATTCACCACAGGCTTGTCTACAGGCCAAACATCAGAGACATTTTCTCAATTGAGAGTCATTCCTCCCAAATAACTATAGTTTGTGTTAAGTTGACCTAAAACTAGCCAGCACAATGTGGTAAATAATTCGTGTGTGTGTGTGTGTGTGTGTGTGTGTGTGTGTGTGTGTGTGTGTGTGTGTAACAGAATGTAATAGATTTTCTGTTTATGTTTTTTTTTTTTTCAGAGAAAAATACTGCATGGAGGAGGAATCACAAAACTCCCTAGTTAAGCTATGAGACACAATATTCACAATACTTTTTTTAAAAAAATACTCTTTTGTGAGCCTATTTTCTGTTTCCATATCCATGGCATGCTAACCCAAGTACATATGTGTTTCTTTAAACATTAAGAAACAACTTGGTCATATATCCAAAGGACGCTCAATCATAATCCAAGGACACTTGCTCAACTATGTTCATAGCAGATTTATTTGTAATAGGCACAACCTGGAAACAACCTAGAAGTCCCTCAACCAAGGAATGGGTAAAGAGTATGTGGTACATTTACACAACCGAGTATTACTCAGCTGTTAAAAATAAGGACACCAGGAAATTTGGAGGTAAATGGATGGAACTAGAAAATAATCACCCTGAGTAAGGTAACCCAGACTGAGAAAGACAAACATGGTCTGTACTCACTCATAAGTGGATATTAGCTATAAAGTAAAGGATAATTATGCTACAATTTACAGACCCAGAGAGACTAGGTAACAAGGAGGGTCCATGTGTACATGGCTTTTTCTTTGGGCTGCCAGCTCACAAATAATGACATAGATACTTATTATTAATTATGAAAGCTTGGCCTTACCTTAAGCTTTTTCAGAACTAGCTCTTATAAATTAATTAACCCATATTTTTCATCTATGTTTTGCCTCGTGGCTTCATTACCTCTGATCTCTACTGTACGTTCGAATTCTTTACCGTCTCATTGGCATTTCTCAGCAGTTACAGTTTAACTTAAAAGCATTTAAAAAATTCAAAGTCAACAATACAGGATCCAGACACCTCGTGTATTTCCCATCTTTATGTGGCTCATTCTTTTTATATTACTTTACTTTCTTTAAAAACTTTACTTTGCTGTTTTTGAACTATTTTTCTATGACTGTCTTTATCCATTTTCTTTTCTTTCTTCGGGATCTAAGCACATTTTAAAGCATATTATATCTGTTTAGTGGTTTTCTCGGACTGGACCTGACTTTTTTGCATGTCTGCAGTCTTAAACTGCTAAGTAGCAGCGAGGCCCTCTGCTGCATGACTCCTCTTAGCACACGGCCTGGCAGCTGGCTTCGCTCACTTTGGGTCCTTGAGAGTGGAACTTCATGCCTGTGGGCCCTGGCCTGGAGCTGGTCTATCTGCCCCCCCCAGTCTCATGGGGGGACACACAGCATAATTTATAAATTATTTAATTTATTTGTTAACTATTATTAACAGATTATGCAAAAGAAGTGACAGACTATATTGTCATATGTGGACATCATTTACCTTTGCATTTCTGTGGGATGAATACATGGGTGGGTAGATAAACGGTACACAGATGGGTACATAATCATGGGTTAAACTAAGAGGCAATGATATACAACATGATTTAGCAGATTTGGGCTGCCTTTGCTCCCCCCTGCTTTCCTTGTCTACCTTCCCTTCCCTCCCTACCAACACCCTCCCTCTTTCTTTCTTTCTTTCTTTCTTTCTTTCTTTCTTTCTTTCTTTCTTTCTTTCTTTCTTTCTTTCTTCCTTCCTTCCTTCCTTCCTTCCTTCCTTCCTTCCTTCCTTCCTTTCTTCATGTCTTCCTTCCTTCCTTTCTTTATTTCATTTTCTTTTTCTAAGCCATGGATGGGAATTAGGACCTTGTATAGGGCAGCCAAGTGATTTCTATCTACCACTTGTTTCTATTACTAACCCTGACTGCCATTTCTCCATTCTTTCAGTCTAGACCAGCAGTTCTCAACCTATGAGTCATGACCCCTTTGGAAGTTGAATGACCCTTCCATAGGAGTTGCCTAAGACCATTGGAAAACACAGATATTTACATTATGATTCATATCAGTGGCAAGATTACAGTTATGAAGTAGCAATGAAAATAATTTTATGATTGGGGGTCACCACAACAGGAGGAACTATATTAAAGGGTCATAGCATAAGAAGGTTGAGAACCACTGCTCTAGACTATAAAGTAGTGTAAAAACTTTCTTGTCAGGCCTGTATCTAGTTTATTTTGTTCTTATCATTTGGTTTCCCTAGAAGTTGTTTTATTTTGTTATTAATGTATTCTTTACTCTTTTGATATTTTGCTTTATTTGAGTAACTTAAAATTAAATATGTTTTTTAAAGTACTAGTTATTAAGAATTAATAGCATGGAGCTGCGGAGATAGTTCAGTGGTTAAGAGCACTGTCTTCTCTTCCAGAAAACCCATGTTCAATTCCCAGAGCTCACAATTGTCTGTAACTCCAGTTCTAGGAGATTCGATGCTTTCTTCTGGTTTCCATGAGCACCAAAGCATACATGAGGTGTACAGAAATACATGCAGGCAAAATACCCCCCAAACATTAAATAAATAAATAAATAAATAAATAAATAAATAAATAAATGTTTTAAGTAGAAAGAAAGAACAGCTAATTCAAGCTAAGAAAATAAGACATCATCCTGTCTAGGTCAAGACGAATACAAAATTGATTTCTTGTACCAAAAAAGTGATTTCAAAAGAACCATTATCAAATATCATCAGTAACAATATTGAAGTCTATCTGATATATCAGGCATGATTCTAAATTCTTTGTGAGGATGAAATTTTAATCCTCACAAAGAACTCATATAAAAATGATGATAATATTATATTCATATAATCTCAGCCTTGGTAACAGATAATGATAGTAGCAAAAAACAATAACTCAGGAATAATCCTTTAGCATTATAAAAAATAAAAAATATCATTTTTCTGTGTATTCCAATAAACTTACACTATCCTTTTACATTCAAGACTAATAAACAGTTACTTAACGTAAGGGGATTGAAGTATTCAATAACAAACCTCCTTGCCAGTGAGAGGAGTATTAGGTGTTGGAGCCTGAAAGATGTTGACCAGCAACTTTAAATTCCTTCAAGTATGGTCATGTAAAAATTGAAAAAACAAGGACCACCATCATTTCAGAAAGAAAACACCATTTCAAACCAACAGTGTTGGAAAAATATAAGCTCATAATAAAAGTCTTTTTCCTTAAGTGAACAGATTTGGCTCTGAGAAGGATGCACAATGTCACCTAAATTCTGACTGCTGATCCTGCCAATGAAATGTCATCAGGGCTAAGAAGGCTTTGCACTCACTTGCAAGTCACAAAACCTCAGGCACACTTATTATTAAATTTTCTTGAAAGCAGATGTAACCTAGATTTAGGAGGCCTTTTCTGTTTCCCTTTATCTACCTAGAGGCCACATTTAATAAGCTATTGCATCTCTCCAATAAACCCAACCTAACAACGCAGTAGCATATCTTTTTCTCTAAAAATTTTTAAGAATTTAGCCAAACCATTTTATTTTATTTACATGCACACAGCAAAACATTTGCATCTTGTTTACATATCTCTGGTTTTCCCTCGGAATACAGGAATCCTCCACTTTCCCTTCTCTGTGTCTCCAAAAATGCATAATCTATAAAACTTTCATATTTTCTCCAATTCTCCTCTCTCACCACTTCTGGATCTAAACTCTTGTGTTTTGCTCAATAATACCTTAAACTGGCATTAGTGGATCCTACTCCCATCCTCCACAGTCATTTGTACTTTTCAAAGATACAGGCAGGTTATTGCACATAGTTGTTGGCCTTCTTTTCACAGTTCCTTTCATCTCAAATCTTGGAGGAGGCTGGTGATCTAATGGAGGAGATGTGATTAATGTGATGGTATGCGCTGTCAAGGCAAGTTAGTACAGCGAGTTCAGTCTATGAGGATGCATCCTTTTGGATCCTAATTGCCGTGCTACTGGGAAACTCAAACCATCTGGAGAGGGAGAGGGAGGGAGGGAGGAGGGAGGGAGGGAGGGAGGGAGGGAGGGAGGGAGGAGAGAGAGACAGACAGACAGACAGACAGACAGACAGACACCAAGGAAAGCAAATGTAGTCCAGCCTGTAGCCAGAGTCATCTACCAGATGTTTGAGTGGAAGATATTCTAGATAACTCAAGCGGAAACTTCAGATGTAGAGTGAAGACCAGCCATTTCACTTAACCGTGTTCAATTTCCTGAGTATGTAGAGAAATGCAATATCAGCATTGTCTTAACACCCTGTTTTGGAATGATCTGATAGCCAAAGTGGATAATTAAAACATTCCATGAGAAAGGTACTCCATGACCAGTTTTATCACTCACATCAGTTTTGTAGAGGGGTGCAGTCATTAATGTTTCATCATGCTCTATGCCAAATCACTTCAAAATATTCACCACACAAGCATGGGTGGCATATAATTAAATCTCACCCAGTTTTGTTCTAGTTGTTACATACAAATGTTTAGTCTTTTAGAAGTCTAATTTTTGAATGAGAAATATTTAAAAACTTGTAGTCAGTCAGATGAAAAATACTGCAAGTAAAAATGATCATTTGCTAATTACACATGAAAATCTTATTTGTTAAATATCTGTGTCATTTAGAGTTTTGAAGACATGAAAAAGAAGTATTAAACTATCATTTTAAGCATATTCATTATTTTTATACAGAAAGAAATATCAACTTTATTGGAGTCAACTAAGTTTCTCATTAACACTCACTTGATAAAACTGGAAATAAGACGAAACATTAATTCAATTACAAAAATAAACCCTAATGCTTCAGAATATTTTCTTCAATAAAACTAGGGAATCCATATCTACTAATGTCTCTTCAGTTCTCAATCTATTCTTGGCAAGAGATTAGGCAAGCCAATCAAGCCCAGTGCTAATCAAATTATTTCTAATGCTAATAATTTTATAAGGAGTTTGTGAACATTTGTAGCAGCATTGTATAATGCATTTGTATAAATGGTGACTAAAACATCAGCAGTCCCTTCCTACCCCATTTGCCCATCCAACTAAAACTGTACTTATTTCACTGTAATAAAAGAACCACTAACAAGGCCTAGGAGAAATTTATAGTGATACTATTAAATTTTTAAATTTTATTTCTGAGATTACAATATAATCACAACATTTCTTTCTTCCCTTTCCCCACTCAAAACCCTCCCATATACCCCCTCCTCTGTCTCTTTCCAAATCACAGCCTCTTTTTCACTAATTGTCATTGAAGGAATATATGTTTATGTATATACTTAAATAGTCCTAAACATAACCTGTTCGGTCCATAGAATGTTACCTGTATGTAATTTTCAGGGATGGCTATTTGGCACTTGACAACTAATGGGGTCATTCTTCCCTGGGAAGATACTCTCCAGCCTTCCGTTTTCCTCAGTGGTCTGTAGTTCTGTAGTGTATGGTTGAGGGAGGCCTCATGGGCTTTTCCCCATCCACTTTGCTGTGTCCATTGGTGTCATCCCATTCAGCTCTTGTTTAAGTAGTCATGTTGGTGAGACTTTATGGGTGTAGCTTCTGATATGACTATCAGTGACACATGAAACTTGCTAAAACCTAGATTTCATGAATGATTTCAATATTTCTTAAAGGAGGGAACTAGAATAAAATGATTTGTTTGGGATTATTGATGACATAGATGATTTTTTTTTTTTAAATCTAGACATTTGGAGCTGGAGGGAAGGCCCATTCATTAAGACTACTTGCTGCTCCTGTAGAATTTCAGTCCCAGAATATACATGGAATGGCTCACAACTGTCTCCTACTCCAGCTCCAGGAGATTTACCACCCTCTTCTGGCCTCCCAAGCACCCATATTCAAGAGTGCTTGCATGCACACAAAACATATACACAAAAACAAAATAAATCTTTAAAAAACTTGGATTTTACTTAAGAAACACATCCTCCCAAAAGGTATTTTAACACAAGAAGCCAATTTTCTGAGTCCAAATTTCTGGACAAAAAGAAAAAACAATGGCAGTTGTCTGAGTAGTATTTATCATAGAAGAACTGGGTGTAGGTGAGGGAATCAGGCTTACAGGTTGTGGAAAAAAGCAGGGGTGATTGGCAAACTGGAATGACAAATCATCTTGACAAATCAGGCTGTGGTTATAATAGCTGGTTGTAAGAGCCGGCTATAAGAGCTGGCAGCACTGGTACACTAGGAATTCATTCTTATTCCCAGGGCCCAGCTGTAAGAGGGCACTGCCCTGAAGGTTCTCCTCCTCTTTCAGAATATTATTACCACGCCATGTAAAATCAACCTTATTAAATAAATCATAAGAATGTCACATATGTGCTCCAACCCATTTTTTTCTTGGCTTACCCATTGATAAATCCTTGTATTATTGTTCACAAATATGAGAGAGGTACAAAACAATGTTTGCACTGTGTAGTCCTTATATAAATTGTTTGTTTCATTGCAAGTTTCTGTGAGTCATTATATATCTGGAAGTCATCACATGAATTTACACTAATACAATAATTTATTCTTTGACTCAATAAGCCTTCTTTCAGGAATTTTCCCAAGGAGAAGTAACAGATGTGTAGAATATTTTCACAACACTCACAGAATTTAGAAAGCTTTCTTAAGTTGGTAACCTGAATTATTAAACAATTTTCTAGAAGAAGTGCTGATGATATCAAACATGTAAAGATGTTTAGAGAAAACACTAAGGTACAAACATGACACATAAAGTGATGCTACCATCCAAATCTTTAAGGTCCTGAGTGTACAAATCATATGTAACAAGTACAAAATACTAGTAATAATTTTATGAGTGTTGCATTAAAATTATTTCACACTTTTGAATGCCTGTGCAAATTTTCTACAATGAACATGTCTAATGTAAATAAAGAAGCTTTCAAAATTATAAAAGCAACATTTCTAAGATTACAACAGAAATAGTAACATTTCCCTCCTAGACAGCTATCAAATTTATCATGCATGAAGTACAGAAATAAAGGAAAAAACACTGGAGTAATTATAATTACTAAAATTAAATTGATTTTCTAATTGAAAATCATCAATGTAAGTAACAGCTAAAAGCAGATGTGTGCTTGTTTATGTATACATTATGAATTTGCATAAGAAGTTAACAAAGGTAGTGCTGTAGAACAATCCTTTTCCACACTATGAATATGTATTACTCTCATTGGTTAATAAAAAGCTGATAGGCCAGTGGCTGGACAGGAAGTTAGGTGGGAAAGCCAAACTGATCATGATGGAAAGGAGGAGGATGGGGTTAGGAGAGTGGTCAGCCAGCTGCTTGAGGGAGCAAGACATGCTAGAGGACAGGTAAAGCCTAGATAGATATATGTGGTGGTATTTTATTTGTGCTCTAACAAATAAAGCTTGCCTGGGCATCAGAGGAAGATGCCAGCCAGTATATTAAACATAGAAGTCAGGCAATGGTAGCACATGACTTAAATCCTAGCATTCAGGAAGCAGAGATTCATCTGGATTTCTGTGAGTTCAAGGCCACACTGGGAACAGGCATGGTGGCACATGCCTTCAATCTAAGCACTAGCTAACTATAGAGGTCAGGAGGTCTATACAAACAGACAGAAAGTGATAGAGCTGAGCAGAAAGAGGAAGTGATATAGCTGGACAGAGAGAGGAAGTAAGGGCACAGAAAGGTATTAAGGTGTGAGTATACAGGAAGTAGCTCTCTTGGGCTGAGAATTTCCTAGTGGTAAGAACTTGTGGAAAGCTTGTTCTATTCCTCTGATCTTTCACCTTTCACCCCAATGTCTGGCTCCAGGTTTTTATTAATAAGAGTGTTTAGTAATTTGTGTTATAGAAATATGGGTTAATTTAAGTGTACAAGTTAGCTAGTAACAAGCCTAAGCTATGGACTGATCATTTATAAGTAATATTAAACCTCTGTGTCAGTTATTTGGAACTGGTGGCTAGGACTGGGAAAGAAATATACATTTACAAGGTAGTTGTCCCTACAAAGCAGAGGGATCTGGGAAACAGGAGATCTAGGGCCAAAGAGTTGTATCTTATGACATTTTTATTGTTTCAATTATTTGTCATGTACGTACATTTTTTTTTAATTTAAAGCACTATGTATAATAATAGTTGGCACTGATAAATACCTAATCTCTTTAACTGGAGTTCTTTTCTATTGAAGCTGGTATTTCCCCCAGGCAATGCCTGCTTGGCAGTTCAATTGGCATAAGCAGCCCAAGTAGCAAATCAGTCATTCTGTTCACTGAGTGTCTGCCAACTCTCAGGAACATACCATCATCCAAGTCCATTACACAGCTCAAAATATGGAGGGAATCCCAGGGGATATCACACAAATTGGACAGGAGCTATCCAGGCTTTCAGCTTGCAGGACAGCTCAAGATTGCTCTATTTTCTTCATCCAAGCATAAGGACTCCACTCATTATAGCTAGGAGGATTTTCCCTGTTTAATATTCTTGTCCCGTTCATTTTAACCACAGCAACAGCCAGCAGTGAGGATTGATTCCCTGGAGCAGGCAAGTGCAAGGCTCTTTCTCACGATGTCGCTCTACCACAGCCAGTCTTTGCCAGCTCAGGCAAAAAGAACTACTATCTTCCTTTAACCCCATCACTTTTACCTGCCTTAGGCTACTCTTCCAACCAGATCACCCTTCTTCATCGGGAAATTTACTACCAAATGACAATGCATGTTCTATAGCAGATCTGCTGCTGTTTCTTCAAAGGAATACTAAATAGCCCTCCATTATTCTCCCATCTGAGTTTCTCTTGTGATATGCCATGCTTCCTCTCTGACACAGGCCTCTGATAGGTTTTCTTGAAGAAAGAATAAGAGCTTCACTCTACAGGGGAACGATATGATTTCTGTCCTTCACAGAGACAGGTAGAAAAGCCATCTGGACTCTAAGTTGGACAACAGTGCGGAAGTAAAAGTTAAAATATGTTGTGAAGTGGGTCCAAGAGAGCAGGGCATACTGTGAAATGAGGCAGGGCTTTGAAGAAGAGAAGTGATGGAGTTCTAGGAGACCTAAGCAACCACCACATCTTCCATCAAGTTAAACAACCTGTACCACTGCAGGACACCCTATTGACCCCAGATAACTTGGAGACATGTGCTACAACCCCACTCATTATTAAAGGAACATCTGTCCCCTGAATGCTCCTACCAGTTTCTGTCCATCATAGCCAAGGTGTCATTTTAGATGTCTGCGTTATAAATGATGACATTATAGCTCCCAACAAAGTTATAGTGCAAAACAAAACAAGCCAACAACACAATCAAGAATCAATATAGGTTATACAGATATCCACCTGGCTCTGCCTCCCAAGTACTGGGATTAAAGACATGCACCATTGCTGCCCGGCTTTAAGTATGATTTTAAGCCCTTCTTTTTTTTTTTTTTTTACATATTTGCTTTAATTTATGCATATGAGAGTTTTGCTTGTGTGTACATATATATGTGCACCACATGATAGTTATCAGAAGAGAGCATTGGATTCCCGGGAACTGTAGCTACAGACAGTCGGTAGCCACCATGTGGATTCTGGGACCCAAACCTAGGTTCTCTGTGAGAACAATAAATGTTATTAACCACTAAGTCATCTGTCCAGTCCCTAAGCATATATTAATTTTCTTTTTCATTAGGACATTATAGCATGTTTTTCTCGCCTAGAATCTACAATAAGAACTAGAGGACCAATACAAATTGATTCAACTGATCCAATTTTTTCACCCAAACCAAGACATTTTAATAAATAGAAAGAGCAGGAAATAGGGCTAAAGGAATGTATTCTAAAAGTTAATTTTACTTTTTTAAATGTCTGTTATCAAAACAACACAACTTATGCATATCTCCAGATATTTCAAAAATTAAAACAAATCTGGCACTGAATAATGCTTCTTTCTCCAAAATCAATAGCACCCATACCTAAATAAGCATCTGAAAGCCATTCTTGGGATTATGGGGCATAGGTAGCCAACCAATCAATCAGTCCACAAAATGTTTTTCAATTTCTTTTTCCTCAAAAGAATTTGAGGAATAACTTCCTTAGTTGCTGTTTTCCTTTCAAATGCAGTGGTGTATGAAGTACTGTCTCCATTATAGAGTATGTAGTTTTACTTCTATGTATATAGATAGTTTATCCTGCACTTAAATCAGCAACTTAATGTGTCGATGTGAATGTGTGTGCCTGCTTAGTCACTAGCAAAAGTGTCAACTTTTCAGAACGTAAACCTTCTATCTGAAATACTCTCTAGGCCGATCAGCAAGCCTCTTTCCTATGAGTACAAGTCTACAAGATGAGCTAAGTGCTGCTGATGCACAGAATGGAAATACCACTGACTTTTACATACATTTCACTGAGTTTGTAATATAGATTCAAGAAAACTAATATTTTAATTGAATACTCAATTTTACCAAAAAAGAAAACACATAAATGGATTATCAGGCTGCCTTCTTTAAATGTAGCAAAGCATATTCTACCTCTTGCCCAGTGAGATTTTTTTTTCAAGATATTATGATGCTACATTTGGTTCTGAATATGCATGAGTAACTGTTGCCTTAAGCATGCTTTCAAGCTCTAAGTTTATTGTCCAATTAAGTAACTAAATGGTGAATGAGTACAGCATAACACACAAAAAAATGTTGTTTTATCAGTACTGTCTGATTTTCACAATGGAGAGTCTGGATAGAATTCCTGATTTATAGAGATTATGTGGGAAACAGGCAATTTAGGTAATGCTTTTTATAAAATGCGAATTTATGAAAGGAAATTAGAGTCATTGGCATTTCTAGCAAGCATTTTTACAGGAAAATATAAATCCTTAGAGACAGTTTCTGGCCTTTCCCCCGCTTATTTTCATTTTGTTCATCTGTAATATTTAAAATTCAAATCACAGAAAACAAGCTTTTAAAAGTCCATGATTATGTTTACAACAACTTCATTATTAAAACTTGATATTGACATTTTCAAGTAGAATTATTATTTACTTATGTCTTTCATACCTGCATATACTCTTAGGTAAGGGGATGAGATTTCGAAGATGAAAATGCCACTTGTTGGTAAGACCACGTCTTCCAAAAAGATACATCACCCACCAGAAAAGGCATAAGAGAATGCTTGGGCAGAAGAAAAACCAAATTACTAGTGATTCTAAATAAGTCTGCTGCCCATTCACCTATCTATTATTCGAACATTTCTAGAAATCTAAAATATACAAGCACTATAAAAGATAATATTTTTATCCTTAGACCTTGTATGCAAATAGAGAAAAAGTGAATCATCTTAGGATGAGTTAAGTCGCAGCACTCTACATATTCAGCATATGGCATGTTGTAGGCCCTCAGTGCATTTTACTCAGCAAATGTAAAGGAACACTAATTACCTTCCAAGCTCTGTCCTAGGTGCTAAGGATAAAGCCATGTGTACGACGGGAAACCATACCTTCTTCAGTGTGTTGATGGAAGACTGCACTATATAAGAATGAACCTCTATTCGTAGCAAGGATCTTGAAAAATGTGGTTAAGGTAAGGATCCCCAGATGAAATCATCTGGAGTTAAACTGATCCCACGTACAATGATCTATGGCTTCTTTTAGAATGCCTTTTGAAGAATAGACCAGGAAAAGATGTAGATGCATGGACAGAGGAAAGCCACATGAGGACAAATGCAGAGAGTGGAGTTATAAAGTCTCATACGAAGGAATGCCAGCAGTGTCAGAAGCCTCCAGAAGCTCAGCAAGAGGCTTGTAGCCAATTATTCCTCAGAGCCTTGTGAAAGAACCAGGTCGACTGACACTTGGATTTTGAAGTCCTGGCCTCCCAAATTCAGAAGGAATAAATCTCTGCTGCTTTAAGTTATCGATTTGTGTTCATTTGTATGTCTGTTGCAGAAAGTAACAGACCTGTCTCTGTGGAACTTGGATACTAATATGGGGAGAAAGAAAGGAACAAAAGAAACAATATTTGAGAGGCTGATGGATGAAATAAAAATAAATGTGGCAGGAATGAGGAATACAATAGAGGCATGTATTTTGGTGTGTGTGTGTGTGTGTGTGTGTGTGTGTGTGTGTGTGTGTGTGTGTGTCTGTGGGAGGAGCCCAATAAAGGGGAGAGGAGCACAGTGGATTCAGAGCTCCTGAGATGGCTTTCTGTCAATGTGCTCACTCAATCTTACGTCTTCGAAAAGGCTGAAAGACTAAAACAAATAGCATTCGAATATCTCACAATAGAATTGGACAGATGTTTTGAATCTTTCATTAGTACAGGTGGGAAGTTATTGATCCCAATACAGATGTGTCTGAAAGATACTTCTTTTATCATTACATTTATTCATTAAATAAATAGAAAAACAAATCACTAAGATAAAATTTTGAATCTTATTATTGGCATATGAAAATTCCAATAAAGCTGAGTGATGGAATCAATAGAAATATTCACATACCAAGAAGAAAATTGTAGCTTTTTCTTTCAGATAATCTCAGAGAGGGGTAATTCATTGAGAGAAAGAGATATGTTTTAAGAAGAAATGGTAAATTGGCTCTCAGCTAGCTTGACAATTGAATTAATCAAGAGAGCGAATCAAATTAACTCATTGAAGAAAGTTTAATTTTTCCCCTGATTTGACATAGCATATTGACACTAATGAAGATGATCTAAAATTATGTTATGACACACAGCAAGGACCTCTATGACAAAGCATTTACAGAATAAAAAGATACATAACACTAATTAGTAACCTGCCCCCACACCCTGCAAATGCTCTGAAATCATCTAATTCATACATGCAATACATGCTAAAAGATTTCTCAAAACTTGACACTCACTTTCATAATTTACCTGAAATCACCAAATTTTTTAAACTGTTAATAATTTAAAAATAAACACCCTTAAGAAAAGCTTGAATTTTCTTTTAAATGTGTTCATATAGGGCACATTAATTTCAGCATGATTTGAAGAATCCATCAAAAAATACATAGCTGACATCTGGACTCAAAGTTATAGAATTATGTTCTATAGCTAATAAAACACTTTTTAAAAAATGTTTGTGGTATTTATAATATATGCCATAGCCTATTTTAAAATTTGTACTGATTTTTTTCACACTATAAATATTCATCTGTTCCTAATTTATTCTTATTAACAATTTTAAATTTTGCACTTCAAGAGGACAATGCAGCTAAGCTGACCTCAGCTCCAAATTTCAGCCACTGTCTCCCTACGATGTTGAATGCTCTCTGCGGGAGAGACAAGAGAGAGAGAGAGAGAGAGAGAGAGAGAGAGAGAGAGAGAGAGAGAGAGAGTGAAGAATATGTGCATAATCTGCCTTTGTAGATCTATCTGTTCAGATGTTGTAGAAAGGGACATAAACCATGACCCTTCTCAACTGAGGTCACAGCACTTAACAAGAGGGCGGAAGAGCCTGGGTCAGAGACTTCGGGGAGCATGTTTTACTCCTACCTCTCCTTAGTGTAAAGCGTCAGAGATCTTCTGATACTCCAACTTAGTTCCCAAGATGATGCTCTCACACTTGGACAAAAGCCTCAGAGGAACAGGAATGAGATCTAATTTCCCCCTTTCAAGAAATATTCCAATTCCCTCATGCTTCATTCCACAGACCAACGCTCTCGAACGCGACTAAAGAACCACTCTTCACATTTGTAGGGACTCGCCCACGCTCCCCACACTCCCACACCCTGCTTGCTCTCCCAGCAGTCCATCAAAGGTAATTTTTACTAGAACACAATGGCATTGAGCCATACTGAAAGCAGTAAAACAACAGAACAGAGAAACAGGCTGCCTTCCAACGCACAGATTCTCTATCCTAATTTAACCTCAGAAAGGAGAAGATAACTCCTTTCCTCAGTATAAGAAATGCGGTTGTGAATATCCACACCAAACATTACCCTGTTTGGATTTTCATTAGGAAGGTATACTTCGTGCTACATGGAGAGTTCCAAATCTAATTTATTATGGGCTTTCTGTTCAAACGTGTCCTCCTACTGCCCAGGTTAAGCAACACATCTCTATTCAGAATGAGGTGGTTTATTCTGTGTACTGTTTTTGCTTGCTTTTTTTTTTTTTTTTCTTAATCTCGAAAACACCTCTAAGATGACAAACTTACTATAGTGATTAACAGGACTGACTCTGGGGATCAGTTCTTAATCTTGTATTTCCACAATCATTTCTTTAAATTTTTAAAAATATATTGGATTTTATGTGCTTTGTCTGTGTGCATGCTTCTGGGCCACGTGCAAGTCTAGTGCCTACAGAGGTCAGGAGAGGGTGCCATATGCTTTGGAATTGGAATTACAGATGATCATGAACTGCCATGTGGGTGCTGGGAACTGAACCTCAGTCTCTGCAAAAGAAAGAAGTCCTCCTAGCCTTGAGGATATAACCACTGAGCTATCCTTCCAGTACAGTGATTTCTTAACTCCATCTTAGACAGAATCTGTAAGGTTATACATTTTCAGCAGAAATGCTAAGCAATATGAATGATAAGGGCATATTTTAGGTTCCCCATACTAGTAAAATGTATAAAGAAGATTTATTTTTCAAAAATGTTCTGTACATATTTACAAGATGTGTCAAATAAAAGATGTAATCAATTCCATAAAAGAAGCTTCTAAATATCTTAATGGTAAGTCTAGGATGGGACCATTGGACATTTCATTGTTAGCCTTTAGATTGACAATGAACACGTTACGATCCAATCTCTCCTTGAGATTTTGACCTTGATTTATTCTGTGATTAAAAACAAAAAGCTTGCAACCCGTACTTTTAAAGTAAATTAGTCAATCCAATTTAAGCATTTCAGAATAAACTCTAAGTAGCTAGAATGTCTTTACAACTAGAGTAATGTAATGAAGAGTGTCCCTTCCCGTACCACAAGGCTTTGTTGGTCTTATTTCTTTGCTCCAACCAGTTGTGGAATTTGGCTCCTTTTTACTGGTACTCTGCTTCATCATTCAACGTCTTAAACCCTCCTCTTAGTCCTGTCTCTTCCGAGTGCAAGATTGGGTCTGTCATCAGTCAGAGATGGGCCGGGGAAGAGTGTCCAGGGTCCTACCCCTCTGCTAAATTATTGGTAAATAACTCCTATTCTGGAGAAGGCAGGGACACTGGCATTAAATGAGCAGTCACTGGGAAGCCCACCATGCTCAAATGGACAGTTCTAAACCCACGGTCACACAAAGGTGGCTGGCCCTACTTACATTCAGCTGATTACAAAGCAAAGCAGAAATACATGAATATGAGAAAGAGAGTAGGGGAAGGAGATGTGACAGGGATGGAAAAGAAATGAGAGGATAAGAAATGAGAGTAACAATGATGCACTGTATACATATAGAAAATTATCAAAGAACAAGTTTAATAAAACTCACAATAAAAAACAATAACTAAGTGATTTTTCACTTCTACTTTGCTTCCAAGCCAAATATATAGCCTATCTTATGATTGTCCCAGAGAAAGTAGGCTAGAACTTTTCCTTTTCAGAGGGGTTATTAGAAAAATAAATTCCAGAGGCAAGATTATGCAGATCCTTGTAATGCCTTTTTAGAAATGTTTACTAAAACCCATAATGTAATCTTTTTATAGTTAATATATTTCTCAGGTGTACAGGCCTTTGTCAGTCATAGGTAATCTTTTGTTTGTTTGTGCTTATGATAATGCTGATGTGGGAATAATTTAAATGCAAATTAGGAGCCATCCAAAATTTATTTTGTTGCTGTAATATTAGGCTACTCAGTCATTTTTTCAGGATTAAAAAAAATATGAGAATTGGTTTAGATCTTTCAACTGGTGAAAATTTTGTTTTGAAACTCTCCTCTGGTTTTGTTTTCCTCATCAGTAAACAGACCTTAAAGCAGTTCTATATGGTTGTTTTTCTAAAACTAATTTTTACATTGCTAAAACAATGATCAGTGGCAATATAACCGCAGACCTTAGTGCCATGTTATGCAACATGCTGTTCTGATTTGAAAAGATTTAGTCTATAGTGCAAATTTAGATATCCAACTTTAGAAGACCCCTGTGAAAGAAGATTTTCCTTGTATGGTGTTTAATATATTCTACAAACTACTTTGTATTGTTAACTCTTTCAAGCCAGTATGTCCAAGACTTACCATCCTTGCAATAGTATTTCCTAATTGTCACGCCAGACTCTAGGTTTAGGGTCTGTTTTGTTTGGTTGTAGCTGCTGTTTTGTTTTTACTTTTTCAGATTCTGGAAGATGTTATTATTATTATTGTTTGTTTACTTTTTTTCATCACAACCAGTTTCCTCTCCCTCCTCTCCTCCCAGTACCCCACTCCTTCAAATCCTCCTCCTGTTTCTTTAGATACAGGCAGGCTTCTCATGAATATAAACCAGCCATAGTATATCAAGCTGCATGGGGCATTTATGGGATGAGCTAGAAACCTAGAGCAATGGAAACTCCCAGGAATCTATGAGGATGGCCCTATCTAAGACTCCTAGCAATGGGGGATAAGGAGCCTGAACTGGCCATCTGTCATAACCAGGCAAGACTTCCAGTGGAGGGACTGGGACACCATCCCAGCCACAACCCTTCTACCTACAATTTGTCCTGCTTGTAAGATATTCTGGGGTAAAGATGGCACAGAAACTATGTGAGTGACCAACTACTGATGGGCCCAGCTGGAGACCCATACTCTGAGAGAGAGCTCACCCCTGAGGGCCAGGAGCCAGAGGCAAGATACCTGAGACACCTAGGATGGAAATAAACAGAACTGGTTTAGGGATCTTTAAGGAGAATTGACTTTGAGGTTCTTTTCTCATATTTTAGGTCCTAATTACAGTTACCCTCTCTCTACTCCTCCAAGTCCCTCCCCACCTTCTTTGCCATCTGGACCTGGAGAATTCTTCTTCAGAATCTCAAATGTCTCAGGAACTCCAGTCATTGTCATATGCTTTCATAGCAGATAAGAACTGAACTATGTTCCCCTAATAATACTCAGCTCATTATCCGTCACTGGGAGAATTGACAGGTATTAGTAGGAACTTCTTTGGAAAGAATGTGTGTATTAAGGCAAAACTCAGAAAACATCCATGTATTCTAGAGGGGAGATTAGAATTGCAGGGGGGTTGTTCCATGTCATTAGCAGCTCTGTGGATTTGGGATAGAGCACAAACATAACATTAAAACTGGTACTGGATATTCTAGTAGACAAAGGCTAAAACTGGAGATTTTTAGATCTTGGTTTATGACTTATCTTTCTTGGACTCTGATGAAATTATTTAACCTCCACATGTTTCAACTTTCTCCACGTTTCAGTTTTCCTACCTGTGAAGTGAAAACAGTAGTTCCTGCATAAGGCTGCCTATTGTTTAGCATAAGGTAACACGCTAAACATTCTTCACTTGTCAACTTTTACTAGATAGAGAGAGAAAGACAATGAGGACTATTACCTTGTTTTGTGGTTTGGGAAATGTATACACACATGCACATCTATACATGTATGTATACACACACTATAGGCACCGTATCTTAATGTGTAATTTTCTCAACTTTCATATTGCTGCCTGGTTTGCTTCTGGACTACTTTTTCACATTTTTGTTTAGCCAATCACCACATTTGTTGAAGTTTTATGAAATATCACTATACATACAGCTAACATTGTAAGGAATTTTAGAAATCATGTCTGTCTGTATCCATTTCTTCTCATCACACCAACACTAACCCTGGGGCAAGCCACTGAAGACCTTAGAATGCATGGCCCTTCTAGGTACATTCTATTTTTACGAGAAAGCACTCCGCAAAGAACAGATAGTTTATTAACAGAGAAGATGGCCTAAGAAAACCAACTCTGAAGCATGGGACTACGACTGAGTTGTGAAAGCTGAGGGTAGCAGAGAGGCAGGATGTGTTTAGGTGGAAGGAGGGCTTAAGAGGTAAGGCATAACCACCAGGCTTCTGAGACTGTTGTTTTGACAAATGTATATTTTCCCAACTTTTCGGGTATGTTCTGTCTCTAAAATAATTATTCATAAGAACTTCATGTATATGTACATATTCTTCTCTCTCTTTCTCTCTGCTTCCCCCCCTCTCTCCACTCTGTCTCTATCTCTCTGTCTCTCTCTTACACTACAACAAAGAAAAATGACTTTTAGAGGACAAAAACACCTGTGCCAAAAGTTTACTGCCTAGTTTTTTTTTTTTTTCTCTTTTGCTTGGTGATTGCCTTCAAAACATTTATATCAGCAACAACTGATAAGCACGAGGCACTAAGAGCAGTAAGGTAAAGAATTGCTCCAGTATTGAGAAGAATGCCTCTCTCAGTAGACTATTAGGAATTAGAACGAATTCTCTTTCAGTTGAAGAAGGGAAAAGGTAGAAGGAGAAGAGAGGGACAGAGACACGGGAAGGGAGGTAGAGCGTTCACACCAAGACAGAGAAGAAAATACTACTTATAAAGAATATTCTCCAGAGGGAAAGGCATTCAGTTTTTAATTTCATGCTCTTAATTAATTGCAATGCAAACCACTCTCATTAGGAGTCCATTTTAAGCCTACCAGCTTGAACAGTCAAAGGGGAGTAATTACATGGAAGCTCTATCTTTATCTCTGTATTGAGAGCTTTGTTAAGTTTGCCAGGGCCATCTCAAGAGACTCTTCCCTCTGCTACCCTTATTCTGTTATACACACACACACACACACACACACACACACACACACACCCCACACACACTACATAAATATAATACTATGTATGAGTATATATACTTATATATATTTTAAAACATTTATATATGTTAAATATAATATATGTATTTACAAAGCACTGAAATGAAACTCAATTTTTCCTCTGCTTCTTCTAGCTAAATTTTACTACTGATAGGATGATTAAATCCTAGAAAACTTCAAGCACTTCCAACATCTTGATTTCTATACTTGATACATTTTTATAATGAATTCTAGGGCTGTGTGCTTATCAGGGTTCTGAGTCACAAACAACAGATGTCAACACTAGGCATAAACCATAGAAATGTACCAATGCATACAGAATAGTATTGAGAATGGGCAGGGAGCTTGAAGAGTTAGACTTGAGCAGAATGAAGCAAAGCTAACCAGCAGCCAGGGGCTTAGTAGTTTATAGTTTACTCAGAATTCTATTTGTCAACAGCATGCTGCATACTGGCTCTAGCCACACCATCAAGAGCCACCAATACACTACCCTGATCTTTCCCAGTCAATAGAGTCGCATACTATGTTGCGGGTCTGCCTGACCACACAGAGAAACAGAGCCTTGCTCTCACTGCCAGAAAGTAATCCGTGAACCCCTGACACAGGGCATTACTAATGAAGGCTGAACTCTCTTTCCTAACCATCTCAACAGCATAGGTTCTAAATTCTGCCAAATCCCAATGATGTCTCTCTTAGAAAGACCTGGCTCTAGAGCTTTCTAAATATCATTTCTTTACCCTTCTGAAAGACTACACTTCGAGAGTGGTATCACCTTTGTTTCAGCGACACTAATGCTTGGTTTTCTTTGGTCAATTGCTTTTTTTTTTTTTGAGGTTGTTATCTAGAAAGTGGTCAACAGAGACATGGTCATATAAAGTGATCTGGGGGCAGTCTGAAGGTCCGAGGGCTTTCCCCTTTGTTGCCAGAATTCCTATCTGATTACATGTAAGCACATATTTCACATTTCACAGACTCACTGACACTGTTCACACTTTCTCCCTAGTACCTCACTCAGTGTCTATCATAGATTGGGGCTGAGCAGATACTTAGATTAGTGAAACATCTAATAAAGCTTGCATTTAATACTACAATCTTGTTGATGAAATAAATTATTTCAGGAAATTTTCATTTTCATATTGCTTTCCAATACTTAGGCTCGTGCAGGTAAATTTTACAGTACTGTAACTTTAACATGAATATACTTGTGCGTGGTGATATTTTAATAGTGCTGAAATGTGATTTTATTTGTATGTTAATAAATAAAGTTTGCCCGGAAATCAGAGTTCATTATCGAGCCAGGAATAGAAGTCAGGTGGTGGTAGCCCACATCCTTAATCCGATCACACGTCAGGCAGAGTCTCTGTATGTTCAAGGACACAGCCAAGTGTGGTGGCCATTGAGTCTTTAATCCCAGTACCAACCACAGAGACAGGAGGTCTGTATAGACAGGCAATGATGAGGAAGTCATGTGTCTGGGCTAAGAGCCAATGAGAAGGCAGAACAGAAAACATTAAAACTCAAGATACACAGGAAGAAGGTCTCACTCTCAGGGGAAGGATGGCAGTGACTGGTAAGCTAAAAGTAGTCTTGGCTCTTCACTAGTGCTCTGACCTCTTGGGCTTTTAACTCTGTATTTGACTCAGTGTTTCTTATTTAATAAGACCATTTAGAATATCATCTACACTTGCGTTTGTTTGTTTGTTTTTTCTCAAATGGGCTCTAAAGACATCCATAGTTATGATAGCCATCATCTCCATGACTTCATAATGGTCCGTGCAAGTGAATTTTCACTACCATCGATTCACTGTTTGCCAATAGGAAAGGGTATCTTTGACACATAGGGAGTTTTACAGAAAGAAATAACTTAAAACTATCATTCCTCAACTCAGTTTCTTGGGCTGAACTTACTAGAACCTATAAGTCAAAATAAGATGTGGATTCTGGTCTTAGTTTCTTGCAACAGTCTTCTGGAAGTCAATTAACCTTCACATTTCTTATGAAGACAAATTGCAATACTCTCTGCTTTGGTCTCCATGGAGCACACTGTCATTTTGTAAATATAGCATACTACACAGTGGCTAAATCATGGTCACAAGTACTATCTTAGGACATTTGGATTGAAATTACAAACTGCCCTGCCAAGATCACAAAAGATAGTGAAAATTTTTGCTTGTATAAATGTCACATATAAGCTGGTAGTGTTAGGTCTCAAGCATGCTATTCTATCAGATAGCATTAAATAAAAACAAAAGACTCGAGATTTCATAGTACTAGAAGGTGCTGTGTAAGGTTCTGAAGGAAGGAAGCAACTAATAGACATGTGGGAGGGTAGGGAGGAGGAAAAGGGAACAGAAAGTGGTGTGATTACAGTCTCAAAAATAAAGCACACACTCCAGAAAAGTACCTGTGTGGTCGATATATTGTGCACCCCAATAAACTTACCTGGGGGTCAGAGAACAGAACAGCCACTATATTAAACACAGAAGTCAGGCAGTGGTAGCACATGCCTTTAATCCTAGCATTCAGAAGGCAGAGATCCATTCGGATCTCTAAGTTCAAGGCCACACTGGGAACAGAGCCAGGCATGGTGACAGACCTTTAATCCTAGCACTTGAGATCTGCTGTCTTGCTTGGGAAAAACACCCATCTTTAACCCCAGGGAAGATGGCAGGACGCAGAAAGGTATATAAGGCATGAGGCCCAGGAACTAGACGCTTTTAAGCTTTTAGGCTTTTTAGCAGCAGTTCAACTGAGATCCATTTGGATGAGGACTCAGAGGCTTCCAGTTTGAGGAAACAGGATCGGCCGAGAAGTTGGTGAGGTGAGGTTAGCTGTGGCCTGTTCTGCTTCTCTGATCTTTCAGAATGTACCCCAGTACTTGGCCCTGGGTTTGTTTTTATTAATAAGACCTTTTAAGACTCATGTTACATCTGTGGAGACATGAGAGTCTCCTGACTACTTGTGGTTTGAATGAGAAATATCCCATAATCTCAGGTGTTTGAACCCTGAGTCCCCAGTCGGTAGTGCTGTTGGGGAAATTTAAGAGGTGTGGCCTCGCTGGAGGGAGACTTTGAGAGTATAAAGACTCATGCCATTTCTAGTTTGCTCTCTCCACTTCATGAGGGCAGTGGGAAGATCTGTGCTCAGCTGTCTTCTGCTGCTGCCATTCTTCCCTACTACGGTGTTGACGCTCTTATCTCTCTGCAACCATCAGCCAAAATAAATTCTTCTATAAACAAATACACCTTGAGTTACTTTATGTAAAATTCTGAACATAACATATTGTTTGTAAATTCATGGGGAAAAAAACACAGTACATGTATTGTTTTATGAAGGCTACTATAATGACCCAATTTATTGAAGAATGCTTTCTGTAAATAGAATTATCCACATAGAATACAATTTCACTCTTGATTTTACTGCCAAAATTGGCAGCATGATGAAACTGGAATAGCGCTCACATCCCAGAAATTGTGTTTGAGAATAAAAAAGGAAGCTATGGTGTTTAAGTCAGCCATCGTTCCTAAGAAAAGAAACTTGCAAATGAAAACCCAAATGCTACCTCAGAACATTTAAAAAATAATTAGTTTAAAAAATATAAAGTTTAAAATACATTATAATTCAACTGGACATCAAAGTGAACACCCATCTTTGAGAAAGAAAAAATAAAACTTCTGTGCTATATTCTATTACAATAAGTCTAAGAAACAGCCGGATAATGCAGAAAATGTCAATGTCTTTAAATACTAGAAGGTGTCGTTGTTTGTAATAGATGCTTAAAATCTCAAGACCTCCAGAGTACCATAGTAGAACTTTCAGGGACGTTTACAAGCCATGGTCAACCTGCCTCATTGAGTGAGCATCTGTGTGTTAGAAGGCAGCTAGAGGATGCTCATAAATGTTGGGGAATTTTGCTCTCATTATTACTTGCCAGAGAACCACCTGAGATAGGGGTTCCTTTCTCTCTCTGTATTCTTTTGACATCTCACGTTATTCTTGCTCTGTCATTCTTTCCCCTATTAAAATCCTTCTCTTTGTTCTCATGTTCAGTGAAGTCCCGATGATTTGTTTTTCTCCCCATGGTGAACAGACTTCATTTACAGACTTTCTATTGAAGGACCAACTCACATTCTTTCAAATCACCACACTGTCATTATCCATAGTGATTTTAGTGTTGAAGTAGAGTTACAGTCCAGTAATGGGATTTACTTATTAGTGTTTCCTGTAACTTTTCACAATGAAGTAAGTGGTTTAGAGGGCTCACTATTAGAAAGCATTTGACTCCCAAACAACTTGTTATTTAAACAAGTCAGGTTGCCATGAGAAATAATCAGCAATTGATACTAGATGCTAGTATGATGAAGTCACATCCTCTGCCCTCTTTAGTGTTTTGGAGACCATGAAATACAACATCTCATTTTATAAATGAAAACTCCTGCTATATCTCCTGCTATAAAGCACTATATTACACATATATATACTGGAAAATATCATGATAAAACACACAACCAGGGAATGATTATTATAGATACCAGGAGTTCTGTAAGAATGAAAATGAACCAAACTCTGAAGAAAGGAGTTTGGAATTTGGTAACTACTCTATCATTTTGTAACCTGTGAACATGGTAGATAATGTGAAACCTCAGAGAGTCTGTGATGTGTAAAGAAAAGCAGTCAGCATTTTTTTGTTTATTTTAGATTAGAAACAAAAATTGCTATGGATGAAAGAAATAAAATGCCATTTGTCAAGAAATAAAGTAAGTAGAAATTACTCCATTACACTGAGACTAATTGTAGTCTTGAAGAATCACAAATTATAAAGCCAAAGCAGACTAGAATTAATTAAACAAAAAGCCTATGATGTTTGGTGATTATCCTAAATTTTTAGAAAGGAACACTATGTAAATAAAATTTATGTGGAACAAAGATGACTGGACTGCTACTCACATCACCAGTGAGGCTACCTGGAAAACGGGACCCCAAAAAAGACACGGAGAAATGGATGAGATCTACATGAACAGCCTGGTCATGAGTGGGAACAATGAAGAGCGACGGTCAAGGGAAAGAGAGTGGGAGATCCTAGCTGGATCAAGAAAAGAGTGGGAGAACAAGGAATAGGAGAACATGGTAAATGAAGACCACATGAGAAAGGGAGGAAGCAGAGAGCTAGGGAGGCCCACGGAGATCCACAAAGATACCCCGCAAAAGACTGCTGGCAATGGTCCAGAGACGGCAGGAACTGACCTACTCTGGTGATGGGATGGCCAGACACCCTGATAGTTGTGCCATAAACCCCATCCAAGGACTGAGGAATCTGGATGCAGACATCCACGGCTGGGCCCCTGGTGGAGCACTGGGAGTCTAATTAGTGAGAAAGAAGAGGGTTTATATGAGCGAGAATTGTTGAAGCCAAGGTTGGATAAAGCACAGGGACAAATAACCAAATGAATGGAAGCACAGGATCTATGAACCAATGGCTGAGGGGCCCCAACTGGATCAGGCCCCTGAATGGGTGAGACAGTCATTTGGCTTGATCTGTTTGGGAGGCAGCTGTGCGTTGGTGCCGGGTCCTGGGCTCGTTGCATGAGTTGGCTGTTTGAATCCTGGGACTTATGCAGGGACGCTTGGCTCGGTCTGGGAGGGGGGGGACTGGACCTGCCTGGACTGAGTCTACCAGGTCGACCCCGGTCCTTGGGGGAGACCTTGATCTGGAGGAGGTGGGAATGGGGGGGTGGGCTGGGGGGAGAGGGAGGGGGGCGAGAGGGGGAGTACAGGGGAATCTGTGGCTATTATGTTGAACTGAATGGTGTTGTAAAATAAATAAATAAAAAAATAAATAAAATAAAATAAAATTTAAATGAACCATAGGCAAAAAAAAATGAGTTTCTTCTATGTGGTATCTTCAGTATTTATCTATCAATATTTCGGAATATTGCTTCTCATCTCTTTGTAGTCATTCCTTTTTAAAGCCACAAATAGCTCAAGAACAGTGTATTGCTGCTTAATCTCTCACAGTCACATTTATGTGTCCCCCACTAGCCTTAGGCAGCTGTGCCCAGTAGATTATAGATGTTCTATATAATGTTCAATAAGACCTTGGCAAATGAATCTCCCGATACATGAGCATATAGTCAATACAAGGTGTGGGCTCAGTAAGGAGGCTGTGCCATACAAACCTCTTGCTTCATAAATCTTTACAACTAAAATACCTCAAATACAAAGTGCCTACTGTTAATACCCCTTAACGTTAGAAGGCACAAATTTGAAAAGACAGAGCATCTGCTCTAATTGTATGTCTGTTTCTCTTCTGTTCATCTTCTGTTTGGATTTCAGTTTAGGCACAGAATGCTAAAAGTTTTATTAATTTTCACTTTTGTGTGTATTCACTCTGGTGTACTCTTTGTACCTAAGAGCACTAGGCAATGAACGGCTGATTGAAAATTTTTTCCTCTAACTGGCATCTGGGACCAGCCCCCATGTGAATGACACACAACTCAGAGAAATGAGTCTGTAAGAGCCTTGGAAAATGAACTTTATAGGACTAAATAATTCTCCCAGGCTCTCCTTATTTAATCCCCAGGAGGGATCCTTTCTTCCCTCAAATTCTTTTCATTTTTAAAATAGGCCATAGTGATATAAATGTACCCAGTGTACTCCTCCAGACAGGTAATAGGACACCAGTGATGAGGAAGTGCTTGTAATATTCTCCACCCACAGACAGGCCTGGATATACATCCATCCAGAGCTGTGTCATCCTATCACCAGGGAACAACTTGCTCCTTGGATCTCCTTTTATTGCAGCTGATGCAGCAGTGGAGGATGACTAGAGAGATTTAGCACTGTCTCTCCTCCCTGTCCTCTGTTCTTCTGTGCAAGGGACCACTTGTCTTGTAAGTGGCAAGCTAAACTCTCATCAGACTATCTGGGGTACATGGGCCATCCAGGAAACATAAGTTAGTTCCAGAGCTTGGGGGTCAGACAGAACTCACGATTCTTCCTGGGGAAATATTGGGAAGTCAGTGTTCACTTTCAGAAGTAAATTGAATGGCCACCTCTACCGTCATTTCAAATATCACTGAATTGCACTTAAATTAGGGCTGCCATTTGTCAATAGTTGCTGGAAGCGAGATGAAGACTGACTGAGACACATATGACAAGTCCCATAGTGATGGTGACTTTCTGAACCAGAAACAAAAGTCGACCTCCCTACCACATCTGTTAGAACATCTATCTCCACCGCAAAGGTTATTAGTAGAGGATCTTCTGCAAGGAAGCTAGCAACATCAGCATCAAATTTGATTTTTATTCCAATACTTTCCCCAAAGAGTGTAGTAGTAAAAGCTCTTGTTGTATATTAAGCACACATGGTTTGTCAAGAACAAAACAGTGCTAACTGTTTTGTCTTTGAAACTAACCTATGAAGGAGAGACTCCACTATTTCTACTTTATCTTATATAACTAAGTGCTTGAAGTTCCTTCCCAAGATGGTATGCTAGTGAGGGACAAGGTAGAACTCACAGTCAAGCCACCTAATCCAGAACCTTAACTCCTGACCAATGACTGCCCAACCACCAAAAGCAGTGTAATTACAATTTCACCCTTCTTCTGTCTGTATCTCTACTGCCTGCAAATTCCTTTCACCACCATCCACCATCTGAGGAGCCAACAATCATCCTCTCCAGAAGAAATTACCCTGGAAGTTAGTGGCATGTGTGCTAGCTGCTGTCTCCTTATTAAGCAGCATCTACTTCCTGTATTCAGAACCCTACACATAGCATTCTTTTTGTCTGGGCCATTTTCCCCCTCTCTGCTCTTCCTCCCTTTGCTTTTCTTCTACCTTCTGCCATTATTTCACCAGGTCTCTTACACTCTCATTTCTTTGATATTCCATGGTAACATTTGTTTCTTGAATGCAAATGCTCACATTTTTAAAGAACTACCATGTTGAAAAAACACAAGTGAAATGCCAATAAAAACACAAACTTCTGTCTATGAGAAAATGTCTAGATTACCTAAAGGATCCTTCAAAATTAACAAGTAAATGAAAAAAAAATCCCTAGGAAAATATTCAAGTGAACATATCACAAAGAAGGTATGCAAATGTACAACAAACATCTCAAAATGTAAATAAGTTCACTGTTCATCAGGGAAGCATAAATTAAAACCATATGAAATATCTACTCACTAGTATAAACATACTCAAAAAGACTACAAGCATCAAGTGGTTAGAACAGAGGATAATCGTATGTTCTGTACATTGGTAGTTTTGGGGTGAAATTGTTGGAGCAGATGAAGTCCTGAGTGAATGTGTATTATTGACATGGCAGAGCCACATCAAGAATCCCTAAACCTCAGATTCATGGGGATGACAAAGCCTTCCTACTCTGAGGCTTAGAAGAATGGCAAAGCCTTCCTTGGGTTCAAATACAAGTGCTTATGAATGGTTGAAGAATGTGTGTGTGTGAAAACTAGCAGGGGCAATTCCTCCTCCGGGATGACTGGAACCTGAGAGTGCTACACTACAGAACTACCCCTCCTCCTTGCACTGTACATAACAAACACACTGAATTTAAGGGTTGCACAGTGGTACCCTCTATCAGATGGAGCACAGTCCTCCTGACCCCAACTTTTCTGTCTGTGTGTCTGTCCTTTCTTCAGTGTCTGTCATTTCTTCATTTCCACATCGCCACAGGTTTACAGAAGGAAGCCATGCAGGACACAGCAGTGAAATATTACCTCAAAACAGAAAAGAGAAAGCTATGCACATTTTACTAGCACAGAAATTCCATTCCTCGGACTGTAACTGAATGGAATTAACACACATGCCTAGAAAAAGACTTGTGCAAGAAGGTGCAGTGCAGCTCCAGTTATGACATCACCAAGCCATAAGTAATGCAAATGCCTATCAACCTAAGGGGACATGGAAATATAAATTGTGGCATAGCCAGGAAATGAGTAGCATATCTTAACAAAAACATAAGAAACCAATGATATTTTCACCAATATTGACAAATTCAAAACAAAATACATTTTGAACAAAGAAGCCAAACACCAGGAATGCTGGGATACCGTCTTGTCTCTTTGAAGTCCAAGAACAGGCAACACTAGTCTTTATTGATTAAAAGTCAGAAAAGAGGTACAGACTCAAGATTTACATATTTTACTTTGTGTACTTTATGCCTTAATAAGATTTTCAAACATTAATGGATTGTAAATTACTTAGGAAGGATGTATATAACATTACAGCACTCTGGATTACTTCATTGCTGACATTAGAGATTTCAAGCCATTAACAGCTGTCCTTCTTACTTCAAAGAGAGTCAATAAATGTGCAGGCAGCTTGAAAAAAAATCCCTCCCTGTGTGGAACACTAACTGATGGAAGCTTTCAAGTTTCTTGGTGTGTTGAGTCTTAAAAGTCTTGTTGAGTACTCACAACAATAACAATAACAACAACAACAACACACACACACGCACGCACGCACGCACGCACGCACGCACGCACGCACACACACAACAACAACAACCCCTAACAGCTTAGGCATAATTTTAGGCAATGGCTAAAGAGTATATTCAAACACATTCACACTACTTAGAAAATAGCCATTCTCTAGACTCCATACAACATATGTAATCATTAACTCACATTAACTGTAGATACCTGCACTGAGCTCACAAAAGACTGGCCCTATTAAGAATCACCAAGGAAATGGGAGGGGCTTATGGGACCCTACCCTTTACCTATGAACTATTGGCTATCTACAGATTCTGTCTTCTCTTGTGTAACCTTACTGAACCCATGAGACTTCAGTAGATAGTTCCAAACCCATGGTCACACAGATGACATGCGTTACTCTGTGTGGATAACAAAACAAAATGAATAGGCATAAACAAGAGTGGTATTTATGGTGTCAGTGGACAGAGGTGGCAGGGAGGTGGGGATCATAGCGGCCAAGCTGTACATATGTGAGACTCTAAAATAATAACAATAATGATAATTCAAACATTCAAACGCTGAAAATAAAGATCACTCCCTTCCTAGGAAAAAAAAAGAAAACACATCCAAGTAGAATTATGCAAGACTTGCTAATTGGAAGCCCTCCCTTTCTTTTTGCATTCTCTCTAAACCAAGTACCTCATGAAGAAATGAAGTGCTAGTGTCTATGACCTCATTATTACAGTCTAAAGTTCCTACACAAGTACCAGTTGCTCCCAGGGCTGCAGTGTGGTTCTACAGGAGAAGAATATGCTTCTAGATTCACTATTGTCTGATAACTGACAGAACCATATGATATTGAAGAATAATTGCAAGTGGTCAGCTCTGAAATCACATATATATGAGCAACAATAAATGGACTCAGTAGATGACATTTTTTATGTTTATGTAGATAAATAACAGTAATAATCAAAGAAAAAAGAGGTCATAGTTTGAGAAGGATTTAGGCATGGGA
The DNA here is from genome assembly GCF_004664715.2 of Peromyscus leucopus. Classification (NCBI taxonomy): domain Eukaryota; kingdom Metazoa; phylum Chordata; class Mammalia; order Rodentia; family Cricetidae; genus Peromyscus; species Peromyscus leucopus. Next base: position 39,796,321 of record NC_051072.1, read on the forward strand.
TGGGTTGGAGAAGAGGAATCAGAGGAAGGAAAGAAATGGAAGGGGAAAATTGTATAATTATTTCTTAATTAAAAATTAAAAACAAAAAAGCGTTGAAGCTTAGAAAGGAAATTAAATCCAAATGGCATGAAAGTCTCCTATCCCATCAAAACATATATAATTCCTAAAACCTCAGAGTGAGTCAACAAGAGGACCTGAGGGGCACACTGACCTTTACTAATGGCTAAGTAACTTGGTCGTGATCCATTTCACTAAAGTGACATGAATCTCTCCTTTCCCTTTGGAGGTGGTTTGGAAGGTATTTACTGCTCTAGTTTAAATGAGATGGCTAGAGGGTAACATCCCTAACTTTACCTTCTATTTTCTGCCATTTACATTTCTTAATTTTCTGATGCTAGACATTGATTTCGAAACTTATTTTTGCTTCCTAAGGTCATAGAAGTCCCTTGGGTAACTCCCTTGTCTCCGTTTCCTGCCAACTGGCTATTCTTTGTGCTTTCTCTTGACTGCCTTTTGGAACAAAAAGCCATCTTTGTCATGTCTTTGTAACACACGAATTACTTCATCATATTGAATAAATATATAAACATTAAGCACATTACTGACACTTCAATTCTCTGGTTCTTCATTAAGAGAAAAACAAATTTGAAACAAAAAAGTTCTAGGGTGCTGACAATCCAGAAACCTGAATCCCCTTGGCACCTGGGGACTGTTTGTTTGTTTTGAACACACATTCAAATTTAATTAAACAAGTTTAGCTCTTACCTGAAGTTTTTAATTATACACATTATCAAACTACACAGAGATAATATTAAGTACATTTTATCATTTTCCTTTAAAAGCACATGAGCTCAAAAAATGAGAAATCACGTTTGTTCACCAAATTTTTCAGGTACCAACATTAATTAAGTCTATCAGGGACTTAAATTAGTCTACTGAAATTTAATTAGAAAGCCTTCTTCCTCAAGTGTGGAGAAAGCGAGGTAATTATTCTAAGATGTACCTTGTATACAGAAAAGAGTTGATCAGGGCTGACTGTTGAATTTAAAAAGGTCGATTTGAAAGAATGGCCCTGAGTTGGTGTTTGGGGATTTATTTCTAGAGGGTTCTTCCTTCACCATTTCCTGTATACCATTTCTCTGTGCCCCAACTGTTTGCACAAACACTATAGTTTTTACCTCCCACACACTTTCCTCCCTGATATCTGGACTTGTACATCCTAATCTTCTGGGTGGAGAATGTGATTATTGACAATGGAAAATCTGGATACTGATTTCTTAGAAAGGATACCCCGGCAGAGGGCATCCTCAGTTAACACTTTACAAATGTTCCCTTGCAACTCATAGATGGAGGAGTCACAACTGTTTCACTCCCCTTTGAGAGGGGAGTCTGAGAAGGTTGGGTCTGACCCAGTGTTTGTGTGTCTTTTTCTTTGCTGATTTTTCGTTAAAACTGATTGTTATAGTAATCCACAACCATAAATGTAACTAATGTCTTCTGGGAGTTCTCCAAGATGATCACTTAGGGGTGATCTTGAGAATGCCTGGTATCTTGGTGTCTGAATCCTAACCTTCCCCTCTACACCAGTGAATGCAGTGATGTTGATCCAAATTAAGTTCAGGGCTATAGTAGTTTTTCAAAGAACCTTTAGGTAAGATTACCGTACTCAACTCTCACCTGTCATGGTATGAAACAGCACAGTATTTGTACATTTTCCTTATACATACTTGACTAAGAAAAAAACAACAATGCATATTTCCAATTTCCATTTTATTAAAGTGAATATTTATTATCTTCTTATTTAGTAGCAATTGTTTCACTTTCTTTTTTAAATAGTGTGGGGCTTGCAGACTGGTAAGTAACAATTTTTAGAACTAAATTAAATATTTTTTTGGAGTTGTTACTGGACAAATTTCTTTTGATCACAACTTTTTGTAAATCTGAAAAGTGCCTTCCCTAGGAATTCCCTTTACCCTGCACAGAATGAACAAGAGTCTCTTATGTACCGTAAGTTCATTTTTCTGGCATCTCTTAGGGAATACTTGGGAGTCTGTGTACATATGGCTTCATTCTTGTTCCCTTCCACCTAAACTTGTTTAAGAGGCAGCTGGCCAGATGAATATGGATAGTGGATATGCCCACTATCCCCATTTCACTGTGTTTTATGGGCTAATGTTGCTACTGAAGAGTTAAATCTCCCTTGATAAGCAGAACACCACCACCAAAAAGATGAAGAGTACTAAGTATGCTAAGTAGGAAGCCATATGGAGGAGACAGACGTTGGTTGACTGCCTTCTAAATCAAAGTGCTTTATTAATATAAGTACTAATAACTACTAAAATAGCATTAAGATAAGAGTGTCAGAGGCCAGATTACTGGGCTCATGCATTTAATTGCATATCTTCTTTTATTCTAATTACAGTGTAGTCTAGTCTTGATTCCAGATTCATTTTCCCTCAATGAATTGTCTCCTAATGTTTCTGCACGTGTCTGCCAACATGATAATGAATGCATGAGTTATCATTAGTTAAGAACTTTAAGAATCACTTATGGCCAGTGTAAGTTTTCCTGGTACAATATCTTTTTCCTGGATTCTTATGAACTGTCATCGCTACCTTTCAACACCTTCCTGCGAAACATTTATGCCAGATGTCTCCTCCTGTGGAGACAGATGTTACCTGAAGAAACCCTCTCACTGTTTTTTTCTTTTGTTCCTGATTTAAAAACTTATTGTCCTTCTCAAATCAAACAATGGGCCACAAACAAAATCCCCCCAAAATCACATGTAACAATCACCATGAAAAATGTATAACGTGGAAATGTCACTGAAGGTACTCACTCACCCACTTGAGTCTGCAGACGTGATAGCAATCAGAGGCAGGATTTTCAGGGGGAGGACTGGTTGGCCTTGGGATGTTCTCTGATTCACTTCTCAAGTCAGTTTGTTCCAACTGTCTGAAGGCAAGAGGAGGGAGCTGGATACTGCGGGATGAAAGTCTCCGCACAAGATAGGGTTCCATCCCACGGAAGGGGTCCTCTTCTTCATTACTAGAATGCAATGTTTCCTCGGAGGCCTAAGGCAAAATTCAAGAAAGTTGACAGAATTAATAAAAGGCCCAGTAGGTGTCATTATGTGGTGGCTTTAATAAGTTCTTGGGGAAAAATAAGTGCAGCTATACATGCAGAATGCTGTTTAGAAACAAACAACATAAGTGAGAGAATATCTGCTGAGAAGCTGAGATGTAGGTTTTTTTTAAAGCATTTTTAAAATTCATTTTACATACCAATCATGATCCCCCTCTTCCCTCCTCCCACCCCTCCAGCCTCTCCCCCAACCCACCCCCCATTTTCTCCTACAAGAAGTTAAGGCCTTCGATGGGGAGTCAGCAGAGCCTGGTACATTCAGTTGAGGCAAGTCCAAGCCTGGCATCAAGGCTGCACGAAGTGTCACACCTTAAGCACTGGGCTCCAAAAAGCTCATGTACCAGGGAGGATTGTGATCATACTACCATGGGGCCCCTTAAGCAGATTAAGCTACACTACTGTCTCGCTTGTACAGAAGGCCTAGTCCAGTCCTGTGGAGGCTCCACAGGTGTTGGTCCAAATTTCATGAGTTCCCATTGGTTTTGTCTGGTTGTCTCTGTAGATTTGTTTTTAAACAGTGGGTTTGCTTATCATTGTTTTTATTTAGGTTTTATTTGGGTTTGGCTGTAACAATTGGTGTTTTTAGCAGTCTTAGAATTTACTGACTTTGTGTATGAATCCTATAAAACCAAACATGTTTTCTTTCTCCCTTCTGTGGAATGAATTGCAGTAAATCCATTTGATTACATGTATTAACATGCATGTGCTGAGATTTGGGTGTAAGTGCATTTTTTCCAACAAATGTGCTTGCAAACAAGGAGAAGGTAATTTTTTCCCCTTATTCTTTAACTTTTACTTCATAATTTTTATGGTTTTCCAATTTTAAACAATCAAACTATTTCTTTTTTTTTACAGTGTTTCTATCTTTAAAATATTTAAACTTTTATTCTTTCTAAATTATTGTTTAATCATTTCCCTGTTTTTTGCCTTGTTTCTCCTTCCTCCCCCAGTGCTGGGATCAAACTCAGGGCCTCACATACGCTAGGTAAATGATTTGCCAGTAAAACATCGCCAGCCCTTCAATTTTTTTTGAGACAGGGTCTCTCTAACTTTCTCAGGACATCCTCACATTCAATAGCAGCACAGCTGGTTTGTACTTATTTACGATCCTCCTGTCAGAATCCCTGGAGTCGCTGAGATGACAGACATATGCCACCACATCTGGAGATACACACACACACACACACACACACACACACACACACACACACACACATTATTTTGTTTGAGACAGGGTCTCATAGTCTAGACTGACTTCAAGCTTGATAAGTAGTTGAGGATGACTTTGAACTTCTAACCAGCCTGTTTCTATTTTTTCAGTTCTGAAGTTTTGGTTGAGCCACAATGATTAGGAATGAGTCTTTATACATGCTAGGCAAGTATAAAGCTGATCTATATCCTCAGCTATGTGTGTGTGTGTGTGTGTGTGTGTGTGTGTGTGTGTGTATCAAGCTCAAGGTTTTTTGTGCTTTGTTGCTTTCCTGGTCCAGCAGTAAGGAATTGAGCTCAGTTCTATCCATAACTCAGGCTCAGAGAACCCTGCTGGGCTTTTCTTCTTAAAGAACCAGGGGCACATCACGTAAGTTCCTAGCAGCCAACCAATCCCCAGAAAGCTCAGTTTATGGGGGTCTGAGGTCCTGATCTTGGAAAAACCCCTCTGCCATAGCAGCAGAGGAAAAGCTACAGCATTTGACAGAACAGTATCTGTGTGTGGCCTCCCAACTAGCCCACCACACCTTGTCAGGCCAGGCCTGCCAATGAGACTAGGTGAGTATCATGGAGTGGGAGCTGAGATGTCAGATCTTGCCCTTTCTAGTAAGCACTGGGGTCCACACTAGCATCCATTCATGGGACAAAAGCCTCAGACTTTTCCTAGAGACTGCAGCAGTCAGTCCAGAATCCCTGGGGAGAAGCACAGTGGATACAATGCTTGCTCTACAAATGTGAAGATCTGAGTTTGAATCTCTAGCATCCACATTAAAAAAAAAGCCAAGCACAGCAGGAATCTAAATGTTGGTGGTCGGGGTGGTGGAGACTGGCAGATCCTAAGATCTCAGTTACTAGCCAGACTAGCTGAAATGACAAGCTTATGCCCTGTCTCAAGGCAATATGGCAAAGAGTGAGAGGAAAACCTCTGGCATGCGGCTTTTGTTTCCATGTGCTTGTCCATGGGTAGGCACAACTGGATATTCACAAGCATGAACCACAAACACACATACAACACACACACACACTACAAACAAACTAACAAGCAACCATCAAAGAGAACAATGGCAGCAACAAACCAATCACATTCAAGTAACCAAGAGAATATTGTCAATCCTGCCAAAGCTCCCATTCGATGGGGGCCATGACTCACACTATGAGAAGAACCATGGAGGGTTACTGACTGTCATATTCTGCTGTCTTCACTACACCTGTCCAAATCAACAATGTTTCCCCTCTTGAAAGACCTGACAAGATTATGGGCTTTTGTCTGATACAGCATGATTGGTGCCTAAACCCAATGGGCTTCTCCATCGGATACAGCATGCTTTGTGCCCAAACTCATGATTCTCAACCAAAGAAGCTACAGGGAGAGTATACAACTGTGGTCACGTATAAATAAATCAACAGTGCACCATACACAGATACCCCAAGATCAAAAGAAAGCCACTTACTTTGAACGCTATTGCATCAAATTTTAAGGACTGTCCATCTCAACAGACATACAAATCTCAATGCAGAAACACTATACGTTTGCTAACAACAAACAAGCAAAACCAGGTAGGTGATCCCTGATAAGGTTCACTGTCTCTAGGAAAAAGATGCCAGAGACATCAAGGTGGAAAAAAAGCCAGAAACAAATTCAAAGGAGTGATATTTAAGAATGGCTTGTGTATGGTGGCACATCTTAAAAAAAACAAAAAAACAAAAAACAAACAAAAAAAAACCAAAAACAAAAAACAAAACAAAAAAAACATGGATTTTTCCTTTTATTGAAAATAGATTTTTTTTTCCTTATATAACATATCCTGATTATGGTTTTCTCTCCCTCTACTCCTCCCAACTCTTGCCACCTCCCCTCCCATCCAGATGCACCCCCAATAAAAATGCAAAGCTGTAAGCCATATTATATACACAAAGGATCTAGAGGATAATAAAAGAGAATAACTATGCATAATATAATATAATATGATTCATTTATATATAATAATAATAATAACAACAAAATAAAAAATCAAAAAGATAAATTTCTTTTTTATTTTAAAAGAAACAAAAGAAAAAAGCCCTGACGGGACATTATGAGACAAGCAACCTCCGAAGATGCTTTTGAGTTTGTTTCCTGTTGACCAACTATAGCTGGGCATGCAGGATATCCTTAAGAGTGGCTGTTTCCACTGGGCAGTGGTGGCACACGCCTTTAATCCCAGCACTCAGGAGGCAGAGGCAGTCGGATCTCTGTGAGTTAGAGGCCAGCCTGGTCTCCAAAGGGAGTTCCAGGAAAGGTGCAAAGCTATGCAAAGAAACCCTGTCTCGAAGAAAAAAAAAAAAAAAAAAAAAAGTGGTTGTTTCCCCAGGGAGACTCACTTGGAGAAAACTAAATTTTCATTTGCAAGTGTTATCACTTGGAGGTAACTTCTGAGTTAGGGATGGGGGCATGTACTCACTTCTACTTTCATTTCTAGGACTCCATCTGCTGCAGACCTGTGTAGGACCTGTGCATGCTGCCTCAGTCTCTGTGAGTCCATGTGTGCATCAATCCTATTGATTTAGAGGGCCTTGTTTCCTTGGTGCCCTCCCTTACCTCTGGCTCTGACACTCTTTCTTCCTCCTCTTTGGCAGGCTTCCCTGAAACCTGAGGGGAGATATTTGATGGAGACGTGCCGTTTAAGGCTGAGTGTTCCAAAGTCTCTCACTCTCTGCATATGGTCCATTTGTGGATCTCTGTGTTTGTTCCTATCTGCTGCAAGGGGAGATTTCTCTGATGATGGCTGGGCGAGACATTGATCTATGAGTATAGGTGAATGTCATTAGGAGTCGTTTTATTGCTACTTTTTTTTTTTTTTTTTTTTTTTTTTTAAAGAAAAATAGTATTTGGTTTTACCCTGGGTCTCCACAGTATCTAGTCTCATATTGGTCTTGGTCACCCAAGCAATGGTGGATATGCGTTCCATCTTGCAGAGTGGGCTTTAATGTAAGTCAGATAGTGGTTGGCTACTTTCAAGCTTTGTGCCACCATTGCACTACCATATCATGCAGGCAGGACACCATTGTAGATTGATGGGGATTGTATTTAATCTGTATATTGCTTTTGGTAGGATGGACATTTTTACTATATTAACCCCACAGATCGATGAACATGGGAGCTCTTTCTATCTTCTAGTATCTTTTTGAATTGCTTTCTTCAACGTCAAAGTTTTTACTATACTAGTCTATCACTTCCTTGGTAAGAGTTATTCCAAGATAGTACATATATTATTTTAGGCTATTATGGAAGGTGTCATTTCCTTGATTTCATTCTCAGTCCTCCTGTCATTTGTGTATAGGAGGGGTACTTCTATACACTCAAAGGAGGATGACACTGAGCTTCTGATCCTTCTATCACCATCTTCTGAGTGTTGAGATAATAGCATGTGGGACCATGGCAAGTTCACGACTCTTACTTTTTATTTCCTGGATGGGACTAAATCTATAACACACATTTTCAGGTTTCTTGCCAAGTGTTAAAATAAGACTTTGTAAGAAGGAACGTTAAAGGGATAAAAGAAAATCTGAGTGCCTGATGGGATTTAAACTACTCTCAAATCTTTTAAAATTTCCCTATACTATCTACATGCAAAGGGAAAACAGACTATAAAATAGAAAATATTTTTATTATACTTGAGAGAAAATATATCTAGTGAGCATAATCAATTCTAAGTAGTTGAGAAGCCTGCTTTAGTAATATTTCTAGCTACCTATTCAAAATCATGAAGACATCAAATGTTGCAAAATGCTTCAATAGAGTGGTGAGCTTTTGAATGTTTGCATTCCTGCTTCATTACTTGTATTCTTGGAGAGTAGTTTAACCTTTCTCTAAGGAATCAGTTGATTTAAAAAAAATAGTGGCCATGTTTGCCTACGAGAATCCAACTACACCAAGCATGTGGGAATATTTAGAGCTGACTGCCCAAGTGTGGTAAGCAGTCATCAATGGTGATTTCTTTACTTTTGAGTACTATAAGTGAAGAAACTCACCTAGGGAGTTAATACTTTTCCACAACATTATCATGTTTGTTGTAAATTCAGACCACAGCAACTTTAGAGTAAACACAAGTTTCAAGTTTTTGTTTTACTCTTTATCATACAAATATCTTTGAGCATTTAATTGATTTTTTTAAGCAAAAATTTAAGATTATTGCCTCTGAAATAGAGATGATAATTCACCTCTCAAGATCATTGTCTGTTCCAGGTGTGTAGCATGTAAATCACTAACACCTGGTGAAGTTTGTGCTTAACACAATGGCAGCTATCATCATTAGAATCTAAGCAAACCCCTTATATTATTTTCATAGCGTTATGTTACCTTTGGTGCTTATTTTCCTTGTTGATTTCCAAATTAAAAAATTCACCTTCTTCCTGACATCTATCTTGAAAAGTGGGAAGGATGTTCAATGATGGGCTCTAGCCCTGAACTGCCCTGTCTAACTTTAGTGACAAATGGAATAATAGAAGGACCTTCAAAAAGGACATTAGAAGCTGTAACTAAAACAAAACGTTCATTTATTCCAAATTTTACATATGCAAATCTAGATTCTGAGAGTCTCTTCTTTGAGGGATAGACTTCCATTATAAAACAATATCGAAAAACATAAATGACTAATATTTATTGAGAATTTATTAAGTTGTACTTTTTTTTGCAGATTGTCTTCTTTAATTTGCCCTAAAATCCTGAGACAGCCTTCTTACTTTTCTTACTTTATACATTAAAAAATAGATATCTGTAAAATATCACACACTGTCCAAATAGCCCCATGACAAGGTAAAATAAAGTCCAAGCAGCCTTACTTTTCTTGGATATTTTAACTATAGGACACCAAATTTCATACACTTGGAAATATCACATTCCCAAACAAAACAGGATGGCTGATCATGATAAAAGTCAAAATCCAACCCAAAAGCTCTTGTAATTAAATATGAGACTAAAAACCACTATGTAACATTACCTTAACTGGCATGGTTCCTGGTACAGAGTACACTGCTAGAAAAGAACACTGAATGACCATAGATGCATAAACCTCACACTCATTTTAAAAAGTGGACAGAACTGAGCTCACAACGGCCCTACCTTAACAACCAAAATTAATGATAGCCTACGGCTAAATTAGGAGCTAGAGACTCTAAGTCCCACTGAGCCACTAATGACACATGGGGTCTGAAAGATATTAAACCTTTCTGGGTTCTTAGGCATAAACCAAGAGCTTGTACAAAGTAAACCTGAGGACAGCTTTTGGTCCAAAATATTGTGACTTTGTAAGAACCCATGGGAAAGTGAATGTTTCATGAGATGAAAAATACAAGACTGGGGGGTGGGGTGGGTGGAGGAAGAGAGGGTACACGAGTAACATTGCCATCTTTCACACAGGAGAAATGAGGCCTAGGTATTGGCAAATATCATCATAGAACAAAGCTTCATAGTTGACCAGCACTCTAAGATAGCTGATGATTCATCATTTAGTAAATTAAACGCATAGATAACTTTGTTCAGGATGAACGCATGAAGAAGAATTAAGGATGAGACTAACAGGTCTTTGGTCACATCGAGGATCACCGACTGAAGTCAACATTGTTTTACTGAGTGCTTTGCTGCCCACTCTGGGCAGTAGCATTGCAGTTAGAACATTGCTTCGAATAGCCCAGGTAATTGGGTGAGATGACAATGCTTGAGAAATCCTCTTTGCAGTGAAACTTCCTCAGGGGGTAATGTCTTCTGGGAGGATGATTTCTATTAAAACTAAGCTTCGTGTTTATGTCCACATGCCATCAGTTTAAACCCATCCCGTATATATTTTACCTTTATACTAAAAATAACAAAGCAGTTGATAATTGATGTCAGCATCTAATTCCCCACGTGAAAACACTATAGCAAGAAGCCTTTTCATGCTACAGATCAATGTGCATCGATTATGCTTTAGAAGTACACTGAACATACTTATGAGGTATAAGGTGGAAGGCAAATGTTTCTATTTGGGAAAGAAATAGAAAACTAACCACCAGGGCCTTATGAATCTTATTGCAAAAAAAAAAAAAAAAAAAAAAAAAAAAGACACTTTGTAAGGAGTGGGAAAATAGTATTTCCAATGCTTCAAGCCATCCTTTTTTTTTTCAAGCATAGCATTGCTAACCCCCTGTGTTTTGATCACAGAGAGTATGTGTAAACATAGAGGATTAGTTCCAGACCTGTCCAATCACAGTCTTCATGACTACACCCTATGAATAAAAATAATAATCCAGATTTGTATGTGCACTAACACTTGAGAAAAAATGCATTTGACAGTTTAGAATAGTCTAATAGGAACATGTGACATGGATACAGCTACAAAGACATTCATTACAGCTCATTCATAATAACCCGTAACTGAATGTAACATAACTGCCTCGCTGAAGAGTTGGCTTCAAATATTGGGGTATGTCAAATGATGAAATACTACTGTGCGGCTGTTAAAGTACTGCAGAGGAACTGTAAAAATATGATAATTGCAAAATGTTGAATGAGAGGAAGAGAGTATAGAGTGACGTTCATTTTTATAAAAGATTTCATCAAAAACTTAAGAAGTCATATGTTCATAGAAAATTCTGAAAGGGTATATCCAAACTCCTTGGGTGTTATTATTGGTAATGATCTTGTTTTTTTTTTTAAGTCTTTCTTAAATTACTATTTCTACAAACTCCATAATAAATGCATTGCTTTTAAATTATTATGCACAATAGAAGTCAAAATAATAAACATGAAACATTCACTTTTCAAAAATATTTCTTTTTGAGATAATATACTTACATCATTTCCCCCTTTCCTTTTCTCCCTCCACAGTCTCTCATCAACTCATTCTTTGTTCTCTTTCAAAATTTTGGGCCTCTTTTTCATTCATTGTTATTACACACACACACACACACACACACACACACACACACACACACACACTCCTAAATACATAAGTACAACCTCCTCAGTGCTGTGGATATCATTCTATATAAATAAAACACTGATGGCCAGTGACCAGGCAGGAAGTAGGTGGCCAGGCAGGAAGTAGGTGGGACAAGGAGAGAGGAGAATTCTGGGAAGCAGAAGGCTGGGGGAGAGACACTGCAGCCACCGCCAGGACAAGCAGCATGTAGAGACTCTGGTAAGCCACCAGCCACGTGGCAAGGTATAGATTTATAGAAATGGGTTAATTTAAGATAAAAGAACAGTTAGCAAGAAGCCTGCCACGGCCATACAGTTTATAAGTGATATAAGCGTCTGAGTGATTATTTTATAACTGGATTGTGGGACTGCGGGGCTTGGGGAACCTGGAGAGAAGCCCTCCAGCAACACCTCAGTCTATACAATGTTACTGGTGTGTATGCTTTCAGGGCTGACCATTAGGTATTGGATAACCAGTGGATGTTCTCTTCCCTGGGGAAGACTGTTTCTCATACCCTCAGCATCCCTTAGTTGTATTAGTTTGTTGTGTGAGGTTGAGGCCTCCTGGACTCTCCCCTGTCCACATTAGCATGACCACTATGTTGTCTTTGGTCAGCTGATATTTAGGCAGTCATGTTGATGAGACAACATTCTCTTTTAATGGTACTTAGAAACACCTCTTATTCAGCTTCAAGATATTTGTAATAAAAAATAAAGGAAACATGGGAGCATTTGAGTGAATTAATGTGAATCTGTTAGATGATAATAAAATAAACTTCTCCATGATAATTAACTAACTTCCATGGAGTAGTTGGTACACAAATAATTTTAATGTAATTCTGTTCACTGTGAGAATAAACATGTTTCTAAAAGTTATACATGAAACAATTCTGTAATAATTGCTACTTACAGTGGGTTAGCATTAAATATTATTAATCATTATTACTCCATTTTTATATGCTTCCATTTTCAATTTGCTTGTTGTTCTTTTTCCTTTAAAAGTAGGTAGCAAACCTCTTGCCTTTAGCATAAAAATATACATATATGCATAGTATATATATATATATATGTATATATATATATGTGTGTGTGTGTGTGTGTGTGTGTGTAAAAGTGATAAATAATTTTGTAGCTGCTGGTAGTCTAATAATTTTGAAAATTTATTTTATATAGTTACATAAAAATGAAATTTTCTATGAAAAATCTTCCTTAAAATATTGTGATTTGCATATGAAGTGTCCCATCCATCATCACAAAAAAAAACTCATGTACTGAAAACATGGTTCTCAATGGGTAGCACTACTGAAGCAATTGGAATATGACTCTTAAGTTTATAAATGGATTAATCTGTTGGTAAGTTATACTGAATTGGCTGTTAAGAGGTGAGGTTGGTGTGGAGGAAGTGGGCCCATGGAGGTGTTGTGTCTTCGAAAGTGTATTTTGTCTCTCATCCTTTTCTATTGCTTTCTGCTTTCCTGGATGTCATGAGGTTAACCAGTACCACACATTATTGCCCCTGTGATACTCTGCTTCACCAAAAGCCAGTAGTAATGGCATAACCTAACCATGAACCCAACCTTTGAAATCAAAAGCCACATTAATCCTTCCATGCTAAAGATGTTTTCTTGAGTATTTTTAACAGGAAAGAAAACTAACCACAGGTGCACATGTGCGCAGGCTACACACACACACACAGCTATCAGTATCATGTGAATGTCTCCTTTTTCTTTCAGTCTGTGTGCTGACTAGTTTCTATGTCAACATAAGTTTTACAGATAATTTGGATTTTAAAGGAGTCTGTATATTTTTTAAGAGATAACTTTTAAGGTATATGAGTTTGTAAGGCTGTTAGACTCTTTAAATTTGTAAAATGTTTTGTACTGTGATGTCTTTATACAAGAAAGGACAAGCTGTGGCTTAACAGTGACATATTTATGTGCTAAGCTGACAAGGGGTCAGTTGTGCTGGCTACTTTTATGTCAACATGATACAAGCTATAGTCATCTGAGAGGATGGACCCTCAATCGAGAAAATGCTTCCATATGATCAGACTGTAGGCATTTTCTTAATTAGTGATTGACTGGGAAAGTCCAGCCCATGGTGAATGAGAACACTCCTGGGCTGGTGGTTCTGGGGTCTTTAAGAAAGTAGACTGAGCAAACCATGAGGAACAGGTCAGTAAGCCACACTCCTCCATGGCCTCTGCATCAGTTCCTTCCTCCAGGTTCCTGCCCTGTTTGATTTCCCATCCTGACTTCCTTTGGTGATGGACTATAATGTGGAAGTATAAGGCAAATAAACCACTTTCAAATCCCCAACTTGTTTTTGGCCATGGTGTTTCATCACAGCAGTAGTAACCCTTGAGGGTAGGGGTTTGATGGAAACATCTCATTCAGGATCGAATGCTCCAGAGTCTCACTTTCTGCACACTGTCCATGGTTCTTTACAAGCATACAGGCAGCCCACACTCTACAGTTCCTTGAAGGTGTGTGTAGACAAGTTAAATAATGTTACATGACAGACCAAAGAATTCATAGCTGAGGAAAGAAGTGACACTTTCACACATGGCACATAAAACTTTGTGTACAATACCACATTCCTTTCACTCTCTTGTTGCCAGCCCTCTCCATGTTTTTAAGATGGCAGATTCATAAAATGGAAGAAACTCTGTATAGAAAATTTTTGTTTACAGAGAAAAAAATCAATTGACATTCATCAACATTTAATTTTGTTTACATGGACCATGCATCTGTTGGAATGTGTTGGGGTTTACTATTACATAAAGTGTTATGTTATATGTGTGTACATATATATTTTAATTAAGCTCATTTAAAGTGTGATACTTGGTTTATTCCTTAAAAAAGAAATCATTGAATACATAGTTAAGAGTCTTCTGGATGTGAGAATATAGAACCAAGTCAGGTAGTGGCTTTCTTTTAAGTACTCATCCATTTATGGAGAAAGGTAATAAGTCATAATCACTAATATATAATAAAAGCAGTAACAGAAGACTTAGAGGTTCTCAGAAGCACAGAAGTAGGATAAACCTTGTGGGTGTGCACACCTGTGTGCATGCATGCACATGCATACACATGAGCATTTTAATGCGTGTGTTCATGCAAGGGCATGTGGACATGTGTGCTTCTACGTGTGAAAGCCAGTAGTCAATGTCCATGGTTTTCCTTAAATGATTTTTACATCATTTGTTTAAAGACAGTTTTTTTTCTTACTGATCTGGAGCTCACCAGTTGGCAGGGTTCATCTGGCTCCCTCTCCCCAAGTGCTGGAGATATAGATGTATACCAATTCTATTTCCTTTGATAGCCTAGAAGCATGGCTAAAAGAATCTTTGTATCCCTACCACCCAGCCAGGGCCTGGGACAAAAACATGCTAACTATACCTTGTTGAAAGACTTAGTTAATCATGTAGACATAGTGGTTCTAGTTTTCAACTGTACAATTTGGGAAGTTGAGTAATAGTACTTGACATTTCCTAACTACTAATAAGTTGGGTGTGAAGCTTGAACACATAAAAGAGAATTTCTTTGAAATATTTCTTTAGTCTATTCTCATGTTGAACTTCTTTTCAAATACAGTTATACAACTGCTTCACATCTGTGTATTCAACTGTGGCAGAAAATAGTTTTTAAAAATGATCTATATTGAACATATATTGATAGATGTTTTGTTTTCCATTAATCTCTCATCATTACTTATGCCTTTTATGATGCTGTAATGTATTATGTTACAAATAACATTATTCAAAGCATATTGGAGACTATGCATGGCTTGTAAGCATCTACTATGACATTGGAAAGATTATCTTTGAGATTATAATATAATCAAATCACTTACCCCTTCCCTTTTTTTTCCTCCCAACCCTCCCATATACCTGTTATTGCTGCTTTTGAAACTCATGACTTCTGTTTTCATTAATTGTAGTTCCCAGTGTATATGTCAATGTGTGTGTGTGTGTGTGTGTGTGTGTGTGTGTGTATTTCTAAATATAACCTGCTCAGTCTGTAAATACTACTTTTCTGTATATTTTCAAGGATGAACCCACTGATGTGCCCTTCCCTGTGGAAGACTGTTTCTCCCACTCAGTGTTCCTTAATTGCCTATAGAGTTGAGAACCTGTGATATTCACCCTTATACTTTGGCATGTCTATTTTTATTTGTGTGTGTGTGTGTGTGTGTGTGTGTGTGTGTGTGTGTGTGTCTGTGTGTGTGTGTGTGTATGTATTTGAGGATTTGATATATTTATGTGTGCTTGTAATTGCCAAAAAGGCTTTGCTTACCCTGAAGCAGTAGCTACAGTTGGTTGTGTGCTACCTAAGGTAGGTACTGGGAACTGATCTTGAGTCCGCTGAAAGAGCTGCATGGACCCTTAACTATGGAGTCATCTCTCCAGTTCTCTAATAAGCCACTTTAAGAATGAGACCTAAACACCTTCAGATTTTGGCATCTACAAGGGGTCTTGAAATAATCTATGGATGTGAAATACAACTGTGAATGAACAGTTGCTGCCCTAATTATAAAATAAGAATCAGAAGAGTCCCACTGGAGATTCGAAGAAGTTGGCATGTTAAACCCATGGACCAGCCTTCAGAGGGACAGTTTAAAATGGGGGTGGGCTTTTAATCACTTCCAATATTACATTCCTTTCCTCCTGCCAGATTCATTTGTTGCATACTAAGTTCTGCAAGAGTAATATCTTCCTGAATTTTACTTTATAGAAGAAACAAGATAATTCTGAAACTCTGATCAACTACTTAAGAATTAGGATCCAATTTAACAAGTCACTATAACTGAACAGAAAATCACAATTGAAATCTCAGTAAGAGACGCATGAGTCGATTGCCACTATCTATCTGTTATTCTTTTATGTCTCAAAAATCCCTAATTATATACCAAAGTAATAACTGAAAATCAACAATAAGATTCACTTAGCCTCCTGCCAAATTTTTCTCTATCTCATTACTGATTGCATATGTTTTGTCCTTAAATGCTAATATTACCAAATTAATTCCATAGAATACTGACAAGCCAAAGCAATAGACATAAATATCTAAAGGCTTTTCCTATTGAAAAGGACATTGTGCTGAATTAGCATGATTAATTTTCAAATGAGTATTATATAATGACCTAGAAAATGCACTTGTAGCATGAGCTCTTTGTAAACAAGGAAAAACACCTAGGATTAATACAAAGAGAGCAGATAATTCTGTAACATCCACAGAGACCAACTCAAATATAGACTGATTTCATGCTGATTAGGAGAGACAGAAACACTGGAATTTTCTAAATCCATTTTATTTAACTCACCAAAACTTCAAATTTTCCTAAAAGAAATACAAAATATTTCATTCCGTAATACTCTCATCAATAATAAATTCTTTCTGTAACTCTAGGATTCAGCTAACCTTCTGTAAAGAGCATTGAACTTTACTGTATGACAATGAAAAATGAAGTTGATTTTATTTTGTTAGTAGAAGGGAGAACTTTGGAGGAAAGACATGACTTCTTCCAATTATTTACTATATAAATATGTCGTGGAGTAATAGAATCATACCTGTATGAAAGATGTCAGTGCCGGTTATTGTATGTTTTCTTTTCTTTACTTTTTTATTAATATTTGGTCCTTAAAAGTCATGCCTTCCTAGAAAACTAGATTAACACCCAGCCAGCTTACTCTCTTGGCATTTTTTGGGGGGAAAATCTATCTCTTGAGGAATTAGGTGTCACAGCACAATCTTAACAGGAATATAAAGAATTTACTGTGTTTGTTTTTAACGTTTTTTTTTAAAAAAAACAATAAAAAATATTATTATAAGTGTGAAATAACAAAACTAAAATTATTATCTATGCAAGGAAATATTTATAATAATAAGCTGGGTTTATGAATCTACAATAAAGTAACAAAAGCTTGGGCTATGGAAAAGAGAAGAGGAAGGAAAAAGAGTGCAATCGCTCTCCACTCACAGAGGCACAGTGATGCTTCTGCTCTTCCTGTTGGTGTTCATATAGAGTTTCTCAATGATAAATTGTGGATAAAATAGTATTTACTACTGGTCATTAATGTTATTAGTGTTACAATTTAACAATAGCAACATAGGATGTAATCAATCCCTTCTTTAGCAAAAATTGTATTTGTTGTACTATCATCCTGTGAAGACAGCTTCTTAGTCCCCAGAAATACTTCACGAAAACCCTAGTCTTTGACTGTTTTTCAAATCTGGAAAATAAAGTGTGGAGAAACGTTGGGCTGTTAAGAGTGACTCTATTTGTAACAGACAACACCGGGTTTTGAAACTGGGTTTACACATATCAAAGCACAGAGGTTCTAACTAAAATTTAACACTGCAACTTTTTTTTCCCAAGAGCTTCTGACTAATCTTATAATCCTATGTGAAGAATAGAATTTAAAGATACAGGAATGTGACAATAACTATCCAGGCCTTGGCCTGAGATGTGCATTCTGATCTGACTCAGTCGTGTTTTTTTTTTTCATCTATGTCCAGTACCAAACTTCTCTGCCCAGGATCCATCCTGTGCTGCATTATGGGCCAGTAAGACATTAGAAGGAGCGATACCTCCTCACAAACATGGTACCCCTTCACAAACATAGTAGTAAACCATGAAGAAACCCCGAAGAGAACTTTTGTAACATGCCTGACCTACAGACCAAAATCTTTAACAAAATCCTCCAATACATGGAAAAGACCATTTACCACCCTCAAGTGGGAACATGCCTGGGAATTCAAGAAGAGTTCAGCATACTCAAACCAATACATGTGATACACTATAATGACAGAATTTATTTAGTTATTTGCTTATTGTTATGACAAACCACCCAATGGAAATGATATAAGAGAGGAAGATATATTTGGGTTCATGGTTTCTGGGGAATTTCAGTCTATCAAAAGGTGCAAGAATGATGGGGTGACTCCAAGGATATGGGAGTATGTGACAGAGGACCTCCCATGGCAGCTGGAGAGAGCTAAAACCAGAGATGGATATAACTGATGCATCCTATTCCTAGTGAACTATCTGCACCACCTGGGTTCCACTTCCCAGAGGTTCTACAACCTCTTAAGGTAACACCACTGACTAGAGATGAGATGCCCAACTATGTGTGCCTTTAGGGTATATTCTATATTCCATCGTACGATTATAAGGAAGGAAATTATAAAATATGTGATCATTTCAACATATGCAGAAAATCATGTAACAACGTTTTCATAGATGTATACAATGAAATGTGATCATATATACTACCACCAAATCCCTTCCAAATCATCCATATCTTTCTTTAACCTGTCCTCCTCCCAATGTCATTTTTGTAGGGGAGGGGAATCCACTACATCCAGTTAGAGGTGCTCATACATGCATGGCTGTGGGGTCACCTACTAGAACTGAAGCATGGGAAACCTACTATAGCCACATCTTCAAGTAAGAACAATTCTGGCACACACCCCTGTAATTATTTATTGCCTAGAGCTTCTCAGTACAGAGCAGAGCCTGGAGATCATCTACTGCACCTACACCAGGATTTAGATGACTTAATCTTCTGTGGGCTTTGTATAGGTAACCACACCCATTGTTATTTCTCTAAATGCTCAAGCTTTCAAATTGCCTTGTAAATATTTATGTGTATATTCATAGTCCTGAGTTGCTCTCAACCTTGATCAGAGAAGCTTCTATTTGCAGAGGAAAGCATCAATGGAGAAATGAATAATTCTCAAAAGTGAATTAGAGACTGAGTGCTCAGCCCTAGATGGGCTATTAGCTTCTCGTCCAGAAAGGCTTGGGAAACATTCTACAAAAGGATGTGGGAAATGAGATCTGGAAAATGGGAAGGAGTGGTGAAATGATGTCTTTTGGACATGACTGGACTATCACATTCATGAGCTCATATCAGCTGTGATTATTTAAACATTCTTTTATGATTCTCAATATATTAAGATAGAAGAAATACTGTTCAACACAACAGATATTGATTTTGACAAGCCTAAAGTTAACACCATTAAAATTTGAAAGTCTTTTCTTTTGAAATCTGAACGAAATATGAATGCACAGTCTTAACATTTCTGTTGAATTTCAGTAATGAGAGGCTTACCCAGAGCAATCAAGAAAAAGAAATTAAAGTATCCAAGCTAAAAAAAAGTTACAGTCTGTTTGTAGGTGACATGATCTTATAGACATATCATTATATCAGGATCCTGTCTTAATCATAAGACATGAACCCCAAAGATACCATTAAATACTACTATTAATATATCTGACAGATTCAGTAAATTATAGGCTACAAAATTAACATGAATATTTGATTGAGAATGTATACATGTACAGCAATCTTTAAAAAATGAATTTTTAAAAATCCCACTTATAATAGCATCAGAATGAATTAAAACACTTAGAAATAAATGCAACTAAAATTGAGACATGTTAGTACTCTAAAAACTTAAAATTATAAAACATTGATGGAAGAAGTTAAAGATGCAAATATATGGAAAGGTATCACATGAACATGCAATATAACAATTAGTATTGTCAAAATGTCTATAGTGTCCAGATTGATCTACAGGTTCAATGGAATTCTTATCAAGTTTCAATGGCATTTTCACAGAAATGGGATAAATTCTAAAAGTTTTAGGAAGCCACAAAATACTCAGAATAGCCCAAGCAATCATGAAAATGATCAGAGCTAGAAATATCATACTGCTTTACTTTAAACTAAATTTCAATGCTACAGTTATCAAAAGGTAGTGTAGTAGTTGCTTACACACAGAAATATAGACTAACACAATAGACATGAGATCCCAGAAATAAATCATGCATAGTCAACTAATGTTGACAAATGTTCCTAAAATGCAATCTAACAGAAGAGCAGTCTCACCAAGTGCTGGTGAAACTAGACCTCCACAAGACAAACAATGAAATAGGAGCCTTGTCCTACATCAAAGACAAAAATTAGCTCATGACAGGAACAAATATTTGAAAGCATAAAGATTCAAAAAATTAGGGAGGAAATACTCCATGATATTGGTGATTCCATTAGCTACATCTCTAAGAACACAAATAAAACTAAAAGAGCACAGGTGATTCATTATCAAGTTAAGATCAACTGCACTGAAAGGAAACAATAAACGAAATAAAAATATTTTCTACCTATAAAATACTAAAAATGTTTTCAAGTCATTTAACTGACACAGGGCCATCAGTACCAAAACATTCAAGCAACTTCTATAACTCAAAAGCAGAATCAAGAGCTTCACTTAAAATGGGTAATAAGCTTTGAGCGAACATATTTCTCAGCCCCTAGACCTCAAGTTGCTCAGTGCTAAGCATGAACCACATTGGTGCTGTAACAGATGGTCATAATCACATAAGACACACAAGGGATTTGTATAGTGTTGGGCACACAGTGTCAACCACAATCAATAAGTGGTTCGTTAGATGCTCCTTTTCTATTTTAGGTGATTTATACTCAAAGAACAAATGGAAATATTACATAGGAAAGATATGTGGCTCCTCTCTAACTTTCATATTAGCTTCATATTTGAAGATGGCCCCCCAAATTTTTTTACGGGGAGGTCTGAATGATTTGCTTTCCAAAAGGTCTACCAGACCGAGAATATGACTCAGCTGGTAGAGCAGGGGTGAGCATGGATAAGGTCTGTTTGATTCTCAGTACCACTGAAAAAATGCTGTTTTTAAATACACAAAAATATTATACTTACTACAAACTAAAATAAAATAAAAACAAACCTAAACTGGGTAATGGCCTAAAAACTTCTCTAAAGAAGACATAGAAATGACAAATGTGTGTGTGTCTGTGTGTGTGTGTGTTTGTGTGTGTGTGTGTGTATCCAACATCTCTCAAAAGCAGATAATTGCACATTAATGACATTATCTCATATGTATTAGGATATCTGCAACAAATGTTGAAGATATAGAAGAAAAAAACTCATAACCGTGTATGAACTCCAAGAAAGGCAGATTGTGACACCTCAAAATAAGTGTCATATTAATCACAATGATCATGGTATGGAAACAACCCAAAAATCTATGGATAGATAAATGGATAAAAGAAAATGTAGTATGTCTATACAATGGAACCCTATTCAGCAAAGAAAAAGAAGCGAATCTTGCCACTGACGCCCTTGGGGGACACTTGACTAAGTGAAATAACCAAATGCTATATGGTCATGATTACATATGGAACCAAAGCCTATAGAATCAAACAGCATATTGGTGTTTGCTGAGGTGTGGAATGTGGAAGAAATTTGATAATTTTCATCCAAGAGCACTAGAGTTTTTTTGCTTTAAGATCGATATGTTCAATGGACAATGAACAACATAGTTAATGATATGAAATTATTTCCTTAAAATTTAGAGTGGTGTCAAATGTCCCCACATCCCCAATACACAAGTGTGCATGTGCGTGAGCGCACACGCACGCACACGCGCGCGCACACACACACACACACACACACACATACACACACACACACACACACACAAATGAAAAAGTAATAATGCAGAGGTGGATATGTTGGTTAATTTTACTGTGATAACTTCCATAATGTATACATAGACCAAATCACTGTGTGGTGAACCTTGAATACATGTTGTGTCTACATATTTATTTTCAATTATAGCATAATAAAGGCCAATACACAATGAAATAGTCTCATTCTTTTAAAATAATGAAACATGAAAGTTATTAAGCTTTTCAATGCAGTGAGCAATGCTAGAAATTTCAGCCAGACACACATGCAACAATCAGCAAAATCTTATTAATGAAAAGTTCCAAGGATATATAACCCAGATATTTTCAACAAAACTTTTATGGAGAACAGAAATGGGAACTTAATGTCTCAAAGAGAATTAAAAGGCAGAATGATTTATCCTGTTAACCTTGTCTAAAGCAAATGTTACTTCTGAAAGTAGAGAAAAATGACATTAAGAAATAAAAACTGAGATATGCTTATAAGCATTTTAATAATAATGTAGTTAAAAATATGCATTAGACATACACTGAAATACAGATGAAGGAAATACTATGCTGACTTCACTTGACTCCGACTGGAGGGAAGTGTGGATGGTGGGGACACAGGGAGAGAGAATTAGGACAGCTGAAGCTAGACAATGAGTCTCTAGGGTCTGTGATACTCCCCATACCTTCATACATAAGATTTGTGGATTTTTTTCTCGTTTAAATAAAAGAGGGAGAAATAAAATGCTATGCAAGAAGGGCTTTTACAAATGTAAAAAAGCAAGTGGACATCCCTTAAGTGAAAGGGCTTGTAAAAGACTAAATCTAAAACCAGGAAGCGTTTAAAAAATAATTAAAACAAGCCTATAAACGGCTAAGCATTCCTCAGAGAGGGAGGCTGTGCATATTCAACACATTATCAAAATGATATGTGTTAATGATTACATGGGAATCTAGGCCTATATGATACCCTTTTTAAATAGGAATTTCTTCATTGTTGATTATCCTCTGAAAAATGTTAGTTCACAGGTCTAATCCCACCAATAAGCAGTCACTGACCTGTTCACAATTAAATACTTCTACTCTTTTGGTACTGAAACTGGATACTCAGAAGAATATGTTATCCCTTATGAATAAAATTTTGCACAAAAATCAATAACCATATCTGATTCAAATAAACTGAAAGACTCTAAGAAATTAATGATTTTTTGTTTTTCATGGTTAGCATTCACTCCCCGGGACTGTGTTCTGAACACATCTGTTCCTGGAACTCAAACTCAAGGCTTTAGACTTTTCTTTGCTTCAAGGTTATGAGAAGTTTTCTTTTGTCCCCTAATTTTTAGACTTTTTAAAGAGTTAGAAAATCACAATAATGGGTACATACAACTTTTATAAACATTTAATTAGTTTTTAACTAAACTTAACTATATTTTCTCTGCCACATTTTGGCCTTTGAATAATATTTTCTAAGTTATTCATAAGATGATTAATCAAGATGTTGCTTTTCAGTTGCTACCCCAAACAATGAAATCAAAATAAATTCCCAATGGTTTGATTTGTTGCCATGGATTTCCTTGAAGGACAGAATAACAAACCACTCTAAATCTCAAGGCAACAAGAATTTTCTTGTATTAAGGCTATCAGAGGATAAAATATTTTTTCATTGCCTAAATAATTATTTCTTAGTTGACACAACACAGCTGAAAAGTTTAAAAAAAAAACACAGAAAACATTATGAATAAAAGATACAAGAAACCACCAGAAAATGTAGCTTAAGCAATTGGACAATTTGTTTTAAACCCCAGCAATCAATCCTTACCCATAACACAAAGACTTGACAATATATTTTACTTCTCATTTTTTAATCACACATATATTTTTAACTTTCATTTTGTTTTATTTATAATTTGATTTAATACATTTTTCTTTCAGGGTTGGAAGTGACTTTAACACAACGAATTCAATATTCACCTTACCCATCACTTTCTACCTATGTAGCTAATGAATTTTCACGATAGTTCTATAAAGTAGTCTATAGTTCATTCTGTATTTGAGTATATTCAGTCATGAAATCTGAATGAATCTGATGAACATCTATAATGAAACAGGCACTGATTCAGGGTCTGAGCACAGCAGCAAACAAAATGAGCAAAGATGGGGCTTTCGAAATCTTGAACTCCACCAGCTCCTGAAACTCAGTTCATTCCTATCAGTTACTTTTGCTCAATATATTGAGCACCACAAGCAAAACACAGAAAATTGCCAAGTCACCATGAGAAATTCCTCTAATTTATAATGTAATTGGGCTATCATATCCAACTTAGTTTTAATGTTCTTGGGTCAACTCCATGAGGTCTAAATGCTTTGTTCCATGAAATTCCTCTGAAGATGTATGTCCCACTCTTGCCCCAGCTAACCATGCATTCCCCAGTTCTATTGTTATGACTAATTTATCTTATTCTCTCTCTCTCTCTCTCTCTCTCTCTCTCTCTCTCTCTCTCTCTGTGTGTGTGTGTGTGTGTGTGTGTCTGCACACATCTGTCTTTCTGTCTGTCTGAGGGATATACATGCACCATGTGTGTGCAGCTGCTGGCAGAAATCAGAAGAGGGTATCTGATCACCTAGGACTGAAGTTACAGGAGGGTGTGAGCCTCCAGATGTGGATGCTGGGATCTGAAGCTGCGTCCTATGCAAGAGCAACAAGTGCTCTTAACTGCTGAGAAATCTCACCTGCTTCCATTCCCCAGATATATCATTTGGGTACGAGGCACTCAAATTCCTTCAGGTTCAAGGAATATATAGTAAATTTGTACAGTGGGCTGAAATGAACAAAAAACTGAACCATGAACTCTCCATGGTTGGTTTCCATACAAAAATACAAGTTTAACAAAAGGCATCTGCTGCAGGGTATGGTGGGACACACTTTTAATCCCAGCACTTAGGAGGCAGAGGCAGGTGGATCTTGATGAGTTCCAGGCCAGCCTGGTGTACAAAGTGAGTTCCAGGACAGCCAGGGCTACACAGAGAAAATCTGTCCTTAAAAAAATCTAAAAAAAGAGAAGACATTTACCAATTTTGTCACTAATTCAGGCTTTGAAAACTATATAAATGGGCCATCTGAAGCACACCTCAAGGCCACAAGCTTGATACTGCAGCTTTCTTCTTGATGTAGTTCAGACTTTCATAATGATTATGAATCATGGATTCACTGTACTATCTCAATGAAGTCCTTTAAATTTTTTAAATTTACTTGAATTTTTAGTATGATTTTTTCCCATCAGTCATTAATTGCCTGTGGTGTTTTGTCTAGGGGGTATGGCCCTGAAATTTCCCCCCTTTACATGCTAACATGTGTATTGATATTGTCAATTGTTCCATTCTTGCTGATGCATCCATTTCTATGAGAGACTATTTCACAGTAGACTTCCTGGTATTTTGCCTCTTCCAATCTTTCTGACCCTTCTTCCATGATACTTCCTGAACCATAGATGTAGAAGTTGTGATTGAGATGTATCGGTCAGGGAGGGAGTCACCACAATCCAAATCTATGCATTATGTCCAGGTAGGGTTTTCTGTGGTGTTCTTCATTTGCTGTAAAGAAAGGCTTCGTTGATGAGGAGTGATATCTATACTTATCTCTGGGTAGAAGGATAAGATTGAGAATGAAGTAAGGAATTATGCAGTAGTATATTATTTCCTAAGGACCATAGCACCTGGAAGCTGGCGAGGTTTCCAGTACTTGGCATGACTTACCCTTTGCTAAGTGAGCCTTAATCCCAATTAAACAGTTATTGATTGCCACCAAGATGTGAATGCCCTTACTGAACATTTATGCATATCTTGCCATGGTGGTAATTATGATGGTTCATAGGTGTTGCAGCTAGGTAGGACGATTTGATTCCTTCGCTTCTCCTGATAGCTTGCATAGTATTTTCAAGGAAGCTATACCAAAGGAAAGAGGCTTTCAGGTTAGATCCAGTTCAAACCACCTGAGTCCCTTGTCTTAAGTGTGTGCTGTCTTCAACAGTAAAAATCCACCCTCTGTGGTGATATATTATGTCCCACGATATATTGTGCATACTAATAAACTTATCTGGAGTCAGAGGACAGAACAGCCACTAGATAGACATAGAGGCCAGAAAATGATGGCACACACGCCTTTAATCCTAGTGTTCCGAAGGCAGAGATCCACCTGGATCTCTGTGAGTTCAAAGCCACACTGGAAACAGCCAGGCATGGTGACTCACGCCTTTAATCCCAGGAAGTGATGGCAGAAAGCAGAAAGGTATATAAGGCCTGAAAATCAGGAACTAGGGCTGGTTAAGCTTTTAGGCTTTTGAGCAACAGTTCAGCTGAGATTCATTCCGGATGAGAACTCAGAGGCTTCCATTCTGAGGAAACAGGATCTGCTGAGAAATTGGAGAGGTGAGGAAACTATGGGTTTGTTCTGCTTCTCTGATCTTCCAGTGTTCACACCAATACCTGGCTCTGGGTTTGAATTTATTAATACAACCTTTTAAGATTCATCTACAATCCTCAATTCCTGAGAGACAATCAAAGACTGTATCAATAATCTATAATCTGTTGTGAGTCACTGGAGTTAGATTGCAATCAAAGTAATAGGTATGGAGATCTAAACAATTACAGAGTTCAGTTAATTTGCTTGGGTTCTAATTCCAATTCCATTAATGAAACCCAAAGATGAATATATATTTGGTACTGAGGCCTGATGTCATAATATTGTTTTGTATTTATTTTACAGTCACCTTCACTTCCAATTACTCTTAAAAATAGTTCTCAGCACTGCCTGTCTGCTCTCTAAGCATGAGTGAGTTCTTCTTGCCTTGGTGTTTTGAAAACTGTAGCTAGAGTTTTCCTGCTTTGCCCACAGTCAGGACAAATCTTTGTCAACTGCCAGTCCCACAGCTACTCAGACCCAACCAAGTAAACACAGAGACTTATATTGCTTACAAACTGTATGGCCATGGCAGGCTTCTTGCTAACTGTTCTTATAGCTTAAATTAATCCATTTCCATAAATCTATACCTTGCCACATGGCTCGTGGCTTACCAGCATCTTCACATGCTTCTTGTCATGGCAGCGGCTGGCAGTGTCTCCCTCTGTCTTCCTGTTCTTTCTTTTCTCCTCTCTGTTTGTCCCGCCTATACTTCCTGCCTAGCCACTGACTAATCAGTGTTTTATTTATTGACCAATCAGAGTAATTTGACATACAGACCATCCCACAGCACATTGCCTGTCTGTTCTCTAAGCATGAGTGAGTTCTTCTTGCCTTGGTGTTTTGAAAACTTTTCCTTTTCCTTTAAAGTTTTGTATTATTATAGGTAAACTTCCACTCAAGGCTATCAAATGTTATCTATACATTCATTTTATTATCAACAATATTAGTTGTCCCTCCCATCTTTGTATCATCTGTAAATTAACTTCTCACATGATCAAATTTTTCTATGTAATTATTGACAAACATGGCAACAGAGATCAAATCCTTTAATAATTCGTTATTATGGACTACCCATGAGTATAGGGAATCATGAACAATCCTGGCATCTTTAAAATAAAGTCTTGGTTTTATATTTATGTGTATGTGCTTCTATACATTGATATGCCCTATATGAATGCAGAAACCTATAGAAGCCAGAAGAGCACATCAAGTCCCTGGACCAACCATGTGGGTGCTGGGGCCTGAACCTAGGACATTTGCAATGGCAGTATGTGAGTATGTGCTTTTCACCACTTGCATCTTGGCCATATATTCAACATGGGACTTTTTATTAAGCACTTGCTGCAATTTAGATAGATAGTGGGGCATATTCGATAGGCTGCTCCTTCAGGAAAAGAAAGACAATTTAACCTGACACGCTTCCATATTAGTTATCTGATCTATACTCAGATGGTTTCTACTTGGTTTTCTAAGGGCTCATCATGTTTTATAAAGATCCATTTTAAACCTGCATCTGGGAAAATGAATGAAGCTGAAAGAGATTATATAATGAAACTATTTCACGGACACAATAGAAGTATGAGATGCTTTATGTACCATGTAGGCATTTAAAAAATAATAGAAAGCTAGAAGAAGAAAATAATGTTCAATAAAAGAAATTAAGTCAACTTTTAAATTGCAGTGTGTATGATTTCCTTTCTTCTAGTGTGTGTCTTTATTCCAATTTAGGCTGTTAATAATTATTTAATAATATGGTATAGTGCAACTTTCCTTTTTATCTTATTTGTAAGTAAGAGTTCATGAACAAAAGGCTGCATCTAACATTAAATTACTGACTTACCTAATGGACAATTATTTATTGAACACCTGTGTTTGATACTGGGTAGAACGGTGAATGAGTAGAGAAGGCCTGCTTTCATAGAATGTCAAACATAAAACAAACAGTAGAAATAAGTGGATATTACAGAATACTAGACAGTGTCAACTATTTGGGATAAAAAAATCACAGAGTATGTAGACAGAAAAAGATGTCAAAAAGAAAAATAAAATATAATTAGAAAAATTCTCAATGTTTGCTGCTTATGCTAGAGAAGATCCTGTAACCTGGAGCTTGCAAGCCTAAAGGGTCAGAAGTCCCTTCCATAGCATCACCAGCTCAGCAGATACACAGGTGTGGAACTCTATGGATCTTTCTTCTGATTGGTTGCTATGAACTCACATGTTCTTTTTTAGGACAGAGATGCTTACATTGTTTAGGACCAGCTGAATTTTTTCTTCTAGAGATAATTGGCTTCAATGCCTCAAACTGTGCTGACTAGAACTTTGACTTTAGTTTGTGTGCATCCCACCATCAGAACTTCAGAGGAATCGAGACAACTTACATTTTGGCTACCAGGTTCTGGACAGACTATCTGCACTGTGACTGCCACAGAAAAATAATAATGAAGTCCAAAGAACAGAGTGCTTTTAGACAGACATCTATGAGCAGCTTCTCAAAAAGAACTAAAGGAAATAAGATTAATGTTCTAGTGCCTAAGGCTGTAACGAGAATTCACTTCCTTTGTCTTCCTAAAAATTGATATTCCTTAGTCTTATCTCCAGTGGACTGTTACATAGCTCTTCAAAGACGTAGGCAAGTTATTAGTCGTGGGTTCCCACAGAGACATGAGCCAGCTAATAATTTCCAGTCAGGCAGTGGCTGTGAAGTCTCAGTGAACTGAGGCACACACAGGGCTTACCACATGGCGAAATATGGTGGAAAGCATGGTGTCCTACTATATATGTCTAAAGCAGAAAAAATTCACCGAGAACCGATAATTTAGGTACTAACACAATTTATCATAGTCACTTTTGTTGTTGACTAAGACTTGATTTTTCCCAGTTTATAATGCTTCCCAAGTGAGGGAAGTCAAGCATAAACACACTGAGAAATCTGAGTCCTCTGACAAGGCATGTAGTCCTGTGCATACCATCTTCTTACCATGTGTACTTTCTCTTACTCCAGTTGGGCAACAAACGTTGTGTTGGGAAAGTACGTTGCATTGCTTGGTGCATTTGGGTTTTTTCTCTGTAGCATTAATTACAGCTTTAGTAATCATATCTAAATTTCTATACCATTCAATTTATTTCAGGCTCTGGAGGGAAGGATTTGTCCATCTACCTTAATTTCACTAATTGTGTGTTGTGTGTGTGTGTGTGTGTGTGTGTGTGTGTGTGCACACATGTGCTTAGCTGTTGGGGTACATAAGTGTTGGTAAGAAGATGACCCTTGGGAGTAGATTCTCTCTTTCTATCATGGGTTTGGGGGTACAAACTCAGGTCATTAGGTTTGAAAGGCAAGTGCCTTTATCTGATGTGCCTGCTTCAGCAATTGTATTTTTACTTTAACTACAACAAGCATTTAAGAACACAATGGGGATAAATTTTCACAACCTTGGCCCCTTACTCTTAGGGTCAAAGACAGAAGCATGTTGGAATAGTGTAAGATTTTGAGTGTTAAATCCATGCTTTTAAATATGTTCACTGTTATAGAAATTCTATTTGTTATTATACTAATAGACAGGCATCTTGATCACCATGTCTTAAGCTGACAGACATTAATTATGATTAAATATTAATAAATTATTTGAACTGGAAATACAAAACTACCAGAAAGTAAACAAACCCAAAAACTCTTATTTTCCATTTCTGAAACTTTATTTGTACAAAAACAGATTTGACATGACAAACAATTTGCAAAAGGGCAGTATCTGCATACTTTTCTCATTTGGCGTCATGTATTTGTAAAAAATATGTTAAAATGGTACATCCTACTTACATATTGTGATACAGATTGATTTTTTTTCTAAAACGTAATATGACCAACTAATGGGAAAATTGAAAATTTTCATGCTGAAATCTTTTGTTCTATTCAGTTTTATAGACAGCAGTACTTTGTCAATCCTTATAGTCACTGCTGAGCCATCTGATTATTAATACCATGTACAATAATTTTAAACGAAAGCCTTCTAGTTGGAACTCAGTTACATCAACAGCAGGCAGAAGTACAAGCTGCATGACACAGGGGTCATTATAAGTGGGACAGCTGCTGCTAGCTGAATTGCATCATTTCACAGGAGAAACTTATCCAGCCTGTACTGTTGTCCAGGTTTGGACTGGCACAAACGCAGAGCTAATGAGGACAAGATTGTTACTCCACTGCCTGACCAGCCCCTGTTAGCTTCATGGAGGAAGACAGGTCTGCAAACACAGAAGGCTCCATTAGCTCCACCAGTCACCTCAAAGCAGGTGCATTTTTCACTGGGAATTCAAAACATGCAAAGATAGACAGCAACTCCTAATGGGCCAGCATCAGTACAAGAGATGAATGCAGCTCTACAGAGGGTTTGCTCTGTTGTTGTACATGCCACCCAGGAACAGAAAGTGCCTTTGGAGTATCCTCATGTTATGAGATAAAAAGAAATGCAGGGTTTAGTCTGTGGCAGCTGTTTGCTGACATCTAGGCTAAGACTATAAAAAGACAAAAAATACTTGACGAAAACAGAAAATCTTGTTTCAAAGTGGATGCATTTGGGAAGGGGACAGGAAAAAGGAAACAGCCTCTAAACATTTTAGTAGCAGCATTTCCTCCTGTCTCTGTCTTAATTTTGTGCCTAAGAGACTGTATCACACCAAGGTTTTATTAGACATTGTCTCTTTCATTCATCAGGCAATGATATTGCCATCACCTTTGATCTGGAGGACACATTTGAAGACCACTAGATTTAGATGTCTAAAATTACAGATAGTATCAAATACTATAGAGACATAATTTTTTTCTGTGTGTGTTCTTTTTTTTTTCCTTGGGTTTTTTGAGACAGGGTTTCTCTGTGTAGCTTTGCGCCTTTCCTGGGACTCACTTGGTAGTCCAGGCTGGCCTCGAACTCATAGAGATCCACCTGCCTCTGCCTCCTGAGTGCTGGGATCAAAGGTGTGCGCCACCACCGCCCGGCCGAGACATAATTTTTTTCTATGTTAACAACCCTATGATAAAATTTAATTTCTCAATTAGATGCAATAGAGCTTAACAATAAAAGTAACCAAATAGAACAAGTATAACAAAATATGGTTATCAAAATTATTTCAAACTTACAACATGCTTATTTCTGAAATATTTTATTTAATTCTTGCAGACCAGTTGACTCTGTTAAGTGAAGCATAGAAAAGCAAAGGTTTCAACCAGAAGGGGATGTTCAGATGGTCAGTCCATGCTCAGGCATTAAAGCTACATATCAGTAGAACTTGCTGGTGCTGGACTAATGGCAGTTTGCTATTTCTAACAAAGGTGGCTCTCCTGCCAAGCTGGGGACAGTAACCATCAGGCCCTTGACAGAAAAATTCTCTGACTTCTGGCCTAGGATATAAAACAGCATCAGAGCAGAGTGTAGAGACCTAGTTTCTAACTCATGACTCCCTCATCGAAAATACTAATTGCAATATCAAAACAGATGGTTACATTGATTAACAACTTCCATTTCCCCAAATGTAGGGTCTAAGAAGAAACTGAGTGATAGAGAAATAACTTCAATAGGTATAAAAATCTCATTTTAAATTTTAGATAATATAGATCTTCAAGTTTCTACTGCTTAGGGTCACCAACCAAGCCATGACTAGACCAGCGGTAGACCAATAGAAATTTGACAAGAGATAGAAACAACTGTGGGATGATCTACCTCCAAATAGAGAGCTGTCAGAAAAAAACACAGAAGTAGAATAGACTGTGCACAAAGAAATAAAATTAAAAACATACTCCTAGCAATTCATGGGATGCATTTCTAATTACAATCTTTAAAGAAAAAAAAAAAACTAAGTTTTAATAGAATATTTGGTGAGCAAAGGAACTGCTTCCCTAAGAAGATCTGCATGAATGTCTGTATCTACCCCTTTCCTTTCTCATTGTCTTCTTTTTTTAATCATGAAATCATACTTTTTCCTAAACATGACTTTAAGCAATTGTACTTTATTCTATTCAGAACATTTCAATGAAAAAAGTAAAAGTACAGTGTGGCTTTAGAAAATGGTATTAGCTTTCAGAGGAGAATAATAATCAGTGTGAGGAAAGATAAGATTCTCAGACAGATCCAGGAAAATTCTCATTTGTGCGACTGAAATGCAGACAGGGACATCAGTGATTTCAATTTCCCTCGAGTTAGCACACTCAAGAAGATGACAAACCTGACCTAAGAGTATAAGGAACCACAAATGCCACCGACGGTTTGCAAGCCAAGAAAATATAAAATACATATCCTATAAAATAAAGACAGGACTATGGAAATAACTGAGAAGACAATTATCACCCTATGAAAGCAAAAGCTCTAGGGTACATCAAGAGCTGTGTGACATTGTAGCCATTCCCAGGTTAGCCAGACATCTTTTCTAACCCATTGGCAAGATCGGCCCACACATCAAGATCAATTTCCACTCATGTTTGTAACAGCTTTTAAAGTATAACTTGGAAATCTATCTAAGTTATCAAATTTCTCTTCCTTCTAGGACACATAACCACTTTTTAAAATACATTACTAGGATCCAAATCTTAATTGCTTAGATTTCTTGCCTAGATCATGATTTTGATAGGAGGACTCTCCGAACTTTCATACTTGCTTTCAAATCCAGGAGTTTCTTGATTTTTTTTTTAAACCACATAGGATCTTGACCTACCCTGTGATTCCAATCTTCCTCATCACTGTGTGTTCTTTATCACTGTGATCCATGATCTCAAACTGCCACTTGTACCAAATCCAACAGCTTTTTGGCCAACAGCTAATCTTTTATATCCTTTTTCAAGTTTTGACCATTTTACCTTGTATCACCTTGACCTTGGTAAGCATTAATTTTTTATTATGAACTGACCCTGATATAATGAAATGACATTGATCATTTCAATGTTTAATTGAAAACTGTTAATCTGATTATATATATATATATATATATGTCATAGCCATTTGTTGCATAGGACTTTGGCAACTTCACTTCCAATCATATTATGATATGTTTGCTATTTTATGAGCAGTAAACCAGAAGCTCCAAAATATAGCCACCTATTTCAAATAATATCACTAATAAAAAGTGATATGAATCCATATGAGTTTGACCAAAACCATTCTCCATGAAAGATTGCTACAGGAGATCCTCCATAGAGACTATCTCTTGGTATTCTCACTCTTCTGTCAGTCCCTCTCATTCAAATTGTGTGTTGGCTATATCCATATTTATACTATAACATATGGGGCAAACAGAGGCTTGGGGAGTACTTTAAATAGGTAGGCCATTATATAAAGCCTGACTGGACTGAGTCTGTCATGCTATAAAGCAAACCATAATTACCTGTGGAGTAGATACAGAGAATCTCAGAGGCGCCAAGCATTTCAGTGAGTTTTTTTTCCCTATTTTTGTTTGTTTGCTTTACATTCATTCTAGGTCCCTTACTATCCACATGTAGCCAGCTAAGTTTCATAATTGATATCACACTGGATAAGTAAGCAAAGACTTGTTCAACAAATCTTTTGATGGGATATAAGAAGCTACAAAATCTAACTCAGAACTTGATAGCTTAGAAAATAAAATTCTCATTCTCCATCTTTCCAGATGGAGAAAGCTTCCCAGAGCAAGAAATTGTATCTGATCAAATCAAAGGCAATGCTTGTAAAATGTGACCTTGGGATCACTCTCAAACCAGAAGATATGGTAGTGAATAATCTTTTCAGATCTTTGAAAGATCCATTCACATAGAAGAAAAGAGTTTCTAAAAGTCTTAAAGATGTTCTTCAATAGCATCATGACTCTCAGACTAAAAGTGGAAAATATTTATCTTTCAAAAAGATATATATTTTTTAATTCTTTGAAAATTTCATATATTCATACAATTTTATTATTTTAATAATAACCCTTTTTATCCCTTGTAAACCCCCCCAGACTCATTTCTCAGAGATTTCAAACTTTGTGTCATCTTTTACTCTTTTCTTTAACGCACTGAGTCCAATTTGTGCTATCCCTATACTCATGGATGTTGGGCTATCCTCTGGAGGAGCATGGTCAATGGATCTACCAGGAGATACGCCCTTAAAGAAAGCTGATTTACCTCCCACTAGAAGTTATTGACCTTAAACAGCAACTCAGCCAAGAATATGGCCTTCGCGCCCCTCCCTCATTCATGCTGAACTATTGACAGGCTTGCTCTTATGCAGGTTTTGTGCAGGCAACCACAGCTGCTGTGAGTGTGTGAATGTCAGGTCCAGAAGATACTGTTTCCTTCTGTCCCTTCCCCACCTCCTGCTCTTGTGAGATTTTGCCTTCTCTTCCACGATGGTACTTGAATCATGTGGGGAAGGACATAGATCTCCCTTTCGTGACAGCACTGCACACTTCACACTTCATTCCCTACACTTTGACCATTTGTGGGTGTTTTGCATTAATCACTCTCCACAGCACAAAGAAATGAAGGCCAGTAGAAATTTGACAAAAGCTAGAAATATTTGTGTGTTTATGATGAGGTCTGAGAGAGCCACTAATCTAGTAGTATAAACATAGGAATTTAGAGAGCAGTTTGATATCTTGTCCATCTAGTAAAATAGCAGGAGTTTCTGAGCTTCCCAACCATGGATTCTTAGACAGATTTATTAAACCAGGCAATGTATTATCTACTGTAGAGTGGGTCTTAAATCTTGCTAGAGTGTTTTATGAAGGATGAGATGGGAAGAGGGAAATATCACTAAAGACCTTTAGTAAAGCCATATCAAAATCTACTGTTTTATAAGCTTTGAACATGAGTTTACAGCTACAGCTTAATGACACTCTAGTGAGAGAGACATGACTCACTATGAAAGAGTGTGGTGGCTTCAGATCTATAGATGTCTACTGAGAAGTATATATCATGTCTTGTACTCATCAGTAGATACAGCAGTAATAGTCTCCTAGAACCACAGGCCCAGGCTTGTAAGAAACCACTTCTTTCTAGGAAACCAACTGCCATCCTATACAGAAGCTTTGACTAAAGAACAAGATGAAGAGAACCCACAGAAGTATTTCATGGTTATTTACATGTATCAATCTGTCTATGACAGAATAATTCATATTTTTGGTCAAATGCATCTGTATGTTGCTGTGAAGGTATCCTTTAGATGAGGTTAACATTCTATTTGTAGGCTTAAGTAATGATAGACTACATTCCATCATGCGAGTGTTCTACATCAAATAATTGAAGCTTATGAAAAAGTTGAAGTCCTCAAATAGGGAATTCTGTCTGCAGATAGTCATGAGATTTAGTCACATCTACTCCATCATGAAGAATTCAGACTTGCCACTATACACACACACACACACACACACACACACACACACACATCAACTTATTGGATTTATTTTTCTAGAGATCAAAAAAAATACAAGGATAACAGAGTGATACACTGAGGTACTGTACATCTGAGTAAAGTCTTTTTGAATATCTCCACTCAAAGCAACAGCCAGTTGAACACAACTAAATCGATGCCACAGGAAGCAGAAGAGTCAAAGAAGCAAGCCCTGACCTGACCCAATAAACTGGGGGAAAACATTCCCTTTAAAAAGATTTAAGATTACGGCAAAGCACTAATAGGTGAAACATTATTCTCCTGTCTGTTCTTTCCCATTCCAGTCATGAACTTGTTATTTTCAGTGTTTTAGTTCAAGGAGAGGCTAAGGTGAGCCTGTAACTGTGAATTCTAGCAATGCAATGGATGGACTGTCAATTTCAATAAAATCATTTATTTTGGTTCATTTTGATCATTTGTGGATTTTTAACAGATACATCTATGTGGTTGTCTTACAGTTCTAACTTACATTTAGGAGTTTATTTAAAAAAAAACAGGAAAGAAAGCAAAATTGAGGCAAACATATTCTATAAGTAACATAAAGCTTAATCTCTTCTACACAAAACTCCGTAGTCCCTTAAAGGCTCTGAGACACAATAAATTCAGAAATGGAGTCATTGGAATGCAAACAGGTCTGCTGTAAGCATTGCAAAGTCACTTGATGCCATGCAACAAGAGTAATTGGACAAAACCTTACCCCTCGAGAGATCACTGTGAATGGGCACCACTGTGGAAGCCTTTGAGAATCCCAAAATAATGAGGTCGATTAAACACTGTCTATCACTGTTTCTGGAAAATGTCATGCTGCAGCTATCTAGAGACTCCAGCTCTGGGCACAGGCATTATTATAACGTGGTAGACCATAAAACTGGGGCTGGAGCCCTGTGCAATGCTGATCAGAATAAGAATTTGCTGTACTTGAGAGCATGTGATTCACCTGTGTACAGAAAAATAATGTATCTGAGGTATGTGTTTACTCTCTTGTATAATTAGTACAAACTTAATCTCATTAGCAGACTGAACGAAAAGCTGAAGTCAAATGATCACTCAATTTTATGAAGCTCCTCTAATGGAGGAACAAGAATACTAAATAGACTAAGCACATAGGCTGTTATCTTACAGTCCAACCATTGTTCTTCCTCTTCTAAGGGGTAGAAGTAACAGGAGTATCCTCCTTCAATGTTTTCTACCCATGGAGCTTTATATTTTGTGTAATTAGGACCCATTATTTCTAGTCTTTCCCCATGCAGTTTTATTTCTCTTTGTCAAGGATTCACACTTGCCTAGAATCAGCAACCTTCCAGCTGTAGTTCTGCCAAAACTTCTACCTTAGAAGCCTAGGATCAGGATAGAAAAGCTTGGAAGTGATTTCAGCAGCTTCATTCTCCCTAGAAAGAGTTAACTTTAAACATGGCATGAAAAGTTTCTTCTGATAGATACCTCTGCCTTCCCTCCCTTATAATCCCTTTGATAACAATAAAGTCACAGGGTTTATTGAATTCCCTATAAAATGAAATATATTTCAGTGGAAGAAATGGAAAAAAATGAAGATATGAAGTGTGCTTAAACTAGAAATTTTATAATCTTTCAGATAAGATCTTAAAATGTTTCCCTTTAATCATAAGTCAATAGAAATTACACAGACCAATTTTCCTGTAACTTTTTTGCTGCTCTTACTTCTTTCGATTACAGGGATAAGAGTGAGGCTCCTGAGAGTATCCAGTTCCCCTGGCCAAGCCATCCCAGCTCCTCTGCTACCTCAGTGCAGCCTGCTCAGCCTGTGCTCCCAGACACCAAGCTGAGCCGAGATGCAGGCAGCCCCTACTGTAAGTGCCATCCCAGGTCAGCCACCAACTGCTCCTTGGTAATTACTTATTTCCATCTTAGCAGACTCCTAGCACCCACTCCAGGGATCACTCTGATTCATACTATCCTCTTAATACTCTTCTTTTGTTTCCCCGGTTCTCTAAATAGTAAGGCATTTCTTTCTGCACCAAATGGAAACCATTACAGTCTAATCCCCCTTCTAAGTCACAGGCTGAGTTGTCCTGCATCCTTTTCCATTTAGCTTTTAGATGCTGATTCCTCAACACATATATAATCCCATCCCTGCCCATGACTGGATCTGGCATTTTAATGCTCAACTGAATGTCTCTTCTTTTTCTCTAGCCCAGGCAGGTACCGATGACAGAATGATTGTATGTAGACTTCTTTAGAGTGTGTGCTTTAAATCTTGACACCATAGCTGATTGTAGGAGTTCTCTATGGCTTGATTTCCTCATCCAAATACAGATAATAATTACAGGGCATTCTATGGGCATTTGATGGAGATTAAACCAGCTAAAGTATGAAAGATGCTACGCACTGAACAGTAAGCACTAAAAACATTTGTAGCTATAATTGCTATTTGTTCTTCTTAAATTCTCTTTCCATTTCAACAGCTTTCTTAATTCCTTCATATTCTTTAGCATCTGTGTCTTCCTTACAACAATGCCAATCTTCTTTTGAAAGAGTAGTTTTATATTTTCTACGGTACCTGATCATACCTGCCTGATATAACTCCCAGTAATTTCAGTTGTAGTGTCTGTGCCTATCACTTCTAAGATGTCAGCTCCAAAGGGCTTTTTCTGCTTTCATCCTCTTCACTTTCCCTCTACCACTTTCTTTTCAGACCTTCCTGTCAGTCATACCTTCATCATTCTGCATGCTCTTTTTACTTTCCAGAATTCTCCCCTTCTCTGAGTCTTATCCTTCCACTCTTAAGTGGAATGCCTATGCTTCTCATACTGTATGTGCTGAAAGGATTCTCAGTGCACACAATACATCTTCACCCTTAGGCTTAACAAGAGGCATGTGAGTATCCTGTATATTCACTGTAGTAGCTAGAATGCCCTGAGAAGCAAGCAGAATCAGCTATGCCAGGGCAACAGTTATTATTTTTAAAACTCGATTAGCAGAAAATATTCACTGTGGTACTTCAAGGTTATGGAATACCTATGTGTCACTATGACTATCATCAAATGTTTACCATGCACCACCTTGATCACAAACAGCATCAACAATTCCGGACATAAGACTGGGCCTTCTGTGAGAAAGTGGGGCATTTTTTGAACCTAAGAATACCTTTTTACAATCCAGTCTATTTTTCTACAAATTAGTTGGTTTTCTTAAAAACTGAAAATTTTATTTTACTATTTACTAAATATACACTCAACATATAACCATTGCCTCCCATAAATGTTTTGAATTTCCTACCAACAATGTTTTGTGGAATGTTAGTTTCTATTTACTAAATATACACTCAACATATAACCATTGCCTCCCATAAATGTTTTGAATTTCTTACCAACAATGTTTTGTGGAATGTTAGTTTACGATGTGTTACTTTCATTTATGCTGTGGAATATTTGTTTAATAATGCAAAGATGTGTTGCATTCTTTAATGTTGTATTTGTTTAACTCTGTGTTACTTTGCCTGCCTAAAACATCTGATTGGTCTAATAAAGAGGTGAATGGCCAATAAATAGGCAGGAGAGAAAAATAAGTGGGGCTGGTAGGCAGAGAAAATAAATTGGAGGAGAAATCTGGAGGAGTGAAGAGTGAGAAAAAGAGAAGGAGAAGAGGAGCCCAGAGGCCAGCCACACAGCTAGCCAAGGAGAAGGAAAGAAAGAAAGAAAGAAAGAAAGAAAGAAAGAAAGAAAGAAAGAAAGGAAGGAAGGAAGGAAGGAAGGAAGGAAGGAAGGAAGGAAGGAAGGAAGGAAGGAAGGAAGGAAGGAAGGTAGGTATATAAAATAAAGAAAGGTAAAAAAGTCAAGAGGCAAAAATGTAGTTAAAGAGAAACAGGATAATTTAAGTTAGAAAAGCTGGTTAGAAACAAGCCAAGCTGTATTTTGGGAGCTGCGTGGTGGGCCCTCAAAGAGTAGAAAAAAAAGAACCATCTACAAAATGTACTTGGGCTATTGTTTTCTTTGCAAAGATGAAAGCATGCTTAGCTCTATTTCCTGTTAAGCCAGTCTGAAGACAGTAAGAATTCTAGAGTAGACACCCCAAAACAAGCTATCACTCACTGTTTAATGTCTCCAAGTGCATACATTCAAAATTATAATTTCAATTAGAATTGTGGAAATAAGAGAACAAGTTTGTACGATTGGAACAAATGCTTGTAAGTGGGAGGAATTCAAAATACTACTTTCCAACAACCTTAAAACGTGGAATGGATTATAAGGACTCAATCCATCATCATAGCTCAGTCCCCAAATGAAATGAACAGTGAAGTCTGGTAACAAATGTGCAAAGTGTACTTTGATGCTCACTTAAAATATGTTTGTAACCATTGTAAATAAGAAGAGCATTGCTTGACATCTGTCAGAAGAAAAAAAATCTGTCAAATAGTTCCATAATTCATCTCGTTGAAGCACACCATTTACAAATTTTGAAAACAGTTTAAAGGGAAAGGTGAGATTGGAGTTTTCCTATAAGCAATGCTTCAAAATTATAATCAAAATGACGTTAAAATATTTGGGAAGCATCAACAAGGTTTACTTCAGAAGCACCACGAAAAGATGAATGCACTCCAGAGAGAAGGATACTGCTGTAGCAGCAATGACATGTTACACTACATAGATTCTGATTCAGGAAGAGGCAGCTGAGAGGAGACAAAAAGTTTTGCATAATGATAAAAAGAAGATACTCATGATTTTACATGATATTAGGATCAAAAAGATGCACTTTTGAAAATAAGTTAGCTACATTTATGAAATTACCTGGTTAGACAGCCTTCGCTGTTGTTTTCAAATGTAGTTAGAATTGGCAAAAAAAAATGACTATATGAGCACTTCAGTTATCACAA
Source organism: Peromyscus leucopus (assembly GCF_004664715.2). Classification (NCBI taxonomy): domain Eukaryota; kingdom Metazoa; phylum Chordata; class Mammalia; order Rodentia; family Cricetidae; genus Peromyscus; species Peromyscus leucopus. Next base: position 39,836,806 of record NC_051072.1, read on the forward strand.
TAGGAACTAGAAAGCAGATTGAATTCAAATTACACTAAGCAAACCCTTAGGAGCATGAGGATGCATCAAAGACACGATGTCCTCACTGCAACAGAGGCAAGTGGTTTTGTTCATTCATCCAAACATGCATCTATTCTTCTACTGTAATCAACTGCTACACTGGACTCTGAGACTTTAACTCTGTATAAATCAGACAAAGACTTATTCTGTAAGAGTTTACATTTCCTCAGAGTTTTCTCCAAGAGATTTTTCTTTCCATTTGGTTTTTCTCAGCATATACAATGAAATGGAAAAGACTGAGCATACCAATTGGTGGCTCTGAGCCAAATGGTCAGCCCCCAGAATATACATGCAAAAGAGATTATATGGACTAAGCATTGTATATTTAAGAATATAATGTAATGACAATTAATGAAAAAAAGAAGCTGTGAATTTTGAAGAAGAATGGGCAGGAGTATACAGGAAGGTTTGGAGGGAGGAAAGGGAAGGGAGAAATTTATATTGTATTTTAAAAATAAAAATAATAATGTAAAAAGTAAAAAAGCAAAATATATCTTAATATTTCTTATTTTAGATAAAATTTTGTGTGGAAAAACTTACAATGATTTTAAGTTATGTACAGATTCTTATTTTTTAAATGAACTTATAGTCAGAATTTGTATTTCAGCCATAAAATAGATCATTCTCACATCAGTTACAGACATTATCATAAAATGAGAGAGAAGTCTAAGTATTATGAGTTAATTTGTTTGTTTATAGTTTTAACAGATTGGGGTTGTTTAAGAGATTTCCCTACAAAGTCTTAACATGTTTGTTGTAACTACAGAAAGGCAAACTTACAGTGAGAGCTTTTATAGAGGATGGCAAAAATCATAGTAAAAAATGGAAATTCAAGTGTTAAACTGAGCTATCAAATGTGACTATGAGGCATATTAACAGGTGACAGAAATCACAAAGTTAGTCATGAAACAAAAATGTACATTTTCCTATATTGAAAAGATAAGAAAAGAAACTAAAATGGGAAATTCTTGGGCTTTGGAAGGATGTGGGAAATGGAAAGGAGCAGGGAGAAATAAAGATTAACAGAGTGAGTGAACAAATCAAGTGCATTTGATGCATCTATGGAACGCTCATCCCTACTTATATAATCCCTATGCATTAAGACGAATATTTCTATGGGAATAACAACAGCAGCAGCAAAAACACAAACAAAAAATAACCAGTGTGTCAGAGGCCTTCCTGATCAAGTACTGAACATGAGTACACCAGTGGGGTGGCGGGAGAGAGACACCTGATAACATAGTGACACCCTAACATTGTGACTCAAGCCTTCTCCTGGAATGCTATTCACCATATGCAGATCATCAGCTTTGAAAACATTTTATGTTTTGAGACATGGTCTCGTGTAGACCAGGCTGACCGAAAACTCACTATGCTACTGATTACAGACATAAACTTCCAATGGTTCTGCCTCTCAGAACCATGTACTGAGATGAGAAGTACACATTTTCTTTTGACCAATTCATTAATTTGACCTTTAAGAATAAAATCTCCCCAAGACACAGAAGCACGTGGTTAGTGATACTGACCATAGCATACTGTTAGCTACTTTGAATGTGATTTGATGACACACAAAAGTTTCTAAAAATCTCAATGAACAAAATCATGGGGCCATCTTTGACCGTCCTTCTCTCAACATCTACAAGACTCCCGCTATTTTTCAAATTTTATTCTGGTCTGCATGCAACCCACTTTCGACACAAAAGGAAGAGGAAATCACCTAAAACCTAAATCAGATCATCTCATCTTTTTGCTTAAAACCTTTAATGATTTGTTGTAGAATGTAAAGTAAAGACCCACTTATTACATTGTCTGCCAGGCCCCTACCCACTCTTTCAAGTTCATTCTGTATTATACTTCCTCAACCTTCTTTTGTTTTCCATATCACCTTCCTCAATACTGAATGTTTTCATACATGTAATGTTTTTCTGCTCAAATGAGTTGTCACTCAGCTCATTACACAACTGTATCTACCTTTTCAAGATTGTATTTCAATTTGTTGTTTTATAAAGCAGTTTCTCTAACCTGCCATTTCATCTTCCCATTCCTTGGGGGAATTCTTTGATTTTTCTCCCCTTGTAGTACTTATTTTCTGAGTTATTTCATCCACTTATAATTTATCTCCTATCTTTCTCTCATTAGACTATAAGCTTCATGATGGCTTAGTTTGTTTCAGTCACAGGCATATCCTTAGTATGTGCAATGATGGCCAACATTTAACTTAGTGAAATCATAAACCCCAAGTAAATTTTTTTTCTATAGATTACACTGGTCACGGACATCTTATCACACCAACAGAAAAGTAACTAAGACACAAGCTATTGCCAAAACTTCTAGTTACCTTCCAAAATATCACAGTTAGATTCTGTTGTTGAAGATACCGTGTAGTTGAATCATAGAGCACAGATAAATTAAGCTGGTATTCACCTGGAAGCTTTATCCTCAATGACTATAATGCTAGAAGGTACTGTGTATGCTACAGGAGGATAAAATGATCAATCTTACTCATTTGTGAACCATGCAAGCTACAATAATAACTGGTCATTGGTGCAATAGTGTCACAAATATCATGGCAGTAACCAACAATTTTCTGATTGAATTTAGTGCCTCCCCATTCAACTTGAAATTCCTTTATTGCTAGGACTATTGTTAACTGTTCAATGATTCTTACAGAGGTTGGCGTGGTGAGGTACACATGCAAAAACAGCACATATATGGCCAAAGTAGAGACAGAAGGATCAAAAGTTGGAGACCACCCTAGGTTACATGACAAAACTGTGCATCTAAACACCAAAACAAACTAACAAAAGCCTCACATCAACAATTGTATCCAGAAGCTTTCTGGGGTTCCACCCAACACCCCCCTCTACCACGATCTAGACAATCTCTCTCACCTGTGTTCCAGCCACTAGGGCCCAAGTAAACACATATAGGTTTATATTATTTACAAACTGTATGGTCTACTGCAGGATGAAGCTGTGTGGGTTTTCTTTGGAAAGGGATGAAGTGGTAGACATGTAAGTCTCAACACAACCTTTAGTGACATAGTTGTTCCTTATATTTGCATTAGAGTTTCGAATTTAGGAATACCTCAAATCCCAACTCAATCCATGTATATCAACAATAACCTCTTAGATCATGCATACAGCCTCCATAATTCCTCTGATCATCACTCATTGATACCAAAAGCTCTTGGACGAAGAGTCTGAAGCAATTGATTTAATCAATTTCTATGTCCCAAAATCCTATCTAAACAGAACTTCTCCCAATAACCATGGCCCACACACATTGCTGAAAGTGTAGGTTAATATCCAAGGCTGATTTCCAAAGTGGCTGTACAATCAATATGGAGTTTTCTTAGAAAACTGGGAATCAACCCCCCTCAAGACCCAGCAATACCACTCTTGGGCATATATACCCAAGGAATGCTCAATCATACCACAAGAACACATGCTCAACTATGTTCATAGCAGCATTATTTGTAATATCCAGAACCTGGAAACAACCTAGATGCCTGTTAACTGGAGAATGGATAAATAAAATGTGGCACATATACACAACGGAGTACTACTCACCAGAGAAAAACAATGATGTCATGAGGTTTACAGGCAAATGGATGGAACTAGAAAAAATCATTCTGAGTGAGGTAACCCAGACTCAGAAAGACAAACATGGTTTGTACTCACCCATAAGTGGATACTAGATGTAAAGCAAAGGATAACCAGACTGCAACTCACAACTCCAGGGAGGCTACCTACTAAAGAGGACCCTGAGAAAGACACAGGGATCGACCAATGACAGAGAAATGGATAAGATCTACATGAGCAAACTGGGGGTGGGGGAGTAATGGAGGGCAAGGGTCTGGGGAAAGAGAGCTTAGGGGAGCAGGAGGTCCCAGCTGGATCAGGAGCAGAGTGGGAGAATAGGGAGGGAGATACCATGATGAATGAAGACCCCAGGGAAATAGGAAGAAGCAGAATACTAGAGAGGTCCCCAGAAATCCACAAAGATACCTCCACTGTAGACTACTGGCAATGGTCGAGAAAGTGCCTGAGCTGACCTGCTCTGGTGATCCGATGGTCGAACACCCTGGCTGTCATGATAGAACTCTCATTCAGTTTCTGATGGAAGCAGATGCAAAAATCCATGGCCAAGCCCCAGGTGGAGCTCTGGGAGCCCAATCGGTGAGAAAGAAGAGGGATTGTATGAGCAAGAGATATTGAGGCCATGATTGGAAAAGGCACAGGGACAAATAACCAAATAGTGGACACACATGAACTGTGAACCAATGGCTGAGGAGCCCCCATGGAACTGGACCAGGGCCCTCTGGGTAAATGGGACAGTTGATTAGCTTGAACTGTTTGGGAGGCCCCCCAGGCAGTGCAGCCTGGACCTGTCCTTGGTGCATGGGCTAGCTTTCTGAAGCCTGGGGCATATGCTGGGACACTGCTCAGCCTTGGTGTAGGGAGGAAGGGACTGGACCTGCCTAGGCTGAGTCTACCAGGCTGGGCTGACTCCTGAGGGAGACCTTGCCTTGAGGAGGTGGGAATGGGGGGTGGATTGAAGGGGAGGACTGGGGAGTGGGAGGAGGGAGGACAGGGGAGTCCATGGCTGATATGTGAAATCAAGTTAATTATAAAATAAAAATATATAAAATAAAAAAAAAATCCATGGCTGGTAGACTTGAAAACTGTAAATCAGTATTTCATTCTAATGCTGAGATTTAAATTATACAGTCATCTTTGGAAGGCATTATAAACCAAACTTTAAACAGCTACATAATTTTAAAAGAATACATTTCATATGATATTCTTCATTATGCTGAAGCCTAAGACTCAATACTTCTGAGGAAAATGGCTATACATGACTATGTAGAACACGTAGATGTAGCAAACAGCACAGAGCCCTTATCTTACTTCTGAAGAGGATGTTTCCTTCTATTCTGAGGCAGGCATCCTTTTTGGCAGCTCCAGTATCTATGAAATTTATCTAGGTGGAAGGTTTAGGAGAATTAACCAACCATCTTTGAAGGAGCTCTGCTTTATCTTATAGATACTAGAAAAGGCCTATTTACTTAACAACCATTAATTATTAACAAAAATATTAAAGGTCTTTAATGTGGCAAATAGATTTTAAAGGAAATCAAACACAACAGAGGCCATTCACCTCCCTTTCTTTATCATCATGTCAGTTCCCAGCATATCCTGCCATTGTAGAATAAATCAAAATAAGAGCCAGGAAAACACTGAGCCAAAAAATGAAAAATAAAGAGGCTAAATCCTCAGTGCAAGCCCACAGGCTGCTGCAAAATTTAGATCAACAGTATGCAACAACCAGCCATAATTCATATGTACACTGCCCCCCTGAGACCTGAGTCTGAATGAAAACCAAAGTAGATTCCAGTAAACCAAGTCTCTGTAAAAATAATTTACCTACATGTAGCATTTAAATCAATCTCTATTTAGCAACTGCTAACCCAGTGAGCTTTTTACTGCAACCATACATTTAAAAACCATGTGATATTTATAAGTAGTCAGCTATGGAAATACTTATTGATATTAAGCAAATAATTTGAGAAAAAGAAAACTTCATATCACATCCATTATAGTTTAACATGATGAATTTTCAGTCTACAAAAATGGTCAAGACCAATGATAAGAAATATTATAAAATAGATTATTAGTGCCTTTGATGAAAACTCTAAGAATATCAAGAACTTAGTTTTACTTTCTAGCTATTATCCTGACAGATTTTAAGGAATCGCTTCATTATTAAACAGTTAGTGTAATGTCATAAATGATAATTTTAATATAGTTCTGAAATAAGAGAATTTCATAACTCATGAAAATATAACAAAACTGCATTATAGATTAGGACATGCCTAAGAAAAATGAAGATTGTAAGAAATAAAATTAATGACTTATTGGAGAAAATATGAATCTCATCATCTTTACAGTGTGGTAAGTTGGCATTTATTCATTTAACTTGATCAATATCTAGAGTCATACTGAATAATTCAGGCTTTTTACTTTGATGAAATTGATAACATAATTTCTCCTCCACTGTGCTTTCATCTCTAGATTTAAAACACCATTTGTTTAACTTCTCTGGTGATCTCAGTACACTGTTTTCTGAGTCATTCTAGAACTAATCAAGGTTTTATATCAATTCTCCTCATTCAGGGACAAATTGTTTAATATGATGTCAAGCTCATTGGGAGCTTTGGAATTATATAGACCCTGTATTCAAATCCCATTTCTTCCAGGAATGTTACTAAATCTTTCTGAGATGGTACCTTAGAAGTGTAGATAGGAGAGTTGTGAGAGTTCAATCAGCTAATATATATAAAAATTTGCCATCGTCTTTTCTGCAAAATGGTTGTTAAAAACCCATGCTTGCTTCCCTTCTGTTACTTGTCCAGCATCCTTCTAGTAAAAGAAATAATATTGTAAAGAGGAAATATACTCAGTGCTAAGACATATCACACATGTTGAAGATCTACAGTTCTTTTTTAAAAAAGGTTATGTCATAAACATATGTATGTATATGACCAAGTTTTTATATATGTTCATACACGTACATACATATGTATATACTTACATATACATAAACAAATATAACACATATGTTATTTGTGAGTGTGTGAAATAGCATTAATACCAAGAATATATGAGAAGTTCTCAAAACTTAATATATAAAACAACAAATGACCCAGTTAAAAAGTAGACAATAGATCTAAATAAACAATTCTCAAAAGAATATGTTAAGTTCACAAACAAAACTCATCAATGCTAATCATCTAGAAAAGAAAGCAAAACCACAATGACTCACCCAAACAGGAATGACTAATATCAAGAAGACTCATGTTAAGAGGGGCTTTGGGGATGTGAAAAAAAAAGGAATCATTGCACACCATTGGGGATATAAATAGATATCGCAATGGAAATTAGCATAACAATTTCTTAAGAATATTAAAACTAGAAAGAGACCAGCTGGGGATGGACCAGAGAGGGCAATAGGAGTATAATTAAAGTATACATTTATGTATGAACATGTCGTGAGGAAACCCATGATTTTGTATAACTGTGTGTATACAGTGGGGTGTATGTATTTGTTGGTGTAGGTCTGTTCATGTGCACAAGTATCTGCAGAGGTCAGATGCAGTGACTCTCTACCTTTATTTATCCTTTTTTTTCTTTAAAAAAAATGGGTTTCTCACTGACTCTGCAGCCCATCAATTTAGAACAGTTGCTGGACAATGCACTTAAGGGATCTGTCTGTCACTGTCACCCTTCCCCCAGTTAGTGTTACATGTATTCTCCACTGTGCCTAGATTGTATAGAGTTTTGTACATTCAAACTCAGGTTCTCATGCTCTTACAGCAAGCATTTTACCAAGTGAGCCATTGTTTCAGCCCTGATATGAACTAGTTTTTGATGTAAAGGCACATTACATTCAATTGCAATCTTGCAATTCTCCCACTACGTGCATTACCAGAAGAATTAAAATCAGTATCTAAAAACAACATGAGCATCCCTTTGTTTGTCTCAGCACTTTTCACAGTAGACAAGAAATGGCAACAACTTAATTGTCTGTCAACTGATGAATTTATTAAAAACTCTGGCATATGTACACCACAGGATACTATTTAGCCATTAAATAAAAACCAAAATCCTGTTACTTATGACAACATGAGTATAACTAGAGACAATTACATTAAATGAATCTAGCCAAGAAAGGCAAGGCTTCAGAAAGCTAACTTATATGTTCAATCTCAAAACATTGATCTCGTAGAAATTGTGAAAAAAAAAAATAGTGGTTACCAGGTGGAGGGTGATAGAGAGAAAGATGGAAACACTGAATTGGTCTAAGCTGTAATTACATTGGAGCAAGAAATGTCAATGTGCTACTGCAGTGTTGTGACTGTATAAAAAAACTATGTACTTCACACTTCAGAAAGCTAGAAGAAAGAGTTTTGAAAGGTTTTAACCAAAAATAAATAACAAATAGTTGAAATAAATGTGTTAAGCTATATTTAAGTACCACAACATTTTTTATGTTTTAAATATTATTTGGTGTCCCCTCAATATATGTTCTGGGTATCAGTTAAAAACAAATATAAATATGAAGACTTAGAAGCTTCATAGCACTTGAATAAAAAGATGACAGTAACATGGATACACACATACAAAACTATGAACTAAAAAACAATTAATTTAACTTAAAACTAAAGTAAGGAATGCATCAAAAGATAAAATAATGTACTCTTACTGTATAGATAAATTTCTAAATGGTCTTAATAAATAAAAAACACAGAGCTAGAAATTTGGGTTAAAGCCTGAGAGAAGGATCAGAGGAATAGGATAAACCATGAGCTAACCTCACCTCACCAACTCCACAGCTTCCAAAAAGAGCTTCTTCCTGTATACTCACATTTATATGCCTTTTCTGTTCTGTTCTCTCATTGATTCTCTTAGCCCAGCTAAATCACTTCCTCTTTCTACCCAGCTCTGTCACTTCCTGTCTATCTGTACAGACCTCCAGACCTCCACAGTTAACTAGTTTTGGAATTTAAGGTGTGTGTCACCACCCCTGGCTCTGTTTCCAGTGTGGCCTTGAACACACAAAGATCCTGCCTGCCAAGTGATAGGATTCAGGGCATGTGCTACCGTTGCCTGTAGTGGGTAGTTGTTCCAGCTTTGACCTTGAAACACTGCCTGCCCCTAGTGTGGCAGGAAGTAACTGCCACACCTGCCTATGATTTGCCCCTGGAGTGGCCAAGAGGAGACCCCTTAAGACCCAAGACGTTAGCTCCTCATAGTGCTGGAGGCTGGATTTGAAGACCAAGTCAGAGTTCCCCAGAGAACTATGCTGGACTGTACCTCATCTCTCCCTGATCCTGTAATTGACCTCTCAGTGATTGTAAGTTACCCCTGAAATAAACCTCTTTTAAATACCAGATAAACTAGGTTGGAATTGTCTCGTTAATTATAGCAATATCTGACACCCAACATGGGGCATGAAGCCATGACTCTGAGATTAACAGTCTCATGCTATACCGAGTTATTTTAGTAGAAAAGACATACTGAGCTATAGTCACTCATGCTCGTCATTTCTATAGTTACATTAGTTACATTCTTCAGACTTACAAAAACATGTCAGATAGATAGGTAATTTTTTTTTTTTTTTTTTTTTGGTTTTTCAATACAGGGTTTCTCTGCGTAGTTTTGGTGCCTGTCCTGGATCTCGCTCTGTAGACCAAGCTGGCCTCGAACTTACAGATATTCACCTGGCTCTGCCTTTTGAGTGTTGGGATTAAAGGCATAAAGATGTGTTCCACTGCCACCCAGCAGATAGGTAATCTTCAAACACTTCATAGACCTAGAGAATATGGCATTTAAATGTTTTGATAACTTAGAATTCCATTGACATGAGACATGATTGCTTCCTGGCAGCACTGATCTGATGCCAAGAGAATGTTGGACTTCTGAGACATTTCTGTTTGGAAGTTTGTCTTTCTCTTGGCACAAAATGGCCTGCTGGGCTAAGAATTACCCTTGTTTGAAGTGATAACAGTACAAATACTGTCCCTTCTGAATGTGTGGGACACAAGGAAAAGCGACTATTGAATGTGCCAAGACAGGGTAAGATAGTCTTTCAAAAAATCTGTATCTGAAAATGGTCTGACAGATACTCTAGGCCTGTAGCCAAATTAAATGCACCAACAATACTGAAAAACTCTAAGTGACTGTCCAGGCTGCCAGCTGTCTCTGTCTACTCTCCAAAGACTCCCGAAAGTTGCTTGCGTCCTTTTCCTGTTTCTCAGGTGTTATTATATTTCTTCTCAGGACTTTTATGGCATTGAAGACTAACAGTTATAATTACAGTCTTCTTGTATCTCAGCTAAAACATATTAAGTATTAGATTCAGGTTTTTCAGTATAGAACTTTTTGGAATGAGATCTGTAACATGCCATTTACCTATGCTCCAAACTCCTCTGGATTTTAGTATGCATTTCTTGTTTGGTGTTATTCTTGTTGGTTGTAGTTCTATCTTTTCTAGGTCATTACCCCTTATTCCTCATGGACAGTATTTGATAATCATTCCTATCATATATAGTTTTTGTATTAGGTTAGAACTTTCTTATTTAGACAAAATGAGGGAGCTGTAGTGGGTAGTTGTTCCAGCTTTGACCTTGAAACACTGCCCCTAGTGTGGCAGCAAGTAACTGCCACACCTGCCTATGACCTGTCCCTGGGGTGTGGCCAAAAGAGACCCCTTAAGATCCAAGGTGCCTATGTGTTTGTTCCCTTAGCTCCTCATGGTCCTGGAGTCTGGATTTGCAGACTAAGTCAGAGTTCCCCAGAGAAATATGTTGGACTGTACCTCATCTCTCCTGAATCCTGTAATCAATCCCTTATTCATTGTAAGTTACTCCTGAAATAAACCTCTTTTAATTACCAGATAAACTATGTGGAATTGCCTTGTTAATTACGGCAATAGTTGCCCAACTTCTTTGTTTACTTAAAATGGCTTGCTATTTCCTCTGATCTCCAGGAAAGATTTATTTACTAAAGCACAAATAAAATATCACCTCACTTCAACACAAATAAAATATCAACACAATACTGTGTGTCCAGGTTATGGCTTTCAGCATCAAACAAAATATCTGCATTAGCAACTGGCTCTTCTGAAAAGCCACTCAGGATTAAAATCCATTTCCAGATACTGATGGCTAATCCTGATGATCAACTAGATGGGATCTAGAATCAACTAACAGACATGCCTATGGGTAGGTTATCTAAGGATGTTTCTAGAAAGGATTAACAGTGGGGAGAAGATCCCTCCTCAGAATGAGTGGACAATTCAACAGGGGGTCCAGATACAGAGAGATATAAGGAAAAATGCCTTGTATAACCCATTCTAGTAAATCTATATCTATGTTTCTGTTCTATATTCTATCCTTTCTGTTCTTCTAAAAATTATGATAGCTATTTAATAATCAGGTCTGCTGTACTTTTGGTTTTAGGATGAGAAACACTGTGTAAATTTCCTCAGCAATTCATTTCTTTTAATTACCTCATAGATGATCTCTTTTAGTTTGAAAAGCTTTGCGTTAGGAATTTCAAGGGAAAAAAATTCAGCATTCACTCCAAAAGCCACTGTTGATAGTTCCCTACAAAGGAAGATGTGTGTTTATCCTACCACCTTCATACTTGAGGAATTCAAAGCAGACATTCTGGAGAAGTGACTCTTAAAGTGTGCATGTTTATCATTCCAGAAAAAAAAAATCTGCCTGAATGATAGTCATTACAGCCATAATCTTGTATGCCAAATGTCAGGCCTTGCCATTAACCTTCACTGTTAACCTCAGTCTTAATTTTATATACCCCCACTCTTGATGGCACTGTGAAAATTTAGCTATTCTATCCATTAGTATGTTAAAAAGCTGGTGGGAGCATTTTGGAAAGAAGCACTGTGACATTGTATGGGACAAGTCAAAGACCCCTTCTGGATCAAAGCTTTCATAATGATTTCTACCTCAGTTTGTTGACAGCAATGTACAGAGAGGAACTTGGCCACAGGCATATGGGGAGCAGAAATGGAATTTGCTTCTAGCTGTGTTTTTTTCAATAAAATCATTTCTAAGGTATGGTTCTTAGATGAGCTAAAAAGAACTCATGCTATGAGCAGAGTCCTTTTTATGTGTTATAGAAGAAAAGGACCACAAGGCTTTTAAGGCATGGTAGATCCTTTCTTTTTCTTTTTAAAAATTTTTATTTTTATTATTTTTAAGGTACATGCTTATGTATATGAGTGTAGGTACCCACAGAATCCAAAAAGAGAGTCCATTCCTCTGGAAGTAGAGTTCTAGGTTGTTGTGAGTGTCCCAATATGGGTGCTGGAAAGTGAATATGGGTCCTCTCGAAGAGCAGTATGTGCTGTGGATATTGCTCTATATAAATAAAACACTGATGGCCAGTGACCAGGCAGGAAGTAGGTTGCCAGGTAGGAAGTAGGTGGGACAAGGAGAGAGGAGAATTCTGGGAAGCAGAAGGCTGAGGAGGGAGACACTGCAGCCACCGCCAGGACAAGCAGCATGTAAAGACTCTGGTAAGCCACCAGCCACGTGGCAAGGTATAGATTTATAAAAATGGGTTAATTTAAGATAAAAGAACAGTTAGCAAGAAGCCTGCCACGGCCATACAGTTTATAAGTGATATAAGCGTCTGAGTGATTATTTTATAAGTGGATTGTGGGACTGCGGGGCTTGGGGAACCTGGAAAGAAGCCCTCCAGCAACAAGTATGAGCTTTTTACAGCTGACCCATCTCTCCAGGCTCTCGTTATGTTCCTAGAAAACCCTTTCTTAGATAGTCTTGTTCCTCTATCACCACCTACAGGATATTAAGGAATTTGGGGGATGGAGGAGATGTGAAAAAAATTAATGATGAAGGAAGTCAGTAGGAGGGGGCAGAGAAGCATCTATGCCAAGCAAGACAAGAAACTGTCAAGGGAAGGCAGCTTCTGTAGATGCTAAAAACCTCAACATAGCACTGTAGATTGGAAATTAACCATCTCCTATTGCTCTTAAAAGCAATCACCACAAACAAACTTCGGTGGCTTGAAACAGCATAAACTTATTACTTTAGAGTTCAGGAGGCCAGATGCCTAATTTAGTCCTGTGGACTAAAGTCCAGAAGTCACAGGATTGATTCCTTTTAGAGATTCCAATAGGAAGTTCATCCCTATTGCCCTATAGTTTACCAGCATTCCTTGGCTAAACACATCAACACAATTTCTACTTCTGTTATCATGTTTCCATCTTTGGCCTCCTCTTCTTGCCTCTCCTTTATAAGGCCCCTTATGATCATGAAATATCATCTCCTTTCTGGATAATCAAAGTGAATCTCTTTACCTAAAGATACTTAAATTAGTTCATTTTTGTAATTTCATTAGTTACCTTTGAACTGCTCTACAAATATCTGAGATAATCAACTTATACAGAAAAGGGGTTTATTTTAGCCCATACTTCTGGAGGTTTCTGTCAATGATCGAGTATCCTGTTACAGTTGGGTTTATAGATACCTAGAACATCACGGTAGAAGTGCAAACAACTCATCTTGTGGCTAAGCAATGAGATATAGAAAAATAAACAGACTGGGATTCCACTCTCTGATTCTGGGGAATATTCCCAGTGCCTGAAAAAGTCTCTCACCAGGCTCCACCTCTTAAAGTTTGTGCCATCTTCCAATAGTACCATTTTGAGGATCAAACCTTTATCATTCAGACAGTGGTGGGTGCTCATCGGAACTACAGTGTCCATATAAGTTTACATTTTCACAGTTTCAGGTTCTAGGAAACAGGACATGTGCATGTTTTTTTCAGGGATCATTATTCACCCAACATTGGGTAATAAAAAGCAGAAACTTATAGTACTATCTACATGACTCTATGTTATTCACTACATTGTTCAGTTTACCTGCATTAAATAGCCAGAATATGCTCTCTTTACATAATGTGGCAATGAATGTGAATGGTATTTATATGTAAAAAACTTATACCCCCAGAGTAGTCAAATACTCTCGATACACTATTTTAAAGGTCTCTTAACTGAAAACTAACCTTCAGCTGGATCAAAAGGGTTACACATATTCCCAGAATAGTAACCACCAAGGGAATGTTCTTCATATACTCTTGTGTACCAATCAGACTTAGAATCAATGGAGTGCCTGTGTCTGTAAGTTAAGTATTTTATGTACATTATCATATTTATTTCTTACTTCCTTCTTCTGAGGTTGGAATTATTGACTGTTTTGTTTTCTAACTTGCTAGTGTTTATATCACATTTCAAGGCATCTTAAAAAAAAAAAAAACAAGAGCCAAGCCCTGTGATGGTAAATTCTTTGTTCCTTCCATCTGGTTTTAGCTCATCTGACTTGACTTAAAATCTGAAATAATAATAATATAATCCACAGATACAGAAGGAACATAAAGCCAATATGACTATTAGTACAATAATTTTAAAGTAATATTTTGAAAACAATTCATTGGACTTATTCTCAGTGATAGAGGTCAAGGTAAAGCCATCCTGGCTCCCAAACTGAGAGTGTTCCATTATTATGTTCAATGACTAAGTGAGCTCTTGGGAAGAGGCCAAGGGTTCATTCACTTGATTCTAACAACACTATTGCAGCACAACCTGAAAGATAGCATGCCCTCATAAGAATTTGATATCAAGTTCAGGGCTTAGCACAAGAAAATCTTTGGTCACCTAACATCCCTACTACTGGCTTTTCTAGCACTGGAATGGTCCCAGAAGATACAAACTATGAATCTATAAGTTATACAACAAGGTAAGTCAATTGTGTTTAATCACAGTTTTGCTTAAGCATACAGGAGTTATCCACTAAATATAAAACAATGACTAACTTCAAAATAACAATTCCATGTGACTATTACAACCATAGTCCTTTATTATTACTTAAAATATCACAAATAAATGTATGCATATGACAGGATTGATTTTTATGCTTAGTTCTCTGGATAAACAAACATAAGAAATCAGTTGCAAGATTATCAAATATATATAAATCAAAATATCTCAACTAGCATATGATGATGGGACCAAGTCCTATGGGCTAGGGTTCTACAGCTGAGCAACACAGACTTAGGCACACCCATAGTACATACCAGAGTAATTACCTACTGATCAAGCTACTCTGAAGAGCAAGGTTTGTTGTCTTTATTGGCAATATACAGCAGCCTGATATAGTTCTTACATCAGAAAAAAAAAGTATGTGGGCCTATCCATTGTCAGATTGAATCATAGTAATTGAACTGAGATGGCTGATGAGATAACAGATACATGTTTTTTATCTAATGATTGATTCAATATTTCCTAAAAATCCCCATGACTGTATTTCAAAGGGAGTGGTAATATCCAAATTTCCTTGATACCGCAACAGATCAAAATTTATATTCTACCAAAAAAGTGACCATCACCCTTCCAGTGGCTCAGCTGAAGTACTTTGTTGCCTAGTTACCTTCAAGTCCTCCCAGGCCTGGCTCATCTATTTCTGGGAGTGAGTTAAACCCATGAAATGAAGTCTGCCTTGGAGACTTCAAGTTTTACACTTAACTCAGGTCAACTTGTGTTTGTTCATAAATTGTCTTAGTGAGGCCATGCCCTTGGTGGGGTCAGTAAGGAGGCCAGAAAAATCTCAAATGAATACTATTTATAGATATTTATCTTATAATAAATAGTATCATCATGTCTAGTTGCAGGAATGGTCCCCAATATGGAGATCATAAGGACTACATTTGCTTTAATTAACTACATGCTTATTAATTAAGGTAGGATGGCCTTATGGCTTGCTTTCTATGACAGAATGAAATCAACACAAAAATGTAAATGGTTAACACCATTTGTGGACTCAAGTAGAGAAATAATAAGCTACTATTGAAAACCTTAAAGTTTGGGCAATCAACAAAGACTACTTACAGGTAATGTGTTAAAAATGGTTCACACCTATAATTCACCATTAGTAGATATACAAAGCACAGAGGTACAAAGCCAAATGAAAATTTTCCCAAACCATTTCCACGGCATCTCGGTGAAGCAAAAGGATGATCATCTGCATCTTTATTTTGTTGGCATTAGGACTTGGTGATCACTTTAAGGCTCCTGGATATTCTTGTCAGTTTCAGCTTCAATCAGGATTATTTCATTTACTTACAATCAACTCTCACTGATATTTATAAATTACCATTTTAGCTTGGAATCAGATGCTCCATCGCCTTACTCAGTCACTGATCCTATAAATATTTATATGCCAGTCACTGAGTCATATCAATGAAAATTCAGGGCAAGCAAAAGGGAGCTGCTCCCTGTCTTAATAGAGGTTCTTACATATCAGGAAAAGATAAATTATTCTAAAAATATTTAATTAATTAAGTTATAAAAGCACTGGACTCCTGATGAATTTATGTTTTCAGTTGAAGAAATCAAAATTTGTTTGTAAATATAGAACATAGGCAGTCAATTTTATTATGACTTTCTATACTTTTTTGTGATTTCTGAACCTACTAAAAGTTTTTAAGATGACTACCTTTTTTATTAGTTTCATTCGTGTTTTTGAGTCAATACAAATGATATTTTCTATCTAAAAATAAATGAAGTAGGGTTTCAATTTTGAAATATATCAAAATGACACATCAAGTAAGTGGATTTTTTCCTTAAAGGTCATATTCATCATGTTTTTATCTCTTTATTAGATTTAGTGGTTTATGTTTTGAGTGGTAAGATTTTGGTTTTGGAATAGCAAAATTAAGGCTTAGGATCTATGAGGACACCCCTGAAAAACATTCTGGGAATTTTCCCATAGTCTGATCTGCCATGATTTTTAAGCCACAATTTCATGCTTTATACACATAGTTTCTCCTCTTTAATTATTTGAATATATTCCTATTCATTTAAAAATAAGTCTCATTGTGTATATTTGAGGCATACAGTATGATGCTATAAGATATATTTATACATAAACACACTATATTAATGAGATGGAGACTCCAGTTGTATAAATGAAAATATTCCCTATTTCAAATAGCTACCGTCTCTCTATGGCAAGTGGAACTCCAGTTTACCAAACAAGCAAAATCCTTGACTACAATACAGTATTTTTAAGTAGAGATTTATGCTACATATTGTACATTGGGTCCCTAGGCTAGTTTAACCTATTTATCTGCTATTCTTTTAAATCTTTTGACTTATATCTCCTCACTTTTCTAGGTGTTTTTAACACAAAAGTGGTCCTGAATATAACATACTTTAATTAATACACAAAATATCAAGTTATAATTTCTTGCCTTTAAGATGGCTTCTAGTTTAGAAGGTAAGGCCCCAGTAGACACAAGAGCAGCACAGGATCAAGGATATTAAAATCCTAGCACTGAGAAGGAAGTGAAAATAAAGCCCCACTCCTAATCAAGGAGTTATTTACAACTGATACTTCTGGAACAGGAAAAGTCAGTTTTGTTTTGTTTTCCCAATAAAGTGCCACTGGGTACGTCAAAAACACTCCAGGACAGTCCTACGCTCAGGATTAATTGGCCAACAGAAAACAAACTGTTAGTTTGTTCATGTTTGTTGTTGCTTGTTTTTTTTTTTCTTTTGGGAGGGGGGATAGGTAACTTTTTGTTTCATTTGGATTCATCCTCCTCCTCCTCCTCCTCCTCCTCCTCCTCCCCTCCTCCTTCTCTCCTCCTCCCTCCTTTTTCTTAGCTTACAGTATGCTTGTTTTGAGTTTTTTTTTTTTCTTTCTTTCTTTTTACTTTCCTTTCTGAGAGAGTTAGAAAGAACATAAAGTTGGATGGATAGAGATATAGGGAGGATTTGAGAGGAGTTGGTGAGGTGAAAACACGATCAAAATATATTGTGTGAGGGGAAAAAAAGGTTTGAAGAAAAAGAAAAAGGAAGACTTTTCTCTCAGCAGCTAAACTGTATCGCAGCCACTGTAAGGAACATCTGCTATTGTATCTAGGTTCCTTTCATTCTTTTTTGGACAAAGGCAAATAAACAAACCTGTGATAGCACAATGACTGACCAAGCTCCCCCACTTAACATTCTTGAACACAATTTGCCATCAAAATAAAGTCTGATTATACTGTGATATATTTTTATCATTTATTTAGAAATTGCCCTTCCACTCTATTTATCAGACTGGAAACATTCCCCTTTCAATCTTCCCAATTTTCTTTACTTCTTGAGGTGAAATACTTTAAATTTCACAAGCACCAAGTGTGCTGGATGCATTGATCTATGCCTGGCCTCTGTTGGACACAAGCCAAGGTTTTATTAGCTGCTGAGCAAAACTTCCATTTGAATTTTCTAAAACAATGACTTGTAACTTACCGCAAAAGAAGCAGTATCTCTTTTTATGGTGTGTGTCACTACATACAAAACCACGGAAGCTGGCACATTATCAGAATGAGCTACAAGTACTCTTCCCGCTGCTGGACTGAGGTACTACGGTATTCTGTCTTCAATTTTCCACCATTATCAATCATAAAGAGTCCACTGTTGGGTGAGAAGTCACCTTTATGTGTAGAATAATCTTTTCTCTGAGTTACATATCCTATTCATATACATGAACAAGTCTGCTTGTTCATGGTCCACTATCACCCAGAGCTGCATATTTCATATAATTAACTCTGTATCTCTAACCATATGCATTTTTGGCATGATGCATTTTAAAACAAAATGAGCAATTATGATCACACATAATTGATACTATGTATACATGTGTGTGTATGCAGAAAACAAATAGTCAAGAAACCCTGATGTTACCAAATAATAATTTTTTTCACTCCCCAAATTGTATTGAAGTATTATTCTAGCTAATTAGTAAATGTTAACTCTTCTGTCATCCCAAATTTATACACTTGTTCCACTTACTACAAAATATAGACGACCAGTACTATTTTAAAGGGGACACCACTTTCTTTAAGAATCTAACAATTAGATTAAAATGGAATTCTTTTACAACCCTGTGAGGAAAAAAACCATCCTGCTCCATATTAATGGAATATTTAAATTATTTCAGCTGACTAAAATACAAAGGTACAAGAGTCGCACTGGTTCATGGAGTAGCTGGAGTTTCACAATGCATCTATGCTGTGGCTAGCACTCATAGAAGCACCTGGCATTAAGTTATGAACTGCCTCAAATTTTATTTGGAGAAGTAATGACTCCCAAAATCTCTGGGACTGTTTGATTGACAAACATGAGATCCACAGTGGATCATGAGTAAAATTGCTGTCTATATTCTTATGGGTTGGTTGATTTCTGTGACCTTTTTTTTTTTTTTTTTTTGGTTTTTCGAGACAGGGTTTCTCTGTGTAGCTTTGCGCCTTTCCTGGAACTCACTTGGTAGACCAGGCTGGCCTCGAACTCACAGAGATCCGCCTGCCTCTGCCTCCCGAGTGCTGGGATTAAAGGCGTGCGCCACCACCGCCCGGCATTCTGTGACTTATTATAACTATAATCAAGGTTCTGCCACAGTTCTATTGCACTATTGTCCAGACTCTCCATTTTTCCTTGGTGGCAAAAGCAATAAATAAATATTTACTCTCTATCACATCTCTTTAGGACATGTCATATATAAAGCAAAGGAAAGATAATTCTGTCAGACATCAAGAGATTGTTTACATCTTACTGTGATGCATAGTTTTAAAGGTAACTTTGAAATTAGTTTAATTACAAGCTAAAGGACAAC